>NC_135974.1:11405966-12024867 GCF_053455715.1 Rhinoraja longicauda
CCCTCTCCCTCTCCCTCTCCCTCTCCCTCTCCCTCTCCCTCTCCCTCTCCCTCTCCCTCCCCCTCCCCCTCCCCCTCCCCCTCCCCCTCCCCCCCTCCCTCTCCCTCTCCCTCTCCCTCTCTCTCTCTCTCTCTCTCCCCCTCCCCCTCTCTTCCCACCCCCTCCCCCACCCCACCTGTGATTTGCTTAGCACTTAATTCAAAAGTGCTGGAGGAACTGCCGGTCAGGTAGCATCTATGGATGGAATAGTCAGGGGACGTTTCAGTTGGAACCCCTCGTCAGAATGGGTCTGAGTATAGGAAGAAGGGTCCGGACCTAAAACATCACCTGGATATTCCTCCATAGATGCTGCCTAACCCACTGAGTTCCTCCAGCACATGGTGTTTTGCTCAAGGTTCCAGCATCTGCAGTTCCTTCAGTCTCCATTTTATTTTAATAATTCATTTTTCGGGATCTGTGAATCAGAGGCAAGACCGGCATCTAATTAAAAAAAATTATATATTTTTAAATAAAAAATAAGACACAAAATGCTGGAGTGTCAGGCAGCATTCCTGGAGAACATGGATTGGTGATGTTTCCAGTCAGGACCCATCTTCAAATCGGCTTACATTATCCATTTTCTCCCGCTTCATATCACCATCAAGAACTTTTAGACCCTCGGTGAAAAGCAGCAACAGCATTCATGATTGTAGCATCATTTCCAAAACATTGCCCTTTAAACTAAATTTAACTTTTAAGTGCTAATTATGTCTGCACTGGATGGCTTACTGGGTCTTTTCAGAGGGCACTGAGGGATCGGCCACATTGCTGGGTTGGAGACACAGGTAGACCAGACTGAGTAAGGAGATAGATGTATCGCATCGGTGAACCAGATGAGTTTTTATGGAGTTGTTTCCAAACCATGCTGTGATGCATCCTGATAAAATGCTTCCTACGGCACATCTGTAAAGGTCGGTGAGGGTTTTTGGGGACATACCAAACATTCTAAGCCTTCTAAGGAAATAGAGGCATTGCTGTGCTTTCTTGGCCATTGCTTCAATATGGCCGATCCACGACAATTTGCTGGTGATCCATTTCCAGTTGTGACCTAAAACAATAGGTCAAATTCCCACAAATTTGATTAAATGGATTTAAATTCCAGAGTTGAATTTGCCCCTTTTGTTCAGATATGTGGATTGCCAGGCTGGCAATGTAACCGTGGCACCATCCGCAATTAAGAAGCAGTTGCATCTTTAGCATGTTACTATTTCAGAGGAGCGGGCAGTGGAACTGAACCAAACTGCATGACAATGTTCTTCTTCTCTGCCTCGCCACAGGAAATAAAGACAGTGAATGCCAGAAATACTTTACAGGTCAGGGGAGATTTCCGTGTGGTAAGTTTGTCTGCAATGTGCAAGTGGCAGTGAGGCCAGGTCTGGATATATGATATAGCATACTGCAACATTCCACCCGGATACCTCAGGGCAAAGTTCACCCGTTCAACTTTCGGGCAGGATTAATTTTCCTGGCAATTGGGCAGAATTTCAAAAGAGTACTGCCTAATAACGGAGCTCATATCACACAGTAAAAGCAATAGTTTGTCATAATTTAATTTCGTTAGAGATTCAACATGGAATCAGGCCCTTCGGTCCACCGAGTCCTCACCAACCAACGATCACTAGTTTTAAGCTATCCCACCTTTTCATCCACTCCTGACGCAAAGGGGAATTTAATCTGCAGAGGCCAATTAACCTACAAACCCGCACGTCTTTGGGATATGGGACGAAAGTGGAGCACCCAGGGGAAAACAACAACGTCACAGAGAGAATGTGCAAACTCCACACAGATAGTAGCCGAGGTCAGGATTGAACCCGTGTCTCTGGCACTACGACGCAGAGGCTCTACAACTGTATCATTGTTCTGCTCATTTCAATTGTTTGTCATTTGTTGACCAATTTCTTACATAATATCTAATGAAGATTTGCTTTCTTTGTTTTTTTGTGGGATCATTAACCTTTAGATCCTTACTCCAGTTATATTTAGATATACCTTAGGGAACTATTGTCAATGCTGGAAATCTCCAATTAAAAAGCAGAAAATGTGGAAAACGTTCATTCAAGCACTATCTGTGGGAAGTTATTGTTTTAGGTCACAACTGGAAATGGATCACCAGCAGATTGTCGTGGATCGGCCATATTGAAGCAATGGCCAAGAAAGCACAGCAATGCCTCTATTTCCTTAGAAGGCTTAGAATGTTTGGTATGTCCCCAAAAACCCTCACCGACATTTACAGGTGTGCCATAGGAAGCATTTTATCAGGATGCATGACAGCATTGTTTGGAAACTCCATCCAAGACCGCAAGAAATTGTAGAGAGTTGTGGACATAGCCCAGACCATCACAAAACTAACCCTTCCATTGACTTAATTTACACTTCACGCTGCCTCGGCAAGACCACCAGCATAATCAAGGATGAGTCTCATCCCAGTCACTCCTTCTCCTCTCTTCCATCAGGGAAGTGGTATGGAAGTGTGAAAACGCTCATCTCCAGATTCAGAGACAGTTTCTTCCCAGCTGTTATCAGGTAACTGAACCATCCTATCACCAACTAGAGAGCAGTCCTGACCTACCATCTACCTCATTGGAGACCTTTGGACTATCTTTAATCGGATTTTACTGGACTTTTCTTGCACTAACCGTTATTCCCTTTTTGTGTAGGAAGGAACTGCAGATGCTGGTTTATACCAAATATATACACACAATGCTGGGTTAGGCAGCATCTCTGGAGAAAAGGAATAGGTGACAGTTCAGGTCGGGTTAGTCAGAGGAAGGGTTCTAACCTGAAATGTCGCCTATTTTGTTTCTCCAGAGATGCTGCCTGATCTGCCGAGGAACTCCACATTTTGTGTCGATCTTCGTTATTCCCTTCATCATGTATCTCTATGCAGTGGACAGCATGATTGTAAGCAAGTGTAGTCTTTTTGCTGACTGGATAACACAACAAAAAGGTTTTTCAATGTACCTCAGTATACATGACACTAATTAGAAACTAAACTAAATTGAAACTAAACAAGTTTTAGGATGCAAAGATACTTGGGAAATTGGGAAGGGTTGCTAAGAGAGAGCAAAAGGATAGGTCTGTGACTGGTCAGGAGGCCAGAGAGATTAAAGAACCAAAGCACTGATAATACAAAGAAAATAAATCCAGAGAAGGTGTAAACACTGAATGCTCCACCATTAGGGCGGCACGGTGGTGCAGCGGTAGAGTTGCTGCCTTACAGAACTTGCAGCGCCAGAGACCCGGGTTCGATCTCAATTATGGGTGCTGTCTGTACGGAGTTTGTACGTTCTCCACCGTGAACGCGTGGGTTTTCACCGAAATCTTCAGTTTGCTCCCACATTCCGAAGACTTAACAGGTTTGTAGGATAATCGGCTTGGTATAAGTGTAAATTGTTCCTAGTGTGTGTAGGGTAGTGTTAATGTGTGGGGATCGCTGGTCAGTGCGGACTCGGTGGGCCGAAGGGCCTGTTTCCGCGCTGTATCTCTAAACTAAACAAAAAAAATGTGCTAGATGGGAAAATGTTGTTTTCTTATTTGCAGCCATTTACGCATTTGAAGAAATATCATAACAGCCAGAATTACATTTGCGCTGAGATCCAAAAACCGGGGAATATGTTTGTGTTAGTCAGAATTAAGCTAGAATATGACCAATTTTACTAGTCAACTGTAAAATAAATTTCATAGAGCCCCATTGCAAGTGCAATTTTAATTTTGTTACAGTCTTGCGTAACATTTCCAAAATAGTAATTTATAATAAATTTGAGAGCTTTACAGTCCTGTTTCCACAATGGTGCATTATTCAGCTTTTCTAAATATAAATGGCTCAGGCAATCTACAAGATCAAGAGCACAAGCATGCTCCTTATTTTTTTTGTGCTAATGCTGTGAAATATTGTTCCAGAGTATAGTCGATGGCAGATGGTGTATTATTTACACAAAAGTACTTGAGATTAAAACTTCCTGCAAAACCTCGCCTTTGCTGTCAACAACTCCTTACTTCAGCTCATTTCTGCTTGGGAATATTGTTGAGTGTGTGATTTTTTTTTTTGTGAACTGTAAAGTGAGATTGTATCATGGTGTGCATCTGTGCTGTTTGCTACTATCCTGTGGAGCCTGCCAATACCACCAAAATAACATTTACTCTTCCATCATCCTTGATGCCTAATTACTCAAATTAACATTTTTTTTCATGTAAAATATATTGCCATATCAAACTTCTTTTTGCTGACTTTATTTTGCAGTTGTTTGTGCTTTATAAAATCATGTGAGCTGCTTTGTTTCTGTTTGTTGTTTTGGGGCTGAACAGTTCAATTAGCAGCTCATTCCCTGAGAGTGAACCTCCTGACTGTAGCGTGGATGTATGGAACACAAGGTGCTGCATAAACTCAGCGGATCGGGCAGCATCTCTGAAGAACATGGATAGATGACATTTCAGATCAGGACCCTTCTTCAAACTTTGGAGATGCTGATTTTGAGACCCACTGTGTTTGACACAAGATTCTGGCATCTACGGTTCAACATTTTACTGCTATCCATTTCCTCCAGAGATGCTACCTGACTTGCCGAGTTACTCCAGCGCTTTGTGTTTTAGGTTTAGTTTAGAGATACAGCGTGGAAACAGGCCCTTCGGCCCACTGAGTCCGCACTGACCACCGATCCCCGCACACTAACACAAGCCTGCACACACTAGGGACAATTTGCACTTATACCAAATATACAGACCCAAACCAATGACCCGACAAACCTGTACATCTTTGGAGTGTGGGAGGAAACCGAAGATCTCGGAGAAAACCCAAGCAGGTCACGAGGAGAATGTACAAACTCCGTACAGACTGCACCTATAGGCGGGATTGAACCCGAGTCTCCGGTGCTGCATTCGCTGTAAGGCTGCAACTCTACCGCTGCGCCACCGTTCCACTGTGTTCTACACAAGGCTCCAGCATCTGCAGTTCCTTGTGTCTGTAGGTGTGCACGTTATCCGTATAGCCTGACACCCTCGAATTTGACCTTACTGGTGTCAGCCTTGATGCGGTGGCATATTCTCGCCTCTGGGTCAGAAGGTAATAGGTTAAATTATTACTGGAGTAGTTTGGGTACTTTACCTACGTTGACAATTCAGTTTAACAGTGAAGGGAAGCCACCATACTGAAATGCTGTATTCTGATGTGACATTGTACTGATGCATCAGTTTTCCTTTCCTTTCAATAATTTAAAAAAAATCATGTGGCACCATTCATAGAACAGTGGGGTAAAACAATTTACCAATGCAAAAACAAATTGTTCTTTTACACATCTTAGGAATGTGCAGAGAGCCAAATAAATGCATATTTTTCCTTTTTCTGTAAGTAAAAAGCTATGGTGTGGGGTTTGGATCTTTGCTTCCAAATGCAGTTGCTCTCCTTCTGAGGCTTAATTTTGTATTTCTATGGATGTAGGACTGACCAAATAGAACCTGACATCTTTCCTTTGTGAATAATCAAAAATCGGTCTCAGGTGATACTCCATCTATTCATTCATGTTACCTGAATCATTGCAGCTATTTATTTCAGTTAAGCCTACCCTTCTTTGTCCAAAGTGCACATTTCACTGCACTTTGTGGCAAAATTACTGCGATTCACTATAAAAATAAAAAAAAGCTGGGCAGCATTGTGATTTCTTAACTTTCCAAATTATGCCAAGAAAATTGTGGAATAGAATTTATGAAGCTTTTGAGCTGCGCTTTTCCACATCTTCAAGATGGATGACAATATTCCTGAAAAATAGCTGCAATTATATGGTAACTGGTTTGTTTCTAAGATGGGATCAGAGTGGCTTTAGAGCATGTGATTGCCATAAAACCTAGCGTAAGATTTGTAATAAGATCAGATTTGTGGAGCTTTTAACCACCCCTGTCCTGTCTGAAGGTTCACATGGAGATATGAACCCAGAAAAGTGGAACCAAGAACCAGAGGACCCAGGTTTACAGTGCGAGGGGGAAAATCTGAAAAGAACATGAGGGGCAACTTTTTCCACACAGAGGGTGGTGGGTATATGTAACGAGCTGCCAGAGGAGGTAGTTGAGGTGCTATAACAGCATTTAAAAGACATTTGAACTGGGACATGGATAGGAAGGGTTTAGAAGGATATGGGCAAAAGATGGGTAGGTGGCACTAGCGTAGATGGGGCATTGTGGTCAGCATGGCAAATTTGGCCAAAGGGCCTATTTCCATGTTGTATGACTCTATGTCTCTATGCCTTTACTATCTAACAGGATTATAATTAGCAAAACAACTAGGATTTTGGTAGGCAAACTTCAAAGTAATTTTAAGTATTATTTTGGAAAGTAGCATTAATGGTATTTACTGAATATAATCTTTTGAACCCTTTGGTGTGTGCACTGTTGCAAAAGGCTTGAACATAGTCAAGCTAACATCCACCTTTTGAAAGTTTAACTTCTCGGTTTTAATAAACATTTTTCACTCTCTGCATATTAGCTTTGCTATCTCCTTAACTTGTCTCACAGTCCATAAATCTTCTGCTTAGTTTGCAGATTTGGCAAAGAAGTATCATTTTTTGTAAGGATGTACAAATGGTTCAACGCTTATTGGAGTCAACGCCATTAATTAACTCTTTGTGATCTGGCATCTCTGTTGTGGACAGCTTTGCATTTCTGCCTCAGACATTTCAGTATAAAATGTGGAGAACAGGAATTGTAGGATAGAAATATATCCTGTAAGATTCGTATCATGTTACTTTTATTTCCAGTAAATACATAAGAATGATTTCAGGAATTTAATTATTTTATCTAAAATCTCAACAACTGGTATTCATATGCACTAGTATTGTTATTAGTCTATTATCATTACGTGTACCAAGATTCATTGAAAAGCTTTGTTTGTGTGTTATCCAGTCAAATCGTACCAGACATGAATACCATCAAGTCATGCATGTGCACAATAGGCAACGCAACAGAAAAAAAAGTACAGAGGAGAATGTTACAGCATTATAACGTTACAGTAAAAGAGAAAAAATGTAAGGTCTGCAATCAGTTCGGGTAGGAAGATCAGGACCACACTCTAGCTTATAATTAGACCGTTCAGTAGTCAGATAACAACTTGGAAGAAGCTGTTCCTGAATCTGGTGATACATGCTATCAAGCTTTTATATCTGCTGCCCGAAGGGTTAAGCGAGAAGAGGGAATGACCAGGGTGAAAATGGTCCTTGATTGCGTTGGCTGCTTTCCTAAGACAGTGTGAAGTGTAGATGGAGTCGATGGTGGGGAAGCTGGTTTGTGTGATGGACTGGGCCCCATCCACAACTCTCTGCAATATCTTGTGGTCTTGGGCAGAGCAGTTACCAGATCAAGCTGTGGCGCATCCTGACAGGATGCCTTCTATTGTGCATCTGCAGACGTTGGTAAGAGTTTAGGATAATCTCTTGTGTTTCATATATGTAGCAAATAAACAGGATTAAGTTGGTGATTCAGGTAACTCTCTGCAACAAATTTGTGTACAGTTGTCAGAATACAGTCTATTTTGAGATCATTTTTCTAGATCAAATAATATAACTGACTATATAAGAGCATGTGTAGGAAAATAACTGCAGATGCTGGTACAAATCGAAGGTTTCACAAAATGCCGGAGTAACTCAGCAGGTCAGGCAGCATCTCAGGAGAGAAGGAAGGGTGACGTTTCGGGTCAAGACCCGAAACGTCACCCATTCCTTCTCTCCTGAGATGCTGCCTGACCTGCTGAGTTACTCCAGCATTTTGTGATATAAGAGCATGTGATTTATGCCATACTTTGAAATTCAATCATACTCATACATACTCATAGTCATACTTTATTAGCCAAGTATGTTTTGCAACATACGAGGAATTTGATTTGCCATACAGTCATACCAATAAAAAGCAACAAAACATACAAAATACATTTTAACATAAACATCCACCACAGCGTCTCCTCCACATTCCTCACTGTGATGGAAGGTGAAAAAAAAGTCCAACCTTCTTCCCTTTTTTGTTCTCTAGCGTTCGGGGGCCTCGTACCTTCTGTTGACAGGACGATCTTGGCTCCCGTAGCCAGCGGTCGGGCCCTCCGTGTCGGGGAAATCAAGCTTCCGCATTGGGGGGAATCTTAGCTTCCCCGTGCTGAACCTTCTGCGACTTTGGAGCTTCCCGACATCAGCCTCTACCCGAGATTGCGAGCTCCTCGATGTTGAAATCCGCAGGCCGCGGTTGGAGCGTCGATCCCAGGCAAGGGATCGCAGGTTCTGATGGTAAGTCCATGGCCCCGCAGTGGGGCTCAAAGTCAGTCTCGAGCAAGGCCGCCATCTCCATGATGTTAGGCCGCAGAGCAACCGGAGTTACGATCCGGAAAACAATCTTATCTCCGGCAAGGTTAGAGATCGAGAAAAGGTTTTCCCCGACCCCCTTTCCCACCTCCCACATAAAACAAACCAGAGAATATTAACACATACTTTTAAAACACTAAAAATAACAGAAAATACGAAAAGTCAGGCAGACTGTTGGTGAGGCTGCCATTACTGACGGCACCACTTAATCCAGGCTAATCTTAATGTAAAAACAAAATATACCATACTCAAGATCTTGTAACATGGAATTAACAATAATGATATAAGCACCTCATTTTGATGCAAAGTATAGTAATACAGAGGTTAAGCTGGATTAACTGCATGATCTTGCATTCTACTAGGGCAACTTGGGAAATTAAATTCAACAATTTAAATAAATTTAGTATTAAAATGTTAGCATCAGTACATGTGACCGTGAAACTGACAGATTGTCGTAAACCCCCATCTTATTCACTAATGTAATCCAGGGATAGAAATTTGCCGCCCTTAAACAATCTAGCCAATATCTTACAGGAAATGAGTGTGAGGAACCAAAGAAGATCAGTTTATTTGAGTGCTAAACCTAAAAAGGGACACCATGGGAACATTGAAAACAGGACCAAAACTATTGCAGAAATTCAGATCTGTGCAAATCAACAGAGATTGCTATCTTTTCATTTATTTATTCTTAGCAATGTGGATAACTACGAACTGCCCTCTGAAATAGCCCAACAAGGCACAGTGGTGCAGCTGTAGAGTTGCTGCCTTACAGAGCCAGAGACCCAGGTTCGATCCTGACCACGGGTGCGGTCAATATGGAGTTTGTACATTCTCCCTGTGACCACATTGATTTTCTCTGGGTGCTCCGGTTTCCTCCAACACTCCAAAGACGTGCAGGTTAAATGGCTTCAGCAAAATTGTAAATTGTCCCTAGAGTTTAGGATAGTGCTAGTGTATGGAGTGATCGCTGGTCAGCGCAGACTCGGTGGGCCGAAGGGCCTGTTTTCCGCACTAAAATCTAAAGACTAATGTCTAAAGGCAGCCAATGCAGGAGAAGCTTGGAAGGACAATAAATATTAACCCAGCTTATTCATCATTGTCCTGTGAATAAATAAATGAAAAGATGGCAATCTCTGTTGATCTACGCAGATCTGAATTTCTGCAATAGTTTTGGTCCTGTTTTCAATGTTCCCATGGTGTCCCTTTTTAGGTTTAGCACTCAAATAAACTGATCTTCTTTGGTTCCTCACACTCATTTCCTGTACAGACACAAGTTTCAATGATTCAAATGACTTTCAGAGTGCGGTGAAGAATAATGTGGGTAAGGCCTGTACTAGTGATCTGATGTCTTGGATTAAATGTAATAAAATCAAGCTGCAGATCTGGTTTATACTAAAAATAGATACACGGTCTTCTTGCGTTTGAGGCAGCAGAAGTTATGTAACGCCCTCCAGGCGTTGTAGCCAGTGCAATGTGCTGTTGTCGAGGGCCGTGAGGTCTACCCCTCCACCAGGGGGGGCGGAGGACAGCGCAGTCGAAAATGGCGTGCTGCGCTGTTTGCTGGTCTGCTCCACACACGCAGGCTGCTGATGGACGCAACCCCCAACAATGCATGTTGGCATTGAACCGGCCGACCCCTGTGCGGAGCCGGTTCAGGGCGACCCACTCTTTGCGGGGCATGTCTGAGCCGGGTGGGGCTGTGGTGTTCGGTGCGACAGTGAATTGAGGAGGTCGCGATGTCTGTTCCCAGCTGGTTCTCCATGCTCCCAGTATGTTGAAACCGGAGCCACAGAGGGTCACTGCATGACGGGAGAAAGGGTGACGAGATGACAGGCGTTGAGGTCCCAGTTGCTGTGAATCCTGGGCGAGGTGGTGCAAGGATGTTTGGCATCCGATGGGACCTTGCACACCAGCTTATGAGTGAAGAACTCTCTGCGAAGCTTGGCGGGTGCGATACCTGTGAGCACCGGCAGGAGATCCGTCGAAGTAGGGCGTAGGCAGCCAGTGATGATCTGCATGGTGTCATTGAAGCAGAAGCAGAGACAGCAGAAGCAGATACACGGTGCTGGGATAACTCATTGGGTCAGGCAGCAGCTCTGGAGAAAATGGATAGGTGACATTTCGGGTTGGGACCCTGCCTCAGATTGATTGTGGGGGGGGGGGTTGGGGGGGGAGGGGGGTGGGGGGGGGAGCGGGTTGCGAGAAAAGGCCAGAACAGATCAGGGCCAGTACCAGGTGACCTCAGTTGCTGGCTAGGACGGTCACAAACTAATTCAAGGTCTTGGATTAGATTGTTCAAGATGATTACAAAATCTCTCTATGAATGAATTCTAGCATGCTTCTTCCAAATTTTTGAATAAAAAAATTACTGATTTGTTCAACTAGGTTGTTTCGACAGAGAGAGGCCCCAGTTCGTTTGGCCCACGTTGTAGATGGCATGAGAGTACTTGATATTTACAAGGGCAATTAGAACTGTTTAATGATTATACCACCTCGTCACTAAAATTAGGTGTTATTTTCAATTGAAATCATTTGTAAACTAAAGACCAGCTGATTCAGTCTTATTCCATCCAGAATTTCAGGTACCTGAATTCTCCAGTTTCCTAATTGAGTCTGAATCGGGTTCCCGATTCGGACCACATCATCTATTCATGTTCTCCAGAGATGGTGCCTGACCCGCAGAGTTACTTCGGCACTTTGCGTCTTTTTTTTTCCCATCCGGGTATTTGGTTTGATCTTTGACCGCGTGTTTTTGGGTGAAAGTCTTCTCTTTCTGTTTTCAGTGCGATCAGTTGTGCAGTGATAACTGCCTGCGAATGTGCACAACCGATCATGTGAAATAGCAATCGGAAAGGTAGCGATCGTTGGGAATGCTTGTGCTTGTTAAATGGAAAATACCACACTGGTGCAGTAGGGGGTGCTCTCCTGTCATAGTAGCCGAGGCATGTTGTATTCGCAGAAAGAGAGAGAAGTCTGTTCATTTGACTTCAGCTACCCCTGACCTTGTGAAGCGACCCAAATGTAGAAAGTGTTCCAAAGTACTTCTGCACTTAAAAAAAAATCACGAACAAGAATTATAAACATCTACATAAAAGAGAAAATATCTAAAAATGTGTAAAGGTAGTTTTGATCCCTTAGATACACATGTCTTGTTCAGTTTATAATTTAGAGTCATAGAGCAGTACAGGCCCTATATTCCACCGACCAAGTTGGCACATTAGATTAGCCCCATTTGCCTGTATTTGGCCCATAGCCCTCCAAACCATTCCTATCTATATAACTGTCCAAATGTTTTTAAAAGGTCATAATTGTGAAAGTTTCCTTCCAAAGGGAACGAGGAACTATCAGATTTCAAACCGGTTATCGCAAATTCCAGCACGGGCAGGGTTTACATTTTGAAAGTTATAGTTGATGAATGCAAAAACAAAGTGATCTGTAACTGGATTTATACAGTCATGTTAGTGCAAGTTCTTGGACTATATCAGTTTTCAGCGTCTTGGTAAGGTCACCACAATAATAATGTTTTTGAGAATATTAGTCTATGCAAATGAGTTTCAATGAGGTTGTATTAAAGATTTTAAACTGTTAATTGTGTATTCATGTTGGAAGCAATATCGATAATATGGCCGGTGTTATTGGCAGACACATATTGATTAACTGCCCTGTGCTGGACTCCTTAGAACTGAACTCTAATCTATCATGCCTTCCTGGTCTTGACAGTGCAACGAATTCAATAATCAAAATTCCCTTCAATCGCTTCACTGCTGACTGTGATGACGATGTGCTGCCCTCAAGCAAGTAGCCCCAGAGTACAACAGACATCTATCTATCTATCTATCTATCTATCTATCTATCTATCTATCTATCTATCTATCTATCTATCTATCTATCTATCTATCTATCTATCTATCTATCTATCTATCTATCTATCTATCTATCTATCTATCTATCTATCTATCTATCTATCTATCTATCTATCTATCTATCTATCTATCTATCTATCTATCTATCTATCTATCTATCTATCTATCTATCTATCTATCTATCTATCTGTCCGTCCGTCCGTCCGTCCGTCCGTCCGTCCGTCCGTCCGCCCGCCCGCCCGCCCGCCCGCCCGCCCGTCCGTCCGTCCGTCCGCCCGTCCGTCCGTCCGCCCGCCCGTCCGCCCGCCCGTCCGTCCGTCCGTCCGCCTGCCCGCCCGCCCGCCCGCCCGCCCGTTCGTCTGCTCTTGCACAGAAACAGTGAGAGATGAGCTGCTTAATTCAATCTTCTCAATAAACATCAGTGCACTGTTGGAAGCATTAATAATGTCCATTAATTATGCCCGCAGCATCAAAACCTCTGTTTCGAGTCATAGTGAAGGTGAACTCTAGTAAGGTCTATATTTTTTGATTCCCTTTGCCTTAAGCAAAACCACATTCTTCTCTACAGTCCTGTCTGTTCACTCACTGTTAGAATTTTCTGGGAACGCAATTTGTGATGCTTCCAGATTAGGATTGTTTAGTTTTATTAGTTTAGACATACAGCACAGAATCAGGCCCCTTCTCCCACTGAGTCTGTGCCGACAACCGATTCCCATACACTAATTACTACACACTAGGGACAATTTGCAGTTTTTTTACCAAAGCTAATTAGCCTACAAGCCTGTACGTCTTTGGAACGTGGGTGGAAACCGGAGCACCCGGAGAAAACCCTGGTCATGGGGAGAACGTACAAACTCCAGACAGACTGTTGGTTAAAAGGAAGAAAGAGATTTCATTCATCTGGAGCCAAATCACATCCTTAGTAAGTCCTGAAGTGCTTCCCTCTACAATGATTTACTTCTGCTGTGCAATCACTGTTGCTATGTTGGTAAAGACAGTTGAATATTTATGCACAGACATTCCCACAAGAATCAAGTGAAACAAGTGTCTGGTTAAATTGCTCTCGGTCAGGTCAATATAGAGGAATGCTTGCAAGCAAAAAAAAAAGCTATGTTTCGGTACAGTGCAAATTTGTTAGCAGGCACAAGAAGCTGGAATCTAGAGCAACGTACCACCAGCTGGAGGAGCTTAGCAGGGCAAGCAGCATCTGGGTACAGATGAAGGGTCCCAACCCAAAACATTCACTGCCCACTTTCTTTCACCACAGATGCTGTTCGACCCGTTGAGTTCCTCTGGCAGATTTTTAAGGTTGGATCAATCATCACAGTGTCTGGCAGCTACCAAGATTACATTTGGTGAGTTATTGTCAGAGTCACACAGCGTGGAAACTGGCCCTTTGGCCCAACTTGCCCACACCGACCAACATGTCTCATCTAGTGAGGTCTTGGATTCAATGTGGCAACAGTCCAAATAATCGTTATGTCTTTGTTTGTGGGCAGAATAGATAGAGTGAATACAACGTCTTTTACCGAAGCTAGAGGAATCAAGAACCAAAGGACATGGGGTTAAGGTGAGATTGGCAAGATTTAATTGGAACCTGGTGAGAACCAAGATTTAATTGTAACTTTTTCACTCGGAAGTTAGAATGTAAATGGAACGATCTGCCAGAGGAGGTAGTTGAGGCAGGTACTATAACAACATTTAAAATACACTTGAACAGGTACATAGATAGAATTTATTCACAAAATGCTGGAGTAACTCAGCAGGTCAGGCAGCATCTCGGGAGAGAAGGAATGGGTGACATTTCGGGTCGAGACCCTTCTTCAGACTTCTTCAGTCTGAAGAAGGGTCTCGACCCAAAACGTCACCCATTCCTTCTCTCCCGAGATGCTGCCTGACCTGCTGAGTTACTCCAGCATTTTGTGAATAAATCGATTTGTACCAGCATCTGCAGTTATTTTCTTATACTACATAGATAGGAAATGTTTGGAGGGATGTGGGCCAAATGTGGGCAAATGAAACTAGCATAGATGGGGCATCTTGATTGGCATGGATGAGTTGGGCTGAAAGGCCTGTTTCCATGCTGTATGATTACATGATTAACCCGTGATTGATAGAAAAGCAAATTAACTGCAGATGCTGGAAATCTTAAATCAAATGGCTGGAGATACATAGCAAACCAGGCAGCAGCTGTGGAGACAGAAACAGAGGTAATATTTCCGGTCAATGAACTGAGACCCTGGTTCGATCCTGACTATGGGTGCTGTCTGTACCGAGTTTGTACGTTCTCCCTGTGATCCCGTTTGTTTTCTTGTCCGGGTACTCCGGCTTCGTCCCACGTTCCAAAGACGTACAGGTTTGTAGGTTAAGTGGCTTCGGTAAAGTTGTAATTTTTTTGTGTGTTTGTAGGATGGTGCTGGTGATCGCTAGTCGGCATGGACTCGGTGGGCAGAAGGGCTTGTTTCCGCGCTGTATCTCTAAGGTCTAAAGTCTAAAGAAAGTAAGTCATTAGCACGTAAAAAAGGTGCTATGTGATTGTCTTTCTGGGATGTGTCTCTCTAAACTATATTTGCCTCGGTAACCTAGGCAGGAAAGCACAGACCTTCTTTTACGATCAGAAATTGTTGTTTTGTTCAGAAGACATTATCGTTCAGAGGAGCCCAAACTCCCAGGGCATTAGCATATATGCTGCTGTAGTCACTTTTTTTTACAAATTGACAGCTAATAAAAAAAGTGATAAAGAAAAATAAATGATCTGTTTCCATAAGTAATAAGGAAGTGGCTACGAATGTAATATTTATCAGGACTCTACATTGTTATAAACTATTGCATGAATATCGACATGCATCATAGTCAAAGAGTTATACACTGCAGAGGTGGTGCAGCTGGTGGAGCTGCTGCCTCATTGCACCAGAGACCTGGGTGTGATCCTGACCGCGGGAGCTGTCCGTGTGGAGTTTGTGCGTTCTCCCTATGTTAGTGTACATTTCCTCCGGGTGCTCCGGTTTCCTCCTGCATTCCAAAGACGTTTGTGGTTGTAGGTTAATTGGCCTCTGTAAATTGCCCCAAATGTGTTGGGAGTGGATGCGAAAGAGGGATAACATTAAATTAGTGTGAACGGGTGATGGTCAGCATGGATTCGATGGGCTGAAGGGCCTGTTTCTATGCTGCATCTCTAAACTAAACTAAACAGTGACTGAAAATATCTAGAAGGCTTCAGTGTATATCAAGATTTTTGCCTGTAACTGAGCATTTATATCAATAGTATGTTATTGTTCCCAATCTCTTGGAACTGAAACATTACTGAATTTGCTGTGGGTGTTAAAATATTGTGTGCTTTTGCCACATTGAGATTGGTTTAGTTTTGTTTAGAGATACAGTGTGGAAATAGGCCAGTCGGCTCACTGAGTCCACGCCGACCTGTATGCTAGTTCTATCCTACACATTAGGGACATTTTCTTTTTACATGAAACCTGCATGTCTTTGGAATGTGGGAAGAAACCAGAGCACCCGGAGAAAATCCACATGGTCACAGGGAGAATGGACAAACTCCAAACAGACAGCATTGTAGTCAGGATCGAACCTGGGTCTCTGGCGCTGTGAGGCAGCAGACATTACACAGGCATGAGATTTATTTAAACTGTGATCACTTGCCTTGCTTTTCTTAAGTTTGGTTTAACTTTTAAGACTAACTGAATGAACGGGTAGGTTAGATTAAATATTACCTCCATAGTTAGCATGATAGAGGGATTTAAGTTGTTAAGAAAACTAATTTCTGCCTCAAACATATCCCACAACTTAAAACAAAGGAGCCTGATTGAATGAATGAGTAGTTTGGAATAAATGTTACCTCTTTCATGAGCACATATACTCTGTTGATAGAGGGTCTTAAGATATAATAAACTAATATCTGGCTCAAACACATCCCACAGGGTAAAAACATTTGCACTACTGTTGATGACACTAATTATTAATCACAAAATGCTGGAGTAACTCAGCAGGTCAGGCAGCATCTCAGGAGAGAAGGAATGGGTGACGTTTCGGGTCGAGACCCTTCTTGAGGGTCTCGACCTGAAACGTCACCCATTCCTTCTCTCCTGAGATGCTGCCTGACCTGCTGAGTTACTCCAGCATTTTGTGAATAAATACCTTCGATTTGTACCAGCATCTGCAGTTATTTTCTTACACTAATTATTAATCAAATAAGCCATACTTCACCTTCAGTTTAAATTTCAAAATAATGTGGTACTTAAATATGTTTGAGGCAGGAACCAGCTGTTATCATGGAACTGAACCATCCGACCAACGACTAGTGGGCTGTCCTGAGCTACTATCTACCACATTGGAGACCCTCAGAATATCTTTGATTGGACCAATCCTCTTGCACTAAACGTTATTTACTTTATTTCCGTTTATCATGTATCTGTACATTATGGACGGCTCGATTGTAGTCGTGTATTGCCTTTCCGCTGACTGGTTAGCACGCAACAAAAGCTTTTCACTGTACCTCACTCAGTACATGTGACAATAAGCTGAACTGAACTAAATTGAACGCTGGTAACTTTCTTTCAGGAGGAGCCATAAAGAAATCAGTAATGAACATGAGTGAGAAGTGATGATTCAGCAGCAGCAAGGATACCTAATTTAAAAATGAAAATCCCTATCAGTCCTCGAGCCAAGTGCCATAATGAATTCAGCCTGATATCCAAAGAAACAGCTGCTTTTGCTCAGTGACCACCAGAGAGCACACTTCATCTAAATGACGACTAATTGGCGGGTTGCTGTTTCCGGGCAGTGCTGATCCACTCATTTATACTGAGCACTTAACACCATCCAGTCACAGGCCTAATTAAACTGCCACAGATGACCCAAAGCCCGTTTTAAAGTTTGATGAAGAATTGATCAGACGAACAAACAAGAAATTTAGCAGTGAACGGTGGTGGTAAGGTTCACACGAAAGCAGGATGTAGGACCGCAGGGAATATAGTGAGAGTAGGCAACGCAGGGTACGGCCCAAGAAAATAAACGGGTTGTGAAATCTGATGTTTATGAGTTGGAGTTACATGGACTGGGCAGAGCTTATAACGTAGGTGGCATGTCTGGTAATTAACCCTTTTTTTGGGAAAGTTGCAGGGTTGAAGTCAATACACAGTCTCTCAATTCCCTTTCTTCTGCGCTGGGCTCAATTAGAATCAGCAGCTGCTGTGAGATGGAAGCAAAAGATCAATGGCAGCCACAGGAATAGTTTCCCAGAACATCATTGGCCACTCCATCTCATTTTCAATAGCATAATTTGTCTTGTGGCGGGAAATGTGCTGCAATTCATTAGACGTGTCAGTTACTAAATAATTTCTGGTCCTTTTTAAAACATTTACTGGCGGAGTCTGATTTTTGGATTTCAAAGAGCTGTTTTGAATGCAGCTGATGGGGTCGTGTTTATCTCCAAGTGTAAAAAGGCAATGAGCAAAATGTTTCTTGGTCTGCCGGGATGCTTGCTAACTTCACCAATGCTAACTGTGTTGTAGAACATAGAAACTTGCAGCACACGAACAGAACCTTCAGCTCTGTTGGTGCCGAACATGATGTCAGGTTAAACTAATCTCTGCCTGCATGTGTTCCCTCTCCCTTCAATCTTAGTTTAGTTTGGTTTAGAGATACAGTGCGGAATCAGGCCCTTCGGCCCACTGACACCGCACCAACCAGCGATCACTCCGTGCACTAATGCTATCCTACGCACACTAGGAACAATTTACAATTGTACCAAGCCAATTAGCCTACAAACCTGTACATCTTTGGAGTGTGGGAGGAAACCGGAGAACCCAAAGAAAACTCACGCAGGTCACAGGGAGACCGTAAAACTCCATATAGACAGCACCCATAGTCAGGATCGAACCCGGCTCTCTGGCGCTGTAAGGCAGCAACTCTACCGCTGCGCCATCGTGCCGCCATTCTCTGCATATTCAAGTGCCTGCCTAAAAAGCCGGTTAAATCCCACTATCGTATCTGCCTCCATCAGCACCACGTTCCAGTCACTCATCAATCTCCATGTTAAAAGGTTGCTTGGCACATCTGCTTTAAACTTGCCTTCTCATCTTAAAGTTTTGACATCTAGTCTCTGGCAACCTGAACCGAGCAAAAGGTTCTGACTCCCCATCTTGTCTACACATAATTTTATGTACTTCTAGCAGGACGCGCCTCAGCCTCCGAAAAAACGGAGAAAACAATCTAAGTTTACCTTATGGTTAACCTTATGGTTTAAACACTCTAATCCAGGCAGCATTCTGCTAATTCACTTCCCCAGCCAACAATGGGCCATAATGTCTCCACCTTTTCTTGGTCTTCTAATGCCAGCCCTAATTTGTTCATGTATTTTCCTACCTCCAAATCCACCCCCTCTACTTCCAGTCTGAAGAAGGGTTCCGACCCAAAACATCACCCATCCTTTTTCTCCAGAGATGCTGCCTGACCCGCTAAGTTACCCCAGCACTTTGTGTCTATTCTGGTAAGCATCTGCAGCACCCTCTCCAAAGCCTGTTGTATCTTTTCTGTAATGGAGCGACCAGAACTGCACACAAACAGAAATCCAAATGCGGTCTAACCAAAGTTAGACACAATAAGCTGGAGTAGCTCAGCGGGACTGGCAGCATCTCTGGAGAGAAGGAATGCGTGACATTTCGGGTCGAGACCCTTCTTCAGACTGGTTAGGGATAAGGGAAACGAGAGATATAGACGGTGATGTGGAGAGATAAAGAACAATGAATGAAAGATATGCAAAAAAGTAACGATGATAAAGGAAATAGGCCATTGTAAACTGGCTGTAGGGTGAAAATGAGAAGCTAGTACGACTTGGGTGGGGGAGGGATAGAGAGAGAGGGAATGCCGGGGCTACCTGAAGTGAGAGAAATCAATATTCATACCACTGGGCGGTAAGCTGCCCAAGCAAAATATGAGGTGCTGTTCCTTCAATTTGCGTTTAGCCTCACTCTGACAATGGAGGAGACTGAGGGCAGAAAGGTCTGTGTAGGAATGGGAAGGAGAATTAAAGTGTCCAACAACCGGGAGATCAGGTAGGTTCAGGCGGGCTGAGCGAAGGTGTTCCGCGAAACGATCGCCCAGTCTGCGTTTGGTCTCGCCGATGTATAAGAGTCCACATCTTGAACAATGGACACAGGAGGTGCAAGTGAACCTCTGCCTCACCTGAAAGGACTGTCGGGGTCCCTGAACAGAGTCGAGGGAGGAGGTATAGAGGTCGAACCAAACTTCTACAAGGCTGCAACATGACTTCCTGATTCTTATATGTGCGGAAGTAGTAGACAAAATAAAAGCTGTGCCTACTTGGCAAATTACCGTAGCTTTCGGAAGCTTAGACGGCTCTACTTGGCCTGGCAGGATATGTTGGCTTGGAGCAAACATCAATGTGACAATATTCATAGTGACAATGTTGAACATTCCCTGGCACGGTCACAAAAGACAGAAAAGTCCCCAGAAAAAATGAGAAATAACCAATATTTTAAAATACTATCCCATCAAACCCGGGTCTCTAGCACTGTAAGGCAGCAACTCTACCGCTGCACCACTGTGCTGCCCGTAAACTATAGAGAAGAGTCTCTCATTTAGTGTGAATTTTAATAGAATTAAATCTCACTGCTTTAAATAAATACTTCTCTGTTTCGCTGGCAGAATAACACACTGTGTTATTTGTGGCAAAGTATCCATTTTGTGTAAGAATCATGTCCTCTGACTAACATTGAATAATGTTTTGGAAGATCCACGAGCAATAATAAAGATATTAAAATGCTATACATTATCGAGTCATACAGCACAGAAACATTTGAGTGCATTGCATATGTTCCAGCCATCAAGCAACCATCTACACTAATCGTACCTTATATGTAGTATCTCGATTAACCCCCTCACCCCAACCAATTCTCAGCTACACTCGGGAAGAATTTAAATAGCCAATTAAGCCATCAACCAACATGTCTTTAGAATGAGGAAGAAACTAGAGCTACATGACTACTTTGAAGAAGTTCTCTCTCTCTCTCTCTCTCAATGGGAGTTTAGTAAACCCTTTCCTGCCGCTCGCATGATTCCTACTGTTCGACGAGATCTGGGTGTCCTAGTGCATCAGTCAATGAAAGGAAGCATGCAGGTACAGCAGGCAGTGAAGAAAGCCAATGGAATGTTGGCCTTCGTAACAAGAGGAGTTGAGTATAGGAGCAAAGAGATCCTTCTGCAGTTGTACCGGGCCCTGGTGAGACCGCACCTGGAGTACTGTGTGCAGTTTTGGTCTCCAAATTTGAGGAAGGATATTCTTGCTATGGAGGGCGTGCAGCGTAGGTTCACTAGGTTAATTCCCGGTATGGCGGGACTGTCGTATATTGAAAGGCTGGAGCGATTGGGCTTGTATACACTGGAATTTAGAAGGATGAGGGGGGATCTTATTGAAACATATAAGATAATTAGGGGATTGGACACATTAGAGGCAGGAAACATGTTCCCAATGTTGGGGGAGTCCAGAACAAGGGGCCACAGTTTAAGAATAAGGGGTAGGCCATTTAGAACGGAGATGAGGAAGAACTTTTTCAGTCAGAGAGTGGTGAAGGTGTGGAATTCTCTGCCTCAGAAGGCAGTGGAGGCCAGTTCGTTGGATGCTTTCAAGAGAGAGCTGGATAGAGCTCTTAAGGATAGCGGAGTGAGGGGTTATGGGGAGAAGGCAGGAACGGGGTACTGATTGAGAGTGATCAGCCATGATCGCATTGAATGGCGGTGCTGGCTCGAAGGGCTGAATGGCCTACTCCTGCACCTATTGTCTATTGTCTATTGTCTATTGACCTTATTTAGTTTTGTAGGGGCTGAATGTGTATCTCCTGATCCCACAACATTTAAATACTCTTCTCGGGCTGTTCCACTCATTCAGGCTGGACTATCCTTGGAACACTCTTAGAACTGAATTATTCTGAGAATCCTATCAGTCTTGTACACATCGAGGACAATGAGATGCACATGGAGGAAACTAGAAGCCGGGGGAAACTTGCGTGTTCATAGGGAGAATGTATGAACTCCCCACAAACAGCACTGGAACAGGATTGGAGCTGATTATCTGGGGCTCTGAGAGAGCAGCACTAACTACTGTGTGACTGAAATCAAACATATATTGCAATGATAGACACAAAGTGCTGGAGTTACTCAGATGGTCAGGCAGCATCTCTGAAGAAAAAGGATGAGTGACGTTTCGGGTCGGGATCCCTCTTTAGAAGTCTGAAGAAGGGTCCCAACCTGAAATGTCACTCTTCCTTTTTCTCCAGAAATGCTGCCTGACCCATTGAGTTACTCCAGCACTCTGCGTCTATCTTTGGCATAAACCAGCATCTTTGATTCTATATATTGTGATGATTTCATTCATGGGAAATCAAAACTAGAGACCATAAATGCTAGAGTCACTGATGATTTAACAAAGAATTCAGGAGAAAATATTTGATAGTGTTGTGAAGATGCAAAATTTGCAATCATTGGAGCAGATAAGATAAACAGAAGAGATACATTTGAAGATAATGCATGAGAGAGAAAGTAAGGTTAGAGAGAAATGCAGATGGGGGTTCATTGATTTAGGTATTTTAGGACATTGATGCACCCATCCGAGAGACCAAATGTCCTGGTTCCTTGTTGTACATTCCAGGTAATCAATATTATTCCATGTAATATAATTGTAGTTCATTGGAGTCAATGGAATGTATTTCTTTTTAAAAAAAAAAAAATTATTTTAATTTTTTTAATTTTTTTATTTAATTGATTACAGTGCATATAACAACAACAGTAAACCCCATCCCTCCCCTTCCCTATTAATCATGAAAACAAACAAACAAAAACAAACAAATAAATAAATAAAAATACATTAAAAAAAAACATAACTACAATGTGACAAAAAAGACAAAAGCACAAAAACATGAGGCAAAGTAATTTTCACAAGTCAAATATTTCAGTATGTATTTCTGAGGCAGAGTCAAACACACTGACCTGTACACACAGCATATTTATTGCACCTACCTGATATGGATTTCTTGGCAAATAATCTCAGAGAGAAAATTAATAATAACATTTTAGTAGAACAATGTTTTCTCCTTGTTTTAATTCGGTAAATCTAAATTTCCTGAGGTCACTATATTATGCGAACAGACATCACATTTTCTGTGCTGGACTTTGTCAATAACCTAGTGAGATATTTCAGTGTTAAAGTAGAGGATTCTATAGCTGTAGAGTTTTTTCTGCATCTGTCAAAAGTCCTCATCAATCTTTCAAAGAATGTGATGCAATTTTTGCTTAGAATACAGACACTTATCGCAGCTCTGAAAGCTGGGATCACCGCAGAGAAAAAGAGAAAATCTTTGGAAATATGGAAGGAATGCAAGTTCTGGTCGAAGTAGAACGTATGAAAATAACTGCAGATGCTGGTACAAATCGAAGGTATTTATTCACAAAATGCTGGAGTAACTCAGCAGGTCAGGCAGCATCTCAGGAGAGAAGGAATGGGCGACGTTTCGGGTCGAGACCCTTCTTCAGACTGATGTCAGGGGGGCAGGACAAAGGAAGGTATGTATGGTGTATTGATGCCACTTATATGTTCTAACTAACTTGTATGTTGTTGACCAAGTAAATGGATGTTACATTGAATCCAATATATAGTTTTGATAGAAGGCGGTGTTTCAGGATGTTGACCATAAATGGCTCACGTTTCCATCTGCTTGGTTTTGATAGTTTGGCACTAGCTATTCACTCTTTAGCAGCACCCTTGTGCATTTAGGGATTGGTTGTAAAACACATTATGATAGGAATTCATCTATCGGACCATGCTTTAAACATAAGTAAGTGGTGTGCTCTGAAATGCAGTTATATCCTTTTCAATGGAACTTAATTTCAGATATAAAGAGATCAACTCATGTACACTGTTATATTGCAAGCA
Source organism: Rhinoraja longicauda (assembly GCF_053455715.1). NCBI lineage: Eukaryota > Metazoa > Chordata > Chondrichthyes > Rajiformes > Arhynchobatidae > Rhinoraja > Rhinoraja longicauda. The sequence continues at coordinate 11,429,159 of NC_135974.1, forward strand.
CTGGACGTAGAGCCAAGGACAAGTTTTCATACCCAGTGTTTCACACTCCAAGTGTGAAGATCAATTTAATTAATTTTTTCATGATTACATCCATGACTATGATCGAGTCAACAACATGATATATTAAATAATGGAAACATCACATTGAAAGATATGTAAAGAGCACTCTTTGTCACTCTTATAACGTAGCTTTAGCCGTTGCCAATAAGTTCCTAAGTTATAAGGTCGTAAGTCATAAGGTCATAAGTGATAGGAGTAGAATTAGGCCATTCGGCCCATCAAGTCTACTCCGCCATTCAATCATGGCTGATCTATCTCTCCCTCCTAACCCCATTCTCCTGCCTTCTCCCCATAACCTCTGACACCTGTACTAATCAAGAATCTATCTATCTGTGCCTTAAAAATAACCACTGACTTGGCCTCCACAGCATTCTGCAGCAATGAATTTCTCAGATTCGCCACCTTCTAACTAAAGACATTCACCAGTCACGGTGGCGCAGCGGTACAGTTGCTGCCTTACAGTGAATGCAGTGCCGGAGACCCGGGTTCGATCCTGACTATGGGTGCTGTCTGTACGGAGTTTGTACCTTCTCCCCGTGCCTTGTGTGGATTTTCTCAGAGTTCTTCAGTTTCCTCTCGCACTCCAAAGACATACAGGTATGTAGGTTAATTGGCTGGGCTAATGTAAAAATTGTCCCTAGTGGGTCTAGGATAGTGTTAATATGCAGGGATCACTAAGCGCAGACCTGGTGGGCCGAAGGGCCTGTTTCCGTGCTGTATCTCCAAACTAAACTAAACTAAACACTCCTCATTAAACACTCCTCATCTGAAGAAGGGTCTCGACCCGAAACGTCACCCATTCCTTCTCTCCCGAGATGCTGCTTGACCTGCTGAGTTACTCCAGCATTTTGTGAATAAATCGATTTGTACCAGCATCTGCAGTTATTTTCTTATACTCCTCATTAAAAACCTTCCTTCCTAAAGTTTTAATTTTGCTGTTCATTTGAATTTTCCCCTTTAACCCCTTCCCCCTTTAGGGCGTCATGGTGGCGCAGTGGTAGAGCTACAGCCTTACAGCGCCAGAGACCCGTGTTCGATCCTGACTACGGATGCTTGTCTGTACAGCATCTGTATCTTCTCCCTGTGACCTGCGTGGGTTTTCTCTGAGATCTTCGGTTTCCTCCCACACTCTAAAGACGTACAGATTTGTAGGTTAATTGGTTTGGCATAAATGTAAACAAAAATTGCCTCTAGTGTGTTTAAGGTAGTGGTACTCTGAAGAAGGGTCTTGACCCGAAACGTCATCCATTCCTTCTCTCCTGAGATGCTGCCTGACCTGCTGAGTTACTCCAGCATTTTGTGTCTACCTTCGGGTAGTGGTAATTTGCGGGGATCGCTGGTTGGTGCGGACTCGGTGGGCCGAAGGGCCTGTTTCCACTCTGTATCTCAAAACTAAACTAAACCTTTGAGATGGAGACCACTGGCTTCATCCTGAATGGAACTTATGCCATTATTTGGCTTGTGAATCAAATAATTCAATGAATTATCTTGAAAAAATTGCTGTAAACACTCAGCAGACCAGACAGCATCTGTGGGGAGAGAAGCGGTATTGATGTTTCAGTTTCATTACTAGTCAAATAAAAGAGGACCATATGAGGCAAAAACACCAAGCAATTTGGAAAGAAAATGAGGGATGCAGCTGTTTAACTGAATTTCACATTTTGGTCCAAATACTGTAGATCTTTGTAGATCTTTGACCCCATTTAAAATTCGAGGCTTAAGCTAATTCTCAGTCACACATTTGCCTGGAGCAAGGTTAGGCATTCCCAAACACTGACTGCGTGCTTTCCTTTTATTGTCTCTCTATTCAATAGAAAAAGTTGCAGAAAAGAAGAAATGTCAGCAAAAGGATAGATTTGCCTCCTTATTTTAAAAGGGCTATTGTGGGTTCAGACAGTTTATTGTTTATACCTCGAGGATTTTGGACAGATGCAGCTTCAGTCTATTCTTTCCCTTTATTTTTCCCGATCTCATTATAACTAAATGTGATCTGTTCCTTGTTGTTCCCGATGTAAACAAGCCTCTTGATCTTTTTGCCTTCCCCTGCAGATAATTCATTAAGATGGCAGGTAGCTCGAATCCGTCTCTCTTCAGTCATCAATATTTCATAAACTACAGTGACAAATTTATTTTAATGTGCTTCACAGCAGCTGGTGATTGATCAGAGGCTCAAAAATATGACACGTTTCAAAGCGGGATATTCATGGAGTATTTTAGTGAATACATTAGTCAGTGGAATGGTGAGTGAATTTATCATAGTTATGGGACTCAGATCCATCCATTTTGTTTAGCAAATGACAGCTGCTATCTGCATGACGATATTGATTGAGTACTAGGGTTCATCTTCAACCACATCTAGTTAGTGCAGTTTGTATGAAATTAATATAATATGGAAGACTGAAGTGAGAACAATCAGTGCACGGCTGAATTATTGATTAATAATGTCAGAAAAATATAACATTGCACTATTAAAAGTACAAATTGTCTAGCTTGCCCATTCCCTCCTCAATGTTTCCTTCTTATTCATAAAATATTGAGGCAAGTAAATGAGACCTGAATGTGTCTCGTTCAGCGGGACGTTCGGCTTGCCAAGGTCCCTGCTGCTTCCATTTAACAAGGTAAAGAAGCCCTTGCCATCTCCAATTTTGTATTGAGCTAGCAACCTAAGCACACTAACAAAGGGAGCAAACGGGCAGAACTGTACAAGGGGAGTTTCTTTAGGCTCTGGGCATTTTAAAATGGGTATGTTATTTATGAACCCAGAAAGAAGTACGCTTGTGTGTATCACACCTTGCTGAAGCAGTGGGAAATGTAGGGGTGATTTGTGAAGAGCTCTGACTGAGAGAGCTGTAGGCCTCCCTTTTGTAATCCACTTTCATTGATTCTTTCAACCCACAATTCCTGAATATGTTGATCGGAGGAGAATTTGAATGGAATGGAGAGGCCTAACATCTCACAACCTGCTCCATCAAAACCACGGAAATCATATTGTAGTAATTAAATGCTTTTTTTTTTCAAACATGGATGCATATAAGTTCCTAAGTTCCTAAGTTATAGGAGCAGGATTTGGCCACTCGGCCCATCAAGTCTACTTGTTCATTCCATCATGGCTGAGCTATCTTTCCCTCTCAACCCCATTTTCCTGCTACTTCCCCATAACCCCTGACACCCATACTAATCAATCAATCTATCAATCTCCACCTTAAAAATATCCATTGAGTTGGCTTTTACAGCCTTCTGTGGCAATGAATTCCACAGATTCACCACCCTCTGACTCCTTTCTAAAATACATCATTTTATTTATTCTGAGGCTATGGTCTCTGGTCCTAGTCTCTCCCACCAGTGGAAACGTCCTCTCCACATTCCCTCTATCCAGGCATTTCACATTTCGAAGGTAGACACAAAATGCTGGAGTAACTCAGCGGGTCAGGCAGCATCTCAGGAGAGAAGGAATGGGTGACGTTTCGGGTCGAGACCCTTCTTCAGACTTTCACATTTCGGTAAGTTTCAATGAGGTCCTCTCTCACCCTTCCAAACTCCAATGAGGACAGACCCAGTGCCGTTAAACGCTCATCGTATGTTAACCCAATCATTCCTGGTAACATTCTCGTAAACCTCCTCTGGACCCTCTCCAGTGCCGGCACATCCTTCTTCAGATATGGGGCCCAAAAGTGGCAAGTATTTTGCCAACCAAGCTAGAGATGACTGGATAATTCCTCCCTCAATCAAACTTGGTGAACAGACTGCTGCAGATGGGTGTGATTGATTTTACACTCCATCTCTCTCCACCTCCCTACCCAATAATCATTAAGCATGTGAAGGGCATATGTACAATTTGTGTATAAACTGCAGCTGTTTAAAGTATCCCTCCAAAGTACGAGCTCAGGCATATGTTCCCAAGAAAACAGTTTCTGATACACTGCCAAACGGCTGATTTGTTGAATACAACGGAGTTTCAGTTATTTACTGGTAAAAACTCATTAGGACACCATAGGCTGGAGTAACTCTGCAGGTCAGGCAGTATCTCTGGAGAACTTGGATAGGTGATGTTTGGGGTCGAAACCCTTCTTCAGACACAATTCATTGCAAGATATTAAACTCAAAAGTCGGGGCATGAATATATTCCATTACTCTGCATCCCTGTCATCTTATCCACAATTTCCCCCACTGAACCTAATCTATTTTTTAAATTCATTTTAGGTTCGGGATTCCTCTCCCTAATACTACAAAACAAAATCATTTAACTCATATGCGGATTTCATGCAGCAGCATCATTGACATGGACACAAAATGCAGGTTTCCTCCTACACACAGAATCATTGACATGTTGCTCTAAGCTCTCTTGGTCCTTGTAAAACGTAAGAAGCTTGTCCATCATGTATTGTGCCTGCATTCTGTATTAACAAAAGCAGGACAGCATCAAGGTTACCATTTAACGCCCAAACTGTCAACATTTATAACATTATTGTCCCTCTCGTCTTGGAGAAGAAAGGACTTGGAAATGATACATGCGATTCTTTCTGTGGCCAGTTTCTGGAGAGATGACAGTTAAAAAAAAGAGCATCCTTTTCTTCCTAATGATTTCAGCTGCAGAGACTTATTAATAAGTGGTTTGATTATCGTTAAGACATTTCCGTATTTTAAAAAAACTGTGTGATATATAATTTAGTCTCTGCCTGAGCTGAGATTACTGCCGGGAACCCAGTCGACCGTGCTCTCTGAGACCACTTGTAGTTATTGGTGTTACTCTCAAATAATATGTTGTATAATTGATTGTATTTAAATAGCCGAAAGAAGAAAGACAGTAGGACACAAGGAATTACAGACGCTGTTCTACACAAAGAGACACAAAGACACAGTGCTGGAGTAGCTTAACGGGTTAGGCAGCATCTCTGTAGAGCATGAAAGGTGATGTTTTGGGTCAGGACCCTTCTTCAGACTGATGGGTGATGATGAAGGAACATGGGTTGGTGGAATAAGGTTAGTAGCATGTGTTTAGTTGGTGGGTGAGATGAAAGACAGGAATTCTCAATTTTCCTGTCTTTAAAGACCAGTGGAAGCTGGAGTGGTAGGGGTTAATTGTGTCTCTGAAACTATAGAAACACAAGGAACTGCAGATGCTGGAATCTTACATGGAACACAAATTGCTGGAGTGACTCAGCAGGTAATGCAGCATCTCTGGAGGACATGGATATGCGATGTTTCAACAAAACCCGTCTTCAGTGTGAAGAAGGATCCACATCTGAAACATCGCCTATCCATTTCCTCCAGAGATGCTGTTACCCCCACACTCTGTGTTCTAGCTCTGAAGCAATGCCTGTTTATGGTTCCATGTAGCTATCTAGGTGGTAAAGGTGCAAATAAGTCTTTCTCTAAACCCTTATCCTTGCCTTTGCCACCATTAAGCCTGATCTTACCAAATCTCTGCTCTCTGTCACAATTCCCTCTAAACATAAGTTCATAAGTTCCTAGGTTATAGGAGCAGAATTAGGTAATTTGGTCAATCAAGTCTACTATGCCATTCAACCATGGCTGATCTATCTTTCCCTCTCAATGCCATTCTCCTGCCTTCACCCCGTAATCCCAGACACCCGTATTAATCAAGAATCTATCAATCTTCATCTTAACAATTGAATGGTGATGGCTTCCACAACTGTCTGTGGCAATGAATTCCACGGATTCACTACCCTCTGACTAAAGAAATTCCTCCTCATCTACTTTCGAAAGGTACATCCTTTTTTTCTCAGTCTATGCCCCCTGGTCCAAGACTCTCCCACTAATGGAAACATCCAGGCCTCCACTCTATCCAGGCCTTTCATGATTTGAAGCATTTGTACTATTTCATCAGGCCCTGCACAATCATTGCTCCGGTCACTGTGAAGTTCCTTTAGCTTGCAATTGTCATCCTCATTATAAACTCTTGAATGGTCTTCCGTATAATTTGTCTCCCTGTCTCTGCAAACCCCTCCATTCAGCAATATCCAATTTTTAGGCCAGGAAATGTTGTCAAAACACACCTTGTCTTACATCAGTACTTGCTGCCTTAAAAAAAAACCTTTCTCTTTTAAAAATAGTTCTTTTTTTTACTCTTCTTTTGATCTCTCTACCAAACCTACTAGGTGTCCAATTCTCCCCAGTGTAAAAACTATGAGATGCTCTTTTATGTGGGAAAGATGCCATAAAAGTAAGTTTTCGCTGTGGTTCGTGTCAGTAGAGAAATAGATTTGCTCAAGGCAAAACCTGAGAATTAGTTTTAGTGTTAAATTGTAAATGGATTTGCGATATAAAAAGCTCCTTGGAATAAAATGTAACATCAGGGATTTCTATTCATGAGAGGGGTCTGGTGTTATTCTCATCATGATATTAAGATGTACATCTTAAACCAATAAGAATAATCAACTGCCGAAACACCCTGCCGTTATAAGATTTTGTGAGTGCTTGAAAACTTTGAAATGCTTTTGGAAATATCAACGCAAAGCAGGTAAAGATTCATCGTTGGTTGCTGGTGCTCGAATGGAGGCAAAGCATAGGTGGTTGCTATTGCATCTGTGCCTGTTTTCAGTGAACAAAATAGATGGGGCCAATAGGAAGGGAAGGATCTGAATGACAGGGCCAACTGTATCATTCTGTAGGACAGACAAAAAAACCTTCCTGTACATTTGGTTGATTTTCTGCGCAATGATTCTGAATTTGTCTTCTTGACAGGATAGCTTTGTATTTGGTAGAAACAAAGAATTGCAGATTCTGGTTTACCAAGGAAACCACAAAATACTCGAGTAATTCAGCAGATCACGCAGCGGTTTCGGGTCGAGACCCTTCTTCAGGTTTGGTTCGTGACCTGAAACATCACCCATTCCTTCTGTCACAATTCCCTCTAAACATAAGTTCATAAGTTCCTAGGTTATAGGAGCAGAATTAGGTAATTCGGTCAATCAAGTCTACTACGCCATTCAATCATGGCTGATCTATCTTTCCCTCTCAATGCCATTCTCCTGCCTTCCCCCCGTAATCCCAGACACCCGTATTAATCAAGAATCTATCAATCTTCATCTTAAAAATTGAATGGGGATGGCTTCCACAACTGTCTGTGGCAATGAATTCCACGGATTCACTACCCTCTGACTAAAGAAATTCCTCCTCATCTACTTTCGAAAGGTACATCCTTTTTTTCTCAGTCTATGCCCCCTGGTCCAAGACAATACTCGAGTAATTCAGCAGATCAGGCAGCGGTTTCGGGTCGAGACCCTTCTTCAAGTTCGGTTCGTGACCTGAAACCTCACCCATTCCTTCTATCCAGAGATGCTGCCTGAGTTACCCCAGTATTTTGTGTCTACCTTCGGTTTAAACCAGCATCTGCAGTTCCCTTCTTTGAGAACAGGCAGTTTCCCTGGAGAACATGAATGGGCGATGTTTCGGGTCAGGACCCTTCCACAGACTGAAGAAGGGTCTTGACCCAAAAATTTGCCTATCCATGTACTCCAGAGATGCTGCCTGACCCGCTGAGTTACTCCAGCACTTTGTCTCCTTTTGTGCAAACCTGCATCTGCAGTTCCTTGTTTCAACAGGAAGAGCATGCAATGGGTAGCTGATGTGTAAGTGTCCCATAAACACTAACATCCACAGAGAATTGTGGCTTTTTTAAATGATTGCATCCAGTAGCTTGTCCACAGAAGAAAGGTCAGTGAATTGTTGAGGGTGGTAGGCTGTTGAAAAGTTCTAACATGAGATCATGTACAACTCTATCAGCTTTAAATGGCTTAGAATTTTAAACCTGAAATCTGTGAGATTTGTTATAGCAGTTAATTTACCTTTATATTATCCCGCTGCAGTATGGAAACTTCTTCAATATTGACCTCCAAGATAGCACTGGAGCATGGTGATTCTGCGTGTTAGTCCCAGAGGAGGATTCCTGTCATCCGATACAATTGTCCCACTCTTTTAAATCTCTTTTCCACTTGTAAATCTATCATACAATACTCTGCACTCTTGTGTCTTTCCCTTCACTGTTTTTTTTTATACTTGTGTTTGGTTTGATTGTGTTCATGTACAGTATTATGTGATTGGGTTGGATAGCCATGCAAACAAAAGCAACTGAACCATCCGACCAACAACCAGAGAGCAGACCTCAGCTACTATCTACCTCATTGGAGACCCTTGATCGGGCTGTACTAGACTTTATCTTGCACTAAATGTTATTCATGTTATTCCCTTTATCATGTAAACTATGGATGGCTCGATTGTAATCATATATTGTCTTTCCGCTGACTGATTAGCACGCACAAAAAGCTTTTTGTTGACAATAAACTAAACTAAACTAAACTAAACTAAACTGAACTAAACCGAACTATTCACTGTACCTCTGGACAATCTATCTATATACTACTAAAACTCAGATCTTGTGTTATATATATATATAACACTGATGTCGGCTGAATACGGCAATTCCGGCAAAACGGTGAACCGTAGCGCCACGATTTGTGTACCGCCTTAATCAGCATGCGGTTCGCTGCTGGAAAATGATATTTTTATTTAAATCGGACGCATATTTTTTAAGTTACAGAGGTTTAAAAGTGCTGCCCCCCCTGATTTATCGAAGTTTTGACAGAAGGGGGGCGCTGCGGTGCGGATTGTGATGTCACAATGCCCCTGTGAGATGGACTCGAGCTGACCCCCCTTCCCCCCCCCAGCGGTATTCAGCGTGTGACGTCACAATGCCCCTGTGCTACATTGTTGCGAAGAGCTGTCAAGTCAAGTCCATTTTATTTGTATAGCACATTTAAAAACAACCCACGTTGACCAAAGTGCTGTACATCTGATTAGGTACTAAGGAAAAAATGAAACATACAGTGGCACGCAAACAGTTCACAGCGCCTCCTCAATGAGCCTCAAACGCTAGGGAGTAGAAATAGGTTTTGAGCCTGGACTTAAAGGAGTCGATGGAGGGGGCAGTTCTGATGGGGAGAGGGATGCTCTTTCCACCCTCCCCCTCTCTCCCTCCCCCCTCCCCCCTTTCCCCCCTCCCCCCCTTTCCGCCCTCCCCTTCCACCCTCCCCTCCCCTCCCCCCTCCCTCCCCCTTCCCTCCCCCCACTCCCCTTCCCCCTTCCCCCTCCCCTCCTCCCTCCACACCTCCCTCCTCCCCCCCTCCCCCTTCCCTCCCTCCCCTTCTCCCGGTTACAATGTAAACCCTACGAGGACGGGCACAATGGGGAAAGAGGGGTACTGGGAAAAGGGGAGGTCCCCCTCCCTCCGCCCTTCCCCTCCCCCCTCCCTCCCCCTCCCCCTCTCTCCCTCCCCCTCCCCCTCTCTCCCTCCCCCCTTCCCCCCCTCCCCTTCCCCCCCTCCCCTCCCCTACCCCCTCCCTCCCCCTCCCCTCCTCCCTCCACACCTCTCTCTCTCCCCCTTCCCTCCCTCCCCTCCTCCCGGTTACAATGGAAACCCTACGAGGACGGGCCCAACGGGCACACTTGAGATGGGTGCTACAGTGAGAAGCACTATGTGACCGCGAATGTTTCAAAACAAGCACTTAAAAAGCACTTATCTCTTTTTAAAGTATATTTTTTTATTGCAAGTCACTTAACATACACAGATCAGCATTGGGCCCATATGCTCGTGGGCCACCGGGGCAAGTGTTTCGAAAAAAGCACTGAGAGTGTGTATGGGGAGAGAGAGAATGGGGGGGGGGTCTGTGAATGGGGACTGGGGACAACAGGGGTCGTTGCGGAGGGGGCTTGGTGGTGGGGGAAAGAGGGGTACTGGGAAAAGGGGAGGTCCCACTTCCCCCATCAACCCCTTCCTCCCCCCTCCTTCCCACCTCCATCCCCACTCCCTCCCCCCCTCCCTCCCCCCTCAATCCCAACCTCCATCACCACTCAGCCCCTAACTCCCCCCCTCCCTCCTTCCCTCCATCCCACCCTCCCCCACTCCCTCCCCCCTCCCTCCACCATTCCATCCCTCTCCCCCTCCCCCCTCCTTCCACCATCCCTCCACCCCTCCCGGTTACAATGGAAACCCTACAGGGACGGGCCCAACGGGGAAAGAGGGGTACTGGGAAAAGGGGAGATCCCCCTCCCTCCCCCCTTCCCCCTCCCTCCCCCTCCCCCCTACCCCCCCTCCCCTCTCCCCCTCCCTCCCCCTACCCCTTCACTCCCCCCTTCCCCCCTCCCCTCCCTCCCCCCTCCTCCCTCCCTCCCCCTTCCCTCCCTCCCCTCCTCCCGGTTACAATGGAAACCCTACGAGGACGGGCCCAACGGGGAAAGAGGGGTACTGGGTAAAGGGGAGGTCCCCCTCCTCCCCCTTCCCCTCCCCTCCCTCCCCCTACCCCACTCCCTCCCTCCCCTCTCCCTCCCCCTACCCCCTCCCCTCCCCCTCCTTCCCCATCTCCCTCCACACCTCCCTCCTCCCTCCACACCTCCCTCCTCCCTCCCTCACCCTTCCCTCCCTCCCGTCCTCCCGGTTACAATGGAAACCCTACGAGGACAGGCCCAACGGGGAAAGAGGGGAACTGGGAAAAGGGGAGGTCCCCCTCCTTCCCCCCTTCCCCCCTCCCCTCCCCTCCCAAACAGTTCACAGTACCTCCTCAATTAGCCTCAAAAGCTAGGGAGTAGAAATAGGTTTTGAGCCTGGACTTAAAGGAGTCGATGGAGGAGGCAGTCCTGATGGGGAGAGGGATGCTCTTTCAACCCTCCCCCTCTCTCCCTCCCCCCTCCCCCCCTCCCCCCTTTCCGCCCTCCCCTTCCCCCCCTCCCTCCCCTCCTCCCTCCCTCCCTCCCTCCCCTCCTCCCGGTTACAATGGAAACCCTACAAGGACGGGCACAACGGGGAAAGAGGGGTACTGGGAAAAGGGGAGGTCCTCCTCCCTCCCCCCCTTCCCTCTCCCCTTCCCCCCTCCCCCTTCCCCCTCCCCTCCCACCCCTTTCCCCTCCCCTCCCCCCCTCCATCCCCCTCCCCCCTCCCTCCCCGCCTCCCAGTTACAATGGAAACCTTACGGGGACGGGCCCAACGGGGAAAGAGGGGTACTGGGAAAAGGGGAGGTCCCCCTCCCTCCCCCCTCACTCCCTTCTCCCTCCCCCCTCCCTCCCCCTCCCCTTCCCCCCTCCCTCCCCTTCCCCCCTCCCCTCCCTCCCCCTCCCCCCTACCCCCTTCCCTCCCCTCTCCCTCCCTCCCTTCCCCCCTCCCCTCCCCCCCTCCCTCCCCCTCCCCTCCCCCCTCCACACCTCCCTACTCCCTCCCTCCCCCTTCCCTACCCCCACTCCCCTCCCGGTTACAATGGAAACCCTACGAGGACGGGCCCAACGGGCACACTTGTTCTAGTAATAAACCTAAATCTAAAGGAAAATAGCAAACAATCTACAATGTTTCGGAATACTCATTTGCAAATGAACAAAAATCAAATGAAAAAATTATGCAAACAACAGAATTTTAAAGAGTAACACCATCTATTATTGTTATCTAGTTTATTGCTGGAATGTCTTCAATTTCCATTTTTTAACAGATATGCTTTCCTTTGGATGTAAGGTGGCCCCATAGCAGAAGGGTCCACGACGCAGGGCTGGAAACTGGAAGTGGCCTGAGCAAATTCTGCTACCACCATCGTCTACTGTACAAGTGATGGCTCCCACTGATTATCGGTGGAAGCTTGCGCCCTTTTCAGGACAGACGATGATAGTGATATAACATTCGGATGATGGACACGAAAGAGGAAGAAGTAAGGTGGTGGGGTTGAGCCAATATCTTTGGTCTCTGCAGATTTTTTTAAGAAGACGATTTTTGGATTTTCTGGCAAGGCCTGCATTTATTGCCCTTCTCTTTTTGCTTTGGGAATAGTTTGATGCAACTGAATGGATTGCTGGATCACTTTTGGGGCCGATTCAGAGTCTACCAAGTTATTGTGATGATGGAGTTACCCATTTGGCATAGAGTTACTTGTGTGCCACATCAGATAAAGATGGGCAGAATCCTTCAAAAAAGGACTGGGATAAACTAATGAACCAATCAAACTTCACAGACATCAAATCTTTATTTCCAAATTTTTATCAATTCAAATTATCCAGGTCCCCAGGAGGATTTAAGGTCATATCTTCGGGATTACTAATTGATGTGCCTAAATTAACAGTCCATTGACATAATCTCCATGTTGATTATATCTCCCACATCATTGATCAATAAAGATGTAGATTCTGGTATAGTTTGATTCAGTGATTCAATGATTCGGGGATTCAATGATACTATGTACAGTGAAATTCTTTGTTTTGCATACAACCTGGTAAAATATTATGTGCAGGAAGGAACTGCAGATGCTGGTTTGCACTGAAGATAATCACAAAGAGCTGGAGTAACTCAGCGGGACAGGCAGCATCTCTGGAGAGAAAGAATAGGTGACGTTTTGGGTTGACTTGAAACGTCACACATTTCTTCTCTCCATAGATGCTGCCTGTCCCACTGGTAAAATATCATACTGATGGTCTGGCACCTCCTTTAATCCAGCCAAAATTACGAGAACATTGTGTGCGGTGTACACTCTTTTGGGACGTGCCTCCAAGAGAGAGTTAATTGTTTACTTCTTTATTAATTGTTAATTCTTTATTTAAGTTTCTAACAGTCCATGGTGCTTTAGAGACATGGGAGGGGTATAATTCGTGGGTCAGAGGTATACTGTTGAATTATTATTACATGACCTCTGTTGGTCTGGCAAAATGGATAATCCAGCAAGGCTCTGGAACCAAGGGTGCAGGATAATGGATGGTGTACCTGTAGCAGAACTAAATGGTACACAAGTGCTTGAAATTTTCACTGGTATGCATTGCCATCACATCCAAATGTTCAAAGAAACTGTCCCCCTCAAGCTGTGGAACAGAAATAAATGCACGGCAATGTAAAAGATTTGAAGTTATGTTTTGCCTCAAAATGTGCACGTGCAAGTCCATAAATTGCATTAAGAAAGGAGAAGTCTGAAGAATGGTTCCGACCCAAAACCTCACCTATCCATGTCCTCCAGAGATACTGCCTGACCTTTGTGTTTTTCCTTTTTCATAAACCAGCACCTGCTGTTCCTTGTGTCTCTTTTAATTCTCTGACCACTTCTACAGAACAATGAATAGTGTGCTGGAAGGAACTGCAGAAGCTGGTTTACACCGAAGAGAGGCGCAAAGTACTGGAGTAACTGGGTGGTTGAGGACTAGCTAATGGGAGGAAGTGAACAATAAAACAGTTGTATTTGCGAGAGTATAGACAATCTCTCCTTTGTGAACAGCATGAAATCAAGAGAAGATAAGGAATCATCTCTTGTAGTGAACAGCACACTGGAGAATGCTACACTAATGACGGTGTCAAGTCTTCTGAGGAAAGTATGCTTTCTTCCATTAATTAAACCTGAGAAAATGTATAAAAATCACCACTTGTCAGTCATGTCAAAATTGTCCTGTGGCTTATCGCACATTGCATTAAAAAAAAAAGTCACTTTAGAAATCCCTGTGACTCTGTTAAGTTTCTCCCGCATTTGTGTCGAATTATTCAGCAAAGTGAACAATTTTCTTTTCATAGAAAATCACCGCGAGCATTAACCTTCTTATATTTGCAAGGTGAAAACAAGTCTTTAACCATGCGACAAATTAAGTGGCGTTTCTGTGACATCTCAACAGATGGCTCTGATTCACTCGTCTAAAGTGAAGAAGGAAGGGAAGAGAAAAGGGAACAGTGTGAAGTGTGGTGGAACCTGCGTTGCTGCCAGTTTGGAGCAAGAGGGTTCAGCAAATAATACGTGAGGTGTCAGTCATTGAGACGCTTCTGAAAAAGTGCTATGACTGAAATTACGCTGACATTGTAACAATGAAGGTATTCTATGGACAAGTAATCATGATGCATTAAGATCTTTGGGGGAAGAAATGCATTAATTATCCCTCAGGTATTTACAAACATCCCAATTGAAATAAATGACATGTTCCATTTAAATAAAATTGGAGAGACTTTTATTTATTTTTCCTTTAAACGGAACATATTTAGAATGGGACAAATTGCAAAGATAGAGATGATTACAAATTCCCCTAATCATACAAAATTGTTTTGCTTGCACAGATACTGCCATACAATAACTGCACTGACAGATTGGGAGTAAAATAATTTTGGAGTTATGTATGGAGATTACAGTGTAGCATAACTTTAATATTTTGATTTTGAAGGTTGTACTTTAGCAGCATTAAACAGATTCACTGATACGTTGATATCGGTAGGGTATAGTTTATTGTAATGTGCTATAAATATACATGTGAGCTGAGAGTGCCATACCATACAACAAAGAAGGCATATTAGGAGGAATTAAAATACTACTATGTTAAGCAGAAGTATAATGTTGCACCAATATTATCATGTAAAAGCAAAATACACAAATTGAAGCAGTTATTTGTCTGCGCAACACTTTGTGTTATTAATTTTGTTGGGGAAATGTTGCCTTTGGAACCATTGCATAATGAGAACAAGAGTGGGAATCCTTACATCTGAGATGGGAGCCACAGGAAAACAGCTTGGGCTGTCTTTCCAATTAGTGTTCTTGGTTTGCCATGGTGAGGAACCAGCAAATAGGAGCAGAACAGTCTTTACATGAGGAGTCAGCTAGCTCATTTGATATTGTGATCATTTAGAAATTGCATTCGATTGCAGCTCCGCAGAAAATGCCATTTATTTAGCAAAGGACCAGACCGTGTTCCATTTAAAATCTGGAATGGATGAAGATGAAAGCTCCGTGAATGGTGAAACTCTTAAACTGATCACCTTTTTGTGTAAGAAATTAACTGCAGATGCTGGTACAAATCGAAGGTATTTATTCACAAAATGCTGGAGTAACTCAGCGGGCCAGGCAGCATCTCAGGAGAGAAGGAATGGGTGACGTTTCGGGTCGAGACCCTTCTTCAGTCTGAAGAAGGGTCTCGACCCGAAACGTCACCCATTCCTTCTCTCCTGAGATGCTGCCTAACCCGCTGAGTTACTCCAGCATTTTGTGATACCTTTTTGTGTATCAATTGTTATTCTCATTTTTCAATTTCTGCTGTTGGTTTTCTTTTCTATCTTTTATTATCTTTCTCTTTTTATTTCACTTTTACTGAATATTCTTCACCATGTGTTGAGCAAGTTGATATTGAAACCGAAGGGGCTGATGCTCATAATTGAAATAGACACTAAGTGCTGGAGTAACTCAATGGGTCAGGCAGCATCTCTGGAAGAAGGGTCCCGACCCAAAGCATCACACATTATTTTTCTCCAGAGATGATGCCTGACCCACTGAGTTACTCCAGCACTTCTGTCTATTTTCGGTATGTACCAGCATCTGCAGTTCCTTTCTACTCATAATTGAAATATTTTTTAAATGCCTCGACAGCGCAGTGGGCTGTTGGAAGTCCTGCAACAGCCAGGGTCTCGGCTGGACTAGGCCCCGCTCCAAGAGGCCGAGCGCATGAACTGGATGCGGCCTGCAGTGGCCAGGCTGACCCTACCATGCTGCCAGAACAACGGGCCTTCATGGTCAGGTCAAGAAACCTGCACTTACAGCAACTGGGACTTGAAAATGGCGCCAAATCTGGCGACTCTGTATACTGTCCCAGTGTATAACTACTGCACACTTGCACTGTATGTGAGATGCTTATCTAATATATATTTAATTGCTTATGAACTGTGATACCTGTACTGAACTGTATACAAAATTGAATTTCTTTGTACCTCAGTACATATTACAATAAAATACCATTGAACCATTGGCTGAGCAATAACACTGACCTTACCATTGATGGCCACTTCTTGTGAATTCATAAAGCATCAAAAGAAACCTGCGGTGCATGCATCAGTCTGACTAACATATCACGAAGGTGGTAGGATTGCTCAGAAAGTAAGATGAATTAGCACCCTGGAATCACAATGCTATACTGCATGGAAACAGGCCCTTCAGCCCATTCACGTCACATTGACCAAGTTGGCATTTTGGACTAGTCCCATTTGTCCACATTTGGCCCACATTCCTCTAAACTCTTCCTATCCATATAACTGTTCATAAAGCTTCCCTTTACATATTGCAAAGGGAGATAACTGGAGGTCAGGTGTTGAATCAACTTTATCCCTCACATGTCATCGTGGCTGTCCCTCGAGGTCGAGGATGATGGACTACTTTCTGTTGTTTTTATGAACTCTCAGGTGGCTTATGAGTCTTCTAATTCTGGCATCTGTTGGCTTCAAAGGTCGCTGTTCCTTTTCGGATGATGGTTTGCCAGAGTTTCCTGTCCTTGGTTTCCTGTCAATTGGTTTCCCAATTGTCGATGTCGATTTCACATTTCTTCATGCTGGCTTTCAAAGCATCTTTGAATCTCTTCTTTTGTTCGCCTCTTTTATGTTCGCCTCTTTAAGCTGGGAGTAGAAGGCTTGCTTTGGTAGATGCTCGTCTTCCATCTGAACAACATGACCGCTTCATCTTAGTTGGTTCTTGATGACGAAGGCTTCGATGCTTGATGGTTTTGCTTCATTCCGCACACTGATGTTGGCTCTTCTGTCTTCCCAGCTGATATTTAAGCTGCTTCGAAAACATCGTTGATGGAACTTTTCAAGTGTTTTCAGATGGCGTCAATATGTTGTCCAGGTTCCTCATGCATACAGGAGCATTGGAATCACCACTGCTTTGTACACTAACATTTTGGTGTCTGTTCGGATGTCACGATTTTGAAAGACTCTTGTTCGAAGACATCCAAAAGCTGTTCCAGCACACTTAAGACGATGTTGAATCTCATCATCAAGGTCAACTTTGGAGGAGAGGTGACTTCCAAGGTACAGAAAGTGATCCACATTTTCCAGGGTTGTTTCACCGTTGAATTGACGGTTCTTTCCGATTTGTCTCAGTTGGTGACGATTGGTAGATAACCTGAGTCTTCTTGGAGTTGATGGTAAGTCCAAGTTTCGTGTATGCACTGTTGAAGGCAGTCAGGATCTGTTGCAGATGATTTTCTGAGAGAGCTGCAACACAGTTGTATCTGCGTATTGGAAGTCGATGAGGGAGCTCGTAGATGTTTCAGCCTTGGACTTGAGACGGGCAAGATTGAAAAGTCTGCCATCTGTTCTGTAGATGATTTCGATCCCTGGGAGTAGGTCATCCTTGACGATGTGGATGGTTGTTGCAATGAAGATGGTGAACAGTGTTGGGGTAATCACGCATCCCTGTTTCACTCCTGATCTGACTTGAAATGGCTCACACTTGCTGTTGCTGGCCATGACTATGGCAAGCATGTCATCGTGGAGGAGTCTCAGGATTTGAATGTACTTTTCAGGACATCCATAGGTGGATAGGATGTCCCATAAGAGTTCCCTTGATACCGAGTCAAAGGCCTTAGTGAGGTCGATGAATGCCATGTACAAAGGTTGAAGTTGTTCACAACATTTACTGATGAAGGGACAAGTCTGGAAGGACTCGTCTATCTTTCAATTTGGAGGTCGACTGCTCTGCTGTAAACTTCCATCATTTTCTCTTTTTCCTTAATTGTAATTCATTAATCCTCAGTTTTCCTTGATTTTCTTTTTATCATCATATCATATCATATCATATATATACAGCCGGAAACAGGCCTTTTCGGCCCACCAAGTCCGTGCCGCCCAACGATCCCCGTACATTAACACTATCCTACACCCACTAGGGACAATTTTTACACTTACCCAGCCAATTAACCTACATACCTGTACGTCTTTGGAGTTTAGAGTTTAGTTTAGAGATAGGGCAGGGAAACAGGCACTTCAGCCCATCGAGGCCATGCTGACCGCCTATTACTCTATCACACTGGTTCTACGTTGTACCACTTTCTCAGCTACTCCCTGCGCACTGGGGGCAATTTACAGAGGGGCAATTAACTTACAAACCCACAGCATCTGGAAGAAACCCACGTGGTCATAGGAAGAACATTCAAACTCCACACGGATAACAGCAGAGGGCAGGATCGAACCGGGGTCTCCAGCGCTGTGAGGCAGTGGCTATTCCAGCTGCACCACTGTAATAGTTTAATATCTCCACCAACAAGAACGTTGTTCTGTTGTTCTGTTGCTAGTGTGGTGCAATTTTTGAAAGACACTTCAAAGCCTCTCCGTCCATTTGCCTGCCTATTCCCCACCACACAATTTGTGGATAAGAGACTGATGTTTCAGCAGTTCCATCACAAATAGCTACAATGGCAGTATCTCATCTCTTTGGACATTACTGACTGAATTTTATCCCGGGGGATTCAGTGGGTAAGCTGTAAAACCTTATCACCTTGACACCTTTTGACAAGATTCAAATAATGCATGAAGTTGTCACAGGGAGGATCAGAACATAAATATCCATTTATGTTCCTGAATACAGCAAGGTGCAGATTCTGACGCTGATGTTGTTGTCTTTCCAGGCAAAGTCTCTGGATGTCAATTGGAAGTAAATGCATTTTCCAAGTAATAATAACAGATGTAAAGCCGCTATCTTTTGTAAAATTGATGAAGGGATCAATTTATCATCAGCACAACATAAAGGACTTGTGATTCTCTTGAAGTGTAGAATACAAGGTGGAAAAGAAGTCCACTCATTGGCTTATAAGTTCATAAGATAATAATTACAGGAGCAGAATTTGGACATTCGGCCCATCATGTCTACTCCAGCATTCAATCATGGCTGATCTAGCTTTCCCTCTCAAACCCATTCTCCTGTCTTCTCCCTATAACCACTGACACCTGTACTAATCAAGAATCTATCAATCTCAGTCTTAAAGAGACCTATGTGGACTTGGCCTCCAGAACTTTTTGTGGCAATGTATTCCACAGATTCAAGGACATCTGAATAATGAAATTCCCCCTCATCTCCTTTCTCAAGGTATGCCCTTTTATTCTGAGGCTATGGCCTCTGGTCATAGACTCTCCCACTAGTGGAATCATCCTCGCCACATCCACTCTAGCCAGGCCTTTCACTATTTGATAAGTTTCAATGAGATCCCCTCTCAACCGTCTAAACTCCAGTGAGTCTTGTTGGTGGGTCTGTTGGGCATTGCAACCTGGAGTTTACTTGGAGGATGGGTGGGTGGGGAGGGTGGGAGGGCATTTGAAGGGGAGTGCTTCAATGTGTTCTTGAGTTTGTTCATACCTGTGCAATGCTTTATTTGTTCCAAAAAGGCTTCCTCTATCTTCCTTGTTTTCAAATTTATATTCGAAAGAGAGCTTGCAGGATTTTGATAACATCTGGAATATGTTTCTGATCTCTCAAATCATGAAAAGTAGTTTTTGTCAGATCCATATGCTGTAGGTCAGAAGGTTTGAAGGGCCTTACAGGACGTGTTGGTGAGGTCATTGCTTATTGTAAGTTGCCCTCAGTATCCTTGGGTGACAGGGAAATACAGGGCAGAGATGGTGATGAGAGAGAATGGATTAGTTTAGTTTAGTTTATTGTCTCGTGTACCGAGGTACAGTGAAAAAACATTTATTGCTGCTAACCGGTCAGTGGAACAACAATACATGATTACAATCGAGCCATCCAAAGTGTACAGATAAATGACGAAGGGAATAACATTTACTGTAAGATAAAGTCCAGTTAAGTTTGATTAAAGATAATCTGAGGGTCTCCAATGAGGTAGATAGGACTATTCTCTAGTTGTTGGTGGGATGGTTCAGTTGCCTGATAACAGCTGAGAAGAAACTGTCCCTGAATCTGTAGGTGTGCATTTTCACATTTCTGTACCTCTTGCCTGGTGGAATAGAGGAGAAGAGGGAGCGGCCAGGGTGTGCCTTGTCCTTAATTATGCTGGTGGCCTTGGCGAGGCAGCGCAAGGTGTAAATTGAGTCAATGGAAAGTAGTGTGTAGGAAGGAACTGCAGATGCTGGTTTAAACCGTAGACACAAAAAGTTGGAGTAATTCAGCAGATCAGACAGCATCTCCGGAGAAAAGGAATAGATGACATTTTGGGTCGAGACCCTTATCTTCTTTAGAAGAAGTCTGTGGAGTGCGTCCGAGATGGATTCTTAGAACAGCTTGTACTGGTGCCTACCAGGGAGAAGGCAATTCTGGATTTAGTGTTGTGTAATGAACCTGATTTGGTAAGGGAACTCAAGGTAAAAGAGCCATTAGGAGGCAATGATCATAATATGATAAGTTTTAATCTACAAATTGAGAGGGAGAAGGGAAAATCGGAAGTGTCAGTATTACAGCAAAGGGGATTACAGAGGCATGAGGCAGGAGCTGGCCAGATTTGACTGGAAGGAGACCCTAGCAAATAGACACTGTTCTATCGTCATCTCTGGATCTAGATCTTGGCACTTATCACCCAAGAGAAAGATGGAAGTATCTTCGATGGAAGGACTCCAGTGGTTCAGGGAAATAAATGCTGCCTTGCCAGTAACACTCATATCTTTTTGAATTTATAAATATTAAACAAAAATAGGTTAACAAAAAGCAGCACAGAGGTAGAGCTGGTAGAGCTGCAGCCTCTCAGCATCAGAGAACTGAGTTTGATCCTCACCTTGGGTGCGGTCCATGTGGGGGGGGTTGCATGTCCTCCCTGAGACCGCGTGGGTTTCCTCCGAATGCTCCGGTTTCCTCCCACATCCCAAAGACGTGCGGGTTTGTAGATTAATTGGCCCCCGTGTGTAAGAAACTGATGTGAAATGGGAAAACATAGAACTAGTGTGAAGGGGTGATCGATGGTGGGTGCGGACTGAGTGGGATGAAGGGCCTGTTTTCCATGGTGTATCTCTAAATTAAACCAAACCTATTTTGAAATTGGTATATTCCTCAGAATTTTTTTCCGGTTTAAATCAATGTTTGAGAATTGCAGATGCATATTTTATGTGCACCAATCCTTATTCTGTTTTATTCCGATGTTTCATACCTGACATTGAATATTTCGCAATTCTTTCTGTTTTTCCGACAATGGAATTCTCATTTTATTTTTTATTGATTCGTTTTTTATTGCAGGGCCCCATACGTAAATTATAACTCGCGGAGAAAAAAAAAGGCATTGAGCAGCACATCAGCAATCTAGAGAGTCAATGTACCAGGAGAATATGATAAAAGTAATTGCTAAAACTCAAAGAGATTCTCTAGCCACTCTTGCTCTCTGGGATATTCTCTAAGGCACATCTGGGAATCCAAAATGTGATTTAAAACAGCATGATAATTCTAAGACTTAAGCGGAAGCTTTAAGGATGCTTTATTAAAGTGTACGTAGTCCCAGATGGTAGGAGTCTCTACGATTTAGGGTAAGAGTCCCGTTGAAAGATAGAGGTAAGAATTTCGTTGTTCTATCTGGGACATACGACAATAAAACACTCTTGACTCTCTTGAAAGGATCATCCCTTAACCAAGTGTCAATATTGAATATCATGGAATTTGATATTCCTATTGTTTAATCCTGCCTCTAGTTTTCTGATTCCCAGAGCAGTTTCAGTCACATTAAGACTGTGATGTCTTGCTGTTCTTTTTATTTGTCCATCTAGTTAATAAATTAATCACCAAATAGTTACAATTGATTCTTAACTGGTTATTGAGGAATTCTTTTATTCATCTGCAGAATTCTATCAAGATTCAAGATTCAAGATTCAAGATATCTTTATTTGTCATCCAAAAAACAAGTTTTTTGGACGAAATTTAGTCCGATAATAAAAGCAATAAAACAAGCAAATTACACAACCCCAACCAACACACAAAAAAAAGAAACATCCATCACAGTGAGTCTCCTCCAGTCCCCTCCTCACTGTGATGGAAGGCCACAATGTCTTTTCCCTTCCCCTGCCGTCTTCATATATCTTCATATTTCCAAGCCATTTACACTCACTGACCTCACGATAAGATGTTTCCACAAATTCTCTGCATGTTGGTTGTGTTCATGATCCAGAGCTTCATTGCACTTAATGTGATACTTGCTGGGGATGGACATCAAGTGCTGCTGGAAGACCGACAGACGGTCTTTGGCCTGCCCAAAACTTGTTGGTCTCCCAGCAGAGTGAGATGTCCATAAGTGGATGTTGTCAACTGGCCCAGTCCAGGCTGCAGGAGTACATGCTGAGAGACACAATGGAGCTTGGTGCAGCCGACCCCAAGGTTCTGTGGGGGCAGACCACAGTCTAGGGTCCTTCCACTGCTGGGCATTAGGGGACTGAGTATCATTGGGGACATCCCTCAAATAAAAGAAGAGACATCAGTCCAGGGGGCCACACGAGTGGCAAAGGTATTTTGTGTAATTACGAGTCCGAACACTACCGTGTATGTCATCAAACAATATTGAATGTATAGACACTAAGAATGTATCATGAGTTTTTGGCACAGTTTTTGTTTTGTATATAATTTTTTATTTTTTTAATTAAAAAAACATACTTCCTGCTTTGAACACTTGAGACAATCCGAGTGTTCCAAAACTAGGAACCGTGGATAAACCGTGAGGTCTATTCTCAGGTGAAGGTTAAGACCCACTGCATGCAAGTCAAACACTCTTGAGTGGTACAAGAAAGCTTGCTACAATCTTCGCAAAGCCATCAGGAATGTCAAAAGACAATGCTGAAAAAGAAAGGTCTGAAGAAGAGTCGTGACCTGAAATCTTGTCTGCCCATTCCCTCCACAGATGCTGCCTGACCCGTTGAGTTCCTCCAGCAATTTGTGCTTTGCTCAGGAATCCAGCCGTTTCTTGTGTCAACATATTTTTAGAACATAGGGGGGGGGGGGGGGGGAATCTAGAGCACCCAGAGGAAACCCACGTGGTCACAGATAGTGGAGGTCAGGGACTAACCCAGGTCACTGAGGCTGTGAGACAGTGGCTCTACTAGTTGTGCCTCTATGCCATTAAAAAATTGGTAAAGTGGGATTTGGGTCCTGAGCGAATGGGGGATTTTAGGAGGGTTGAACAAGCTATTGAGGTGGGGTACCAGTAACTGGGAAAATGTGAAGATGGTAACTGCCCCCCTCCATGAAATTACCATCGACTGACCCTGGTCATGGGAAGAACCCTTTTAACTTCTTCCAGCATTAAGAATTTCCTTTTATTTGAACAATGGATGTTAATTTATATGGGATTTATGCAAGAGTGAGTGGTGGGAGTTAGAATAAGTCTATTCATATCATATCATATCATATATATACAGCCGGAAACAGGCCTTTTCGGCCCTCCAAGTCCGTGCCGCCCAGTGATCCCCGTACATTAACACTATCCTACACCCACTAGGGACAATTTTTACATTTACCCAGCCAATTAACCTACATACCTGTACGTCTTTGGAGTGTGGGAGGAAACCGAAGATCTCAGAGAAAACCCACACAGGTCACGGGGAGAACGTACAAACTCCTTACAGTGTAGCACCCGTAGTCAGGATCGAACCTGAGTCTCCGGCGCTGCATTCGCTGTAAAGCAGCAACTCTACCGCTGCGCTACCGTATTCTGATGTCAATTAGTGCCCCAATTCAGTTGAAGTAAAAATATATGCTGCAAAGTTGGATGTGCAAGTACAAAGTGATAGAGATTTTCTTTTATTCTATTATAAGACATGGACATCACTGGTGAGGTCAACAATGAATAAGATAAGAAACGAGAACATAAGAAATTGGAGCAGGAGTAGGTCATTTCGTTCCTTGAACCTGTTCCAACCTTCAACAAAGACACTGTGTTCTTCTATCTCATCATCATGTCCAGGTCAACCTTGGATTTGAGTGCAAGCATTGACTGAGTCTCACTGGGTCATTCCACGTCCTCACCATCTTGGAAGGTGGTGAGCAATTTCAAGCAATTTCTCCTTATTTCAGCTCTGAACGTTTTACGATTTACAGAAGCCGATTAACCTACAAACCTGCAAGTCTTTGCAATGTGGGAAGAAACTGGAGCACTAGTCACAGGGAGTGCGTGGTAACTCCACACAGACCTCACCTGTAGTCAGGATCGAACCTGGGTCTCTGACGCTATAGGCAGAAACTCTATTGCTGTGCCACAGTGCTGCCCACAGTGAAACACATTGTGCATGAGGTGCCCAGAGTTGAGGGAATGAACATTTAGAGTGGCCAGAGTAGAGGACTACACTTAACTGTGTACCCACTATGTCCGGGACTGATGTCAAGGTCTGAACTGTACATTCAAAAGGGTCTATCCTGCTGGTTAATCTCCAATTGATCACAATGGATGTCTCTGTACGAATCAAAGCTGATCCACTCATTTCACTTCATGCTTGATAATTATCTATCTCTGTGATTGTTTTAAATATGAAGATCTCTTTAGTGTTTTATTAAATCAGTGTCAAGAATTCTTTTTAGCGGGTTAAATGCTTCATTGAAATCTCCTGCTGTGTAATGAAATGAAATTGAAACATATAATAAAACATGCTGTACAGCTGATTTAACTGCAGAATCCTCCTCGCTGCTTAAGTGTGTAACCAACTTTGGCATGCTCGTGAGCATCAGGCAATAAGCATATGCATAGTCTCAGCTCTTCCAGTCTACCTCATCCTGAGAGTTATTACAGGGTGTTGAGAGGAACATTTTTCTCCCTTCATCATACTGATTATCATTTTAAAGGGATTGAAGCTGTGTTGGTCTCGGTCTCGGGATCCTGCCTAGATATTGATAATGAGGGCAGTTATTCTGTACCATAGGCAATGCTTTCAATTGGGTGGCACAGTGGTGCAGCGGTAGAGTTGCTGCCTTACAGCACCAGAAACCCAAGTTTGATCCTGACCACAGATGCTGCCTGTATGGATTTTGTACATTCTCCCTGTGACCACGTGGGTTTTCTCCGGGAGCTCCAGTTTCCACCCACACTCCAAAGACGTACAGGTTTGTAGGTTAATTCGCTTCTGTGAATTTTTCTTTTAATGTCCCTAGTGTGTATGACAGTGCTAGTGTACGGGGCGGTCGCTGGTCGGCGTGGACTCGGTGGTCTGAAGGCCTGTTTTCACACTGTATCTCTAAACTAGTTCAACAGAGTGGAAATTTCAAATACTAGAAGACATAGGTTCGAGGTCAGAAAGGGAAAGTTTAAAGGAGTCTAAAGTTTAAAGAAGAGTCCCGACCCGAAACATACGAAACTTGTGCGGGAAATTATGTGAGCTCAATGTTCTGACTGGAATGACCCTCTCCTGTGTAGAATGGAGACACAAACGAATGCAGATGTTGGAATCATGAGCAAAAGCACAAACTGCTGGAGGAACTCAATGGGTCAGCAAGCATCTGTAGATATAAAATGTCATCTGTCCATTTCCATCCACAGATGCTGCCTGCCCCATGGAGTTGTTCCAGCAGTTTGATTTTGTTCCCTTGTGGAAACAGCTTCATGGGTATTCTGTGACATGGAATCAAATGGTGCAGCCTTCCATCAAGAGTAAAGAGTGTTTAATTATAATATGTAATGAAAACGGAACAATACAATATATCTGTGTGCAGGAAGGAGCTACAGATGTTGGTTTACACCAAAGATAGACACAAAAAGCTGGAGTAATTCAGCGGGTCAGGCAACATTTCTGGAGAAAAGGAATAGGTGGCAGTTCAAGTCCAGACCCTTCTTCAGACAAATGTATCAGTCTGAAGAATGGGCCTGACCTAAAACGTTTCTTTTCCATGTTCTCCAGAGGCGCAGTCTGACCCGCTGAGTTACTCCAGCATCTTGTCTCCTTTTACGTTTAAAGGAGATGTGAATGGCAAGATTTCATTCACGCAGAGAGTGGGTGGGTGCCTGGAACGCACTGCCAGGGGTGATGTTTGAAGCAGAAACAACAGTACCATCTAAGAGGCTTTTAAATAGGCACATGGATATACAGGGAATAGAGGGATATGGATCTTGTGCAGGCAGAAATGATTAGTTTAATTCGGCATCATGTTCAACAGAGACATCGTGGGCCGAAAGGGCTGTTCCTGTGCTGTTCTGTTCTATGTGTTAACATTTTTCAATTAGCAGAACAGTTTAAAAAAAACAGAAGCTTAGATTTAAACTAACTGCTGGAAGGCTGAGGGGTGAGGTTTTGTTTTTGCCAAGAGAAATCTGGAACACACGGTCTCAAACGTTAGAGAGTCAGGAACACTTATCAAATTTAAAATACGTTTTTGGGTGCATACATGTGGATTGTGATCCGCAGGGCTGGAGACATAACATTGGAACATGAGACATGAGGTTATTTATCTCTTGCTGTGAATATGGATATTCTATGAAGGATACAGTGTGAGTCAAACCTGACTGAGATATGAAAGGCATTATATAAGTGTACCAAAGGACACAAAGTGCTGGAGTAACAAACTGTCAGGCTGCATCTCTGGAAAACATGGATAGGTGACGTTTCGGGTGAAGACCCTTCTTCAGGCTGATTGTGATGGGGGAAAAGTGGAGAGGCAGGGCAAAGTGTGGCAGGCAATGGGTTAACATAGGGGAGGCAGAGTTTCACAGGCAGATGGTTGGAACAAAGGCCAGAAATAAGAAAGGAAGGTGTGAGAGAGGTTTGAAGAGTTGCTGATTGTAAAGACGGAGGGAGGAAAGTGGCAGGAGGGGGGGGGGGGAGAAATAGGTGGGAGGGGCAGAGGGAAGCAAGTAGTTACCTTCCATGCTTTGTCCTGCCTCTCCCCTTTTTAAGCTTTCTTCTGCCCCCCTACAATTAGTCCAAAGAAGGGTCTCAACCCGAAACATCCCCAATTCATGTTCTCCAGAGATGCTGCCTGATCCGCTGAGTTACCCAAGCACTTTGTGTCCTTTTGTGTAATAACCAGTATCTGCAGTTCTTTATTTCTACTATATAATTTTAAGTCGCTCGTTCTATCTTATTTTATTGTTACCTGATTGTAGAGCCTCCAATCTGCAGAGATTGATCTTTAGTGCCCGGCTACATCGGGTCTCTTTGAAGTCAGCATCTGCACGGCAGGATCGTCTGAATTGCAACATCTGTCTTGCTTCACCTACATCAATTTAAAACACTTCCTCCTATTGCCGATCAAACTGCAACAGGAGATGCCCGTGAAAATGTACATCAAAGCAAATGTGAAAGTTGGGAAACCTGCCAATTTGCCCTCTCCCTATTTCATTTTGTCTAATGTTTGTGACAAGCCCACGTTATTGCATATAATTTTCCTCTTGAACAAATTTTTGATTCACTTTAATATTATTGGAAAAACTATCTCAAAAGAGCGTTGTGAAACAAAATTTGGATTTGAGCCAAAGATAGACACAAAACGCTGGAGTAACTCAACGGGTCAGGCAGCAGCTCTGGATAGAAGGAATGGGTGACATTTCGTGTCGTGACCCTACTTCAAACTTCCTCAGATTAGAGCTATTTTAGGAGATGCTGTGGTGGATCATAAACCCAATTGAAGGAAGAACTTTAAAGAGCATCTTAAAGGAACAAAGCAAGGCAGAGGGAGGGGAATTTAGGGAGAAAATTGTAGAGATTTAGGGTCTCGATCTCTGAAATAAGACCATCAATGGTGCAGCTTTGGAAAATAGCAAGTAGCAAGAGAAGGCAATGTTCCCTAAGGGTTGTTTTCCCTTGGTGTGTGAGTCATTCTAGATTTCCAAAGAGATGAGATGATGTCCAACCTGTTAAATGCGAATGTCGGCCGTGCAGTGGTGCTTAATGAAACTGTTCCTACCAGTTTATGTTCCATGGAATGAACCATTTCCTAGCCAGCGACTTCTATTTGTGAAGTGCCAGCATTTGTAGCCATCACTCCTCTTGTTTGTTGACTGCTGAATTGATCAAAGCTTCCTTTTATGTTCGAGAACTGCCCTGTTGTTGGATGGAGTTCGGTTAATTTAGAAGCACTATTGTATGCAGTTTGAATACCTCCAATAAGCACACAGAGACCTGACTTCATTTTATGAGAATGAAATCTGAAATCAATGTTAAAATGCTATGGCCTGCTCCAAAAATACTCAGCGGCATCTAACACAATTTAATTTGCTTCCCAAATGCAGTTTTTAGAGACCCATAAATAAAGATGGCAGCTAATTTGTACAGTGTAGCAGTGTTGCGTGTGATTAAATTTAATATTTCCCCTCAAGTTTTTTTATGGCAGGAGAGTAGATATTAAGAAGCACGGCTATTGGTTTGGTTTATCGCAAAACTATTCCCTTAAAAAATCTTTAAATACGATTTTAAAGTTGTAAAAAATAAGTTGAAATTTGCTATCCCATCAGATTCACATTACGGAAGGCAGGAAAGATTACAAGCACTGACTCAAAAGCTTGTGCACTTGCAGTTTTGAGCTAAATTACCTTCTATGGTGTTTGGATTAGACGAATTGTGACTGCCTCAAGCGAAAAGGAAAATTGAGAAACTTGACACTACCTTCTTACATACACTGCCATACACTGTTCTTCATGGCCACTGATATTACTTCCCCCATCCCCACCCCACCCCCACCCTATTAGCCTGTTAAGCTGCAGCAAGTGAGAAGAAGGGTCTCGACCCGAAATGTCACCCATTCCTTCTCTCTAGAGATGCTGCCTGTCCCGCTGAGTTACTCCAGCTTTTTGTGTCTATATTTGCAAGTCAGACTTTTATTGTTCCGTTGCTGGTACAAATGACAATTAAACACTCTTGTCTCTTGACTCTCTTAACTGAATTAACCCAAACACACTTGCATTGTCCGATTTGCAGGTGACTTTCAAGTTCCACATCCTATCTATCCACAAGACTCCTCTACCTTTATGTAACTCGTAACATAAAATAATCCAACAAATGCCCGTGACACTTTTGCAATCATACATCCTCCATGTGTGCCTGGCCCAACTCGACCTTGTAAATCAGACAATGGTTTATATGTCCACATCAATTATCCTTGACCAAAATTCTGCCATATTTATCCAGTGTAACACCAGTGGCACAGCGGTAGAGTTGCTGCCTCACAGCACCAGGAACTCGGGTTCGATCCTGACTATGGGTGTTGTCTGTATGGGGTTTGTACGTTCTCCATGTGACCGCGTGGGTTTTCACCAGGTGCTCCGGTTTCTTTCAACATTCCAAAGACGTGCATGTTTGTAAGTTAATTGACTTCTGCAAGTTGTCCCTAGAGAGTAGGGTTGAACTAGTGATCTCTGGTCGGGACAGACCTGATGGGCCTTCGGACATGAAAGACCCGAAGGACCTGCGTATGGAATACAGAAATTCCACGTTATATTTCTAAACTAAAGAAAACTAAACTACGGCACTTTTACAATTGTACATTATCCACATATGACTGGCCTGGCTCAGCATTGTAAACTAGATGATGGTTCCTCTATTAATATCAATTATTCTTGACCAATGTTCTGCCTTATCTATCCGATCTAGCACTAAGTCTGTGTAGGAAGGAACTGAAGATGCTGGTTTACACCGAAGATAGACACAAAATGCTGGAGTAACTCAGTGGTAACATTACAGATATACATAATTTCAGACCCAGAAGGGTCTCGACCCAAAACGTCACCCATTCCTTCTCTCCAGAGATGCTGCCTGTCCCGCTGAGTTACTCCAGCATTTTGTGCCTATCTTCTAACACTGCCTTCTTCACTCATTATTTTGTCATCACTGACTTACTCTAACTTCCTGTTCCTCCATGGATTAAATAGAAAATATGTATATCTGTAATGTTACCAATAAATCCCCAAATCTCTCATCAATTTGCTCTCCTTCAGAAAATGTTCCTCAGACCCGCACTTCCCACAACCCAATCACCCACCTGTGCTAAATCTTCTGTTCGGGTCCAGTTGACTTTTTTGCCAATTTGTAAAGTACCTTTAAACTTTTACTTAACATTAAAGCTGAGGCCAAGTGTCCCCGGTGTGTTGGTGTTGGATCAGACACAACTAAATACAAAAAAAATAATTTAAAAATTATCAAAATGTTTAACCTGAATATGTTATTAGATGATAATGGTCTAAACCTGTACATTTTTGCACGTGAAAATTGAATCACATTACTGGTTTTCTAATGGTATAATTGTGATAAATTATTATTTGTATTTGTGATAGCATTATGCTTAATGTGATAATAAATTATGTTAATTATTAGGGTTGTTATCTAATTTTCATAAGTGTGGAAATTAATGTGTGTTTACATGTAAACACGTATGTAAATACGCAGGCCTACATTCGCATATAATTGAATATCCAGTCCCAACATGTTCTCCACAAACATATGGGTTCTGGTATTTTGAATATACAAAAGAATTGACTTTGAATTCTTCCCTGTAACCTCGCAAAGCTCAATTTAAACAAAAAGCACATGGGAATTTCTCAAGTCAAACTACAATATTTTTCATGTCTTCTAAGCGTTGAACTTTGTCCAGTGCAAGCAAGCATTTATGTTGTTTGTGATGTCAGCATTATAAGTTCAGAGCCAGGTTGTATATCTGCATTATCTGAGCATTGTTTATTGCTACCTCTTTTCTATTTCATAATGGGTATTGCATGTTTTGATGTAAGTCTTGGCAGAAAGGTCAATAAACAGAGGAGACAGATTTAAGCTAATTGACAAAAGCACCAGAGGGTAAATGAGGGGGAATCTGTACAGGCTACGTGATGTTATGATCTGGAATGCACTGCCTGGTGGAAGCAGACTGAATGAACATAAATTTTCATAGGGGAATTGGTTGGATACTTGGAAAGCAATGTTGCATTGCAGTAAAGAGCAAGACTAATTGGACAGCTCTTTCAAAGAACCTGCGCAGGCAAAATGTGAAAATTGGCAGTCTCCTATTCTGCAAAGCTCTATGCATCATGCATGGTGCAGCATTGACGGCTGCATCGGGGCTAATTCCTGCACCTGCAGCGGCACTGTGGCACAGCGGTAAAGTGGCTGCCTCACAGCACCAGAGGCCCCGGTTCGATCCTGACCTTGGGTGGTGTCTTTACGGTGTTTATACATTCTCCCCATGACCGTGTGGGTTTTCTCCAGGCGCTCCGGTTTTCTCCCACACTCCAAAGATGAAAACTTTGTAGGTTAATTGGCTTTGGTAAAATTACAAATTGTTCCTAGTGTATAAGATAGTGCTAGTGTACAGGGTGATCGCTGGTCGGCACGGACTCGGTGGGCCGAAGGGCCTGTTTTCGTGCTATATCTCTAAACTAAACTAAACTAATCTAATCTAAACTCATGGTCATTATTAACTTCACCACTAACTTTCACTCTGCCTTCAAATTCTTTTTATAAAAGAGGCTGAAGAAGGGTTCTGACACGAAACGTCACCCGTCCTTTTTCTCTAGAGATGCTGCCTGACCGGCTGAATTGTGCCAGCACTTTGTGTCTATCTTTGATATAAACCAGCATCTGCAGTTCTTTGTTTCTCTGCATAGTGTGAATCTTCTGCTGAGTGTTGTGCATATCCAGCCGTGTCGTATTTTAATTGTTCTGGTTGATTGACCCAACGTTAATAATGGTGCAATACAAGTCTATATTACTTACCTGTCTATTAATCTGCTGAAAATGTTACAACCATGATCTAAGCTAGAAGGCATGTCTGGATGAGTATTCATCCGTAAATTATGACCCATTAGTTGCTTGGGTTTTTGTTACGAATGGCAATTTCCTACATAAAATTATATGTTTGTTCCTAATTTGTTCCTGCTTTGTTACCCTGCTTAGGTTTGCGTTTATTATTGTCACATGCACCAAGGTACAGTGAAAAGCTTTGTTTTATACGTTGAAGAGATCGACAATAAAATACCAGTGGGTGAGTCAAGCGGTGAATACATTCACTTTCCCTTGCCATTCCTTTTAGCTTTTAAATAACTTTAATGCGGTGATTTGTTTTAGAGTTTGCACAGCATTGTTGGTCTCCTGGATGTGATGGATGATGCCAGAATGAGGTTGAAACGATCGCTTGTATAAGTTGCAGCAAGTAAAATGTGTTTGTCACAGTTTAGTGTCAAACGGATTCCTGACACCTTGTTTGAACTTTGTACAAATTGCCCAAGCCCTGGACCTGTGGTCAATAGCTGCAGGTCAATAGTATCCATATGGATAGCCTGCCTGATCTTTCTGTAGCTGTTGGCTACTTGCTGTTTTACAATTACTCACCCATATTGACATATTCCCGGCTGCAGTTCAAAAGATGAGGGGCCAGTTCTATTTTGTTGACAACTGTATCCACCTGAATAATATGGTGACTGCATGTTGTGAGAGGAGGGTGACTATCATCTCTGAGTGCAGCAATGACTCAATTGTTCTGCTCCCAGTGCTTATGGTTTGGTTGGGGGCAGGGAGTGGAAGGAGGCAGGAATGAAAGGATGGATTTTTTTTTCTTTAAAGCAAAAGGGTGCTGCATTAATTGGAGAGATCATAAAAATCAGTACAGTTCTCAGTTGAACAGAAATTAAAGCTGCATTTTGGTATAGTTTAGTTTAGTTTAGAGATGGTATCGAAACAGGCCCTTCGGTTCTCACTGACCATCGATCGATCACCCATTCCTTCTCTCCTGAGATGCTGCCTGACCTGCTGAGTTACTCCAGCATTTTGTGAATAAATACCTTCGATTTGTACCAGCATCTGCAGTTATTTTCTTACACCCCTTCACACTTGTTTAGTTTAGTTTAATTTAGTTTAGTTTAGAGATACAGTGCAGAAACAGGCCTTTCAGCCCATGAGTCCACACTGACCAGCGATCACCACACACTAGCACTATCCTACACACTAGGGCCAATTTACAATCTTTATCAAAACCAATTAGCCTATAAACCTGTACATCTTTGGAATGTGGGAGGAAACCAGAGCTCCTGGAAAAAAACCCAAGTGGTCAGAGAGGGAACGTACAAACTCCGTACAGACCGTAGTCAGGATCAAACCCAGGTCTCTGGCGCTGTAAGGCAGCGACTCTACCGCTGCGCCACTTGTTCTCTGCAATCCCACTTTCACATCCAATCCTTACACACTAAGGGCAATTTACAAAGTCCAATCAATCTACAAACCCACATGCCTTTGGGAATTGGGAGAAAACCAGACGACCCTTGCGGAAATCCACGCAGTCACAGGGAGAACAGACTGCAACCGAGGTCAGGATCGAACCCGGGTCTGCGGCGCTGTGAGACGGCACATCCACCCACTATGCCATTGTGCTGCCTATTTGGACACTAATGATGACATTAACACGATTCAAATGATTTTGGGGTGGCAGGGAAAACTGTTGACAGGGTGAAAGGAGAAATTGTTTCCTCTGCCAAAAGAGTGAGGAATAACATTACACCAACTTAAGAAATTGGAGAAAGAACCAGAGTCAATTGTGCTTGCTCTGACGTTTTAGGATAATGTTTGGCCCAGTTTATGCTCTTTTAAAACTAATGTCAAACAGCAGCCGAGATAAAACATGGCCTAGAGAGTGCTGAAAGTTCATGAACAAGATTAATAATGACTCCTTCAAAACCACAAGACAAAAATAAGGGGAGAGAAAGAAAGGATCTTTTATCTTAAAAATCAGTTTTGGCATCCAGTTCAAAAATGTTTTGGACAGCCATTCAAAAGCTGCCTCCAGAAACCTAATATAGTCAGAATACGCTGACAGAAAACATAAGCCAGATTTCAATCTTAATGAGTACTTTACACATGTACAGTGCCCATCATTTATTTATTTGCCTCTGTATTCCACAATTTGAGATTTGCAATAGAAAAAAAATCACATGTGGTTAAAGTGCACATTGTCAGATTTTAATAAAGGCCATTTTAATACATTTTGGTTTCACCATGTAGAAATTACAGCAGGGTTTATACATAGTCCCCCCCATTTCAGGGCACAATGATGTTTGGGACACAGCAATGTCATGTAAATGAAAGTAGTCATGTTTAGTATTTTGTTGCTTATCCTTTGCACACAATGACTGCTTGAAGTCTGCGATTCATGGACATCACCAGTTGCTGGGTGCCTTCTCTGGTGATGCTCTGCCAGGCCTGTATTGCAGCCATCTTTAGCTTATGCTTATTTTGGGGGCTAGTCCCCTTCAGTTTTCTCTTCAGCATGTAAAAGGCAAGCTGGGTTCAGATCGGGTGATTGATTTGGCCACTCAAGAATTTACCATTTTTTAGCTTTGGAAATCTCCTTTGTTGGTTTAGCAGTATGTTTGGGATCATTGTCTTGCTGTAGAATGAACCGCCGGCCAATGAGTTGTGAGGCATTTGTTTGAACTTGAGCAGATAGGATGTGTCTATAGACTTCAGAATTCATTATGCTACTACCATCAGCAGTTGTATCATCCATCAAGATAATACCTCCAGCTAGTACCTTCAGCAGCCATATATGCCCAGGCCATAACACCCCCACCATCGTGTTTCACAGGTGAAGTGATATGCTTTGGGGCAGCTCCTTCTCTTCCATACTTTGCTCTTGCCATCACTCTGATATAAGTTAATCTTCGTCTCATCTGTCCACAAGACCTTTTTTTCCAGAACTGTGGTTGCTCTTTTAAGTACTTCTTGGCAAAGTGTAACCTGGCCATCCTATTTTTGCAGCTAATCAGTGGTTTGCATCTTGCAGTGTAGCCTCTGTATTTCTGTTCATGAAGTCTTCTGCGGACAGTGGTCATTGACAAATTCACACCTGACTCCTGAAGAGTGTTTCTGATCTGTCGGACAGGTGTTTTGGGATTTTTATTTATTTTAGAGAGAATTCTTCTGTCATCAGCTGTGGAGGTCTTCCTTGGCCTGCCAGTCCCTTTGCGATTAGTAAGCTCACCAGTGTTCTCTTTCTTCTTAATGATGTTCCAAACAGTTGATTTTGGAGAGCCTAAGGGTTGGCCGATGTCTCTAACAGTTTTATTCTTGTTTCTCGGTTTCATAATGGCTTCTGAATGAATGAATGAATGAATGAATGAATGAATGAATGAATGGATGAATAAGTTTATTGGCCAAGTATGCATATACAAGGAATGT
The DNA here is from genome assembly GCF_053455715.1 of Rhinoraja longicauda. Taxonomy (NCBI): domain Eukaryota; kingdom Metazoa; phylum Chordata; class Chondrichthyes; order Rajiformes; family Arhynchobatidae; genus Rhinoraja; species Rhinoraja longicauda. The sequence goes on from NC_135974.1 coordinate 11,464,038, forward strand.
GCCTTGGTGCTCCGCTCACCAATGACAACACAAACATACAGTTAACAATTAAGAATAAAGCATAACACATCAAAACAATAAGGATACACCATTACGGTCTAAACATGTGGGTGAAAATAAACCTGAGCAAAAAAGAGACTACAGACTTTGCTTATTGAGTAGAACTATCACTCTTGGAAAAAAAAGCTGTTTTTATGTCTGGCTGTGGCTGCTTTGACAGTCCGGAGTCGCCTTCCAAAGTTCTTTAACTTTTATTGGCTCAACTTTGGTCCTCATGTTGATAAACAGCTATAAAAGTTTCTGAAGGTGATGGAAAGACTGGAGGAAAGACTAGGTGCTGAGAGCTCTCTTATACCTGCTTTAAGGAGACAATTAAACACACCTGAGCAATTACGAATGCCTGTGAAGCCATGTGTCCCAAACATTATGGTGCCCTGAAATGGGGGGACTATGTATAAACACTGCCTAATTTCTACATGGCGAAACCAAAACGTATAAAAATGGCCTTTCATAAAATCTGACAATGTGCACTTTAACCACATGTGATTTTTTTCTATTACAAATCTCAAATTGTGGAGTACAGAGGCAAATAAATAAATGATGGGTCTTTGTCCCAAACATTATGGAGGGCACTGTAAGTAGTTTACAATATCATGTTTGTCCTTCCCCATCTTGTTTCCATTTAAGATTATCCAAAAACACTGCTACCAGAGCAAGGGAGATGGTATCTTAAAAAAACCTATCATCTCATTGTTTGGAAATTGGCTGACAAGTTCCTTACAACAGTGACTCTACTTTGAAAGTTACTTGGTTGGTTGTTAACTCTTTTGGACTGTTCTGGGTTTATAAAAAGCTGTATGACTCCAGTTTCTTTCTTTTTCCTTCCATATTGTCATTATTGCAGAAGTAATACACCTCTATCAGAAGATCTTATAGAGGTGTATAAAAGTATGAGAGGAATAAATCGGATAGATGCACAGAATCTATTGCCCAGAGTAGGGGAATCGAGGACCAGAGGACCAAGGTTCAAGGTGAAGGGGAAAATATTTAATAGGAATCTGAGGGGTAACTTTTTCACACAAATGGTGGTGAGTCTTTGGAACAAGCTGCCAGAGTGGGTAGTTGAGGCTGGGACTATCCCAACGTTTAAGAAACAGTTATACAGGTACATGGATAGGACAGGTTTGGAGGAATATGGATCAAACGCTGTCAAGTGAGATTAGTGTAGCTGGGACATGTTGGCTGGTGTGAGCACGTTGGGCCGAAGGGCCTGTTTCCACACTGTATCACTCTATGACACTATGAATCTAATTCTATTCAAAATTACAAGGCCAGAGTGTGGTGACTCTTTGCATGCTGGTCCCAGGAAATGTTTTACTATCATCCAATACAATCATTTCACTCTTCAAAATCTATATTCCACTGTATAATCTGCAGTGGAGTCTGAAGAAGAGTCTCGACCTGAAACGCCACCTATTCCTTTTCTCCAGAGATGCTGCCTGACCCACTGAGTTACTCCAGCTTCTTGTGTCTGTCTTCGATGTAAACCAGCACCTGCAGTTTTTTTCCTGCACATGTATAATCTGCACTTTGGGTTTTTTTCTTTTCCTGTTGCATTTATACATGGCTTGATTTTAATCATGTACTGAATAATATGATCTGATAGCACGCAAACAAACGCTTTTCACTATAACTTGATGCACGTGATAATAGTAAACCAATACCAATAACAAAAGCTGTGGCCATATTATATTTAGTAGATGATTATGCACCAAGTCCAACAGGACAGGCATCATACTATTCCATGGTACACAGCTTAATCACGTTACTTTTTATAGTTAATATATGGCATGTTAAAGACACCGAAGGGTTAACCTGCTGTCATTCTTGTGTCCCAGAATTTTGGTATCAATATGTCTAGTTACCTGAATTTTCTTTCAAATTGATCACAGTTCCCCTGTCTGCAACATTTCAACAGCCTCCATATATCTTCATTGGCGATATTGGCTCAATAGTTGAATTTATTCTTTGAAAACTCAGTTGGAAGTGCAGAGTTGGGCAGAATGGAACGAGATTTGTGCATGAACTTTGCAAAGCATTTTGAATAATTCTCCGATGCAGTGATAATGCTTCATATAAACTGGATTGAAACGCGGACATCAATGTAGCAGTCGCCTTTGTTTTGCCTCAGTGCAGATTCTGCCAAGGGAAAGCTCTTTAGGGAGTGCTTTGTCAAAGATGAGACTTCTTCTCCTGAGTCGTTAGATTGTTCAAATCTCTCTCCCTGGAGAGGAGGTGTCTGATTGAAGTGTTAACCTGGTGGCAGGAATTGATTTCACAATTCTTTTGGAGAACCCAAATTGGACCTGAGACTGCAAAGCCAAATATTAGGGGGATGGCAATAAGTAGTGGCCTTACTGTCGAGATTGCAGTAAATTTAAAACAAGTATTACATCCACCCAGGCCATGTTGCACATGAATATATGACAATGCTGTTGGGATGCTTAGTTGCTGTATCCCCATTACCCTTAGAAATTTGGAATTATAGACTCCACAATGATTATCCCATTGGATGCATAGACTGCAGAATGTCTCCTCTGGATTGCACTACAACACTGCATACTTCATCCAACCTACAACCTAACATGTCTAATGAGGTCCAAAGTTGTACGTGGACTCTTTGTTTACCCTTGCCGTCTGCTTTGCTACAGAACAAAATTAGTTGCTATGAGACTAATACAATGAGTTTGCAAACTTTTGCATTGGAGCAGAGGTATTGTCAGATATCCATCATATCAGGTTATTGATGACAAAAGCAGACATAATACCCTTTCCACGGTATCAAATTCCCCCCGCTTCAAAATTTCAAAGCACATTTGCAAGGTACGCATAAAGATTTAAGAGGTGGTTTACAAATTTAGTCCTTGGTTCTTGATTCCAATATGGTTCTTTGTTTACAGCCCATGGAATAGGCCGCGGGATTTTCTCTGCCCGGCGGAGGCTTCAATGTCGGGAGCCACGACAGTCCCGACGTGCAGCGGCAGCGTCTTCGCCCGCCCCGGATCACGGGGCTTGGGTCGGCCCGCTGCAGACTTTTCACCGTCTGGCGCGGCCTGGAACGTGGCAACTTCAGCAGCCTGGCCGCGGGAGAAGACGGCAGGGGAAGGGAAAAGACATTCTGGCCTTCCATCACAGTGAGGAGGTGACTGGAGGAGACTCACTGTGATGGATGTTTCTCGTTTTCTTTTTCTTTTTTTTTCTTTTTGTTTTGTGTTGGTTTATGATTGTGTGTAATTGCTTATTTTTATTGCTCTTATTGTTGGACTGTGGGCGACAAAATCTTGTCCAAAAGACTTGTTTTTTTTGATGAAAATAAAGGTTATTCTGATTCTGATTCTGATTCTGATTCTGATTCTGATTCTGATTCTGATTCTGATTCTGATGAGTTATGGTATTTAATGTACAATCCAAGATACTCCTGATTTCTCTGATGGCACTGCCCTGGTTTTCTATCTACTCTGTTCCTGCATCCCCCTGAATGATGCTGTCTCTTGTCTTGTGCCCCGTTCTCATAACATTGGTTAGGTTTCCTTTCCCTACAGGTAACATAGGCATAGAAACATAGACAATTGGAGCTGGAGTAGGCCATTCGACCCTTTCATATTTCATATTTCAGATACAGCGCGGAAACAGGCCTTTTCGGCCCACCAAGTCCGCGCCGCCCAGCGATCCCCGCACATTTACGCTATCCTACACACACTAGGGACAATTTTTACATTTACCCAGCCAATTAACCTACATACCTGTACGTCTTTGGAATGTGGGAGGAAACCGAAGATCTTGGAGAAAACCCATGCAGGTCACGGGGAGAACGTACAAACTCCTTACAGTACAGCACCCATAGTCAGGATCGAACCTGAGTCTCCGGCGCTGCATTCGCTGTAAAGCAGCAACTCTACCGTTGCGCCACCGTGCCGCCCCAGTACACCATCCAATATGATCATGGCTGATCATCCAGAATCAGTACCCCGTTCCTGCTTTCTCCCCCTATCTCTTGATTCCGTTAGCCCTAAGAGTTATATCTAACTCTCTCTTGAATATATGTACATCCAGTGAATTGGCCTCCGCTGCCTTCTGTGGTAGAGAATTCCACAGATTCACAACTCTCTGGCTGAAAATATGTTTCCTCATCTCAGCCCTAAATGGCCTACCCCTTATTCTTCAACTGTGACCCCTGGTTCTGTACTTCCCCCAACACGGGGAACATTTTTCCTGCATCTAGCCTGTCCAATCCCTTAAGAATGTTATATGTTTTTAAAAGAACCCTTCTCATCCTTCTAAATTCCATTGAATATAAGCCCAGTCAATCCATTCTTTCATCATATGTCAGTCCTGCCATCCCGGGAATTAACCTGGTGAATCTACACTGCACTCCCTCAATAGCAAGAATGTCCTTCCTCAAATTAGACCAAAACTACACACAATACTCCAGGGGCAGTCTCACCAGTGCCCTGTACAACTGCATAGGACCTCCTTGATCCTCTACTCAAATCATTTTGCTATGAAGGCCAACATGCCATTAGCTTTCTTCACTGCCTAGGTTAGAGTATACATTAAGCTGTTTTAGTATCAGAGCTACAGTTAAATTAGTGGTGAGAAGGGTAGATCTTATTTACTCTTATAAATGACACTAGATTTTATGATGATAAATAGTTTAAATCAAACTGTGTTATAGTGTCATACACCATGCATAGAAGCCCTTAGGCCCAAATTGCCCAAGCCGACCAACATGGCCCATCTACACTTGTCCCACCTGCCTGTGTTTGGTCCATAGTCCTCTAAACCTATTCTTTCCATGCATCTGTCTAAATGTATCTTAAACGTTGCAACAGTACCTAGCTCAACTACCTCCTCAAGCAGCTTATTCCATATGCCCACCACCCTTTGTGTAAAAAGGTTACCCCTCAGGTTCCTATTAAATCATTCCCCACTCACCTTGAACCTGTGTCCTCTGGTTCTCCTTTCCCCTACTCTGGCCAAAAGACTCTGTGCATTTACCCGATCTACTCCTCTCATAATCTGCACATATTTGCCCCATATCCCTCTACATCTTTCTTAATAAATGTACCTGTTCACATATCTTTTAAGCTTGGACTACCCAGGTCATATTATGGCATAGTTTATCAGTGCTCTCAGCAATTCAATTGATATCTGATAATCTGATAAGTCAAAATTCAGTTGGTTGAAGGAATCATATCAGTTTCAGCTATGGATTGCAAATACGTTTTTGGATTGACTAATGAAAATATTTGTTGCTAATTACTTCAAATGAATACAGATTTGAATAAATATTGGCTTTGAGAGCAGAGATGAGCAAATTGAACATATTTTGAAAGTGGATTGGTAATTTGATGTTGTTCATGACCATTTTCTTTATTTTAATGAGTACTGCACTGAATAAATAACCTGATCGTTACTAAGATACAGAGTGCTGGGGTAGCTCAGCAGATCAGGCAGCATCTCAGGAGTTTGTGGATCGGAGACGTTTTGGGTCGGAATCCTTCTTCAGCCTCAGACTTGCCAACTCGAAATGTTCCCTATCCATGTTCTCCAGAGATGTTGCCTGACCCGCTGAGCTACTCCAGCACTCTGTGTCTTTTTTTGTTAACCAGCTTCTGCAGTTCCTTGTTTCTTCTTGAATTTGGATCCTTTGGTTGGCTGCGTGAAATTCAACCAAGCTACTAAAATGAACTCAGTTTCATAAAGAAACATACACTTGGTTAATAATCTAAACCTTTGTTGTGAATGTGGAACTTACTACCATGGGGAGTGGTGACATTATTTAAGGAGCGGGGTGGGGATGTTTAGCTTTAAGGAGCGGGATGGGGGGCTTGTATGGAATATAAATACTGCAAAGTATGCAAAAATAATAGTCATTTGGGGTGAAATATTGACCACAGAACATAGAAAAGTACAGCACAGGAACAGGCTCTTTGGCCCACAATGTCTGTGCCAAACATGATGCCAAGATAAACAAATCACACCTGCCTGTGTACAGTCCATATCCCTCCATTCTCCCCCAGCAGATCCATGCATCTACCCTAATCCTCTTAAATGCCTCTATCATATGAGCCTCCACCACCACCCCCGGCATTGCATTCCAAAATCCCTACCACCCTTGGTGTAAGAGAAATACCCAGCACCTCTCCTTTAAACTTTGTCCCTCTCACCTTAAAACCACACTTGGGAGTCTCTTGCTCTGGACCATCCAACCTGGCGTAGCAAGCTCACCACAGGAGCCCGTGCAGCAGAGAACAGACGCACTGCAGAGGCCCAGAGGAAACGCACCGCGCGCAAGGCCCAGGCTACCTCCACTTCCACTGCAGCACCCATCCACTTGTGTCCTACGTGTGGGCGTGCCTTCCGGGCCCGGATTGGCCTCACCAGTCACTTCCGGACCCACAGTCACCAATCCTCCAACTGAAAGAGAAGTCATGGTCATCTATGAACCCGAAGGACGAACAACAACAACAACAACAACAAAACCACACTTTCCACCCTAAGAAAAATGCGCAGCACCTCTCCATTAAACTTTGTCCCTCTCACTTTAAAACCACACTTTCCACCCGAAGAAAAAGGTTCTGCCATTCTACCCTGTCATGTAATCTCATAATTTTATACACCTTTGCCAGGTCTCCCCTCAACATTTTGCATTCCAGAGAAAACAATCCAAGTTTCTACAACTTCTCCTTGGAGCTAACACCGCCTAACCAGGCAGTATTCTGGTAAATCTTATCTCCACCCTCTCCAAAGGCTTCCTGTAATCGGGTGAGTAGAACTGCGCACAATTCTCCAAATGAGGAAGGGTCTTGACCCGAAACGTCACCTACTCCTTTTCTCCAGGGATGATGTCTGACCTGCTGAGTTACTCCAGCTTTTTGCGTCTATCTGCGGCCTAATCAAAGTCTTACAGAGCTGCAACGTGACTTCCTGACTCTTCTACTCAATGCCCCTGACTCTTGTATTCAATGCCAAATTAAGTGGAAGATGTTGCATTCAGAAATTGAAATAACACAGAGTGGCAAAAGCGATCATTACAGTGGATATCACATGCCGAAATTTGATCCCACATAGGAAATATTTAATGTCTTTTAAGTTTGGCTGTGATATGTACACTCTCGTAACAAGTAACTGATCTGCTTGGCACCTTGTTAAAAATTATTTTCTAATCTGTGACTGCATCCGATGGATTCCATGACATAACTACAGCCAAAAGCATGCTAAATGGGCTCAGTAGGAATCACTTTCTATTTCTTAAATGTGCTCAGGCTTGCTATTTTCCGAATGGACTATACTTCTGCAAGCAGCACACTCCCAAGGTATACTGAAGGGTACAGTTGTGATAAAAATCCATTCATCGTGAACCTTTAATCTTTGTTCATTTCCACTAAGCTCCGCAAATTGCCTCCGTCAAGATCATTTTCTGTTGCAGGATGAAGTTTTCCATCAACAAAGGTGAAAGCAAACCCCTAAGGGACCAGTCTGTGCAATGAAAGGTAAATGAATGAAAAAAAAAAAATCCAGTCTGTTGCTTTGATAGAACTGAAGAGGAAGGAAGATGGGAAGAGTGCCTGATGGTTTATAATTCGACTGACAGAACACTGATATAGGAAGTGTCTCGGTCCTCGTTTAGCATGGACAACTAGAGCAGAGCGAGTCACATCTCCTGCAGAGGAAACGGCTGCAGGAAGCTCCAACAGCCTTTGCATCCTGTTCCTGTCATTCTCAGGGAGATTCATCACTTGCTATAATATATACAGTACGTTCAATTGCTGCCCTATTCATCTCAGAATAGAACAATGAACATCAGCCAGAATATCTGGCATGTTTGTTAAACTTTGTAACCTTTCCCAGCATGTAAATTTTCCCAAAGCAAATATTCAATCATTTCTAAATTGGCACCCGCTATTAGTGACCATCTTCCAGTTACATTCTGTTTTCAACGTTATCCGTTGAAGGAGAGACAACTTCCAATGAACTTCACGATTCTGACTACAGAAATAAATCATTGAGACTCCAACACGGTGGATTGGAAATGGCTTTGTTCAAGACCAATTTTGTTGGATTTTCCCAATTGTAATTAAATATGTACAGGTCCTTGGAAGTAATTGCCTCCGATCTCGCTGAGTGCTACCAATGTTGTGCGTCAGTCTGAAGAGAAGGGTCTCGACCCGAAACGTCACCCATTCCTTCTCTCCTGAGATGCTGCTTGACCTGCTGAGTTACTCCGGCATTTTGTGAATAAATCCCATGTTGTGCGTAGAGGCTAAGGATGTTCTTCAAGAGCAAAAGTAATGTTTCAGGTATCCAAGGAAAGTCTTAAGCTAACAGAATGCCTACCCTTTTGGTTGGGGTGAGGGAGGGGGGGGGCGGAGTGGAGTACAGACAAACCAGACTTACACGCATTGCTGGGCTGTGGCGGATTTAAAAGGTATGGAGACGAGGAAGTGGAGCCTGGGGCAGAGTAGGCATGCTAGCGTAGGCATTTTTGGAAAAAAAAGTAGCTATTAATATTGGTACAGAGAAAGATTTATGAGAATAACTCCTGCTGTTAAGTGCAATTACGGTTCAATAGGGAACTAAATAAATATGTGCCGAGGAAAAGGTTGCAAGGATTGTGGGGTAGAACTATCGAGTTCCAAGGGTGGCACAAAGACTCAGCAGTAGAGTTGCTGCCTTACAGCACCAGAGACCTGGTTTTGATCCTGACTGTGGGTGCTGTCTGCACAGAGTTTGTACATTCACCCTGTGACCCCATAGGTTTTCTCTGGGTGCTCCGGTTTCCTCCCACATGCCAAAGTTGCGCAGGTTTGTAGGTGAATTGGCTTCTGTAAATTGTCCCTAATGTGTACAGCAGTGAAGGGTGATCATCGGTCAATGTGGACTCGGTGGGCCAAAGGGCCTGTTTCCATGCTGTATCTTTAAACTCTAAACTAAACTAAAGTCTAAAGTTGCTGTGGTAGAGAGCTAGTGCAGACATGATGGGCCAGATCTTAACCTTTACTGTAACCATTCTATGATTCTATCACATGCTCGTCCTCCATTAGTTGCACGATGACATTATCATGAATTGGTTCTGGAGGTTTTAAAAGGTATGAAGAAGGGTCTCGACCCGAAACGTCACCCATTCCTTCTCTCCCGAGATGCTGCCTGACCTGCTGAGTTACTCCAACTTTTTGTGAATAAATCTATTCTTACTTATTTGATCGCAGCCAATGCATTTCCAACGACATTTTCCCTTCCTGCTTCAAAATGGGTACCTCTGAAGTCCATCCATCCTTAGTTCTCACATCACGTACTGTTCCTTGGTTACACTCTTTACATACATGAGGGTTGTCATCTACCTGACAGTAGCCATATCCAGCTTGCCTGAATCTCCATTAACTCTTATCGCTGACTATTGTCAGAGTGCTTGTTCTATGTCCTGAATGAGCAACTTAAACATTGGTGGGTGTGGGCCAGGGGGAAAGAGGTTACTGAGGCCAAGTCCTTAAGTTTCCATCATAAATCTTGCACTCTTGATCATTTTCTCGGGTACACGATCACAGCATTCTCCTGCTTCAAGTCTGTGTTAGACCTTTAGGATTTTCTACTGTTTCAGGTCTATGTTAGGCATGCATACCTCTGAAGACCTTTCTTGCACCCAGCACATCAATGTAATCACAAAGAAAGCTCATCTATGCCTCTACTTCCTTGGAAGATTGAGGAGATCAGTTATGTTGACAAAGACTCGATCGAATTTGTTCTGGGACCAGAGGAGGCAACCTCAGAATAAAAGGACGTACCTTAAGAAAGGAGGTGAGGAGGAATTTCTTTAGTGGTGAATCTGTGGAATTCCTTTCCACAGCCGGCTGTAGAGGCCAAGTCATTGGTTATCTTTAAGGCAGAGCTTGACAGGTTCTTGATTAGTAAGGATGTCAAAGGTTACGTGGAGAAGGCAGGAAAAAGGGGTTGTGAGTAAAGATAGATCAGACATGATTGAATGGCAGAGTAGACTTGATGGGCCGAATGGCCTGATTCTTTTCCTATTACCTTACGAACTTACGAACTTCTCCAGGTGTACTGTAGAGAACATACTGACTGGTTGTATCAAGGTCTGGTTCAACAACTCAAAGAATGAAAGAGGCTACGGTGTGTGGAAGGCATTGCCCGGTCCATCACAGATACTTTTATTTTACAGACTTTGGTATTGCACTATTATAGTTACCTTGTATTAATATTAATTTATTGTGTAACTGATTATGATATATTTATCTGTGTGTTACTGCATTCATGGTCCTGTTAAGTACCAGCAAGTAACAATTTCATTGTTCCGTTGCCGGTACATATGACAAGCAGACACACCTTTAGAAAGGAGAAGAGAAGGAATTTATTTCATCAGATGGTGGTGAATCTGTGGAATTCATTGTCACAGACCGCTGTGGTGGCCAAGTCTGTAGGTGGTTTTAAAGCGGAGCTTGACAGATTCTTGATTAGAACGGGTGTCAAGGGTTATGTGGAGAAGGCAGGGGAATGGGATTGAGAGGGAAAGATAGATGAGACATGATTGAATGGCGGAGTAAGCCGAATGGCCTAATTCTGCTCCTATGACTTATGAACTTACGGCCACTCTTGACTCTCTTGTCTCTTAACAGGCACACATCATATCTAGATCAATTAAGAAGATCTCTATATATTAGTCGATTAACATAGGTATTACCAGTGAATTGTTCATTGTCGTTGTGCAAATTTAAAATAGAAGTGTTGGCATTGGTATATCCCCGATTAAACAATCCTTATTGACGGCATGTAGGAATAAGAACATGCTGCCAATTCAATTCGGTTTATGTTTGCTTAATGTATGAAGCAGCTATGTGAATAGATTTGTCTGTTTAAAAGAGCAAGCAATTGTCTGATTATACATCGTACACCATATTCTGAAATGAGTTGAATGGATTGATCGGATTCCCCAGCCCGGGGTGCCTGATCTAATCTGATAAATGCTTTTTGTTCAAGTCCTTTTTATCTCTTTAGTCCATGTATTCATGAGCAATAGCCTACCTCCTTCTCCCAGGATTAGCAATCCTTGACAAGTGAATAGAACTTATGTTGCACCTGACTCAGGCTGACATGTTTGATATATAACATACTCTGGTATTAATTGGAGCAGTTGCTTCTTGTCTAACAGAATCATCAGAATTACAAAAATAAATTGAAGTTGAATGTAATTTCAGCTCACTCTTCTTTGATAGCATCTAAATGTTCTCTCCCTAAAGAGAGAGTAACTCAATCACAGGGAAGTGATAACTGCATTATGCTCTTCTTTAGCCTATCTAAAATTGCTTTGTATTCTATATTGTGAACATGGCTCGCAAGTGTAGCAGTGGGAGTTGTGAAACACGGTTTAGGGTTTTTCATAAATAGCTCCCTGCATAGAAAACACTCCAGGCGGTTCAAAATTGCCTCTTTTGTGTACTGACTGCCTGTTCTGCTGTCAGGTAGGGATGCACAGAGCATGCAGCACTGCACGAAGGAATTAATCACCAGAGGCTACAGCTGGTTCTAAACCCAAGTACTCTCAAATGATGCGGTCACACATGGCTGGGATCAAATGGACTTTCTGGCATCGGGTCACGTTGTGGTACAGGATAGATTGAGTCAATGCAGTCTCCTGCATTGGACTGTTTCGTAACATGTATCGAAATGAGAGGGCCAACTAAATCATTCTGCAGGGCAGCTGAAAAAGACCCTGTACCTTTGATTGCTTTTCGGTGCAGTGATTCTGAATTGGTGTCCTAAACAGGAGAGCTTTTTATTTTATGTAGGAAGAAACTGCAGGTGCTGATTTACACCGCTAATAGGCACAAAATGCCTCCCTCCTCTCTCCTCCCTATTCGCCTCCCCCCCCTCCCTCCTCCCTATTCGCCTCCCCCCCCCCTCCCTCCTCCCTATTCCCTCCCCCACCCCTCCCCAATCTTTGCACATCCCCCAATCCTTTCCACTCATCACTTTTAATTTCATGTTTTCATGTATTTTGTGTTTTTATAACTGTTGGCAGATCAATTTCGCTCCTGGGATAAATAAAGTTCTATCGTATTTTATTGTATCGTATCGTATCATATCGAGTAACTCAGCGGGTCAGGCAGCATCTCTGGAGAAAAGGAATAGGTGACGTTTCGAGTCAAGACTTTCTATACCTCTAGTTTCCCTCTCCCCTGACTCTTAGTCTGAAGAAGGGTCTTGACCCGAAACATCACCTATTCCTTTTCTCCAGAGATGCTGTCTGTCCCGTTGAGTTATTCCAGCATATTGTGTCTATCTAGCTTTGCATTTTGTGTAGGAAAATAACTGCAGATGCTGGTTCAAATTGAAGGTAGACACAAAATGCTGGAATAACTCAGCGGGTCAGGCAGCATCTCAGGAGAGATCCTTCTGAAGAAGGGTCTCGACCCTGAAATGTCACCCATTCCTTCTCTCCTGAGATGCTGCCTGACCCGCTGATTTACTCCAGCATATTGTGTCTACCTAGCTTTGTATTTTGTTCACTTTGGAGGAAAAGCCCATAAGGAGCATTAGTATTGATCCCAGTAAAGGAAGAGAATAGACTTCTCCCATGTCAGAGCATGAGTGACTTGCATCCTTGTACCTTTTGTGAATTATTAACAAATGAACAATGCTGACTTTTAAATGTACAGGTTCAGAATAACCAATGCCCTTATCACCAGAGGTCTTTGTGATGTTATAGTTAAAGAGAAAGTCATAGAGAAAGACCATTCAGATAGTATCATATCAGCTTGTCTGAGTTTGATGCTTCCATCTAAGGTGTTTAGGCACTGCACATTATTAAGTGTTAACACTCCAGAGAGGCAGTCACTGAGGTGATAACAAGTTCCGGTCTCTTCTTCCCTCTTGTTCCACTCAACACTCCAGAACATAAAGCACATTCGCAACAACTAAGTTGGTTGTCTTTCAGTTGTTAAGGAATCGCTCTTTTCATATCTGATGGAAAATCAAACAAATCTCTCAACCATAACAGCAGAATGATCGGAATGAACTGCAGCTTCAAGGAACTGCCAATCTGTCTTGTGTGACACTGATCTGTAGGCCTTACTTGCGGTGCATGAAATTTCTCATATCACAGCCACAACAAAATTTATTTTCTTGTCATGGCTCTTCAATGTGTGACTGTGCACTGATAAACTAGTCTAGCCTCTGCTAAATGTTCATGAATTATCACAGGAAAGAATTCATTGCATCACTGAACAACTTATGATGACATCAGTGTATGTTATTCACATAGGGCGGCAAGGTAGTGCAGCGGTAGAGTTGCTGCCTTACCGCGCCAGAGGCCTGGGTTCGATCCTGACTATGGGTACTGTCTGCATGAAGTTTGTATGTTCTCCCCGTGACCTGCATGGGTTTTCCCCGGGATCTCCGGTTTCCACTCACACTCCAAGACGTATAGGTTTATTGTTAATTGGCTTTGGTAAATTTATAAAATGCCCCTATTGTGTGTAGGATAGTATTAGTGTGCGGGGATCGCTGGTAGGCGTGGACGTGGTGTGTTGAAGGGCCTACATCCGTACTGTATCTCCAAACTAAACTAAACTAAACTAAACTTAAACTACAATATGGAAACTTCATTATTACCAGAATGAGTTTGAGGTCAATTATATATGGTGAATATATGATTTTCTTCACCAATTATTTGTTTAAATTTTCCTTGAAAATATTGACCCTTGCCTGGGGAGGTGCGCACTCATTTACACTCTGGCTACCATTCTAGTTTAGGACTTGACAAATAATCAAGCTAATCTGTTCAACACACCATAAAACAACAGCTCTATTGCAGAGAATTGTGGACCCAGACCATCGCACAGTCCAAACTCCCTTCCACAGACTCCATTTACACCTCACGCTTCCTTGGTAAGGTCACCAGCATAATCATGGACAACTCTCACCCCTCTCCCATAAGACAAGAGTTATAGAAGTTATAGAAATGTGAAAATGCACACTTTTAGGGACAGTTTCTTCCTAGCTGTTATCAGGCATCTGAACTATTCTATAAACAACTAGAGAGCAGTCATGAGCTACAATCTACCTCATTGGAGACCGTTGGACTATCTTTAATCAGACTTTACTGAACTTTATCTTGCACTAAACATTATTCCCTATATCATGTATCTGTCCACTAGGGATGGCTTATTTGTCATCATGTATTGTCTTTCCGTTGACTGGTTAGCATGCAACAAAAGCTTTTCACTGTATCTCGGTACACGTGACACTAAACTAAACTAAACTAGTATTTTTATAGGAAGTTTGATGTGGCAAACATCTCCTTCAAGTGCATCTGTGAATGCAAAATCATGTAAAAATGACTGTGGGTCTTGTCAACTAGTAGGTTTTAAGTAACAACATAAACGCTGAAACAGAGGTAGAGAGATTTAGCCAGGAATCTTGTCAATCAGAGCCATTAATGATGGTGTGATTCAGTGAGGGTAGGTGACAAACCATTCCCCACAATGATTTTCAACACCATTGCCCCACAAGGATGCGTTCTCAGCCCCTTACTACACTCCCTATTTAGGCACGACAGTGCTAACTGGTCTAACCACATCTACATGTTTGCAGATGAAGCACTGCAGTGGGATGGATTGTGAACAATAATGAAATGGAGAGAGAGAGTTTAGTAACATGGTGTCTAGACGACAACCTCTCCTCAATGTCAGTAAGATGAAGAAACTAGTTATTGACTTCAGAAAGTGAGGTGGACTGCATGCCCCAATCAGCATCAATGGCGCTGAAGTGGAAATAGAAACATAGATACATAGAAAATAGGTAGAGGAGTAGGCCATTCAGCCCTTCGAGCCAGCAACACCACTCAATATGATCATGGCTGATCATCCAAAATCAGTACCCTGTTCCTGCTTTCTCCCCAAATCTCTTGATTCCTTTAGCCTTAAGAGCTATGTTCGCGATGTTCTCGAGCTTCAATTTCCTAGGAATATATATCATCAACAGTTTATCCTGGACCAACCATGTTGAAGATACGACCAAAATAGCACACTAATGTCTTTTCTTCCTCAGAAGACGAAGGAAGTTGGACATGTCTCCAACAACTCTTACCAACATCTACAGTTAGCATACTATTGAACGCAAAACAGCTTGATTTGGGAACAGCTTTTATCAAGGCCACAAGAAATTGCAGTTGCGTCTGTAGTACAGTCTAACACACAGACCAGCCTCCTCAACATCGATTCCATCTACACTTCATGTTACCTTGGGAAAGCTGCCAACATATTCAAATTGCTTTTTCACCCTCGTCTTTGCTCTCCCATCAGCAGGAGATACAAAAGCAGGAAAACCTCTACAACCAAATTCATAAACAGATTAGCAAATAGTCCTCCCATAATTGAAGTAGAATCCCAATCTTCCAACCTACCTCATTGCAGACGTTGGACGTTTTCTTTGTAACTATAACACTTGCTATCGAGGGAGTGCAGCGTAGGTTCACCAGGGATGGCGGGACTGACATATGATGAAAGAATGGGTTGACTGGGCCTATATTCACTGGAATTTAAAAGGATGAGAGGGGATCTTATGGAAACATATAAAATTCTTATGGGATTGGATAGGGCAGATGCAGGAAAAATGTTCCCGGAGTTGGGGGAGTCCAGAAACAGGGGTCACAATTTAAGAATAAGGGGTTTAGGACTGAGATGAGGAAAAACCTTTTTCACCCAGAGAGTTGTAAATCTGTGGAATTCTCTGCCACAGAAGGCAGTGGAGGCCAATTCACCAGATGTTTTCAAGAGAGAGGTAGATTTAGCTCTTGGGGCTAATGGAATCAAGGGATATGGGGAGAAAGCAGGAACGCGATACTGATTTTGGATGATCAGCCATGATCATATTGAATGGCGGTGCTGGCTCGAAGGGCCGAATGGCCTACTCCTGCATCTATTTTCTATGTTTCTATATTTCTATGTAATGCTTTAAAATCATATTCTGTACACTGGTGTATTTCTATTTGCACCACCTCTTATACTTGTGTATAACTTGATTATACTCAGTTATAGTATGATTTAATTTGACTAAATACCCACAAACAAAATCTTTTCAGTGTATCTCGATAGTGATGACAATAATAAACCAATACTAATACCAATGTTGGGATGTTTAGAGTGCAGCATGGAAACACCGACCCACCGAATCCATGCTGACCATCAATTGCTTGTTCGCACTAGTTTTATACTATCCCACTTTTGCATTCACTTCCTAAGAGGCCATATCTTAAGGAGTGTTTATATTTGAAAGGGTCTTGAGATGATTACAAAGAAGGGGAAGGTCAAAGAGAAATCTGAAAGAAAGTATGCGAATTTTAGTTACCATGTTACTTAATGGTAGCCACCATAGGCAAGCAAACATCAGGGTGCGTGCATAAAGGAATGTCATGTTAGTTTGGACGGCCTCAAAAGGGAGTAATCAGGATTGGTTTGGAAGTGGCAACTCTTAACTGGTGACAAACAAGGCTTAAGGGTTACAAAATTAGATATGTTGGGCTGATGTGGAGTTTGGCAATGTTAAGCAATGATGCTGACAGTATGGATAAGTAACTGCTGGTGATGTTATCACTAAGCACATCACTGACTTATTCTTTAGGTAAACATATGCACTTCTATCAACTGTTTCTTGATATCGACCCAGATCTGATTCTAATTTTCTGCTTGCAAACTTACATCAATTAGAGCAAGAATACTTAAAATAATACCAATTGTGAGAGTGCACCACGTTTTGGTGGAACAGATTGCTTGTCCTTTGTTGAAGCTGCCCAAATTTTCACTCCATTGATTTTCATGGAATGATAATGATAGAATCTATAACAAACTTTGCTTTGCGCGACTAATTTATCAAATTCAAGAGAGTCAAATATAAGATTGTCCTTCAATGCGTACTTCATGAGGTTGGACCATTAATAGTAACTTTGAATTGTATTTAGTTTAATTTAAATGTTATAGAATAATTTTTGACTCTTGTCAGATGGCTGTAACAACGCTTCAGTAAGGGTGATATATAAAAATTGAATATAGATGGACTTATGCAACAGACCAGTTGATCCTGCACTTGATCGATGTTGTTCTTAGTATTTAACTATCAGTCAGGACAAGGTAGAGTGAGCCTTGCCCAATACTCTGCAACCATTAACAACCAAGCTGAAGGAACAGAGAGAGCTACAAAGCTTATTCACTTTCTCTTTCTTTAACCAGAAATTAATCTCTTAAGGACAGGTCACTGCAAAATTTATTTCAATGGAAAATTTGTGCAAGCTGACGTTATTATGGTGGGAGATTTATGGTAAAAAAACTTTGTGTGCCAGAAAGAAATTTTAAATACTTTGATTCTAATTAACGTTTTGCAATAACATTTTGGAATGTTGAAAAGTTTTCAATAAGATTTTGTTTGATTCTTGACGTTGCAATAACAGGCTGTTAATTGTGGAAATGCAGATATCAATCGCAAGATGTACAACTCACTTTGTAATCTGCGCTTTCGCTAGAAGTTTCAAGGTAGAGCAGGAAGTGTGTTGATTTTTCCACACCTAAATTCTGAATCTCACTAAAAATAAACCCCCACCTCTGCCAGTCAAGAAAATAAACAGTCCAGTAAAGCTATTGTTTAAATAGCTTACTTCACAATGGTTTCTCAAAATTCTAAAGTGCTTTACAGTCAATGAAATGAAGTCTGGACACTGTTGCAAAATAGCACTTTGAGGCAAAGCAGGGTCTCTCTTGATATGCATTCCTTAATTAGTCACTATCAGAGGTAATTAAGCCATCGGGGGAGAAAGCAGCCACCTTACTGAACCTGCCATCAATCACTTCACCTGCCAGAGTCTCAAGATGTGCAGATTGTCCACTTGAGCTGAGGACTATGTCTACTTAATAATAGTCTTGGTAACAAGGGTTTTGAGAGGAGCAGAGGAAAGTGAGAAAAAAAATGGAGGTGTGTGGGGTGTGGGGGGGGGGGGGTGGAGGGTTAGGGGTGTATGGGGAGGAACAAGACAGAAATAAATTGCAGAAATAATCAGTTGAATTTATTTTTTCTCTTCCACATGGGAACAATAAAAAGATGAAGTGCATGAACCTACATAAAATAATCATTAAATTTAGGGTAATAGTGAGGTGTTTTTCACAGAACAGATTCACACATATGCTTTGTGTTACTTGCCTGAGGATGAAGCTAAGTGTGCTAGAACAGCTCCTGGTGTGTTAAAACACATGTCTACACACCTCTGACTCCCTTTACTGCCACCACATGCCACCAGCAATGATAAATGGATTAGTTCATTGAGAACCGTGCTTAAGTCAATAGAAATATGTGGGATCCCTGCACGCTAGCTGACAAGAGAAACACGACAGGCATTTAATAACATGATCTTATTCATACATTGTCAGTATTTGCTCATTTGCCTGTTACATGAAAATTATATGAAAAAGATCAATTGGGATGGATCAATGACTCATACAGAATAATTTAATTTAGTGATACAGCATGGAAACAGGCCCTTTAGCCCACTGAGTCCACCCATTCACACTAGTTCTATGTTATCCCACTTTCGCATCTACTCCCAGCATATTCGGGGGAATTTACAGAGGCCAATGAACCTACCAACCCACACATCTTTAGGATGTGGGAGAAATCCTGAGGAAACCCACCCAGTCACAGGAAGAGCATGCAAACTCCACATAGACAATGCCAGAGATCAGGATTGAACCTAAGCCGAGACCCACAACTTCTTTGTTCCTCAATCGGGCCTTCACTGGTGAAGGTCTCAACCGCTCACTCAACCCAGCATTGAAGACTCTCTCGGTGTTTCTAATCCTTGAGAACTTTGTCTCCAAACCTTCAGCCCCAAATAAAGATCTGGCAGTGGGTCTGACCCAAGGCACAGGGGCTTTGTTTTTGCTTCAAAGCTGACTTGTCAGGATCCAACGGACAGAACTCATGGAGGACAAGCGTGCTCAACGTTGAATTATCTAATTTTAAGTAACTTCTACTAACACTCCCCTCCCCCTTTGACCTCTTCCTCCACCCTGGTCATTTTACCAGTTCTACAGTTTGCCACAATGTATCCCTCTTGAGATCACACCTTCCCTAGACAACACTGGTCTACCAGGGAACCACCCTGCCTGAGGTCTTCTGTTGCTGGTCCTGATTTGTTCTGGTCTTTTGTTGTCTACAGTTCTCCTCCCCCCTCCCCCCCCCCCCCCCCCCCCCCCACCCTTAATTTCTCTCCTAACCCGAATCGACACTTATCCTTTATCTCAAGAGATGCTACCTGACCTGCTGAGTTACTCCAGCACTTTGCGCCTATCTTTGGGTCATAGAGTCAAATCAGCACAGAAACAGGCCCTTCGGCCCACTTCGGCCTCACCGTCCATCAACCATCCATCTTGCTGCGCAAAAAAAAATCTTCTCCTAGGCTTGAGAAATAGGAACAGAAGGAGATGAGCTTGTTACACACAACTGAGTAAAGTCTGGCTAATCTACTGCAGCGCCATTTTTCTGCTCTATCAGCATATCTAGAGCATAGCAGCTCTATCGGCATATCTAGAGCATAGCAGCTCTATTGGCATATCTAGAGCATAGCAGCTCTATCGGCATGGTGGCGCAGCGGTAGAGTTGCTGCCTTACAGCAAATGCAGCGCCGGAGACTCAGGTTCGATCCTGACTAAGGGCGCCTTCTGTACGGAGTTTGTACGTTCTCCCCGTGACCTGCATGGGTTTTCTCACCCGCAGAAGTTGGAAACCTGAAATAAAAACAAAGACTGTTGGGAATGCTCAGCATTTCAGTCAGCAGCGATGATGAGAAAAACAGAGGTAATATTGTAGGTTGCTCATCTTGGAATTCTGATAAAAGCCCATTGGCATGAAATGTTAACTCTGTTTCGCTCACCACAGGTACTGACTGACCCCATAACCTTGTCACAAAATCATTTGTCCTCTCACACATCAAATCCAGCATCCCTGACTCACTGGACCCACATCAATTTGCATACAGGGCAAATAGATCCACAGAGGACGCCATCTCTCTGGCTCTTCACACTGTCCTGACTCACCTAGAGAGACAGGGCACGTACGTGAGGATGCTATTCATAGACTATAGCTCCGCCTTCAACACGGTCATCCCCACCAAGCTCATCACCAAACTCCACCAGCTAGGCCTCAGCTCGTCATTATGTGACTGGATCCTGGACTTCCTGCTGGAATGACCGCAGGCAGTGAGAATGGGCCCGCACCTGTCCTCCACTATCACCCTGAGTACCGGCACACCACAGGGCTGTGTTCTGAGCCCCATGCTCTACTCCCTCTTCACACACGACTGTGTTCCTGCATTCGACACCAACACCATTGTCAAGTTTGCAGACGACACAACGGTGATCGGGCTTATCACCAACGGGGATGAAACAAACTATAGAGCGGAGGTGCAGAACCTGGCGGACTGGTGCTCGGATAACAACCTGTCCCTAAATACCACCAAGACCAAGGAGCTGATCATCAACTTCCGTAGGTCACATAACGGGGAATATGCCCCGATCTCTATCAACGGGGACAGTGTGGAGAGAGTGTCCAGCTTCAAGTTTCTGGGCACTCACATTTCGGAGGACCTAACATGGTCCAATAACACTGCTGCGCTGGTCAAGAAGGCACAACAAAGACTGTTCTACTTAAGAACACTGAAAAAGTCTGGTCTACCCCAACAGCTGCTGATGACCTTCTACCGCTGCACCATAGAGAGCATCCTAACGCATGGCATCCCTGTGTGGTACCTCAGCTGCACGGAGGCAGAAAGGAAAGCTCTACAGCGGGTAGTCCATAGAGCTCAGAGGGCCATCGGAACACAGCTACCAGACTTGGAGGGCATCTACAACACACGATGCCTCAGAAAAGCCACCAGCATCCACAAAGACTCTTCACACCCCTGCAACAGTCTGTTCGAACTCCTTCCATCGGGCAGACGATACAAGGCCTTCTACGCCCGCACCTCCAGACTCAGGAACAGCTTCATCCCCAGGGCCATAGCTGCTATGAACCGGTCCTGCTGAGCCGGATGGCCACAATGCATAGATCAACTTGCACTTTACCCTGTCTAAAAACTGTTACAATTGTTTCGTTTCGTTGGGCTGCTGTTAATTACTTAAATTATTGCATCGTATGGGAGGCGCATTCCCAATCTCGTTGTACCCCTGGGTACAATGACAATAAAGATATATTGTATTGTATTGTATTGTATTGTATTAGATATTTGACCGAGCCAGATCCAACTATTTTTGTATCTACAAACAGCGAAGACCGTAGGGCGCAAGAAAGGATCTAATTCGTTCCCTGCAGAACTTCACAAGTATTGTAGTCTTCCTGTCAAAGATAGACACAAGGTGTTGTAGTACCTCAGCGGATCAGGAAGCATCTCTGGAGAAAATGGATAGTTGACGTTTTGGGTCGGGGCCCTTTTTCAGACTGAAGCCTTCATTCTGAAGAAGAGCCCCGAGCCAAAACGTCAGCCATCCCTTTGTCTCCGGAGAGGCTGCCTGGCCTGCTGAGTTACTCCAGCACCTTTGCTTGTCCCTCTTCATTTCTCTTTCCTTAGCACTCACAAGATAGAACTGTACACAACTCCATAATGCCGTCATGCGTAGGAATCTTTTTGTAAAGAAGTAAGAAAGCTGGGCACAACTACTGGCTTGGGGCATGTTTAAATGACAAAGTCACCTAGTGAGACTTTTCTTGTGTTTGCATAGATATCAGACAAAAGGTGGGCTCGAGCGTAGCTCTGATACTTCCTTTGAGCAAGTTGCCTAGTGTCATACACTGTTTGAGTTTCATATGATGAATGGCTATCAGGATTAGGCTCCTGGGAGCTTTGGCTCTCAATGGAAGCAGTAGCTGGTGTTTTAAGGAGAATTAAGAAGAAGAGAAAATGGAAGAAAAAAAATAACACAATCAAGCCTTAAACTAATTTGCAGCCAATGAAATTCATTGTTCTGGCTCACCACAATTTAATAGACATTTTAATGCGTTAAATGACTTTTGAATGAACATCAAGTTAATATGTAACCAGTTAATCAAAGCTGTTTCATTGTGCGGTTTTTCAGTGAATCAAAGAGCTATCAATTGTTGTTTGGCCGCTGGGGTAGCATCCTCTGTGTCCTTGATCTGACATCAGCCCATTCCTTTGTTTGCCAATCACACACAATTCCAGAATAGTGTTTTCACATCAGCGTAGCACGGGTTAGAATATAGCACGATGCACATACAAACCGCGTTTTAATGCAGCTTCTCAAAAAGGTACAAATGACCACCTCAGTGATATTTGCTGGTAAGGCTGATAACTGTAAATATCAGTTCTCTAATATATCCATCGATGCATCCATTCTTAGAATATAACATAGTACCATTTCCATCAAAATATATATCCATGGTAGTTATTGTAACAGGATCTGAATGGGTATAAATTACAAACATAAATGACATACCCTTCTGAAGAGGGGTTCTGACCTGAAACATCACCTATTCCTTTTCTCCAGAGACGCTGCCTGACCCGCTGAGTTACTCCAGCACTTTTGTGTCTATCTTCGTTAATTACAAACATAATCCTTTGTCTGTGAATGGGGTAATGTGGGTTAAATTGACCATACTGCAGCACAAAGATAGATATATTTTCGAGCTGAACTTTCTCTAGGAGAATGTCTTACATTGGTTTAGAAGCCCCAAGCTCAATTTATAAATGTTGCCTCAGGCATATGCAAGAGTAAGTAGCTACAACATTCTTTGATATGCCCACCGCAGTCATCTCATGAATAGGCACCTTTGTGCTGTAATGTTCATTTTCAACTTTGCTTTAACCTTGTTTTACCCATTGTCTACGTCCAATTTTAATCCCTCAAGTTCATGTTTTACCGGGTTTGGTAGGTAGTTCCACACAGAAACAGTGGCATCGAGGAGTACTGAGAAATAGAACGTTACAGCAGTGGAACAGGCCCTTCGGTGAATGGCAGGAGAATGGGTTTAGTAGTGAGAGATAGATCATCTACGTTTGAATGGCGGAGTAGACTTGATGGGCCGAATCACTCAATGCTACTCCTATCACTTATGACCTTATGAACATGATGAACTAATCTCCCATAGACCATAGAACAAGAAGGATGGGCACTCTGCTCCAGGAAGGATGTCATTAAACTGGAAAGAGTACAGAGAAGATTTACAAGGATGTTGCCAGGACTCAAAGAGCTGAGCTATAAGGAAAGGTTGGGCAGGCTAGGATTTTGTCTAGTGGATGCATGAGGCTGGGGAATGATCTTATAGAGGTGTATACAATCAGGAGTGAAATAGGTAGGGTGAATGCACAACCTTTTACCCAGGATAGAGCAATCAAGAACCAGAAGATGCAGGTTTAATGTGAGAGGGAAAAGATTGACTAAGCATCTGAGGGGCACCTTTTTCACTCAGAGTTCGTGGGTGTATGGAATGAGCAGCCAGAGGAGGCAGTTGAGGTAGGTACGATAACAGCATTTAAAAGACACTTGGATAGCGCCTGAAGAAGGTTGCCATCTTGAAACATCAGCATTCATTTCCTCCACAGATGTTGCCTGACCCACTGAGTTACTCCAGCACTTTGAGTTTTTGCTCAAGGTGGCAACATCTGGAGTTCATTGTGTTTCCCTGACACAGCTACAGGTTCCAAGCATAGTCTCAAGAGCTGAATTGTAGAATGGAACTAGCTGCCCACCCTGCATATGAAACCCAAGCAAAAATGAAATGAAATGGTCGTAAAGAAAATTGAAAATCTCTTCAAAAGTGTGAGTCGCACCCGGGGGAGAAGGTCATGATTATTGAAGGTTTGTTGCAAGAGCTCGGCAAGGTGGTGTCTGTTACTGGTTTAGCAGCATTTCCTCCATCAGTTAGTCTGGAATGGACAGCTTTGTTACAGCTGCAGCTGTTAATGAAGCTCTGTTTGCCTACAAACAGCAGGAGTTGGTACCGCCCAAGCTCAATAGACAGTATAAGCACCTTGCCGAGGCTAATTCCAAAGGGCAATAGCTCAACGTCAGTATCCTGAGATTCCATAGAACTGCCAGTCCTGAGCTCCCATCACTCTCAGTAATTAGAACATAGTACATACAACATGGAGCAGTACAGCACAGGAATGGTCTCTTAGGCCTGCGATGTTTGTGTAGAACATGATGTCAAATTAAACTGGTCTCAGCTGCCTATACATGATCCATATCCCTCTATTCCCTGCACTTCCAAGTGCCTATCTAAAAGCCTCTCAAATGCCACTAATGTATTTGCCGCCACTACCAACTCTGGCAATGCATTCCAGGCCCCTACTACTCTCTATGTAAAAAAACTTACCTCACACATCACCACGAAACTTTCCCCTTTTCACCTTATAGCTATGCCTCTTGTGTTGGAAAATCCAACCTTGGGAAAAACTGTCTGCACTAACTATGCCTCATAATTTTATATACTTCTATCAAGTCTCCCCTGAACTGTACATTCCAAAGAAAACAATCCATGTTTAGTAACATCCAAGGGGGTCACCAGTGGATTAACTGGATAAACCATATTAACGCCATATTTAAAAAAGCAGGTACTCTGTAATAATGCCATGCCATCTGATCCCTCAAATCTGAAGCATCATCCAGAAAGCTCAAATCATCGGCAGCACGGTGGCGCGGCGGTAGAGTTGCTGCCTTACAACGCTTGCAGCGCCGGAGACCCGGGTTTGATCCCGACTACGGGTGCTGCCTGTACGGAGTTTGTACGTTCTCCCCGTGACCACGTGGGTTTTCTCTGAGATCTTCGGTTTCTTCACACACTCCAACTACGTACAGGTATGTAGGTTAATTGGCTTGGTGTATGTGTAAATTGCCCCTAGTGTGTGTAGGATAGTGTTAATGTGCAGGGATCGCTGGTCGGTGCGGACTCGGTGGACCGAAGGGCCTGTTTCTGCGCTGCATCGCTAAACTAAACTAAACTAAACTAAACTAAACTAAACTAAACTAAACTAAACTAAACTAAACTAAACTAAACTAAACTAAACTAAACTAAACTAAACTAAACTAAACTAAACTAAACTAAACTAAACTAAACTAAACATCACTGCGATGGAACATTTATTATTATGGATGGCTGCAGCTACAACAGCAGTTAAGAAACTCCAAACCATTCGGGAAGCGTTTAGATTTTAGGCTTTCGACTTTGATTTAGACTTTAGAGACACGGTGTGGAAATGGCCACCTTCAGCCCACTGAGTCCGTGCTGACCAGCAATACCCGTACACTCACACTTTCCTACACAGTAGGGACAATTTACAATTTATAGAAGCCAATTAACCCACAAACCTGTACGTCTTTGGAGTGTGGGAGGAAACCAGAGCACCCAGAGAAAACCCACGTGGTCACAGGGTGAACGTACACAAACGCCATACAGACAGCACCCATGGTTGGGATCAAACCCGGGTCTCTGGCACTGCGCCACTGTGTCACCTGAGGAGCTTTTTTGGTCAATGCCCCTGCTTCTAGACTCAGGCTCCAAACCACTTTATTGGAGACACGCTGGATATCTTACTTTCACTAGGCAATGCATCAGCTCACCAATGCTACATGAACAGAGTCCTCCTCTCGTAAGTACATAGTTGATAGGAGCAGAATTAGGCCATTCGACCCATCAAGTCTACTCCGCCCATTCAATCATGGTTGATCTATCTTCCCTCCTAACCCCATTCTCCTGCCTTCTCCCCATGACCCCTGACACCCGTACTAATCAAGAGTCTATCTATCTCTGCCTTAAAAATATCCATTGACTTGACCTCCACAGCCTTCTGTGGCAATGAATTCCATAAATTCACCACCCTATCTCATCCTGCAGTCTCTATCATTGATAAAGGTACTGAAACGTCAACTTGTGAAAACTCTCCTCCCAGCATGAAAATAAACCGTTGAACTTTCATCCTCTTTCTCATGCAACCGTGCCACCTGTGCCTCAGATGCTACTTGCTCTCTGACCTTTCAGCTTCTGTTGTAGGCACTCCACGGGAGTGCATTTCACTGTAAAGATAGCCTGCAATGAGTAACAAAAAAAACGAAGGATAGAAATTTCTATCTCTTATTGACACTTAAAGTAAAAGAGGACGGAAAGGAGATAAAAGACATCCCTATGTTGGGGGAGTCCAGAACAAGGGGCCACAGTTTAAGAATAAGGGGTAGGCCATTTAGAACGGAGATGAGGAAGAACTTTTTCAGTCAGAGAGTGGTGAAGGTGTGGAATTCTCTGCCTCAGAAGGCAGTGGAGGCCAGTTCGTTGGATGCTTTCAAGAGAGAGCTGGATAGAGCTCTTAAGGATAGCGGAGTGAGGGGGTATGGGGAGAAGGCAGGAACGGGGTACTGATTGAGAGTGATCAGCCATGATCGCATTGAATGGCGGTGCTGGCTCGAAGGGCTGAATGGCCTACTCCTGCACCTATTGTCTATTGTCTATTGTCTATGTAAACCTACTGGAAATCCCTACCTACTGCCATTATGGGAATGTACAAACTCAAACACTGCACCAGTTTGAGGGGGAGATGCAGTACCATTTTTACAGGCAATGTAGATAAGTGTGTTAAATTTAGTCTTGCTGGCATACCATAGACTAAGAACACTTTATAAACAAAAAGCTATAAATTCTGATATAACTCACATCCCAACCATAAAATCCTCTGATATATGCATGCTCCTCACAATAATATGGCAATGTACTGCTTACCTTTCACTCTTGTGCTTTAAGATATAACTCAAGCACAACTGCTCATAATCTTTGATATACTTCATGCTCTTCACCATAACACTCTCTGGCATTAGAAATGCTATACAGCCGACTCTTATGTGCAATATGTGCCTTGAATGTGTTTCCCAAGATTGTACTTAAAGGCCCATTCATATTCTTTTGCAATAATCTGTAACATTTATGGAAATTTTTGACACACAGATCAGTGGAAAAACAACGCTGCAGAATTCAAAAAAAAGAAAAAAAACTTGAGGCTGAAATATATTCAAAGAAAGTAGTTTATAGCTGTGTGCAATCTCGACCTGCCAAACAGCTTTCTTCACTGAACTGGTTCTCATGAGCAGGCAGTGATTCAAGGTCATACTGTACACTAACGCATTCTTTGCTTTGCCATTACTTAATGTGATAGATGCAATATTGACTACCTCTGGTGACAGTGTCAGAAATGATGGCGACTGAAGCATATTCAACATGCGGCTGTGAAACTAACTCAGCGTAATGTTCAATAATACTGTACAACCGTTACACTCCAGTGACACAGGCAGCCTGAGTTAGATTGAACCTGTTCCGTTCATTCTGGGTGGAGCTAACCATCTTTCATGATTGTTCTATTAAACAAAACTGTAAACTAATTGACACCCCCACCCTTCCTTCCCCACCCCACCCTCACTCAAGCTCATTGCTCCTCCTCCCCCCACCACCTCTAATCGAAAAAATATCTGAGTGGTGTTCGTAGGTCAGCGGTAGAATAGCATAGGTATTGGTGTTAAATACATTGTTAAAGGCTATTGTAAAAAATCGACACTGTAGATTCAAGATTCAAGATTCAAGAGTGCAATGAAGTGTTTGAAGCTGGATTTACAAGTTCGGTAAATCACTAGAATAAAAAGAATATCACATTTATTAACTGGCTGGACTAGCATCGTAAGCCTAGCATATCCATGGTCAGACATCCATGGTCAGACATCCAATTGCAAATTTAATTGAGGTTTTTGAAGAGATGACCAAGATAATCTTTGAACATCGACTTCTCCAACTTTAGATAGTTCCTCTGTCCCTCTCTTCCCCTCCTCCTTCCCAGATCTCCCTCTACCTTCCTGTCTCCACCTATATCCTTCCTTTGTCCCGCCCCCCTTGACATCAGTCTGAAGAAGGGTCTCGACCCGAAACGTCACCAATTCCTTCTCTCCCGAGATGCTGCCTGGCCTGCTGAGTTACTCCAGCATTTTGTGAATAAATACCTTCGATTTGTACCAGCATCTGCAGTTATTTTCTTATATATCTTTGAGGGCAGTGTCGGTAGACATTGTCGACATAGACTCAAGCTAAGCCTTTGAAAGGATAACGCATGGTAGGCTGCTTTTGAGGGTTAGATAGTTAAAGTAAGAAATGTTGCTGTAGGCGTAGAGATTTGAAAGAGTGGAGCGATTATAATGGGCGATTGCAGATCCACTTCTGTGACTAGCACACAAAGAGTCACCTGGGCTGGGCGCCACCTTGATGCCAAGGGGAACCATCCTACTACAACTAGAGAGCCATCCTGAACTACTATCTACCTCATTGGAGACCCTCAAACTATCTTTGATTGGACTTTACTGGCTTTACCTTGCACTAAATGTTATTCCCTTCGTCAAGTATCTGTACACTGTGGATGGCTTGATTGTAATCATGTATTGTCTTTCCGCTGACTAGTGAGGATGCAACAAAAGCTTTTCACTGGATCTCGATACACGTGACAATAAATTAAACTAAACTAAACTAGATCACATGGCATCCAAGGCGAGCTAGCCAACTGGATACAAAATTGGTTTGAAGGAAGGAGAAAGAGAATGCTGGTTAAAAAAGGTTCAGACTTGTGCCCAAAGTATCAGTGCTGAATCCACTGATGATCAATATTTATATTAATGATTTGGACGTGAATGTAGGGCACAGGGTTACTAAGTTAGTCAATGCCACTAAAATCATTGGTACAATGGATGGTGAATAAGGTTATCTTAAGATTGCAAGGGGATCTTGATCAACTAGGCCAATGGGCTGAGGAATGGCGATGGACCTTAATTCAATTGAACGTGCGATGTTGCATTTCGGTAAGATCAACCACGGCAAAACTTACATAGTAAATGGTAGGGCACTGGGGAGTGTTGTAAAGTAGATGCAGCTAGAGGTGCAAGTAAATAGTTCCATGGAAGTGGCTACAGGGTGGTGAAGAAGGCATTTGGTGCCTTAGACTTTATTGTTCAGGGTATTAAGTACAGGAGTTAGCGTTGTACAAAACGTTGGTAAGGTCACATTTAGAATACTCTACACAGGTCTGATCAACCTGTGAAAAGGAGGATGTCTTTAAATTGGAACGGGTGGAAGGAAGATGTTTGAGGATGTTACTGGGTCTGGAATGGCTTGAGGCTGAATGTTGGATCTTTTTCCCCTGGAATCTACTGTTGGAGCCTGAGGGGTGACCTGATAACAAGGACATAGTTAAGGTGAATGAATATTCCCTGTTTTTCCAGGATAAGGGAGTCTAAACCTAGAGGGCATAGGTTTAAGATGAGAAGGGAAAGATTTACAAGGGAAGTTGGTGCATATATGGAATGAGCTACCAGATGAAGTGGTAGAGCGGGTACAATTTTGATGCTTGAAAGATACTGAGATAATATATGGCTAGGAAAGGTTTAAGGAGATATGGAAAATGTGACTAACTCTGAAAGCTTGGTTGGCATGAATGAATTGGGCTGAAGTGCTTGTTTCCAAGCTGTATTACTCTATGACTATGACTATATGACCTTTTGGCCTTGTGCCACATAAAAACAATGTTCTGGAATTTAGCTGAGAGTAAGATTGAGACTGTCAACACGCAGTGTTACTAAGGTGGCATCAACAATGATGTGCTCCAACAGGAAGTCCAGAGTTGGCTGTTGAGGATTCCCTGCAGCCTTTTCTGGCACGGGTGTTTGAAAACAGTGAGAAGATACAAAGTCAGAACTTGTTTCTCCTGTTAAAAAACTAAAGTTGCCTCACCTTGTTGGGTGAAGTGGAAGTGAGCTTATGCCCCTCACAATTTTATATATTTCTATCAGGACTCCCCTCAACCTCTGGTCTTCTAGGTAAGACAATCCAATGGGGAGCAGAGAAAGTTAAAGAGCCACACTCACTTTCCAAGGGGCTGCTCTCAGTACAGAGTTGATTAGGTCAATCCATTGCATTGGGATGTCCCAACAAACACACTGCTGTGTCCCCATCACCCTCTCTCCTCACCTCTCCCATCCACCACCCCTTTTCCTTCTCTTTTATCGATTTAATACTGCTGCAATGTGGCTGTCCTGGAAAGTGTCTTTGAGGTTGAGTGTGGTTTCAATGCTTTTATAACTGGGTTGTTCTCCAACTTCCTGATTTTTTTATTTGCGGATTACCTGAATGGAAGCTTGTACTTCATGCAGCACCTATGGCACACATCAATTTATAGGTGAGTAAAGGTTTGTTCATCTCATTATAGATAGTGAAAGCTTGCAAGAAGAATTCATGAAATGAAAACAGAAAATATTTTCTGGTTAATAGATAAAAGGACACCAGGTGCTGGAGTAACTCAGCAGATCAGACAGCATGTGCAGGAAAGAGCTGCAGATGCTGGTTTAAACCAAAGATGGACACAAAAAGCTAGAGTAACTCAGCGGGTCAGGCAGCATCTCTGGAGAAAAGGAATCGGTGACGTTTCTGAAGAAATGGTCTCGACCCGAAACCTCACCTATTCCTTTTCCCCAGACCAGACTACATTGCTGGAGGACATGGATGGGTGATATTCTGGTCATCTGAAGGTCAGCAAACACTCAACAAATCAGGCAGCATCGTTGGAAAAGGAAACAGAGTTAACATTTCAGGTTTGAGATCCTCTGTCAGAACTGCAAAGAGAAATGAGAAAAATAATTTTAAGTTGCAGAAATGGTGAAAGAAGGGGAATACCTGCGATAGGGCAAGACCAGGTCAAATGGGGAATTTAGAGGATGTTTATGCTTCTTTGTCTGCATCGTTTGTTGCTAATAGCTGGGTTTTGGGACATGCCCAGTGAAGATTTACTGTGTGTAAGGTATTTTGCGATGCAATAAGATGCTGTAAGAATGGTTTATAATTCTATGATCCAGCGTTTGAACACTATGTTTGTGAAAGTCCTGCAAAGTAAATTTAAACCCATGCTACTTTGCGTATTATGTGGTACTGAGTACAAAAATAAAAACAAATCGGGAAAGAAAGTCTTTGTAATGAGCAAAGTCAGTCACAAAGGAATTGTATTGTATAACTTGTAACCGTTAGTTCACTCAAATGACACCCAAGGACTCAAAGTGCTGGAGTAACTCAGCAGGTCGGGCAGCATCTGTGGAGTATGGATAGGTGATGTCTCGGGTCAGGACCTTTCTTCAGACGACCCAAACATCACTCATCCGTTCTCCAGAGATGCTGCCAGACCTGCTGAGTTACTCCAGCACTTTGTGTCCTTTTGTGTATTAACCAGCACCTGCAGTTCCATGTTTCTACAAATGACACCTTACAATTGCAATCAGACCACTTGGAAGCATCCCTTAAAAAAAAACGTTTACATATATTTTACTGCCTGCGTGTCTTTTCGCTTGATTGCCAGTTTTGAACAGTCTCAGCTGGGTAGAGTGAGTGAGGATCTGTGAGGAGCAGTCTTGAAGGAATGGGAAGGTGAAAAGGTTTCCATTATAACCCTCATCTTGCCATGGCATGTTGGTGGCATTGTTACAGCTCGTATTCATATCAGGCTTATTTTAATGTGAATTGGATTTCTCTTCCCCTTAATTTCACTGTTCATTTGAAAACCTGGGGAAGGGTGTACAAAGGATGTGGGACTTTCAAAGGCTGATTAGACTGCGGTCCAGGAGAAAGTCTCAGTTCTTTCCAACTGGAGTTGAGGTCAGCCAAGAGAAAGAGGGACTTTTGTCTCCAGGTCCCCAATTATGTAGTGAAAGCCAGCCAGTTTATTAGGGCAGAGAAAGTCTTGTGGATGCTTTTTTGTGAGACTGCCCATTGCATGAGGGCCCACGGACAGAGAGCCTTTTCATTTGTGAAAGGGGATGTGGATGAATGCATTCTGTCCGTTTCTTGTTTCAACTTGTTCAAACAGCTTATATAAATGAGCTCAGGAAATGGATAAAAGGCTCGAAGCAGGAGGAAGATGCTTAAGGCTAGCCTTTAAGCAGCAGTGTCAAGGAACTGATATATTGGATCCCTGTGCCATGCCGAACATTCAAGCTTCTAAGACTCTCTTAAAACACGATTCAGAAATCATCTTCCAAAGCTGTTATTAAATAAAGGATGTGAAAAATGCATCTGTCATAGTTTACTTTGAAGGGGAGGACTATAAATATTTATTTTTAATTTTAATTTTATTTAGTTTTATTCGCCCCAATTCCGTTACACTTTCCCCTCTTCCACTGTGTGGGTATTGCTGGCTTCTCTGGCTTCCACTGTGTGGGTATTGCTGGCTTCTCTGAGCTTCCACTGTGTGGGTATTGCTGGCTTCTCTGAGTTTCCTTCATAGGTGGAGGCGAGCCACTGCCTTAAACTGTTGGAGTTTTGGCGTGGCAGGTATTGTCACAATGCTGTTAGCTAGGAGTCCTATAGCATGGAAACAGACCCTTCGGCCCTACTTGCCCATGCCGACCAAGATGCCCCATCTACACTAGTCTCACCTGCGTGCATTTGGCCCACATCCCCGCAAATATTGTGTGGGAAAGAACTGCAAATGCTGGTCTATCTCCCTCTAAATATTTCCTAACCATGTACTTGTCCAAATATCTTTAAAATGTTGTTATGGTACCTGCCTCGTCTATCTCCTCTGTTAGCACATCCAATATACCCAGCACCCTCTGTGTGAAAATGTTTCCCCCTCAGGTTCCTATTTAAATCTATCCTCTCTCACCTTAAAGCCTTATCCTCTGGTTCTTGATTCCCCTACTCTGGGTAAAAGACTCTATGTGCATCTACTCTATATATTCCAATAATCCTCAATTTTCGTAATTTAGATCCAGTGGCAATGATTGAACTGCAACATGTGTGTCAATAGACAATAGGTGCAGGAGTAGGCCATTCAGCCCTTCGAGCCAGCACCGCCATTCAATGCGATCATGGCTGATCACTCTCAATCAGTACCCCGTTCCTGCCTTCTCCCCATACCCCCTCACTCCGCTATCCTTAAGAGCTCTATCCAGCTCTCTCTTGAAAGCATCCAACGAACTGGCCTCCACTGCCTTCTGAGGCAGAGAATTCCACACCTTCACCACTCACTGACTGAAAAAGTTCTTCCTCATCTCCGTTCTAAATTGCCTACCCCTTATTCTTAAACTGTGGCCCCTTGTTCTGGACTCCCCCAACATTGGGAACATGTTTCCTGCCTCTAATGTGTCCAATCCCCTAATTATTTTATATGTTTCAATAAGATCCCCCCTCATCCTTCTAAATTCCAGTGTATGCAAGCCTAATTGCTCCAGCCTTTCAACATACGACAGTCCCGCCATTCCGGGAATTAACCTAGCGAACCTACGCTGCACGCCCTCAATAGCAAGAATATCCTTCCTCAAATTTGGAGACCAAAGTACTCCAGGTGCGGTCTCACCAGGGCCCGGTACAACTGTAGAAGGAGTGAACAGATGGGTTTAGACATTGTCATGCTCCTGCGTCCTTCTGAGTCATTGAGTCACACAGCGTGGAAACAGGTCCTTCAGCCCAATTTTCCCATACCAACCAGCATGCCCCATCTACACTAGTCATGGCTGCATTTGGCACATTCCCCTCTAAACCTGTCCCATCCATGGTAGAGCTTGGGGTTTAGGCAATGTTGTTGATGAGTTGCTGCACTTTCATTTTGTAGATGATGCATACCCAGTCATGGTGCAGCACAATGGATGGATATCAATCAAGCAAACTGCTTCTTTCCTTGATCGTGGCAAACATCTTGCATATTTTTGAATCTGTGCTCACCTAGATTATGGCACGCTCCAGTCTTGTATGTACAGTGATGTACATGCTTTGTAGAATTAATAATTTAGCCATGTGGTCAAAACTTTAATGTTTCAGTGTTCATAGACAATATTGAACGAGATGGGATTGCAAGTTAGGGGAGGATATAAAGATTTATATTAACAAGCTGAGTGAAGAACATGGTATATGGAATGTATAATGGGAAAATATGAGGTTATCCATCTTGGCACCCAGAACACAGTATTTATTAAATACGCAGAAAATAAGTTCCTATGATGTTTAAATAGACCTAAGTATACTTAGACAAAGTCCTTGCAGATGGATGTTCAGATGCAGCAAGTAATTAGGTGGGCATTTGGTGTGTGAGCCTTTTGTATGAAATTGGTTCATTACAGGAGTCAGGAAGTCTTATTGCAATTGGAAAGGAATATTTTTATAAATTCCGAAATAAAAGCAGAAAACGCTGGAAATATTCAGCAGATCAGGCAGCATCTGTGAAAAGAGAAACAATTGACGTTTCAGGTTAAAAACATTTCAACCTTTTGGTTACGACCGCAAAGGGCTTCGGTGAAACTGCATCTGGAGTATTTTGTAAGTGTTGGATTCTTTACCTAAGAAAGAATGTATTTGTCACAGACGGAGCACAGAATAGATTCATTCGTGGTTTCAGGCAGGGCTGGTTTGATGTATGAGATGAAAATCAATGAAAAGGGACTGGGTTTAGAATTTAGAAGCGTGGCCAGGTAAAAGGTGGACACCAGCAAAGGGAGGGTTTTGATAGGCCAATGGTTGGAACAAAGGCCGGAGATAATAGGTGTTGGAAGGAACTGCAGATGCTGGTTTACACCGAAGATAGACACAAAATGTCTGAAGTCTGAAGAAGGGTCTCGACCTGAAACATCACTTATTGCTTTTCTCCAGAGTTGCTGTCTGAGCCGCTGAGTTACCCTAGCATTTTATGTCTATTGCAAGTGATAATAGCACCTTCTGCAGTCTCTCCATCTAAGTCAAGTCCTACAGACCTGATTTCATTTGAGCACATTCCCTTTGGATCTTCTGGAACACCCTAGCATTCTCCCTGAATCACGGTGTCCCAAATTGGACTCAAAGCTTTGGCTGAGGTCAGACCAGTCCTTTATAATTGACAAAACACACATATGTAAAATATCAATGCCTTTTGCATCTCACGCCACGATACTAATTTTCATTCTGTTTGCGGCAGTCGGATTGTAATAGTCTGACATTCATCAAGTCGACATTACAAACAGCGAGGTGTTGCATTTTTGTGAGAGGGTCAGGGAGAGCATGAGGTCAGTGGAGATATGCCTAACCTGGCAGGGTAACCTGCGGCACGGTGGCGCAGCGGTAGAGTTGCTGCCTTACAGCGAATGCAGCGCCGGAGACTCAGGTTCGATCCTGACTATGGGGTGCTGTACTGTACGGAGTTTGTACGTTCTCCCCGTGACCTGCGTGGGTTTTCTCCGAGATCTTCTGTTTCCTCCCACACTCCAAAGACGTACAGGTAGGTAGGTTAATTGGCTGGGCAAATGTAAAAAAAATCACAAAAAAATCGTCCCTAGTGGGTGCAGGATAGTGTTATTGTGCGGGGATCACAGGGCGGCGCGGACCCGGTGGGCCAAAGGGCCTGTTTCTGCGCTGTATCTCCAAATCTAAAAAAATCTAAAAAACCTGGGAAAGTGAATGTGTAGGAAGGAATTGCAGGTGCTGGTTTATACCAAAGATAGACACAAAATGTTGTAGTAACTGAGCAGATCAGGCAGTATCTCTGGAAAAAAAGGAATATGTGACATTTTGGGTTGAGACCCTTCCTCAGACTGAGAGTTGCTAGTTGCATGGTTTGTATCCATTCATTGTCACTTCCTCCACAGTCAACAATGGACCATTGTGGGCTCCACTTTTCATTGGTTTTCGGTGCCAGCCCTGATTTGTTCTGAACCTTTTCATATCTCTAGTTTGCCTCTCCCCTGACTCTCAGTCTGAAGAAGGGTCTCGACCAGAAACATCACCCATTCCTTTTTTCCAGAAATGCTGCCTATTGCGCTGAGTTACTCCAGCATTTTGTGTCTAACTTCTGGGAAAGTGAATGTTGTTTTCTAGCAGATAATCCACTCTGTAGATTGTCAGTGAAATATCTCTCTGCCACTGTTTCTTATAACCAGTGAACTAACCTTAAGTGATGGATAAAGTGCAAACAATACATTTTAGTTTAGTTTTGTTTTAGTTTAGAGATACCGTGCAGAAACTGGCCCTTTGGCCCACCGACTCTGAACCGACCAGCGATCCCCCACACACAAACATTATCCTAAACACACTAGTGACAATTTACAATTATACCAAGCCAATTAACCCACAAACCTGTACGCCTTTGGAGTGTGGGAGGAAACCGGAGCACTCGGAGAAAACCCATGCAGGTCACGGGGAGACCGTACAAACTCCGTACTGACAAGTACCCGGAATCAGGTTCGAACCCGGGTCTCTGGCATTGTGAGGCAGCAACTCTACAGCTGCGCCACCGTGCCACCGTTTAGTGTGTACTGCAAATCAATGGCTGATAAGAAATGCTATTAAATTTGGATTTTGCTAAGTATATTTCGTATTAAACGCTGGGCTGCTCTGATTTCAAATAGAGAATTGACCTCAATTGACCATCATCGTCCCTCACATACAGAGTCTGCCTTCAACCCCTAAATAGATCAGTTGAAAC
Organism: Rhinoraja longicauda; assembly: GCF_053455715.1. NCBI lineage: Eukaryota > Metazoa > Chordata > Chondrichthyes > Rajiformes > Arhynchobatidae > Rhinoraja > Rhinoraja longicauda. Next base: position 11,500,618 of record NC_135974.1, read on the forward strand.
ACAGCAATCTGAGAAGCTGCATTAAAACATGAAATAACCATTAGTAAGCTCAATGGCTTCCTTTCAATACGCTGCTTGATAGGGGAACAGAGTTGAAATCGAGCCTTTGAAAACACTCACAGCTAGGCTGTGATTTAGCTTCTGCCTGGGGCGAGAATGGCTCATTTTGATTGGTGGAATGCACAACCATTTGCAGAGGATAATGGATAGTCTAAATGAATGGCTATTAAAGAAAAAGTCAAGTATTAATCAGCAAGCAAATGTTTCAGTAGCGGTAATCTTGTAGGTGTAATGAACAACTGAGAATCCTGATGATAAGGCAGTCTCTATGCAAGAGGTTTTCCTGCATCAGGGGAAAAGTGAAATTGTTCAACAATAGTCCTTTATGAAGCTGAAACTGGAGTAAATTAAAATGATTCTTACTTTTTAATAAAATATGTCCATCCCTTCCAAAAGCACTGATTCAAGTTGGCGACTATGCCCACGACATTGGCAGTTTAATTCTGTGCACAGGGCTTGGTAGAGTGTCAGCAGGCTGTGCAGTCATAGACTGCTTTGCACAGCTTTACAAAATTAGTTTAGTTTAATTCAGAAATACTGTGTTATAACAGGCTCTTCGGCCCACTGAGTCCACGCCGACCAATGATCGCCCTTACCCTGGCTCTATCCTACACAGTTTACAGAACAATTTACAGAAGCCAATTAACCTACAAGCCTAGACATAAAATGCTGGAGTAACTCAACGGGCCAGGCAGCATCTCGGGAGAGAAGGAATGGGTGACGTTTCCGGTCGAGACTCTTCTTCAGACCAGGTCTGAAGAAGGGTCTCGACCCGAAACGTCACCCATTCCTTCTCTCCCGAGATGCTGCCTGACCCGCTGGGTTACTCCAGCATTTTGTGTCTACTTTTGATTTAAACCAGCATCTGCAGTTTTTTAACTTACAAGCCTACATGCCTTTAGAATGTGGGAGGAAACCTGAACACCCAGAGAAAACTCACACGGTCACAGGGAGAATGTAGAAACTCCATACAGGCAGTGCCCATAGTCAAGATTGAACCCGGGTCTCTGGCGCTGTAAGGCAGCAACTCTTCCGCTGCACCACAAAGCCGCCCTACGTTCTCCAAGTGAAAGTCACATTCGTCATGATGATAGCGCAAGCGAGCTGAAAGACTGCAGGCCCGAAACGATGACTGTTTTTCTTTCAGCTGCTTGACCTGTTGACTTTTTTCCAGCATTTTTCTTTCTGTTTCATGCCTTAGCAAACTTTTTAAGAGAGTGCGTGTAGACTTTAGAACAACAGCAAATAACAATTTGCTGGTACTGATCAATAGTCACTCAGACTGGAATTAAGTAAAAGACATGGACTCATGTACCTCTGCTAAAGGCACAATAGATAAGTTGAGACTTATATATGCAAGTCATGGCTTTCATATGACAATGGTCTAAAGTTTTCACTCTATTTTCAAACAGGAGGAAACAACATGGTTCCATATGTAGTGTCATGACTTCTTAGCAAGTGACTTCAAATGGAGCAGCAGTGTGTAACAAAAAGGAATTGCAGATGCTGGTTTATACCAAAGATAGACACAAAATGCTGGAGTAACTCAGTGGGCCAGGCAGCATCTCTGGAGAAAATGGATAGATGATATTTTGGGTCGGCTATGTTACAGCAGCATTTTGTGTCTATCTTTGGAGCAACAAAAGTCCATCCAGAATAATTAGGATACTCTCAGGAAATATGTTGGAGAAAGGAATATTCAACGTTGCTTGGCTCATTCCCTGTTGAAATACATAACAGCTCCATTCACTACCTCAGGCTACACATCCGCAGAACTCTCGATGAAGAGAAAATTGCGAACTTGCATGAACATTGTTCAACCAAATTCAGCTACTGGAGTTGGAAAAGAAGCAGTATGACTAAAAACATCTCTGCTACACTAATCGGAAAGAATGCAGATCAAGCAAAAGGAAGCAAAAGATGAGATGTTGGGTCGCGGGCCTGCAGCAGCCTGGGGCTTACCTGGGCTCACCTGCGCTCACCTGGATAGGTGGCGCACAATACTTATTGCATGTGGGCCGGACTATGGATTTTGGACTTTGGACTTTTTTGTTGTAAATGTCGACGTAAAAATATGGCGACTGTGCATTTGTGGCTTGTGCTAAAGAATTGCACTGTGCTGTGCATACACGACGATAAAGAACCATTGAACCATTGAAGCTTGTATTTGTAGTCATCACAGTTAATCAAGTTCACGTAAACATGTGGTAGACACTGTGGTGGAATCTTGCAGAGGCATGAGATACTTGGTTGAAATTGGTGTCAGAATCTGAAGGGTTCGTCTAGATTAAATGATCTCTGTGAGAGATTTAGCATAATTTTAGTTTAGAGATACAGCACGGAAACAGGCCCTTCGGCCCACTGAGTCCACGCCGACCATCGATCCCTGCACACTTACACTACCCTACGCACATTAGGGACAATTTACAATTTTACCAAGCCAATTAGCCTACAAACCTGGAGGTCTTTGGAGTGTGGGAGGAAACGGGAGCACCCAGAGAAAACCCATGCAGGTCACGGGGAGAAAGTACAAACTCCATGCAGAATGCAGCCATAGTCAGGATCGAACCTGGGTTTCTGTTGCTGAAAGGCAGCAACTCTACCACTGCGCCACCACGCCGTAGATGAATTGTGTGGTTACGGACCCATTGGGTCCTAGTTGGATGCATTGAAGACTTCCCAGGAAGTGAGCTAACAAAACCAAAGCAAGACCCGCAAGCGAACCAAATATTCTTTGTGTTCATATGTGGAACCAAACAGTCCAAATGTTGATATAACTCCGAAACCTACAAGACCTCAAGAACCTATCCTTTGTCTGGATTTATACTTGTTTTATATTGTCTGGGAATATTGCAAAGTTTCATGTATGTTAAGGTTGCAATGGTAAACAGTATTTAAACAAAAATATCCTCTGAAAGAATAAATGATCCGTGTAGTATATCATTAAATATGGACATGGCATTATCAGACAGAATTGTCATGCGGAGTGCCTATTTTGTAATAACATAATAATGTCATAGCAATCCAGCTTGCAAGAGTTTAGTCTTAGCATGTGAAAGGGTTAAATGCTCTGCCTCTTGATGTTCATTCGCTGCGCATAACTGCATTTGTGAAGGCATTTATATAGCTCTTTAAATTACTGCCTTACACGTTTGATACTACTTAGTTTATAGTTAGTGATCATTTGAATGTTGATCAGCTACTTTATCCCACTTTTGGAGATGTAAAACTAAATAAACCAAAATTGCTCTCCTTTTCAAAAACGCTTATAAGTAAAAGAGAAGTGTGAGCAGTGTAACCAAAAACAGTGGGAACAGCATTGTGTAACTTGGAGATGCTGTTACCTATGTACTCAAGTGTATCTTCAAACTCTGATCCTTCTAGACGGGAGAGTGATGTGGTGTGGAGATTCCAGCATCTGCAGTCCCTTGAGTGGTCTGAAGAAGGGTCTCCCCCATGAAAAGTCACCTATTCCTTTCCTCCAGAGATGCTGCCTGACCCGCTGAGTTACTCCAGCATTTTGTGTCTATAAACTGTTGGAGGGACTCAGCAAGTCAATCAGCAACTGGAGAGGGAAGTAGGCAGATGACAACGGTTCAAGTTGGGACCATTCTTCAAGTCATGGGGTATACCAAGCATGATGGTCCACCACAAGAACTTGAACTCACAACATGTATATAGTTCAAGTGCAAATATTGCGATTATTTTGCAAATAAGTCCAACTTTTTTGGGGTATATATACAGTGCCACAATGCATACACCCACCACCCTTCCACATAGGGTGTTGGGTATATGGAACAAACTGCCGGAGGAGGAAGTTGAGGCATGACGTTTAAGAGATATTTGGATAGTATAGGAATTGAATAGGTTTAGAGGGATATGGGCCAAACGTGGGCAGGTGGGATTTGTGTAGATGGGGCATGTTGTTTGGCGTGAGCAAGTTGGACTGAAGGGCCTGTAGCGATGCTCTATGGCTCTATGACTCTCCATATACAGTGCCACAATGCATATGTGAAACCATAAAACGATAAGCTAGGCTGCAAGGGGAACACATTGATAGTATTTAAAGTTGGCTGAGAATCCTGACAGAACACAATGAGCTGCAAGATAATTGATGATCATATCTTCAGCAAACAACATTAGACTACTTAAACGTATCTGGTAAAGATTTCTGGCACATCTGTTAGAATACGGCACAATACACGGATTTTAAGTTTTTTTACCGTAGAACTGAAGATATATGAGTGAACTTTTGTAGGGTTTCAGGAAAGGGTTTGGTAGAGTGACACAGAGAGGATATTTCTATTTGATGGAAGGGCATAGTTAGACATTATCGTTGTGAGAGAAAGGCAAAAGGAAATTTGAAATCAACTTCTTTGCACACAAAAGCAGTGGAAATATGTAAGTTGTTCCATCAGGTGAATAATATAGGTACATTGCTGGGGGGATGGGAAGATGGGATGTAATGCTAAGGTTTTATAAGGCACTGGTCAGACTGCATTTGGAGTATTGTGAGCCGTTTTGAGCCCCATATGTGAGGAAGGATGTGCTGGCGATGGAGAGGTTCCAGAGAAGGTTTACGAGAATGATCCCAGGAATGATTGTGTTAACATACAATCTTCAGTATAAACCAGCGTCGGCAGCTCCATTTCTCTATTTCCTGTGTAGTGTTATGTAGTCCAAGGTGGGGTGGGAATAGATTTGTGAGCCAGCCAGCCTGAACACTCTGTTCTGATTGGAAAGACACAAAATGCTGGAGTAACTCAATGGGTCAGACATTGTTCACATCCCTGGAGAACATGGATAGGTGACGTTTTGGTTCGGGACCCTTCCCCAGACTGAACACCCCTTTCCAACATTGCATGCCCTGTGGTTGTGATACTTTTGTGGAATGGATGGCAACGTACGTTGCACATGGCTTTAGCGCACAGCAACGATGCAGTGATTCCAGTTTTAAATCAACGTGGTTGCAAATGGAACAAGTGACTCAGCAGACTCTAGAAATGACAGCAGATCTGTCATGGGCCAAATGGGCTTCCTGCAGCTTAGTGTTTGTTTTAGGCTGATTATTATCTAACGTACTCCAGCAGGAGGTAAATGTTTTCACAAATGCAGGCAAATAATGATGTGTCTGTTTCTCACAGGACAAATAATAGTCATTGGGCTTTCCACACACACTGCGCTGCATCTCCTCTTGCCGTCTGCCTTGTCAAATGGAGGCTTTTAGTATCCATTTAAAAAATCCAATGGGTTGATGTCTCCATGGGACATGAGCAGGTTTTGAGGATTCGGATTGATGATGGAGAAGGAACGCTCAAACAATACAAAATGAGCAGAGAAAACATTTATTAAAACAAGACACAAAGTGCTGGAGTCACTCAGCAGGTCAGGCAACACCTCAAATATAAAACTACAATTAAAATATAATTAAATTGTAGCAAAGCAGCCAATAAATACTGAGTCGCACATGTCCTTCAACATAGAACATAGACCAGTATACCACAGGAACAGGCCTTTCGGCCCATCATGCTTGTGCCAAACATGATGCCTAGCTGACCTGATCTTATCTGCTTGCACATTATCCATATCCCTCTATTCCCTACACTTTCAGTTGGACATTTCCACCCTGGGAGAAAGGTTCTGACTGTCTACCCTATCTATGCCTGTCATGATTTCATATACTTCTATCAAGTCTACCCTCTACTGCAAACGTTCTTTGCCACAGCTTGTCAGAGACTTCGGGAATTGGGAATTGGGGCAGCACGGTGGCGCAGCGGTAGATCTGCTGCCTTACAGCTCCGGAGACCCGGGTTCGATCCTGACTACGGGTGCTGTCTGTACAGAGTTTGTACTTTCTCCCCGTGCACCTGCATGGGTTTTCTCTGAGATCTTTGGTTTCGTCCCACATTCCAAAGACGTACGGGTGTGTAGGTTAATTGACCTGGTATAAGTGTAAAATTGTCCCCAGTGTGTGTAGGATAGCATTAGTGTCTGCGGATTGCTGGTCGACGTAGGCTCAGTGGGCTGAAGGGCCTGTTTCATCGCTGTATCTCTAAACTAAACTAAAGTCCTTCTTAAGCCATTGTATCTGAAAAATACAAGCAACCTTTGGTTGTATAAAAAAACAAACTCCTGGACAAATTCAGAGAGCAGCATCTGTGGGGGTGAAAGGATTCGGCAGTGTATCTCGGAAAAGACTCTCGGAAGAATGGGAACAGAAGTTCTAGAGCGGAAAAGAAATTAAGGGCAGGGCCAATTGTGAACGATGTGAGAGAGGAGGTAAATACAGAAGTTAAAGTGTTGTACTTAAATGCGCGTAGTATAAAAAATAAAGTGGATGAGCTTGAGGCTCAGTTAGTCATGGGCAAGTATGATGTTGTAGGGATCACTGAGACATGGTTACAAGAGGACCAGGGCTGGGAACTGAATATTCAGGGGTACACAACGTATAGAAAAGACAGACAGGTGGGCAGAGGGGGTGGGGTTGCTCTGATGGTAAGGAATGATATTCATTCCCTTGCAAGGGGTGACATAGAATCAGGAGATGTTGAATCAGTATGGATAGAAATGAGAAATTGTAAGGGTAAAAAGACCCTAATGGGAGTTATCTATAGGCCCCCAAACAGTAGCCTCGACATAGGGTGCAAGTTGAATCAGGAGATAAAATTGGCGTGTCACAAATGTAATGCTACGGTGGTTATGGGAGATTTCAACATGCAGGTAGACTGGGAAAATCAGGTTGGAAATGGACCCCAGGAAAGAGAGTTTGTAGAGTGCCTTCGAGATGGATTCTTAGAACAGCTTGTACTGGAGCCTACCAGGGAGAAGGCAATTCTGGATTTAGTGTTGTGTAATGATCCTGATCTGATAAGGGGACTAGAGGTAAAAGAGCCATTAGGAGGCAGTGATCACAACATGATAAGTTTTACTCTGCAAATGGAAAGGCAGAAGGGAAAATCGGAAGTGTCGGTATTACAGTATAGCAAAGGGGATTACAGAGGCATGAGGCAGGAGCTGGCCAAAATTGATTGGAAGGAGGCCCTAGCAGGGAAGACGGTAGAACAGCAATGGCAGGTATTCCTGGGAATAATGCAGAGGTTGCAGGATCAATTTATTCCAAAGAGGTGGAAAGACTCTAAGGGGAGTAAGAGACACCTGTGGCTGACGAGGGAAGTCAGGGACAGCATAAAAATTAAGGAGAGGAAGTATAACATAGCAAAGAAGAGTGGGAAGACAGAGGATTGGGACTCTTTTAAAGAGCAACAAAAGTTAACTAAAAAGGCAATACGGGGAGAAAAGATGAGGTACGAGGGTAAACTAGCCAATAATATAAAGGAGGATAGCAAAAGTTTTTTTAGGTACGTGAAGAGGAAAAAAATAGTCAAGGCAAATGTGGGTCCCTTGAAGACAGAAGCAGGGGAATTTATTATGGGGAACAAAGAAATGGCAGACGAGTTAAACCGTTACTTTGGATCTGTCTTCACTGAGGAAGATACACACAATCTCCCAAATGTTCTAGGGGCCGGAGAACCTAGGGTGATGGAGGAACTGAAGGAAATCCACATTAGGCAGGAAATGGTTTTGGGTAGACTGATGGGACTGAAGGCTGATAAATCCCCAGGGCCTGATGGTCTGCATCCCAGAGTACTTAAGGAGGTGGCTCTAGAAATAGTGGAAGCATTGGAGATCATTTTTCAATGTTCTATAGATTCAGGATCAGTTCCTGTGGATTGGAGGATAGCAAATGTTATCCCACTTTTTAAGAAAGGAGGGAGAGAGAAAACGGGTAATTATAGACCAGTTAGTCTGACATCAGTGGTGGGGAAGATGCTGGAGTCAATTATAAAAGACGAAATTGCTGAGCATTTGGATAGCAGTAACGGGATCATTCCGAGTCAGCATGGATTTACGAAGGGGAAATCATGCTTGACAAATCTACTGGAATTGTAACTAGGAAAATTGACAAGGGAGAGTCAGTGGATGTGGTGTACCTCGACTTTCAGAAAGCCTTCGACAAGGTCCCACATAGGAGATTAGTGGGCAAAATTAGGGCACATGGTATTGGGGGTAGGGTACTGACATGGATAGAAAATTGGTTGACAGACAGAAAGCAAAGAGTGGGGATAAATGGGTCCCTTTCGGAATGGCAGGCAGTGACCAGTGGGGTACCGCAAGGTTCGGTGCTGGGACCCCAGCTATTTACAATATACATTAATGACTTAGACGAAGGGATTAAAAGTACCATTAGCAAATTTGCAGATGATACTAAGTTGGGGGGTAGTGTGAATTGTGAGGAAGATGCAATAAGGCTGCAGGGTGACTTGGACAGGTTGTGTGAGTGGGCGGATACATGGCAGATGCAGTTTAATGTAGGTAAGTGTGAGGTTATTCACTTTGGAAGTAAGAATAGAAAGGCAGATTATTATCTGAATGGTGTCAAGTTAGGAGGAGGGGGAGTTCAACGAGATCTGGGTGTCCTAGTGCATCAGTCAATGAAAGGAAGCATGCAGGTTCAGCAGGCAGTGAAGAAAGCCAATGGAATGTTGGCCTTCGTAACAAGAGGAGTTGAGTATAGGAGCAAAGAGGTCCTTCTACAGTTGTACCGGGCCCTGGTGAGACCGCACCTGGAGTACTGTGTGCAGTTTTGGTCTCCAAATTTGAGGAAGGATATTCTTGCTATGGAGGGCGTGCAGCGTAGGTTCACTAGGTTAATTCCCGGAATGGCGGGACTGTCGTATGTTGAAAGGCTGGAGCGATTGGGCTTGTATACACTGGAATTTAGAAGGATGAGGGGGGATCTTATTGAAACATATAAGATAATTAGGGGATTGGACACATTAGAGGCAGATAACATGTTCCCAATGTTGGGGGAGTCCAGAACAAGGGGCCACAGTTTGAGAATAAGGGGTAGGCCATTTAGAACGGAGATGAGGAAGAACTTTTTCAGTCAGAGGGTGGTGAAGGTGTGGAATTCTCTGCCTCAGAAGGCAGTGGAGGCCAGTTCGTTGGATGCTTTCAAGAGAGAGCTGGATAGAGCTCTTAAGGATAGCGGAGTGAGGGGGTATGGGGAGAAGGCAGGAACGGGGTACTGATTGAGAGTGATCAGCCATGATCGCATTGAATGGCGGTGCTGGCTCGAAGGGCTGAATGGCCTACTCCTGCACCTATTGTCTATTGTCTATTGTCTATTGTATTGGGTTGAGGTCTGAGATCTCGAAATTCATCTTTTGGATGTAGTCTGCTACACAAAGAAAAATTCAAACTGCATCAAAAATAGCATTTTATTTCATTTAAAGCATACGAGAAAGCAAGTGGATGATGTTACTGGTGTTTAAAGAGTTGCTGTTCTACTAAGTTTGCAACTGATGGACCAAAAGTCCTGTGCTCTAAATACTTTGGAGATCTATTTTTAATGGATGAAAATGTAGTCAAGTTGTACATATTCAACATTACTTATTCACATACATAAATACATGTGGTTAATGTTAATTCACGAGAATAAGAATTTCTGCAATAACATTGAGTTTCTGTTTATTCAGTAGGTACTTACTGTGAACTTCGCGCACAGCAGGATGTGTAAGTAATGCTTTTATTAACACAAACTTTAAAGTACCAATACCTCAGTAATACTTGGAAAATGTTGAAGCAATTTATTGCATATACACAAACTAATTTAATATCTTTGACAATTCTGCTTACCCCACAGCTAGTTAATGCATGATCCTAGGATGACTAGAATTAGAAATGAATGCCTTCCTCTTTTGTATGGAATTACACTTCAGAGATGTTTTGCAATGATGTTCCAAATGCTATTGCAGCAACTGAAAAATGTCAAGATTCAAATTGTTTTGTCACCAGCAGACAAGATCGCACACATTTCCAAGTATCTATTTAATATATATTTCAGGTCTGTTATACTTAACTGTGCTCAGTTCACTGAAGCTCAGAAAGAACCTCAAGGACCTTTTAAACTGTTGCAAAACTTACGATATCTTAATTTATCAGTAACAATTTCCATTTATATAGTATCTCTAATATAGCAAAAGTGGCCCAAGGCTTGCTAAAGGGAGAGGATTTAGGCCATGGCCGATCTATCTTTCCCTCTCAACCCCATTCTCCTTCCTTCTCCCCATAACCCCTAACACCAGTACTAATCAATTACAGGCATTAATAAAATAAAATAAAAGACATACAGCTTGAGTCTCGACCCGAAATGTCACCCATTCCTTCTATCCAGAGATGCTGCCTGTCCCGCTGAGTTACTCCAGCATTTTGTGTCTATCAGTGGATATGATTCCATCCAAATTTCAAATGTTTCCAATATGTCATAGGTTAGAAGGATGAAATTTAACCTTGTCTATCCATTGAAAAACAAGATGTCCGACAGATAAAATGGCTGTCCCACACCCGCCCACTGGTTGCAATTGTCACCTGCTCTTTCAATAAAATGAAAAGAAAGCCAGGTCAGGCAGCACATTCTCTTTGTAAACATGTAGTTAAACCGGAGGCTAATTTGTGGCAGTGGAATTATAAAGGAATTATGAAATGCTATGGATAGAAGGTGTTAATTAAAATGAGAACCAGTCTTCTAAAATAGATCTGATAACAGTTTAGTTTCCAGTGATATTTTAAGGCCATTGGGTTTGGGATATTCTGATTCTGTACCATTGTAACTACACAGAGGAAGGCAGTCGATGAATATTAACGTTAATTTGCCCTCATTGAGTCCCGCGTGATGAAAGAAGCATCAAATAGCCATCTCCTGACTGGATATTGTTGAAGGCATATCCTTGCCACTTAATACACAGGTCAGGACATCTCTGCTTCTCACTTAATACTCTGCTATTTGTATATCTCGGGAGAGATCCCTCAGCACAGTAACAAAAAAAGGTATATTTTGGGTGTCTGGTGCTTTGTGCTCATAATGCCTCAGACCATCCACTGCTGTTTGAATATACAAAGTGATCTGTCTGTTGGGATGTACTTCCATATGTAATTCTGCAAAAGTTACCTATCTACAATATGTTAAAGTTAAGTAGGCAAGTATTCTATTACAACTGAAGTTAATCATTCTTTAGACTTTAGACATAGAGTGTGGAAACAGGCCCTTTGGCCCGCCAAGTCCACACCGACCACCAACCTTCAAACCTGTACGTCCTTAGAGTGTGGGAGGAAACCAGAGCACCCGGAGAAACGCCACGTGGTCACACGGAGAACGTACAAACTCCATACAGACAACACCCATAGTCAGGATTGAAACCGGGTGTCAGGGGTTATGGGGAGAAGGCAGGAGAATGGGTTTAGGAGGGAGATACAGATCAGCCATGATTGAATGGCGGCATAGACTTGATGGGCCGAATGGCCTAATTTTGCTCCTGGCACTTATGACCTTATGATCTCTGTGTTTAAAAAGAATAAAGCATCACTGTATTATTGAGTGTGGGGAGAGGAGAATTAGATTCTCCAGGGGGCCTGTTTGTATTGAAACAATACTTTTATGTCCACAGGGTTCAGTTTCTCCAATGACTCAGTCACAGTCTCATACCGGTGGGTGAGTGGGAAGCTGAAATGACTTCACTGCTGGTCCAATCATGCACAACAATGAGCCAAGACTAAATGAGGCTATTAAAAGTGATTGTGTTTTTATTGGTTTTTTTGTATTACAAGGGAGGCTAGAAAAAGACTGATCCTGAATCTCAGAACAAAAATAAAATGCTGGAGAAATTCAATGGGTCAGGCAGCGCACATGGAGTGAAATGGTTGGAAACGTCATTAGTTCATTTCCCTCCACTGATTCTGTTTGACCCTCGGAGTTCCTCCAGCACTTTGTTTTTTTGCTCAAGATTCCAGCACTGACAGTCTCTTCTACCCTAGACAATAACATTGTCTTGTCACTGTCCTTGCCCCTGTGGCTTTGCACTAAATAGATGTTCCACCTCAACTCTTGGCTCATTCCCCCCTTTCTTGCTACTTAATTGAGAGCTGGAAATGTGATTAGGACTTCCTACAATATGTTAAAGTTAAGTAGGCAATTATTCTATTGAAACTGAAGGTAGGCATTCGTTGTCATCTCTGTGTTTAAAACGTAAACACAAACATACTTGTACGCTTCCCTATCCTGGTTACTTACTGAACGAGAGGTGAGAATGGGGCATCAGCCTTCGCTAGGAAGCATCCCTAGAGAACATGGATTGGTGATGTTTTGGTTCATCAACTTTCTTCAGTCCTGACCCGAAACGTTGCCTATCCATGCTCTCCAGAGATGCTACCTGACCCGCTGAGTTGCTCCATGGTTTGGTGTCTTTCCTTGCTAAACCAGCATCTGCAGTCCTCATTGCTACAACAGCCTCTGTTATCTGGAAAGTTGCTGTGGGGGAAACAAAGGGAGGAAGGGAAACAGAAAGCAAACCCCTTAAAAAACGAAGCTAACCTTTCCTGCCCAGGTTAATCAACACCAAATGCCTTCAGTGTTGCCCTGGCAGACATGGTCCAAGTTCACAAAAGGGAAAACGCTCATTGCTGATTCTTGGTTTCGCTCACCACAGGGGAAGATGTTTTCCATTATGTGTGCAAGTTTTATTGTTTACACTATTCCTCAGGAATGAAGCGGAGAATTGTCACAAAGACCATTTCTTATTTAACCGTATCTTGAAATAAGTTGAAACAGCTGATCTTGATCTATTTTAATAACAGCTGGGCCCAGTGGGTTTCAGTAATAAAATAACTGAGGTCTCATTGAACAGTGAGGGCAAACAAAGGGAATTGTCCAAATTCAATTTTGGAGAAAGCTAGGACTGAATAAGTGCAGAGATCTGATCAAACACTTCACTGCGTATTGTACATAATTTTCATCAGGACAATATATATGTGATTTCCTTCCTGCCCCAAGCTCAATTCTGTTTCCAATTTGCTTGGTTGAAGAGCAGGCCAGTGTCACTGTCCCACAATGTCTTGAGATCAAACAAATCCAATCACCTCCTTTGGAAAATTAAGGCAGACTCATTTGTGGGAGCTTGCATTTAAGTCGACTGCTATGGTTTCCATATCACAACAGTGAGCACTCTTCAAAGGTGCTTCATTGGTAAGAGTACAAAAGTGTAAAAATGCATACCCCCAGATTCAGGGACAGTTTCTTCTGAAGAAAGACACAAAAAGCTGGAGTGATTCAGTGGGTCAGGCAGCATATCTGGAGAGAAGGAATGGGTGACGTTTCGGGTCGAGACCCTTCTTCAGACTGGTTAGGGATAAGGGAAACGAGATCTCTCGTTTCCCTTATCCCTAACCAGTCTGAAGAAGTGTCTTGAACCGAAACGTCACCCATTCCTTCTCCCCAGAGATGTTGCCTGTCCCACTGAGTTACTCCAGCTTTTTGTGTCTATCTTCAGTTTAAACCAGCTACTGCAGTTCCTTCTTACACAGTTTCTTCTTAGTTGTTATCAAGCAATTGAACCATCCGACTGTCCTGCCCTACTATCTATCTCATTGGAGACCTTTAGACTATCGTTAATCGGACTTCACTGGACTTTATCTTGCACTAAACATTATTCCCTATATCCTGTATCTGTATGCTGTGGATGGCTTGATTGTAATCATGTATGGTTTTTTCACTCACAGGATAGCACGCAACAAAACGCTTTTCACTGTATCTCGAAACATGGGACAATAATAAACTAAACTCGTAAGGTGCTTTCCGATGATTTGAACCACAGTCTGACGAAACTGGGGAACAGAAAGAGTCAGGAAGTATTTAAAATCATGAAGGGTCTAGTTAGAGGTAGAGAGGCAGAAACTTTTTCCAAGGTTGCCAGCACCTGAGAACATAGAATGATTGTGATGAACAAGGAAGAATACAAAGCCGCACGAGAAAGCTTTATTACACAGCTCACGGTTAGGATCTAGAAAGAAATTTACAAGAAGCTGGAGTAACTCAGCATGTCAGGTAGCGTCACTGGAGAAAAGGAATAGGTGACGTTTCGTGTTGAGACCCTTCTTCAGAATGAGAGGGAAACGAGAGATATGAAAAGGTGCACAGAACAAATGAATTAGAGATATGCCAAAGGGCCAATCAAAGCCAGCAATGATGATCAAGGAAAGTGGAGCCCACAATGGTCTGTTGTTGGCTGTGGGGAAGGTGATAACGAGGGATAATGTGAAACTCAGCAAGGCGACAGAGAAACTAGTAAGCCGACTGGAGTGGGGGAGGGACAGAGAAAGAGGGGATGCAAGGGTTACTTGAAGTTAGAGAAATCAATATTCATATCGCTCGGTTTTAAGCTGCCCAAGCAAAATATGGGTTGCTGTCTCTCCAAACTCATTTGAGTTTGGCCTCACCCTGACAGTGGAGGAGGCTAGAAAGCATAGTTACGGTGAGTAATTGAGGAAAGTTTGGCTTATGCATTTAAAAAGGCAATTAATTTTTTTAATAAACGGGCTTTGAGGAAAGGGCAGGGCCAGGAAATTATCTGGAGGACTCATGCATAAAGTTGACATGGACCAAAGGACTCAAACATCCTCCTTTGCAGTAAACCGTCTGTGAATCTGATTCAGAAAGGCATTTGAAAGACGTTATGTGAGCGGGGATTATTTTTTTGTCAGACTTATGTTTTACTTTTGTAAATAATTCTCCACTTTTGTAAGAGTTTAATTATGTCGCATGAGATTAAACAATTGGGATGGTTCCATCTTATATCACAGCAAAGTCAGAATCATAGAGTTATTTAGTGTGGAACCAGGCCCTTCGGCCCAACTTGCCCAACAATGTCCCATCTACACTAGTCCCACCTGCCTGCTCTTGATCTATATCCCTCCAAACTATCCATTTACCTGTCTAACTGTTTCTCAAACGTTGGGATAGTCCCAGCCTCTGCTACCTCCTCTGGCAGCTTGTTCCATACACCCACCACCCTTTGTGTGAAAAAGTTACCCTTCAGATTCCTATTAAATCTTTTCCCCTTCACCTCGAACCCACTGTGTGTCCTCTGGCCCTCGATTCCCCCTACTCTGGGCAAGAGATTGTGCATCTACCCGATTTATTCCTCTCATGATTTTATACCCCTCAACCTCCTGCGCTCCAAGGAATAGAGACCCAGCCTACTCAACCTCTCCCTATAACTCAAGTAGTGAGGGAAAAGAGTGAGGGAATTTTAAAAAGAGACATTGTTTCCAAACATTTCCGCTTTGAAACTGAGTATGAGTTGCAATTAGGTACAATATTTTAAATGAAATGCAAAGTACACAGTGGCTGCAATGCAGTTCCAACTTGATCGATTTTAATTGTATTAAAAGTGAGGCAGTAATTTAAAGAGCCAGGGAATGGCTTCAGAGAAACATTAAAGCACAGAATATGTACATTAAAAGGCAATTGCTTTTTTTACAAGATGGACCACTTAACCTATTTACATCTTGAGACTTTAAGCTGCTACACACTCCGTCTGTGATATTCTTTACATTTTCGCAATGCGGACATGCCACGATCTTCTTGCTGAAATAGGAAACTATTATCTCACAGACAAAAATAAGTGTACTCTTAATGAATACACATAATGAATTGTACTGAACTTCCCTTTTTCCAGGGAAATATGCATTTTAGTCCTAATTGCTTCTCCAGTTTCCACAGTGAGGTTCAGGTAACCTATCCAATGACTAGCGTTTATTGCGCGGACTCGGTGGGCCAAATGGCCTGTTTCCGCGCTGTATCTCTAAATCAAAAAAAAAAAAAAAAAAAAAAAAGCTTTGAGACATAGAGAACTGCAGATGCTGGTGTGCAGAAAAGGACACAAAGTGCTGGGGTAACTCAGCAAGTCAGGCAGTATTGCTGGAGACCATGGATAGGTGACATTTTGGCTCGGGACCCTTCTTCAAAAGTCTGAAGAAGGGTCCTGACTCTAAACATCACCTAACCATGTTCCCTATAAATAAACTTAGGTAATTTGTTTACAGAGTTTTTCTGATCTCCTTGGCATTTAGTTAGCTTTTGGACTATTTGGTTTCTGGATGTGAACTTATAAAACATCCTCTCCACATTTGCTCCATTCAGGCCTTCCACTACTTGGTAAGTTAATTTGGTAAATTATTTGGTGCTTAGTAGCTCTCTTTAAAGGTAAACAAAGGGGAGACATAGTAGATGTTTAAGAGTATTTGCAATGGAGAAATGAACTTGCTGGTTATCTTACACTCTATGACGTAATGAAGAACAGGTGTAGTTTAGTCAGAATCTGTGGAATTCTTTGCCACAGAAGGCTGTAGAGGCCAAGTCAGTGGATATATTTAAGGCAGAGATAGATAGATTCTTGATTAGTACGGGTGTCAGAGGTTATGGGGAGAAGGCAGGAGAATGGTGTTAGGAGGGAGAGATAGATCAGCCATGATTGAATGGCAGAGTAGGCTTGATGGGCTGAATGGCCTAATTCTACCCCTGTCATTTATGATCTTATGATATTATGAAGTACCCCGATGTGGCCGTGAATGGATAAAACTGGTTGACCATCACATCCATACCCCTGGAATGTAAAGGAGTGCTGATCAGGATTGCACGAAAACACAGAAAGATGAAGGGGACCTCATTGAAGCTTACCAAATACTGAACGGCCTGGATAGAGTGAATGTGGAGAGGATGTTTCCAATAGTGGGAGAGTCTAGGACCAGAGAAGTCTAGGACCACAGAGAGTCTAGGACCATAGCCTCAGAATAACAGGATGTACCTTTGGGAAGGAGATGAGGAGGAATGTCTTTAGACAGAGGGTGGTGAATCTGTGCAATTCATTGCCATAGACGGCTGTGGAGGCCGTGAATGGATATTTCTAAGGTGGAGATTGACAGATTCTTGATTAGTACGGGTGTCAGAGGTTATGGGGAGAAGGCAGGAGAATGGAGTTGAGAGGAAAATATAGATCCGTCATGATTGACTTCAGGGGGAGAGGAACACCCCTGTCCCCTGTCTCCATCAATGGTGTAGATGTGCACTTTACAAGGGAGTACAAATATCTTGGAGTGTACCTGCACAGTAAACTGGACTGGTCCAGGAACACTGAGGCCTTGTACAAGAAGGGGCAGAGCCGGCTGTACTTTTTGAGAAGGCTCTTCTCCTTCAACGTCTGCAGTGAGATGCTGCAGATGTTCTACCAATCAGTGTTAGCCAGTGCCATCCTCTTCGCTGCCGTGTGCTGGGGCAGCAGGGCGAAGGCCGCGGACGCCAATAGGATCAACAAACTCATCAGAAAGGCTGGCTCCGTCCTGGGGGCGGAGTTGGATTCATGGGAGGTGGTCTTGGAAGGGAGGATGCTCCTCAAACTGCGGAGCATCCTGGACAATACAGTTCACCCCCTCCATGGCAGGACAACCTGAGGAATACCTTTTGCAACAGACAGGTTCCACCAAAGTACAGGACAGAACACCACAGTAGATCCTTTTTCCCTGTGGCATCAAGCTTTACAACTCCTCCCCCTTCTGTCTTGGGGTAGACTGAGACTGACACCCGTCCCGTCCCGCCCTCCCCAACCTTTGCACATCCCCAAGCCCTTCTGCTCGTCACTTTAATTTCATGTTTCATGTATTTTGTGTTTTTATGGCTGTTGGCAGATTAATTTCCCTCCTGGGACGTATAAAGTTCTATTGTATCGTATCGTATTGGATGGCAGAGTAGACTTTGATGGGCCAAATGGCCTAATTCTGCATCTCGAACCTATGGCCAAGCTGAAAGAAAGATGCAGTTTTATTGTAGTCAAGGATGTCAAAGGCAAGGGGGAAGGAATGATTATGAAAATCAACCATTTAAATGTTGTGATGAGTGCTGAACCAACAGTTTTGATTTTGATAGTGTCGTGTGGCACTTCCCCACTTACAGTTCAATGCTCTGTTACTCTTATTTCTTCTGGTATTCACAGCTGTAATCCACGAGGGTTTGTTGATTAATGACCCTTCAAAAGCTCCTATTTCTTAATAACTCTTAATTGCTGACTATTATTTTCTCAATAAGCTTAAGTTGCACTCCTCTCTCCCCTTCACTGTCGGGTCAAACTGATAACATTTTCCAAGCTGAAAGCCTGCATGAAGCAATGGTTATTTTAGTCCTCCTCCCAGATTTCAATCCTTCACTATCCCATCTTTGTCACTCTTGGATCGCTGACTTGTTCATTATAACTAGCAGCACAGAACAAGTGGGACTGGCAAATAAAATTTAGCGGAGTTGATAATGATGTACAGCTGCCTACAGTCTTAGTTGTGTAAACCAAAAGAGTTAAGTAACTTGAAGTAATTTGGGGGGAAAATGTTGCTTACAGCTTCCATGTCCGTCTTAGTCCGTCTCGATCTTATTTACCAGGCAGCTGATGTCACCTAACATGAAATATGATGATGTGCTGAGGTTCTATTGTCAACACTGTTTATTTTGGAAGTGCAATTTTGGCTTATCCTCGGTCCAAATCCCACGGAGCTAAAGATGCAATGCTTGAAAGGAAACTGTTAGAAAGTGTTGGCACAGACAATAGATTTGTTTTCCTCGCACCAAGTTCTAGTAACTGACAGAATAAATCATTTTTAAAAGGTAGAGCTTTTGTCTACAGTAATTCAATGTGAATTAAGAGGTGGTGCCATAAAGAGTCAACAGGTAGTTTTTTGGACTGATGTTTTGTGCTTTCAGATATGAGTTTTATGATTCTACCTATTGGCCTGTGAAGCTCTTCCAGATCATGGGATATCAGAAAAGTTCAGTGCCTCAAAGGAATGCACACCACTCACTCTTTATCGATGATTTTAGTCTGGTTTTAATAAGGTTTTGCTCAATGTAGTTCTGCCAAATGGAGTCAAGAACAACAGATATTTTTCCAAGGAGGACAGGGTGATGTTTCGGGTCAAGACCCTTCTTCAGAAGTAGGATCTCGACCTGAAATGTCAACCATTCCTTCTCTCCAGAAATGGTGCCTGTCCCGCTGAGTTACTCCAGCATTTTGTGTCTATCTGCAGTTTAAATCAGCATCTGCAGTTCCTTCCTACACATATTTTTCCAGTGTGGCGCATCGGTAGAGGCCCGAAATAAAGGCAAGGAGCCGGGTATTTTGGGGGCGTTATGGTTTATTACACAGTTATCAGACGGGTCGAGTCTGCCGGAATGGCTTCGCGCCCAAAACCTTGTCCTTATATATGTAGTACCGGACCGCCCCCCTGGACTGGTCCATTTCCGTGCCAAGGGGTCGGTAGTGGTATGGCCCGACCCTTGGGAGCCGCCACAGGACCACCCCCCCCCAGAACTGGAGGCACGAAGCGCACTGGTGGTCGCACAACCCGACCGGACGGCATACAGTAATCGGTCGACAGAGGGGCCGGCGGAGGCACAGTTGGAGGGACAGGTGGTGGGTCCCGCAAAGGTGGGCGACCTCGTGACCGAGGTTGGGCAACCCGCACCGGTTGGTCAATGTCTAAGTGGGCCGGCTTCAGGCGGTCAATTGACACTGCCTCCGGCCGGACCCCATGTCCAAGACAAAGGTTGTCTGTCCGTGCTCCAGCACCCGGTACGGGCCCTCATACGGCCTCTGGAGTGGCATCCGGTGGGCGTCACGATGCAGGAACACAAAGGCGCAGTCCCGGAGGGCCGATGGCACGTAAGGGTGGAATGTCCCATGGCGGGACGTCGGCACGGGTGCGAGCTTGCCAACTCGCTCTCGGAGGCGCTGTAGGGTGGATGAGGGCGGTTCCTCTCGCCCCGGCAACGAGGGCACGAACTCCCCGGGCACCGTGAGCGGGGACCCGTATACGAGCTCCGCTGATGATGAAGCCAGGTCCTCCTTGGGCGCAGTCTGGATGCCCAGCAAGACCCATGGTAGCTCGTCCATCCAGTCGGGGCCGGAGAGTCGCGCCTTCAGCGCTGTCTTCAGCTGCCGGTGGAACCTCTCCACCAGGCCGTTTGCCTGCGGGTGATAGGCCGTGGTGTGGTGCAGCCGTACGCCCAACAGGTGGGCCATGGCCGACCACAGCTCGGAGGTGAACTGTGGCCCCCGGTCCGATGAGATGACCACCGGCAGCCCAAAGTGAGCGATCCAGTGCGCGGCCAACGCACGAGCGCATGTAGATGTGGCTGTGTCGGCCAGCGGTATGGCCTCCGGCCACCGTGTGAAGCGGTCCACCACCGTGAGGAGGTGGGTGATGCCCCGGGACGGCGGGAGCGGGCCCACAATGTCCACGTGCAGGTGGTCGAAACGCCGGCAGGGTAGACCGATCTCCTGGAGTGGCGCCCGGACGTGGCGTTGAATCCTCGCCGTCTGGCACGGAATGCAGGTGCGGGCCCAGTGGCCAACCTGCTTGCGCAGACCATGCCACATGAACCACGCAGCTACCAGTGCGGTCATCGCCCGGATGGATGGGTGAGCCAGCCCGTGGACCACGTCGAACACCCTCCGGCGCCACGTGGCCGGAATGATGGGGCGCGGCTGATCTGCCGACACATCACACAGTATCGTCGCTCCTCCGGGGCCGAGGGGACATCCTCAAGGCGAAGGCCAGAGATGGCAGTCCGGTAGGCGGGCATCTCCCTGTCCGTTAGCTGGGCTTCCGCCAGGGCAGAATAATCAATGCCGGGTGCCACTTCTAACACGGCATTGATGGCGGGGCGAGACAACGCGTCGGCCACCCGGTTTTCCTTCCCCTCGATGAAGCGGATGGAGGTGGTGAAGTCCGAGATGTATGCCAAATGGCGCTGCTGTCGGGCGGACCACGGGTCGGAGACCTTTGCCAGGGCGAACGTGAGCGGCTTGTGGTCCGTGTACGCGGTGAACGGGCAGCCCTCCAGAAAATAGCGGAAGTGGCGCACGGCCATGTACAGAGCTAGGAGCTCGCGGTCAAAAGCGCTGTACTTCCTCTGGGCGTTGTTGAGGTGCCGGCTGAAGAAGGCCAGGGGGCGCCAACCTCCGTCCGTCAGTTGCTCCAGCACGGCACCAATCGCCGACTCTGAGGCTTCCACCGTAAGGGCTGTCGGGGCATCCTCCCGTGGGTGAACCAGCAGCACAGCCCGAGGCAGGGCCTCCTTCGCGCCGTCGAAGGCTGTTACCGCCTCGTCGGTCTACACGACATTTTTCCGCTTCCCCGCCAGCAGCTCGTATAGCGGCCGCATGATGCGGGCCGCGGAAGGCAGGAACCGGTGGTAAAACGCCACCATGCCGACGAACTCCTGCAGACCGCGCACCGAGGACGGACGGGGAAACCGGCGGATGGCGTCGACTTTGTCTGGCAGGGGAACCGCACCTTGCGAAGACCCGTCTGATAACCGTGTAATAAACCATAACGCCCCCAAAATACCCGGCTCCTTGCCTTTATTTCGGGCCTCTACCAACGCGCCACATTGGTGACCTCGACGGTCCATTCACAGTATGATGGACACAAGATCAAAAGCCGACCATCCGTCCAGCTCGCAGGCCGACCAGGCCGCAGCTGTCGACGCGGTAGGCATCAAGCTCCCGACTTTCTGGACCACCCGGGCTCGCGTTTGGTTTTACCAAGCGGAGGCCCTGTTCCAGCTGCGGGGCATCACGTCGGGGTCACCCATGTGGCGCGTCGGTAGAGGCCCGAAATAAAGGCAAGGAGCTGGGTATTTTGGGGGCGTTATGGTTTATTACACGGTTATCAGACAGGTCGAGTCTGCCGGAATGGCTTTGTGCCCAAAACCTTGTCCTTATATATGTAGCACCGGACCGCCCCCCCTGGACTGGTCCATTTCCGTGCCGAGGGGTCGGTAGTGGTATGGCCCGACCATTGGGAGCCGCCACACCAGATTGGATTTTGGATAGCATACTTAATTCCTGAACTAGAAATATGACACAGGCACAATACTGGAACCCTATCTTATTAAGATCTCAGTTGCTCTCAACTTGAGTGGTAGCGTGCTCTGCATTAGCATTTAAATAGAGTATCAGCTTTAACTTTTCTCATTGAGATTCATTTTGAATGATCTATTATGAGTTTAATCAAAAAAATGGTCAACAGCACATCATCTAACTTTAGCTCAGGTCATGTGCCAGGTGGGGGGAAGGGGTGAGAGGCATTGGGGAGGTGCGGTGATGAGGGCCAATTTCCCACACTCCCCCTTCGAAAATGAACAAATGCACATTTTCTTGATAACAGCAAGAATGCACGTCCCTTGACAACCTGTCAAATGTTAAGCCCTACACTTGTCCCTGAATATACCGTTAGCAGTTCTTTGTAAGCAGTGGACTTGCACTTCTAACATGCAAGAAAAACAGTGCCATTGTTAAAAGGTAATTGTGAATGGCATTAATGTTGGACTGGATGGGACAGATGGCTGAGAAGAAAAATGGTACTATATAAATGCAGATCTCTTTGGTACATATTTTCCCATTACATTGCAGCTCTTTTTAGATCATATTCAGCATGTGGTATAATAAGAGGGAAATGCAGATGGAGGAGCCAGCGCTGCCGTTGCAGCTGCGGCTTGCCTGCAGTCCGTCTGTCTTTTGTGTTTTTTTGTTGTTTTTGTATGAATTGTAGTTTTAATATGGTGTAGTGTTTGTATGTTATGTTTTGGGGGGGGGGGAGGGAGGGAACGGGAACTGTAAAATTCTCTCTCCCGAACGGAGACGCGACCTTTGTTTCTGTGTCGTGTCTCCGTTCCCGTTGCGGCCTACCACCGGCCATGCACCTGGGACCACCTGGGGCTCTGGTTCGCAGAGCCCGCGGCCCGGACTCACCACCTGTGGCGCTGGCTGCCTGCGGATGCTGCGGGAGCGGCTGCGATTCGTCTCCGGAGGCTCCGGCGCGGGCCGCGTGGATGTCGGAAGCCCGCAGGCCCCTGGGTGGGGGCCGACATCGGGAGCTCCGGCAGCGGCAGAGGCAGCGTGTTCGCCCGCCCCGAATCGCGGGGCTTGGGTCGGCCCGCCACGGACCTTTCACCGTCCGGCGCGGCCTGAAATAGGCCGTGGACCTTTCACCGCCCAGCGGGGGCTTCAATATCGGGAGCCCCGACCGCCCCGACGTGGCAACTCCAACAGCCTGACCGCAGGAGAAGACGGCAGGGAAGAGAAAAAGACATTTTTGGCCTTCCATCACAGTGAGAAGGGACTGGAGGAGACTCACTGTGATGGATGTTTCTTTTTGTTTGGTGTTAGTGTATGATTGTATGTGTTATTGCATTTTTATTGATTATTCTTATTGGTCTTATTGTTTAACTGCGGGTAATGTTTCATTTCACTACACATTTATGTGTATGTGACAAATAAACGACTATTGACTATTGACTATTGGTTTATACCAAAGATAGACACTAAATGCTGGAGTAACTCAGCACGTCAGGCAGCATCTCTGGAGGAAATGGAAAGGTAAGGTTTCAGGTCGGGACATCACTTATCCATTTTTTTCCAGAGAAGCTGCCTGATACGCTGAGTTTAGGTTAGTTTAATTTAGTTTAGATTAGAGATACAGCGCGGAAGCAGGCCCTTTAGCCCACCACGTCCGCACCGACCAGCAATCCGCACACAATACACTATCCTACATACACTAGTGACAATTTACAATTTTACCAAAGCCAATTAACCTACAAACCTGTACATCTTTGGAGTGTGGGAGGAAACCGGAGCACCCGGAGAAAGCCCATACAGATCACGGGGAGAACGTACAAACTCTGTACAGACAGCACCCATAATCAGGATCGACCCCGGGTCACTGGCGCTGTAAGGCAGCAACTCTACCACTGTGCCACCGTGCCATTACTCCAGAACTTTGTGTCTATCTTCAGCATTTTATATATTGCTAAGATAACAGAGAATGATGTTCATAATATGGGTGATATCAATTCTACCCCAGTGTCCACACCCATATCAAAGTACCCGTTAACTCCGTTCAGTTCAGTTCAGTTCAGTTCAGTTCTGTTTCAGTGTAGTTTATTGTCACGTGCACCGAGGTACAGTGAAAAGCTTTTGTTGTGTGTTAACAAGTCAGCAGAAAGACAATACTTGATTACAATCGAGCCATTCACAGTGTACAGACACATGATAAAGGAACTCAGCGGGTCAGGCAGCATCTGTGGAGGGAATTCACAGGCAACGTTTCGGGTCAGGACCGCTCCCGAATATCATTTGTCCACTTCCCTCCATGGGTACTGCCTGACCCGCTGAGTACCTCCAGCACTTTGTATTTGACTCAGGCTATCAGTGTAACCTGGCCCAATGTAGAGTGTATTAATGTAGAAACACAGAACCCCGCAGTTGCTTGTTTACAAAGAAAGGACACAAAATGCTGAAGTTACTCAGCGGGTCAGGCAGCATCCCTGGAGAACATAGATAAGTGACTTTACGGGTCGGGACCCTTCTTCAGACTGAAGAAAGTTCTTGACATAAAATATCACCTATGCATGTTTTCCAAAGATGTTGCAGAACCTGCTGAGTCACTCCAGCACTTCGTGTACAGTGTATTAAGACATTGCTTTCTTTCTTCAAAGATACACAATCATGAAAGATTAGATGATCTGCAGCACTCTTTTTGTGACACAACTTATTTTAAGCAATGATGAAGACAAGAGTTAATGAACCCAATAATCATCTGAGATCTCTTAGTGTTAGTTTAGTTTTGTTTAGAGATACAGCGTGGAAGTAGGTCCTTCGGCTCCGAGTCCATACTAACCAGCAATCCCCACATGATAACACTATCCTACATGTACTAGGGGGCAATTTACACTTACACCAAGCCAATTAACCTACAAACCTGTACATCTTTGGAGTGTGGGTGGAAACCAGAGCACCTGGAGAAAACCCACGTGGTCACGGGGAGAACGTACAAACTACGTACAGACAGCAGGCGTAGTCGGGATTGAACCCGGGTCTCCGGCGCTGCAAGCGCTGTAAGGCAGCAACTCTACCGCTGCGCCACCGTGGCCGGCTCTTATTGTTTTATCTCTGTGCTTATTATATTTTGTTGCAATAGAAACAGCACAATGAGGGGGAAGAAGAAAACATGACGACTTGGCTCATTTTTTTCACCCTAAGCGGTGGGGAAAGTGAAGCTAGAGTGAGTAGCTAACTATTCTGCAGAAGCCCATGTCAACAGAAAAATCAATGGTTTCTCTGACAGCAAGAAGTGAATTATTTCAGCATGGTTAACACCAGGCTCAATCTGTGCCTGTCGAAGTTCATTTGCTGGGCACATTATAAACAGATACCTAAGGTGTTTCGTGCATTCATTATCACACTGTACCCTGGTGAGCACTGCATAAACAGGATCAACTCGAAGCCAAGCAACCCTCATTTGAAAATAAAATCTTTGGTTCATTTATCGGAGCTCCAGGTGAACAGGGGAGCTTGCCTTTCTCCGGTATCTTTCATTCCCACAGGAGAATCGCAAATTTCTTCATAGCCAATTAAGTATTTTTTAAGTGTCGTCACAGTTATATATAGAAATGCAGCGGCCAAATTGCACACAGCAAAATTCCACAAAGCAATGCGATAATGACCCAATAATTGGTTTAATTGTGTTGATGGAGGGATACGTACCGACCATGCATGAGGATATTTAAAAATTTCAAAATAATACTTCATTCATAAAAATATATAATACAATTATTATGTCAAACCAACACTGTTACAGAGCACCAATGTCACTCATGTTTCCTCCTTAAACAATCAAGGCTTGAGATAACTTCTAACTCGAATCCCTTGCAAACTGAGGGAGAGAGGGCTTGTTTTAATGGGCAGCAGAGTAGCGCAGTGGTGGAGCTGCTGACTCACAGTGCCAGGGGCCCAGGTTCAATCCTGACCTCGGGTGCCATCTGTGCGGAGTTTGTGCATTCTGCCTGTGACCGCATGGGTTTCTCCGGGGTTCCAATTTCCTCCAACGAAGTGCAGGTTTGTAGGTTGATTAGCTTATGTAAAATGCCCCTAGTATGCAGGATGCATAACTGGCAAAACATAGAACCGGTCTACGGGTGATCGATGGTCAGCATGGATTCGGTGGGCCGAAGGGCTTGCTTCCACGCTGCATCGCTGAACAAAACTAAACAGACAAATTCAAAAGTCAGCATCTCTAACGTACTGTTAAAAATTGGATGGCATTGTGGGTTGCCAATGAAACTGTGATGGCTTGTTGAGAGGTGAGCTGATAAGAGTGTACATGATCATGACTAGTTTAGATAGCGTTAATAATACATGGGTCAAGAATCAGGGGATACACATCTACCATTTTGGTCAAAAGAACAAACAAAGGGAGATGTAAGGAAAAGCTTTTTTTCTCGCATAGTTGTTTTGATCTGGAATTCATTGCCATCGGAGCAGCTGGTAGAATCACAATTTTCTCAGCGCCTGTTCAGCCTGACCAAAACTGTCACCTGTCCGTTCCCTCCACAGGTGCTGATTGACCTGCTGAGTTACTCCAGCACTTTGTGTTTGGCTCAAGATTCCAGTATCTGTAATTCCTTGATATCAAGATCAAACTTTTGTTTTGCCTCCGCATGTCCGGTTGACTCAAGCTGGTTCAATTGAATCTCAGACCAACCCATTAACTAGAGTGCCAATTATGACTGACGAGGTAGCCATCCTTTGGAATCAGAGGTTGTGTGTTCAAATCCCTCTTCTGATCCTCAAACTAAAAAAAAATCCAGGACACTTTTTCCAGTGTATTATTCAAGTAGTGTTACTCTCAGACTAGAGTTACTCCAGCACTTTGTATCTTTCTGTGCATTAACCAGCATCTGCAGTTCTTTGTTCCTCATCTTATCACTCATGATCCTGGGGTATTATCTCGTAGACAAGCAGGGCAGTTATCAATGATGTCTTGTTTATGATTAATTTGTCAATCAACATCACCATGATCAAACAAAGAAACAAACAATAACAGTGCAAAAATACAAAACCAATGCCCGCAAATCTATGTAGTTTAGAGCTTATTTGGAGGTTCTAGTGTTGAATAGCCTGATGGCTGCAGGGAAAGAGTTATCCCTGAACCTGGACCTTTCAGTTTTCAGGCTCATTTCTGTTCTTTCTGATGGCAGGAATGAAATGAGTGTGGCCAAGGTGGTGTGGGTCTCTGATGTTGCTAGCTGCCTTTTTGAGGCAGCGACTCCTGTAAATCCCTTCGATGCTGCGGAGGTCTGTACCCGTGATGGACTGACCAGTATTCACCAATTTGGGCCAGATTTAACCCAAAGGAATGGAACTGTGAGGGAGCAACCGGCTATCCCACCTTGCTGGTTCACTTACTGAGGCGCAAGACATTCTGATGATCTGATAGGCACCATCTAAATGCAAGGAACACAAAGTGCCCGCCCCGGATCGGACTTATCATCGGCGGAGCCGGCCGTCTTCGGAGGCTGCGGGAGCGGCTGCGACTCGCCTTAGGCTCGGGCCACTGCGGACCGTCCGACGCGGCCTGCAACCACAACAACCTGACCGCGGGAGAAGACGGCAGGAGAAGGGAAAGACATTGTGGCCTTCCATCACAGTGAGGAGAGGACTGGAGGAGACTCACTGTGATGGATGTTTCTTTGATGGATGTTTCTTTTTTTGTGTGTTTTTGGGGTTGTGTAATTTTAATGCCTATTTAATGCTTTTATTGTTGGACTGTGGGTGACTGAATTTCGTTCAATTTGGATGACAAATAAAGCTATCTTGAATCTCTTGAATCTTGAATCTTGCTGGAGTAACTCAGCTGGAGTAAGGCAGCATTTCTGGGGGACATGGATAGGTGACGTTTCGGGTCAAAGATGTACCCTTCTTCAGTCTGAAGATGGAGTCACAAGGAACTGCAGATGCTGGGGATCTTGTATATAATCTTCAGTTTGAAGAAGGGTCTTGATCCGAAAAATGGCCTATCCATCTCCTCCAGAGATGCTGCCTGACCCGCTGAGTTACTCCAGCACTTTGTGCTCGACACAAAATCTCAGCATCTTCCGTCCATCATGCGGGCTTTCAGATCTAACCATAGAAAGTGGAAGAAACTCTCGAAACGATGTTTCGCGGCAACAATGGCTATTGCTTGAAGCATTTCATGTGAGTTTGATTCAGTTCCTCATAGAGAAGTAATCATGAACTAATGTTTGCAAACAGATGTTCACTTGACTGGGGATCTGCGTCCAGTCCGGCATTCTAACCGCCCTACTTTTCAACAAGAAACAGGAACTTTTCACACCACAATTTGGCTTGCTTTTCAAATGTCAGTTTACTAATAAATTCAGAGACATTCTGAATCTGTATGAGGGAATTGATTTTTTTGCAAAATATGATCATTATTACAGAATATAAAAACCATCCCAAACACTTGGCTGGTTGGTACAGTTCGACAATTACAGGACACCAGGGAAGGTTTCATCCCTCCTCTTGAAGAATATGTAATGGAGCCTCAAGGAAGGCAAAGGTATACCAGAAATAAAGTACTATTGACAGCAGGACACTCCATCATACTTCACTGGAATATCTGATGTAAGGCTTGAAAGGGGAGATGGAAGCACCACCAAACCACATGACAGTGAGCACTTTACCTTTATTTTGAAGACACACCTTTACGTTCATCACTGTTACGGGTCCACCACCGATTTTCTAGCAACTGGTGCTCCGGCACCTCCTTTAATCAGGACAAAATTTCCAGAACGCACTTGATATCCCCCTCCCCCTCCCCCCCCCCCCCCCCCCCCCATCTCCCTGAAGTCCTCCTGGAAATCTGGCACCTAGGCCGGGTGAGGCAGCAGATCTCGACCTCATCGGGACTTCCGCGCCAATCGGCGGGTCGAATCTTCCCCCTGCAGCCAAGGGTTTGGAACTCCGGCCCGGCCGGAGCCGGCAGATCCGTTCCCATAGCTGACCTCTGAGGCCGACTTTGCGGGCCAGTATCTCGGCTCCTCGGCGGCCTAGGCAGACCATTCAGGCACCATTGGACTCCTCTCAGAGTCCGTGACTTCTGTTGATCTGGCAAAACAGAAAATCCAGAAAGTCTCTGGAACTTTCTGGAAAATGGAAAATGGTGATGGAAAATGGAAAATCAGGGGTGGACCTGTAATGGTACTAAGTGTACCACATGGCCAGCACGGACCATGCCTCCAACATTCTCTCCACTGAAGTTAATGGAATAAGTTCTGGATGTAGTATGGACTGTGCAGACACTCCTATGTTCTGCTTTTCTTCTTAGGCTGAGCCATAGGATCTTGCATGACTACTATATAGTGGACTGACTGGGGTGAATTTCTAGGCAAATGTATCCGTGGGTACTTCACCGATGCATAATTACAAAGGAACAATGAATGTTAACAGAAGGACATTAAGAGTCTAGAACCAGAGGGCATAGCCTCAGAATAAAAGGATGTACCATTAGAAAGGAGATGAGGAAGATTTTCTTTAGTCAGAGGGTGGTGAATCTATGGAACTAATTGCCACGGCTGTGGAGGCCAAGTCATTGGGTATTTTTAAGGCGGAGATTGACAGATACTTGATTAATAAGGGTGTCATGGGTTATGGGGAGAAGGCAGAAAAATGGGATTGAGAGGGGAAGATAGATCAGCCATTTATGAATGGCAGAGCGGACTTGTCGTGCCAAATGGCACACTTCTGCTCTTAAAACTTATGAACTTATATTAATAATGGTGATCAAATTTTGCAGAGTGGTAAGATGTGGAGAGGAGGAAGGCTTTTGCAAAAGAAATTGAAGGCAGAGACGCTAAAGACAGGGAGAGGGTTGGGGGAAGCAAATGAATCCAGAAACGCTCTGAGTCAGTGGAATGGGTGGGAGTGGGGCAAGATGTTATGTTGAAGAGGATGGAGTTGAGAATGGGAACTTTAAATCTGAGGTTTTGGGGAATTAATTTAGATTAAGAAGGGCAGTGGAATGGATGAACTGGGTTTTGTGCCAGCTAAACACCAAACGTTGACCTATGACTTAAAAATGGTAATCGGTGATCTTGATAATGGGGAGGATATGGGGTCAGGAATAGTTCAGTTGGTGGGACAGTGAGCTTCAGGCTCATCCAGTGGAGAATGAGTGGGATGAAGTTGGTGATTCACAAACAGAGGTTGCAGGAATGACCACAAACCACATAGGACCAAGAAGAGGACGTGGATAAGGGTAGATTCAATTATTTCGAAGAGTAAAGCGGGATAATATATCATAATTAGAAACATAGAGGATTTGATCTGTGAATTTAGTGAGAGAGATTACTGTACTTTGGGAAGCTGAATTAAGGGATGCAGATTTGTGTGAGGATCGGCAAGGATTCATGAGATGGCACGGCAGCGCAGCGGTAGAGTTGCTGCTTTACAGCGAATGCAGCGCCAGAGACTCAGGTTCGATCCTGACTACGGGTGCTGCACTGTAAGGAGTTTGTACGTTCTCCCCGTGACCTGCGTGGGTTTTCTCCGAGATCTTCGGTTTCCTCCCACACTCCAAAGACGTACAGGTATGTAGGTTAATTGGCTGGGTAAATGTAAAAATTGTCCCTAGTGGGTGTAGGATAGTGTTAATGTACGGGGATCGCTGGGCGGCACGGACTTGGTGGGCCGAAAAGGCCTGTTTCCGGCTGTATATATATGATATGATATGATATGATAACTTGTACATGACTCTGGAGAAGAAGGGAAAGTTGGAGGTGGATTTATTTTATTCAGGAACATTTAACCATCCTACCAACAACTAGAGAGCCGTCCTGAGTTACTATCTACGTCATTGGAGACCCTCGGACTGTCTTTGATCAGAGACTTTACTGAACGTTATCGTGCACTAAACCATTTTTCACATTATTCCCTTTATCATGGATCTGTACACTTTGGATGGCTCGATTGTAATCATGTACAGTCTTTCAGCTGACTGGTTAGCATGCAACAAAAGCCTTGGTACATGGGATAATAACCTAAACTAAAGATGAGGATTATTTTAAGGCCAACAGTGATGATTGCATATTTGAAAGGGGCGGAAGGAGGGAAGGACTGAGATTCCTAACGAAAGAGAGCTTCATCGGCCAAAATAGTGAAATTGACTTATTAGAAACATAGAAACATAGAAAATAGGTGCAGGAGTAGGAGTAGGCAATTCGGCCCTTCAAGCCAGCACCGCCATTCAATATGATCATGGCTGATCATCCAAAATCCTGCTTTCTCCACATATCCATTGATTCCGTTCCCCCTGAGCAATATCTAATTCTTATTGGCAATTTAAGGGAGAATGGGATTAGAGCACATGGTATTGGGGGTAGGGTACTGACATGGATAGAAAGTTGGTTGACAGACAGAAAGCAAAGAGTGGGGATAAATGGGTCCCTTTCAGAATGGCAGGCAGTGAGTAGTGGGGTACGGCTCGGTGTTGGGACTGCAGCTATTTACAATAGACATCAATGACTTGGATGAAGGGATTAAAAGTACCATTAGCAAATTTGCAGATGATACAAAGCTGAGTGGCAGTGTGAACTGTGAGGAAGATGCTATGAGGTTGCAGGGTGACTTGGACAGGTTGTGTGAGTGGGCGGATGCTTGGCAGATGCAGTTTAATGTGGATAAGTGTGAGGTTATCCAGTTTGGTGGTAAGAATAGGAAGGCAGAGTATTATCTGAATGGTGTCAAGTTAGGAAAAGGGGACGTACAACGTGATCTGGGTGTCCTAGTGCATCAGTCACTGAAAGGAAGCACGCAGGTACAGCAGGCAGTGAAGAAAGCCAATGGAATGTTGGCCTTCATAACAAGAGGAGTTGAGTATAGGAGCAAAGAGGTCCTTCTGCAGTTGTACAGGGCCCTAGTGAGACCGCGCCTGGAGTACTGTGTGCAGTTTTGGTCTCCAAATTTGAGGAAGGATATTCTTGCTATTGAGGGCATGCAGCATAGGTTTACTAGGTTAATTCCCGGAATGGCGGGACTGTAATATGTTGAAAGACTGGAGCGACTAGGCTTGTATACACTGGAATTTAGAAGGATGAGAGGGGATCTTATCGAAACGTATAAGATTATTAAGGGGTTGGACACATTAGAGGCAGGAAACATGTTCCCAATGTTGGGGGAGTCCAGAACCAGGGGCCACAGTTTAAGAATAAGGGGTGGGCCATTTAGAACAGAGATGAGGAAAAACTTTTTCAGTCAGAGAGTTGTGAATCAGTGGAATTCTCTGCCTCAGAGGGCAGTGGAGGCCAATTCTCTGAATACATTCAAGAG
The DNA here is from genome assembly GCF_053455715.1 of Rhinoraja longicauda. NCBI lineage: Eukaryota > Metazoa > Chordata > Chondrichthyes > Rajiformes > Arhynchobatidae > Rhinoraja > Rhinoraja longicauda. Next base: position 11,532,783 of record NC_135974.1, read on the forward strand.
AGAGCTGGATAGAGCTCTTAAGGATAGCGGAGTCAGGGGGTATGGGGAGAAAGCAGGAACGGGGTACTGATTGAGAATGATCAGCCATGATCACATTGAATGGCGGTGCTGGCTCGAAGGGCCGAATGGCCTACTCCTGCACCTATTGTCTATTGTCTATTATCTATTAAGAGTGTGACAGCTAATTCTTAAAGATAAAGTGAGCTCAGTAAGATTGTGAGGGGAGAAAGGAGAGCGGGAACACAGCAAAAAACAAGGGCAGATTTTGCAAAGTGGAAAGGAAGATGCAGATGAAACAACCATGCTGATAATCCCAGTGTTACACAATTCTGTGCACTAATGCGCCGGTGGTTGGGACTCCAAATAGAATGGAAGCAGGAGAGAGATACTCAAAGGGCTGGTACTGGAGATAGGCTTGTTATTGTTTGTTAAGAGATTCCTGGAACAGTCAAGAGTAATAATTCTCAAAATCAGCCACGAACCTTTCCACGGTCACTCACATATTCACTTTGCCACCCTCTCTCCCACCACTCACCCACTCCCAAACCTCAAACCCCACGACCACTTCCCTACTCATTTACATCTGCATTATCCCTGCTACTCCTGAGCCTTCCACTTTGCCTTGAAACACTTCAGACTGAAGCACACTGTACCTAAAGTTACTAGTCAAATTCCCAGAGATGTCCCACAAAAACCGGAAAGGACAGCAATCATAATGCTGAGAATACCATTGCTTGGCAATTGAATTTAAGCAATCAACCTTTATAATCGGATTTCTAGCCGCATCTGATCCATTGTGTACTGTTTATCTTCACACTCCAAATGGAGAACGCAGTTTTCCATTTTTATGTTTGTGTCACTTTATTAATATTCCAGTCATATTACGTGATGGTGGACCCAAAAAGCTGGAGTAACTCAGCGGGTCAGGCAGCATCTCTGGAGAAAAGGAAGAGGTGATGTTTAGAGTCGAGACCCTTCTTCAGACCGAGTCAGGGGAAAGGGAAAGGCAGCTCTTCACCTCCCCCCCCTTCCTCCCCTCTACTTTCAGTCTGAAGAAAGGTCCCGACCCGAAACGTCACTATGTTTCTATGTTTCTATGTCACCCATTCTTTTTCTCCAGAGATGCTGCCTGACCCATTGAATTACTCCAGCACTTTTGTGTCTATCTTTGGTATAAACCAGCATCTGCAGTTCTTTGTTTCTACTTGACTGTAATGTTGCTTCTTGATATTCAGAGTATCTAAACACATGAAGAAAGGCTATTTGGGTGGGTGCTGAGGGTCAGGTTGGAAGAAATATTATGATTAATTTTAAATGACTCATATCTGCCGGTCTGGAAGCCCTAAAGCCAGCTGGAGGGCCTTGGTTCAGACGTTTAGGGATGAGTTTATTGGTTATTATGGTGTTGAAGGTGTAGTCACAGTCATCTTGACATAGGTTTTCTTGTTGTCAAGTGATCCAGAGCTGAATGTAATGCAAGAGAGATGTCATTCTCCATAGACCTAATGCTTCTGAACATAAATTGCAAGGGATCCAAATTGTCTGGAAGATTGGCACAGATATGGGGCTATCCCAGTGTTGCAAAGTGCTTCAGTATGTTCAAACTACTTGGTGGCAGTCATTGCCATGGGTCACTTTATTTTTCTTGGGGAGTGAGCGATGGAGGTTTCCTTGAAGTGGATGGGGATGAAGACTGTGTAAAACTTCAGAACCCATCCAGAGATACAATATGGACTTTTGCTTTGCAGGAGTTTACCTCTCTCTCTTTCTCTTTTCCTCTCTCTCTTTCTTTTTCCCTTTCTTCCGTTCTCCCCTCTCTTTACCTCTCACTTTCTCACTTTCTCACTTTCTCTCTCTCTCTCTCTCTCTCTCTCTCTCTCTTCCCCCTCTCCCCCCTCTCTCTCTCTCTCTCTCTCTCTCTCTCTCTCTCTCTCTCTCTCTCTCTCTCTCTCTCCTCCCCTCTCTCTCTCTCCCCCCCCCTCTACCTCTCTCTCTCTCTCTCTCTCTCTCTCTCTCTCTCTCTCTCTCTCTTCTCTCTCTCTTCTCTCTCTCCCCCCTCTCTCTCACTTTTTCTCTCTCTTTCTTTTCCCTTTTTTGCTTTCTCCATTTCTTCACTCTCTCTCTCTCTCTCTCTCTCTCTCTCTCTCTCTCTCTCTCTCTCTCTCTCTCTCTCTCTCTCTCTCTCTCTCTCTCTCTCTCTCTCTCTCCCTTTTTTCTCTTTCTCTCTTTCTCTCTTTCTCTTTCTCTCTTCTTTTCCTCTTCAAATCCCCTCATTTGGCACACATCTGTCCTTTTTTTCTTTATTCTGTGCACTTTTAATATTCAGATCTGCTCAAAAGCACATCTGGAGTGCGGGTGGACAGACTGCCTAGAATGTAACACAGATGGCATATTGTAATAGTGGGAGAACTACAAGGCCAGAAATAAACACGAAGCCACTACTTTCACTACTGCACGTTCTCCGGGCTCTGTGCTTTGTCATTTAACTCTTATTTCCCCCGACTATGACAACTTGATAAGTGCCCTGCTGTGACCACTGACCTATAATAGCGCTGGTTTAGGAATGCCTCCATTTTAAAATTCTTTCAAATCCTTCTCATATGTTTCAATGAGATCACCTCTCATTCTTCTAAACTCCAGAGTATAGACACATCCTTAAACTCACTTCAACACCTCGGGAATCAATCTGATCCTTTGTTGCACTGCCTTTGAGGAAAGGAAACCAGAACTATCCATGGCACTCCAGGCTTATCTTCCCAGAAAACCTGTGCAAGTGGACCGAGATCTCATTGCATCAACCTTCTTATCGCATGTCATTTTGCTTATAATTAAATGGATAGGAATGTTTTAGAGGGATATTGGCCAAATCTGGGCAGTTGGGACTAGTACAGATGGAGCATTTTAGTCAGCATGGACAAATTTGATCGAAGGGCCTGTTTCCATGCTGTATGACTATGAATTGATGACCTATTGACTATTATTTTACAGAGAGTGGTGAATCTGTGGAATTCTCTGCCTCAGAAGGTAGTTGAGGCCAGTTCATTGACTATATTTAAGAGGGAGTTAGATGTGGCCCTTGTGGCTAAAGGGATCAGGGGGTATGGAGAGAAGGCAGGTACAGGTTACTGAGCTGGATGATCAGCCATGATCATATTGAATGGCGGTGCAGGTTCGAAGGGCCGAATGGCCTACTCCTGCACCTATTTTCTATGTTTCTATGTTTCTATGTTTATAGCGCAGCGGTAGAGTTGCTGCTTTACAGCGAATGCAGCGCCGGAGACTCAGGTTCGATCCTGACTACGGGTGCTGCACTGTAAGGAGTTTGTACGTTCTCCCCGTGACCTGCGTGGGTTTTCTCCGAGATCTTCGGTTTCCTCCCACACTCCAAAGACGTACAGGTATGTAGGTTAATTGGCTGGGTAAATGTAAAAATTGTCCCTAGTGGGTGTAGGATAGTGTTAATGTGCGGGGATCGCTGGGCGGCACGGACTTGGTGGGCCGAAAAGGCCTGTTTCCGGCTGTATATATATGATATGATATATGATAAGCTTTATCCAAGTTCCTATAAAATGCCCTCAATCCTATGGGACTTTATTTTGCGATGTAGCTTTTCCAATGCCTTATCTGGATTTACTGTGTCCATGGGTCCTCTCTACATCTGCCACCTCAGATATATTCAACACGGCAGGCAGCATCTATGGAGGTCATAGGTAGGCGATGTTTTGGGTCAGGACCCTTCCTCATGGGACCTGAAATGTCACCCATCCTTGAAGCTACCAGATCTGTCGTTACTACAGCACTTTGTGTCATATATAAGATTCTAGCATCTGCAGCTCCTTGTGTCTCTCTGAGATGCATTGTCAAATTATCAAACATAATGACCTTTTCACGAAGCTCTGCAGACTGTTTAATGAATTTATAATTTTTGAAGTGCTCCAGGAACATATCAAAGGTTTGACTGTGGATGGCAGGCTGACTGTATTTTGTGATTCCCTACTTTCTACCTTTACTTTCTTGAACAGTCGTGCTATATTTGCAACCTTCCACTCCACTCAGTTCATGCATCTAAATGTGTGTGCTGCATCAGCAGCTTGCAGCCCAGCGGTATGAACATCGACTTGCCCAATTTTAGATAGTTCCTCTGTCCCTCTCTTCCCCCCCCCCTTCCCAGATCTCCCTCTATCTTCCTGTCTCCACCTATATCCTTCCTTTGTCCCGCCCCCCTGACATCAGTCTGAAGTTTGGAATGAATGTTACCTCAATCATTAGCACATATACTGTGTTGATAGAGGGTCTTAAGATATAATAAACTAATATCTGCCTCAAACACATCCCACAGGGTAAAAACATGTGCACTATTGTTGATGACACTAATTATTAATCACAAAATGCTGGAGTAACTCAGCAGGTCAGGCAGCATCTCGGGAGAGAAGGAATGGGTGACGTTTCGGGTCGAGACCCTTCTTCAGTCTGAAGATGGGTCTCGACCCGAAACGTCGCCCATTCCTTCTCCCCCCCCGAGATGCTGCCTGACCTGCTGAGTTACTCCAGCATTTTGTGAATAAATACCTCGTTATACTAACCTCCATTTGCTTTATTTAGCAAAGTTAATGGAACTAAATTTCAAAAGCAAGGTTCAACATACTTTTACTACATTATTACATGTAAGGCAGGTACAATAATGACATTTAAAAGACACTTGAATAGGTACATGGATAGTAAAGGTTTAGAGGGATTTAGACTAAATGTGGGTAAATTTAGGGCATTAAGTGGGGCATTTTGACCGGCATGGATGAATTGGGATGAAGAACATGTTTTCGTGCTCTATGACTCCATGACTATGTTCAAACCATTTGGCAGAGAGCTGATCAACCATCTTGACTTCTCTACTCCGTTTACCCCCTCCACTCACGAAGCAACAATGCCAACATTGTTATTAAACTCGCCAACAAGGGAGGTGCTGTTGCCGTCTGGTGGACTGATGAAGAAGGGTTCTGACCCGCACCATCACCTATCCATGTTCTCCAGAGATGCTGTGCCCAACCTGCTGAATTACTCCAACACTATGTGTCCTTTCTTCTATTAAGAACTATTTTCTAATCTGTGGATACTTAGATAAAAAGTTGTGCATGAATGGAATATGAATTTATGGCATTTGGAAACCTCTGTTATTCTAGGAGCATATCAGCAATGTCGGTGATTTTGTACACCATGCCAACAATAGTTTTGAAAGCTCTATGAACTAAGTGTATATAAAATCATGAGAGGAATAATTTAGGTAGATGCACAGTCTCTTGCCCAAAGTAGGGGAATCGAGAATGATAGGGCATAGATTAATGGTGAAAGGGAAAAGATTTAGTAGGACTCTGAGCGGTGGTGCATGTTTGAAATAAGCTGCCAGAGGAGGTAGTTGAGACAGGGACTATCACAAGGTTTAAGAAACAATTAGACAGCTGCATGGATTGGACAGGTTTAGAGGGATATGGGCCAAACGCAGGCAGGTGGGCCTGGTGTAGATGGGACATGTTGGTTGGTGTGGGCAAGTTGGGTCAAAGGGCTGGTATCCACACTATATGATTCTTTGACTCTAAGAGCTGAAAGCTAGAGACAGGAATCCTGAGTTAAAGGGGTTGGGTGGGAACGACATGAGGTTGAATGTTGGAGCACATTCAGAGAGCCACATGGCCTATATAAGAGGAGATCTTATCGAAACGTATAAGATTATTAAGGGGTTGGACACGTTAGAGGCAGGAAACATGTTCCCAATGTTGGGGGAGTACAGAACAAGGGGCCACAGTTTAAGAATAAGGGGTAGGCCATTTAGAACTGAGATGAGGAAAAACCTTTTCAGTCAGAGAGTTGTGAATCTGTGGAATTCTCTGCCTCAGAAGGCAGTGGAGGCCAATTCTCTGAATGCATTCAAGAGAGAGCTGGATAGAGCTCTTAAGGATAGCGGAGTCAGGGGGTATGGGGAGAAGGCAGGAACAGGGTACCGATTGACAATGATCAGCCATGATCACATTGAATGGCGGTGCTGGCTCGACGGGCCGAATGGCCTCCTCCTGCACCTATTGTCTATTGTTTATAAACCTTTAGTTATTATGCTCACAAGCTCTCTTTGGCTTTAAGCAATGACAGTTCCACGGAATGTTAATGTGGCCGCCTAAGTCTGCCTGACTGTGATCTCAAACTCCTTTTATTGCGTTGCACAAAAACATCGACACACAACAGCTGCTTGAATTTGATTCTATATACATTTAAAAATAGCTCCAGCGTCAGTAAATCAAGCAATTCTTGCATTGGGTGTGCTTAATATTGACATCTTAAAAGATGCGAAGGGAATATAAGTGAAAGGGATTTAAGAGAAAACCCTACCTCAGTGTAATAGAATGTTTGAAAATACTTAGCAGAGCTTGTGGGGGAGAATAAATCAACAGCTCTTGATTGGTGTCTAAATAAAGTATTTGCTTTGTCATGATAATAAGTAAAGAGATTTCTAGATATTCCCCATGGTACGTGTCAGACCAGTGTGTCTAATCCAATGTTTCTGCACAGAGAAAAAAAACCTTTTTAGTTCCAAGGTGCATTTTTTTTAATCCCATTTGACTATTATTGTTACTTATATGTACATACTTCTTTCAATTAACACCTTTCTGCTGACAATGCAGTATGGATTAGACAGCCACTCTGCCCTGTGCAGTATATCTCTCCCACAAAGGCACCATTTGCAAGGATGTGTGTCACCTTCCCTCAGTGTCCTATTCCCTCAGTTCCCTCAGTTTTAAGAATAAGGGGTAGGCCATTTAGAACGGAGATGAGGAAAAACTTTTTCGGTCAGAGAGTTGTGAATCTGTGGAATTCTCTGCCTCAGAAGGCAGTGGAGGCCAATTCTCTGAATGCATTCAAGAGAGAGCTAGATAGAGCTCTTAAGGATAGCGGAGTCAGGGGGTATGGGGAGAAGGCAGGAACGGGGTACTGATTGAGAATGATCAGCCATGATCACATTGAATGGCGGTGCTGTCTCGAAGGGCCGAATGGCCTACTCCTGCACCTATTGTCTATTGTCTATTGTGTCTCTTTCATTTTAAAAATAGGACACAAAACGCTGGAGGTCCTCCAGCATCTCTGGAGAACCCGGATGGGTGATGTTTTGGATTGGGACACTTCTTCAGGTCTGAGAAGGCTCCCGACCCGAGACGTCACCTAGGTCTGAGGAAGGGTCCCGACCCAAAACATCACTTATCCATGATCTCCAGGGATGCTTGCTGCCTGACCCACTGAGTTACTCCAGCACTTTGTGCCCTTTTTTAACCCATATCCCTCCATTCCCTGCATATCCTTAAGAGTCTCTTAAATGTCACTATCGTATCTGCCTCCACCAACTTCCCCAGCAGTGTGTTCCAGGCACTCACCACCCTCCACATATGTAAGGTATCAATAGATATCATGTTTTATCCATGTTCTTGCCTATGTCTCCATGTCTTCACTGAAATATTAAACTTTCAACCAACCTTTGATGCATAATCTTTGGTGCATTCCATGCTCTAGATACAGGCAAGGTTCAATCTCCTTGAGAAACTATTCTGTGTTGGGGGGTGGTGCACCAGTAGAGTTGCTGCCTTACAGCGCCAGAGACCCGGTTAGATCCTGACTACAGGTGCTGTCTGTACGGAGTTTGTACTTTCTCCCCATGACCATGTGGGTACTCTTTGCATGCTCCCACACTCCAAAGATGTACATGCTTTGTAGGTTAAATGGCTTCAGTGAAATTGTCCCTAGTATGTATGATAGTGTTAATGTACGGGGTGATCGCTGGTCAGCGTGGACTCGGTAGGCCAAAGTGCCTGTTTTAGCGCTGAATTCCAAAGTGTAAAGCCTGAAGTTAGGCTTTGTCTTCATTTTGTGATTGTTACAGTTCTTGCACCAGTCAACTCGATCAACTCCTCCACAGTCAAAGCAGGAGCGTTGCGTGTTATAGACAATAGACAATAGACAATAGACAATAGGTGCAGGAGTAGGCCATTCAGCCCTTCGAGCCAGCACTGCCATTCAATGCGATCATGGCTGATCACTCAATCAGTACCCCGTTCCTGCCTTCTCCCCATACCCCCTCACTCCGCTATCCTTAAGAGCTCTATCCAGCTCTCTCTTGAAAGCATCCAACGGACTGGCCTCCACTGCCTTCTGAGGCAGAGAATTCCACACCTTCACCACTCTCTGACTGAAAAAGTTCTTCCTCATCTCCGTTGAATGAGAGGTTGAAACAAACGCGGAGCGGTCAATTATTAGGGTTAACTAAAGCCTTTCAGTTGGCAGTCAGTTGGCCCCAGTAAACTGACCACGATTATCCATGGCAGTGTTATATTTAATGATGATGACTAATCATAAATTCTGGGAAAAGCAGCATCAAGACAATACACGTTCAACTCCACTCCGCAAGTCCTGTTTAAAATCAAGCCTGAAATGTTTTGGAATTTCACTTCATTGCTCTGTAATGTTAACTTCCTGCTGCAAGGATGTGGTTTATATATATATTGCTTTTTTTATCAACAGCCATAGATGTTGTCAATTTATAAGCAGACATCTTGGTATATTTACTGGTTAGGATTGGTTCACTTTCCTTGCAATCCCCCTTCTATTGTCTTGCAAGAGCTTCAGCTGGAGTGGCAGCCAGCATCACTGTGGACCCACACCACCCTGGCCATGCTGTCATCTCACTCCAGCCATCGGGAGGAAGGAATAGGAGTCTGAAAACCGTGCCCTTCAAGTTCAAAAATGGCTTCATCCTGAAAACAATTAGGCACTTGAACACTACAAACTCTGACTACAAACTGTCTTCGTTGGACTTAGGATTTGGCCTTTTTTTGCAATATATATATAATTTTAAATTGTTAGTTCTTTTAGATTTAGATTTAGATTTAGAGATACAGCGCGGAAACAGGCCCTTCGGCCCACCGAGTCCGCGCCGCCCAGCGATCCCCGCATATTAACACTATCCTACACACACTAGGGGCAATTTTTACATTTTACCCAGTCAATTAAACTACATACCTGTACGTCTTTGGAGTGTGGGAGGAAACCGAAGATCTCGGAGAAAACCCACGCAGGTCACGGGGAGAACGTACAAACTCCGTACAGACGGCGCCCGTAGTCAGGATCGAACCTGAGTCTCAGGCGCTGCATTCGCTTAAGGCAGCAACTCTACCGCTGCGCCACCGTGCCGCCATGTTTGTTTGCTATGTTATCTCTGAGTACTGTGTTTACAGACACAAAGTGCTTGAGTAACTCAGCAGGTTAGGCAGCATCCCTGGAGAAAAAAGATGGGTGATGTTTCAGGTCGGGACTCCTCTTCTGACGATGGATGGATCCTGACCCGAAACGTCACCCATCTTTTTCCTCCAGAGATGCTGCCTGACCTGCTGTGTTATTCTGGCACTTTGTGACTCTCTGTTGTATAAATCAGCATCAGCAGTTCTTTGTTTCTACGACTGTGTTTGTCGGCCTGTTAAGCTGCTGCACGTAAGAGTGCTGGAATAACTCAGCACTCAGCAAAGTGCTGGAATAACTCAGTGGATCAGGCAGCATCTCTGCAGAACATGGATAGGTGACAATTTCTGATACCTATGATAGTGACTGATACATTTTATTGTTCTGTTTTCAGTACATAAGACAATTAAATACTCTTGACTCTTGATGGAAGGCAGCACCACTTGATTCCAAGTCACAGAATGCCCACAAAGCTGTTTCCACAAGGGAACAAAATCAAACTGCTGGAACAACTCCATGGGTCAGGCAGCATCTGTGGATGGAAATGGACAGATGACATTTTGGGTCTACAGATGCTGACTGACCCGTTGAGTTCCCCCAGCAGTTGGTGTCTTGCTCATGATTCCAACATCTGCATTCGCTTGTACCTCCATTGTACACAGGGGAGGATCATTCCTGTCGGAATATTGTGCTCACATAATTTTCCATACACATTTGCTTGTTGAAAATCATTAGAACACACAGCAAAATAAAAACCTAACTGCGGTAACTGAAGTATGAGTACAATTAATTGCAGGCCTTTATCCAGCTGGAAGCCAGCACAAAAAAAATCTAATTGTTTCTTTTTGTACGGACATCGTGGTAATCTAAAATAAAACCATGATCTACTTTCAAGGAACACTTTACACAATATTACTTACTCTCAATGCAAGGGCGTATCATGGTTGAGTGAAGAACTAATTCAGTTCAGCTTACTTGGGAGATTTTCTTTTAGCTTTGGTGAATGACATCATGATGTCATTGCTTAAGGCAATATAATAAAAATATTGTTTAAAGTGCAAATTATATCTCACTATAAACTGGCACAAGGACCTTACTTGATTGAATTAAATGGAATCCTCTACTGCTGGTTCTGTGCAAGGTTATCATTTAACTGATTTAGGAGAAAATGAATTAGGTTGTATGTCATATTTTCCCCAGTCAAAACTGAATTATTCGGGGGAATTAACTGTTTACCATTAAAAGGCACAAAGTGACGGAGTAACTCAGTGGGTCAGGCAGCATTTCTGGATAACAAATGGATCGGTGACGTTTCGGGTCGGGACCCTTCTTCAAACTCACATGCCATTCTCTTCCAATTGACATAGCAAGCTTTAATCTTGGAAGCTATGATTGGATTTGGTTTTAGAATTAACCTTCAGGTCAATGAGTTAAGACGAAGGCCTCAAAAAAGGACTCAGCAACCTATATTCCTTTTCTCCAGAGATGCTGGCTGGCCCGCTGTGTTATTTCAGTATTTTGTGTCTGACATAGTAATCTAAGCTGATTTTCGTGAGAACATGGAAAAACAAGCTGGTTTGAGTCATTGAATCGGTGTTCCCGATGTGGGCTCCTGTACATCGGCAACCGTTTTGCAGAACACTTATGCTCAGTCCGCCAAGGCCTACTGGATCTCCCGGTTGTTAACTATTTTAACTCCCATTCCCAATCCCATACTGACCTTTCTGTCCTGGGCCTCCTCTATTGCCAGAGTAAGACCACATGCAAATTGGAGGAACAGCACCTCATATTTTGATTGGGCAGCTTCCAACCCAGTGGTGTGAATGTTGAATTCTCTAATTTTAGGTAACTTATACAAACGCTCCACTCCCTGCTTCCTCCATTAAAATCAATAGACAATAGGTGTAGGAGTAGGCCATTCGGCCCTTCGAGCCAGCACCGCCATTCAATGTGATCATGGCTGATCATTCTCAATCAGCCTTCTCCCCATACCCCCTGACTCCACTATCCTTAAGAGCTCTATCCAGCTCTCTCTTGAATGCATTCAGAGAATTGGCCTCCACTGCCTTCTGAGGCAGAGAATTCCACAGATTCACAACTCTCTGACTGAATTTTCTTTTCCTCATCTCCGTTCTAAATGGCCTATCCCTTATTCTTAAACTGTGGTCTCTGGTTCTGGACTTCCCCAACATTGGGAACATGTTTCCTGCCTCTAACGTGTCCAACCCCTTAATAATCTTATACGTTTTGATAAGATCCCCTCTCATCCTTCTAAATTCCAGTGTATACAAGCCTAGCCGCTCCATAATGATAGGAGTAAAATTAGGCCATTTGGCCCATCAAGTCTACTCCACCATTCAATCATGGCTGATCTATCTCTCTCCTCTAACCCCATTCTCATGCCTTCTTCCCATAACCTCTGACACCCGTACTAATCAACATTAAAAGTTGTTAATCAGTTCCACAGTCCTCAATAATGTATCCCTCTTGGGATCGCACCGTCCCCAGGCAACAATCGGCTGATACGAACCATCCGCTTGATGTCCATTGCTGTCCATGATTTGTCCTGGTCTTCCCAACTATCAGTCTGAAGAAGGGCCCTGATCTGAAACGTTTCCTATCCATTTTCTCCAGAGATGCTGCCTGACTCGCTGAGTTACTCAAGCATTTTGTGTTTATCTTTGAATCATCTGATTCTGATTCAACTGTTTATCTTCATGAATGCAATCATCTGCAACTCTCAAAGTATTGGCAACTTGGCAACAGTGTATAAAATCACGAGAGGAATAGATCGAGTAGATGCACATTGATACTCATGCCCAGAGTAGGTGAATTGAAGACCAGAGGACATAGGTTTAAGGTGAAGGGGAAAAGATTTAATAGGAATCAGAGAGGGAATTTTTTCACTCAAAGGGTAATGGGTGTATGAAACGAGCTGCCAGAGGAGGTAGTTGAGGCAGGGACTATCCTAACATTTAAGAAATAGATATGACAGGTTTGGAGAAATAGGGACCAAATGCAGGCAGGTGGAACTAGTGTAGTTGGGACATGTTGGCCGGTGTGGGCAAGATGGGCCGAAGGGCCTGTTTCCACTCTGTATCATTCTATGACTCTATTACTCTATAACAAATCACAGCCTACATCTAGGACATTACTAAACCCTTTTCCAATCATTTAATTTTATTCCCCTAATGCATTCTTCCACTTCGAATAGGGTTAGACGGCAACTGTTGATTTCCGTTTATATAAAGAGAAGATTTGGTGCTCTTTTAGATTGTACTCTTTCTATTTTAACAGCAATTGATTTGTGGAGAAATGAGAGTGAATATAATGCTGAGATTCTCATGCGTGTTCCAACAATAGACAGCTATAATTTGGTAGAATGTCTAACTGTCATTGTATGATATATTCAATCATAAAGACTAGAGTTACATTGCCTGGAATTGAGAAGAATGAAGCGTGATTTGACCAAACCATTTATGAGATTAAAGTGATGTGATCAGGTAGATAAGTGGCTGGGAGTTTAGAGTAAAGTGACTTTGGCCAAAACTCAAAGCCAGAGCTTTTAGTAACTGGAAAATTATTTTATGTGCAAGGGGCAGTGGAAGTTTAAATTCTCTTCCGCAAATGGTAGGATCGATTGTTCATTTTTTTACTGAACTAAAGATGTTGAAGGACAAAGGAAAGTCCAACATGAGGGATATTTAGCTTAACTTAGTTTAGAGATACAGCATGCGATCAGGCTCATCGGCCACCGAGTCCACGTCGACCATCGACCACCCGTTCACACTAATCCTATGTTGTCCCACTTCGCAATCCACTCCCTGCACACTATCGTCAATCTACAACAGGCAATTAACCTACAAACCTGCATGCCTTTGGGATGTAAGAGGAAACAGAAGCACCTAGAGGAACCCGATCACAGGGAGAACGTATAAACTCCACACAGATAGCAACTGAGGTTAGGATCGAACCCGGGTCTCTGGCGCTGTGAAGCCGCATCTCCACCAACTGCACCACTGTGCCACCCATTCATAGAAACAGGACCTTCGGCCGATCGAGATCATGTCGACCATTGATCAGCCGTGCACACTAGTCCTATGCTATCCCACTTTCACATCTATTCCCTACAGAGAGGCAAATGAACCCACAAACCTGTACATCTTTGAGATATAGAGGGATATTTAGTTAAATCACAGATCTCATTGAATGGCTTGAGAGGCAAATGGCCTATTCCCGTTTTTATGGCCCCATCCTGAGCACTTATTGATTTTGGTGTGCTTGCAAGCATCACAAAATGAAAGATTGCTGCTAATCTCACACTGTTGCTTCTGAGTAGGCTGCAACTGGAGTGAAATTTATGATCGCACTCTGTCCTGTGGTAACCTCCATTTGTTAATAATTTCCCCCATCATTACAATACAGAAGCAACACATCATAGGACTGACATAAGGATATAACTATTATTGCAAGGAAATTGCATTGCTTAATAGTTTTCAGCTTCGTGTAATTGAACATTGAAATTTTTCCCGAGTAAATCATGATTGCAAAGAAATTCCAGGTATTCTCAAATAGCACAGAAAATTTGACTGGGACCGACCTGTTGGCAGTTAAGGTCCTATCCCACTTAGGCGATATTTTAGACGACTGCCGGCGACTCTCATAGTCGTAGCAGGTCGTTAAAAAACCAGAGACTGGACCCCACTACAACAATGTCTGCGACTAACTACAACAACCTACCACCCAGTCGACGTCACGCTACGGCAAGCTACCGACAACCGGCGACCCAATCGTTGCGACTTAGGACGTCCGCCTACGACAACCTACGACCATGGAGGTGACAACCTACGACAACTGAAGTCAACCTATGTCCACCTGCGACAAGCTACGACAAGCTACGACCCTGTCGGCGACAACTGAAGACAATTCACGTCATTTTGGCCTCCGGTTTTGACGCCGGTACCTGCCGCCGGTTGACGTAGGTAGTCGCCAATGGAATTCACTGAAGTCAGCACCGGCGACAACCTACGTCACCTGGCGACAAGCTGGCGACAACCTATGACAGTGCCTACATCAGGAGACGTCAAGCTACGATCATTGGCGTCAAACCAAGTCGCCAAAATTTTTTTAACATTTCAAAATTCAGCGGCGACCAGAAAAACGCTACGACTCTTTGGAGACGACTCACGACCGTACAGGCGACACCCCAGCGACCGTGTGGCGACAGTCTAGTCGCCTGTAGTCGCCTAAAAAATCGCCTTAGTGGGACAGGAGCTTTACTCTTGCAACTGACCATGATATCTGTGGCTGCTATCTCATCCAGCCCTGGGAAGGGAGCAAAGGGTCACACACGTTAGCCTGTGAATGGTTGCAATGCCTTGTCCAGGTAAAGACCTAATGTATGCAATAAAGTGTGGAATCATGCATTTTGCCAGTAGGAATAAAGGCGTAGACTATTTTCTAAATGGGGAGTGATTTCAGAAATCGGTGGGGCAAAGGGACTTGGGAGTGCTGGTGCAGAATTCCCGAAAGGTTAATTTGCAAGTTAAATCAGTAGTAAGGAAGCCAAATGCAATGGTCGTAAGGTCATAAGATCATAAGTGATAGGAGCAGAATTAGACCATTTGGTCCATCCAGTCAACTCTGCCGTTCAATCATGGCTGATCTATCTCTCCCTCCTAACCCCGTTCTCCTACTTTCTCCCCATATCTCCTGACACCGCTAATCAAGAATCTATCTATCTTGGTCTTAAAAATATACAATGCTAGCATTTATTTCAGGAGGGCTAGAATGTATAAACAGGGATGTAATTATGTGGCTTTATAAGGCCCTGGCATTGGGAGTATTGTGAACAGTTTTGGA
The DNA here is from genome assembly GCF_053455715.1 of Rhinoraja longicauda. NCBI lineage: Eukaryota > Metazoa > Chordata > Chondrichthyes > Rajiformes > Arhynchobatidae > Rhinoraja > Rhinoraja longicauda. Next base: position 11,547,912 of record NC_135974.1, read on the forward strand.
CCCCACATCCACATCTGAGGAAGGATGTGCTGGCATCGGAGAGGGTCCAGAGGAGGTTTACAAGAATGACACTAGGTATGATTGGGTTAACATATGATGAGCGTTTAACAGTACTGGGCTTGTACTCGCTGGAGTTTAGATGGATGAGGGGGGGACATAATTGAAACTTACTGAATAGTGAAAGGCATGGATAGAGTGGATGTGGAGAGGATGTTTCCACTAGTGGGATAGTCTCGGACCAGAGGGCACTGCCTCAGAATAAGAATAAGGGAACAAGGGAATAGCATCACCTGTAGTTTCCCAATTGATCCATTAACCCGATCTAGAGAAACATGTTTTTCACTTCATCAGTGGTATGTCTAAACTATGGAATTCTCTTCCAGTAGGACTTGAGAATATGTGTAGGAAGGAATTGCAGATGCTGCTTTAGACCGAAGATAGACACAAAATGCTGGAGTAACTCAGCAGGTCAGGCAGCATCTCTGGAGAAAATGAATAGGTGACATTTTGGGTTGGAACTCTTCTTTCAGACTGAAAGTAGAGATGGGGTTGCGGGCGGGGGTGGGGGTGGGGTGGGAAATAAATGGAGGTGAGAAAAGGCCAGTACAAATCAGGGCCTGGCAACAGATGGCCTAATAATGGCCCATTGTTGACAAGAGGGATGCAAGGATATGACCAAGGGAACTGGTGGGATTACCAGGGTGAGGGAGGGGATGCAGGAGTTACTTGAAATTAGAGTCAGCGCTGTTCATACTGTTGACTCGAGAATAGTCTTGTGTTGGCACGGAGCTCCTTGAGAATTCCACAGGCTTGACTCATGCCTTTTATCTGATATAAAGGGTTTGGGAAGTCAGGATGAAGTCAGTTTGGCACAGGATACCCAGCCTCTAACCTTCTCATGTAAACATTATAGACAATAGACAATAGACAATAGGTGCAGGAGTAGGCCATTCGGCCCTTCGAGCCAGCACCACCATTCAATGTGATCATGGCTGATCATTCTCAATCAGTACCCTGTTCCTGCCTTCTCCCCATACCCCCTGGCTCCGCTATCCTTAACAGCTCTATCTAACATTGGATTTATGTGACTGGTTAATATAGCGGAAACGAGTGGGTAAAGAAAGCCCAGGAAAGGTGGGGTAAATACATTATAAACAGTTATTTTCTAACCCCAGACCAGACCCTAGATATTAACCCACCTTTCCGTCACAGATGCTTATCGAACTGCTGTGAGTTTTCAACATTTTATGGTTTGTTTCAAATAGGAAGCAATATTCTTTTTATCTCTTTGTTTTCGTACTTTAATTGGTACATCCTTATAGGAAGGTCCCCATGGCAATACAGGAATAGTCTTTGATCACTGAAAAGTGTTTTTCTTTTCGACTTGTAACATGTCAGAAATATCCATTCTCGGACTACGAGCACCAGTATTGTCACTGGTGTATTGAACAACAGAGTTACACCTGGGCTTAATTAGAAAAGAGTTTAAAAGGAAATTTATTGACAGAAAGAAGATGAAAAGACATTGAAATAGGAGGTGGAAGAAACACGATCATTGAAAATTCTTGTTACTGCGCGAAACAAGAGGACAAATGTGCTGTTTATGGTCAGATGAACAAAATACCAAGGAATGTTGACAAAACCATTCCTGCTTCTTTTATGCTTACAAATATCAGCAAAGCGAAGGCAAAATATACAAATGTGAAGGACAATTGATGACAATTGCATCAGATTGTTTTTAACTTGGCAGGCACAAATGGATCACAGTCTAAAGGGAGAGAAAGGTTGAAGTCAAGAATGATGTTTTTTTTTTTGCCCCTTGTCTGATTACACACTGGTGCATATCGGGGCGAGTTAACATAATGTTAAGGCCAACCATGGCTTGGCCGTGATTTGGCTAATTTTAGATGACGAGATGGTTAAAATAAATCTTTAAATTACTTGCTAATTTACATCATTTTGTTGTTAACTTTTAGTAGTCTGGCTCATGATAGAAATGCAGTGAGTGCTCTAAAGTGTGCAGTATTATAAAGTACACCCGCCCTCAAGGAGTTAAGGAGCCCTTAACTCCTTTTAAGTCTCAGCCTCTGGACTATCCAATTGGAGTTAATTGTTGCCAAACAAACTCCCTGGCTTAGAAAATTAACCATTATAAAACTAGGTTCCAATTCCGTGCAGAAAGGAACTGCAGGCGCTGGTGTATACCGGGGATAGACACAAAGTGCTGGAGTAACTAAGCAGGTCAGGCACCATCTCTGGAGAAAAAGGATGGTCAATGTTTTGGTTTGGGACGTCTGACCCGAAACATCTCCCATGAACTTTTCTCCAGAGATGCTGCCTGGCCCGCTGAGTTACTCCAGCACTTTGTGTATATCTTTGATTCTAATTCCTTCAGGTTTTGATTTTATAAGCATAGTTTTTAATTTTATGTTTCTCTTTTATCTCTCTCGTTCCATTCACAACTCTACATCCAGCACTGATGCATTCATTATTTCTCTTTAGGTACCTGGTTTACTATTGACAAAATGCTGGAGTAACTCAGCAGGTCAGGCACCATCTCAGGAGAGAAGGAATGGGCGACGTTTCGGGTCGAGACCCTTCTTCAGTCTGAAGAAGGGTCTCGACCCGAAACGTCGCCCATTCCTTCTCTCCTGAGATGCTGGCTGACCTGCTGAGTTACTCCAGCATTTTGTGAATAAATCCCTTCGATTTGTACCAGCATCTGCAGTTATTTTCTTACACTTGGTTTACTATTGAATTCATCCACTCTAATTTAAACATTGCTTTCAGTCTTAGTGCTGTTAATATCACAATCAGTCAACCATTTAATTAAACAGTGACGCAGTTCCTTGGCCTTTAAGCTTGGATCCTATATACACCCTTTCCCCTTGCTCCACAACTCTAAGCTTGTACTTCCAGCAGGTTGCAAAACAAACATGAGATGTAACTCACATTCCTGCAATGGTGACTTATTTTAAATATTGCAAATGCCCTATTCCAGTAAATTAGCATCCTTTATGTGGTTTAGTTTAGTTTATTGTCACGTGTACCGAGGTACCGTGAAAAGCTTTTGTTGTGTGCTAACCAGTTAGCAAGAAGACAATACATGATTATGATTGTTATGCAGTTGTTCGGTTTAAAAGATAAGGAAGAAAATCTAGCCATCCGTATGTATCGCCTCGTGCGATTATGAGAACATTTTGCCACAAAACAAGAAAACACTGAGAGAAAAGTGTTAACAACTCCGGCTCATCAAGGGTACAGTATGTGAAGTTAAAGGAATGCTTTTGATCTTTTGTCTGATGTATATTTTGAAGCAAGAAATAAGCTTCAAGGTCCAAATATCAGTGGGAATGCTCAAAGGATGCACAAGGCTAATGTTGCCCAATGATCGCTGTTCGCCATGAATTCACTTAACATATGAAAGTCTTCTTAACCATTACCATCCCCTTTCCCACTCACCTCTCAGGCATTCTGAAGGTGCAACTTGTTTTGATACAAAGACTTAACATAACAAAAGATTTTTAAGCTTATTGCTTGCTAAAGCATTTCTGGTGAAAGTACTGGATGCGAAGGGTAATTTGATTCAAAGTCACTTGTACACCATTTTGTGATTGCTGTATTATTTAAAATAAGGGCATGTTGAAGTGGAGGTGGGGGGAACATTTTTAATTGCAGATCCAGTAACTTGAAGGCCATTTTTGACACATCCTGTTACATACTTGATATTAATAACTAATTCTCACCATTTGAAAGCCAAAGACTGAAACATTCCCAGACATATGGCACTTCACCCACATTTAACTTTTTAATTTGCAATTCAGTGTGATCTTTTCTGGAAGTCTTGTCTTTCCTAACATTGCTGTCATTCATTGCCCATAGCTTATTGAATAGGCCTTTAGAAGCAGTTTGAGTGAATCTTTGTTTCCTGGCTTATATTTCCACTTGCTTTCATTTCATCTCAACCTGCAGAACTTCTGCCCTGTGTGTGCTCAATCTTTAATGAATACTTTTAGAGAAAGTCTTGTTTAATTCTCAAAGGCGATGAGCATTAACTGCAGGCCAACATTGTGCTCTAGAACTAAAGAAGCATTTGGACGGCACGGTGGCGCAGCAGTAGAGTTGCTGCCTTACAGCGCCAGAGACCCAGGTTCGATCCTGACCACGGGTGCTGCCAGAACGAAGTTTGCACATTTTCCCTGTTACTGCGTGAGATTTCCCCAGGTGCTCCGATTTCCTCCCACACTCCAAAGACATGTAGGTTTGTAGGTTAATTGACTTCGGTAAAAAATGTTTAATTGTCCCCAGTGTGTTGGATAGTGTAGGATAGTGCAGGACAGCGTGTATGGGGTGATCATTGGTCAGCGCGGACTCAATGGGTTGAAGGCCCTGTTCCCATGCTGTATCTCTAAAGTCTAAAGTCTAAAGTAAAGTCAGCTCCTTAATTCCGATCCTTTGGTTGCTGGTAGGAAAAAAAAGGTTGGGCAAAAAATAAAAGTGCTGGCAGAACTCAGCAGGTCGGGCAGCGTCAGAGGAAGGAGATGGACAAACACCATTTCGGGCCAGCGCCCCCCTTCAGGTTTTCTTTTGGTGAAAATATTATGGAGTTGTTTGGGATTTTGGCTGGGATCTGCATTGTTTTAAATCAACGGAAAGCCACAGTGTGAAGAAGGGTTGATTAGTAAGGGCGTCGAAGCTCATGGGCAGAAGGCAGGAGAATGGGGTTGAGAGGGAAAAATAAATGTTCATAGGTTATAGGAGCAGAATTAGGCCATTCGGCCCATCAAGTCTGCTCCACCATTCAATCACGGTTGATCTATCTTTCCCTCGCAACCCCATTCTCCTGCCTTCTCCTTGAAACCCCTGACATCCACACTAATGAAGACTCTGTTATACTCTGCCTTAAAAATATCCATTGACTTGGCCTCCACAGCCTTCTGCCATGATCGATTGGTGGTGCAGACACGATGGGCCAAATGGCCTAAATCTGCCCCATGTCTCATGTTCTTATGGGTCCCGACCCAAAAAGCCGCCAACCCATTCCCTTCTCAGATACTGCCTGACCTGCTGAGTTCCTCCAGCACTATGTGCTTTGCTCAAGAAAAACCTTTGTTAGCTTTCTTTCCAGTAAGTTGGACTATAAATTAAATAGTTCTCCTAGAAAGTTAACGGATTGCATTTCAGCCAACATCAGAGTTGATCATCTTGAACTTGGCCAGTTGCCCAAACTCACATGCTGCGGATTCTATCCATCCACACTTACTGTTCTTGGATGTGCCGTGATACTGACCCCCATTGTTCAACCTACATCCACAGTCATTCTTTCAGGTGGCGCAGCTTTCAAGTGTCACGTGGCCTTCAGTCAGAGCAATCACCCAACCTTCAGAATACCCAAACAGACTTGTTCGGTTTGCTAGACTTTAGAGATACAGAATGAAAACAAGCTCTTTGGTCCACGCCGGCCAGCGATCCTCCCGTACACTAACCTACATGCGCTAGGGACAATTTTACAACTTACTGAAGCCAATGAACCTACAAACCTGCATGTATTTGGAGTGTGGGAGGAAACCAGAGCACCCAGAGAAAACCCACATTGTCACAGGGAGAACGTACAAACTCCGTACAGACATCTGTAGTCATGATTGAACCCCGGTCTCTGGGGTTCCAAGGCAGCAACTTTATCACTACGCCACCCATTTTTGTGATTTTTAAATGTCTAAAGTGGCCAAAGACGCTTAAATCTAAAACGGTTTAAATAATTTGGAAATATACAAATTTAATATAATTTTTAAATAAATTCATTTGAAGCGTTAACAAATGCAAGAACTTGTTTTTCGCGGGGGTTATGTTCTTAAAAAGCAGCATGTAATTCGAAAACACGGAAATTAAGCATATATGTGACAATGTTGCCAGGTGTAAATTTGAGTGCATGTTACTAATATATGAGCGGGTAAAATCAATCTTTGGTATTAAATGAACAAGCGCGTTATTTCAAAAATGCATAAATCAAACATGCGTAAAATGTGAGGTGTCTGTAATCATAACTTTAAAGCATAGCAAAGTAGGGCAAGCACTTATCCGCACTTAATTTTATCCATACCTTTATCACAGTAAAAAGGCTGGTATAAAACTAAGGGCTGATGCTCAATGCAACCATTTCTCCAGGGAGTTCTTGCTCTGCTGCTGGAGTGAATAGGGAGTCCGGCAAAGCAATGGACCAAGGTGCCGAATCCAAGATGTGCTGTGGTGCAAGTAGCTTGTAGTCTTCAGAACTGTTGGCACGTTTCTGGCTTTTGGCTTAAAACTACAAGTCTTGTGTTGCAAGACGATTGTTAGAAATGTTAACAGGTTATAAGGTGTTATCAGCTTCCCAGCTGCTGTCAGGCAACTGAACCATCGTCTCACCAGCTAAAGAGTGGTCCTGACCTCCCATCTACCTCTTTGAAGACCTTCGGACTATCTTTAATTGGATTTTTCTGGATTTTATCTTGCACTAAACGTTACACCCTTTATCCTGTATCTGTACAATGTTATCAATAGAAATATTTTATTATCTATAATTTTTCAACTCTTTCTAAATTCCTATGATCACTGGGGTGGCACAGGGATGCAGCGATAGAGTTGTTGCCTTACAGCGCCAGAGACCTGAGTTCGATCCTGACTAAGGGTGCTGTCTGTATGGAGTTTGTCTGTTCTCCCAGTGACCATGGTGGTTTCCTCCGTGTGCTTCAGTTTCCTTCCACACTCCAAAGATGTGCAGGTATGTTGGTTAATTGGCTTCAGTAAATTGTCCCTCATGTGTAGGATAGAACTACAGTACTCATGTGTACTAATAGAGCTGGTCGGCGCGGACCTGATGGGCTGAGTGGCCTGTTTCCACGCTGTATCTCTAAAAACTAATAAACTAAAAGCATTGAAAGACTTTCATCAAAGAGCTAGTGATCATAAGCTACTGATATGGTTCAGAGCATTCCAGCCCATGATCTCTGATGCATTCTGATGGAACGTTCTTGATCGGAAACATTATATCTTTCTCTTCTGCTGCAGATGAACATAAGAAGCTATTCAGTCCCTCATGCTTACTGTATCATTCAATAATTTTGGCGCAGCGGTAAGAGTCGCTGCCTTACAGCGAATGCAGCGCCTGAGACTCAGGTTCGATCCTGACCTCGGGCGCTGTCTGTATGGAGTTTGTACGTTCTCCCCGTGACCTGTGTGGGTTTTCTCCGAGATCTTCGGTTTCCCACACTCCAAAGACGTACAGGTATGTAGGTTAATTGACTGGGTAAAATGTAAAAATTGTCCCTAGTGTGTGTAGGATAGTATTAATGTCGGGGATCGCTGGGCGGCGCGGACCCGGCAGGCTGAAGGGCCTATTTCCGCGCTGTATCTCTAAATCTAAAAAAAATCTAAAATATTGTAGATTAAAAAAAAAATCTTTCTTCTCCTTCTGGCATCTTGCTCTACGTATTTTTAAATGGTCTGTGGCATCCTCTTAAGTTAATCAGAACAGAAAATGCTGGTACATCAGGACCAGCAGGGTCAGGCCACATCTGTGGGAAGAGAAATAGAATTAAGATTTCAGGTCAAAGACCCTTGTGGCCTGACCTGCTGAATTTATCCAGCATTTTCTGTTTTTATTTTGGATCTGCAGTTTAAAAAAAAAACTTCACCCTCTTCAAATGACGGGCAAAGGAAGGGCATCCGTTAATGGAATAGATGCAGCTGCAAGCAACAAATATCCTTAAACATATAGAAACTACTTCGCAGGTAAGCACGAGAGGACATCAGTGTGCAAACTGAGTGCATAGGAGATGTGCTCGAAAGGAACCTGTAAGTGGGAGATATTTTTTACAGATTTCCACGCCACAGAGAGTTGTAAATGTGTACTGGTTATTTAATGTTAAATTCCAATGCAGTAAAAAATAAAGCCATTGGGTTCACTGTTGTGAATCAAATGAAAGATTCAATTGACATTTTTTATTAGTGCAGAAATCTAAGCTGGATGTATTGGGTTTTGAAAATTTGCAGCTTCTGTATGCAGTCCATGTTGCCTGAGCCCTGAAGGTTATCAGTAAGTGCAGTGATCAGCTAAAAAGCGGTATCGATCCTGGGAAAACCTTCTCTGAATCAAAATAATTTAAATGTTCAACAAGCTCAGTTACATCAAAGATCTGTGGAGGGGGAAGGGGCAGAGAAGCACTAAGCACTAAAATCCTGCAATAAATGGACTTTTCCTGGCAAATGGAAGAGAATGTGTGGAGTGCCGAAATGTCCCAGAGTGGATACCAACCCAAATGCAAGAGTTAGGAGAAGATATGTAATAAAAAGGAACTGCAGATGCTGGTTTATACCAAAGATGGACACAAAATGCTGGAGGTAACTCAGCGGGTCAGGCAGCATCTCTGGAGAAAATGGATGGATGACGTTTTGAGTCCCGACCCTTCTTCAGACATTGTATCGTGGGGGTGGGGGGTCTTGATGCAAGATGTGCCCTCCTTTAAACTTTGACCCTATCACCTTAAAATTATGCCCTCCTCTACACATTTGCCTCTAGATACTACAATGTTATAGTAAAGCAGAAAACTCAGAAGATTCGGCAGTTTCTGTTGAATGAGGAATATAATTAATATTTTGGGGTAGAGTAAATTGGTACAAGAAGTTGTACATTGATTCATTTTGATCTGTAGACCACCACAGTTTTTTTGTTTCTTGGTTGCAGATTAAAGTCAGGGCTATCTTCTAAATGCTAGAATTGAGCAAGGGTTTAGAGGCTGACTTTCTGAATCAATCTTGATGGATGCCATGTTGGGCTTTGGGTTTGGTCAGATCCTCAACACGTTCTCGGGCATGCTGCTGGTTTGACTATTATGAACTACACTTGAGAATCTCTTAGTGTCAGAGGTTATGGGGAGAAGGCAGGAGAATGGGGGTAGGAAGGAGAGATAGATCAGCCACGATTGAATGGCGGAGCAGACTTGTTGGGCCGAATGGCCTAATTCTGCTCCTATCTCTTATGATCTTTTGTCCAGATGATGGGTATGAACCACCGAACAGATTGGGCTATTCTGACAGTATGTGGAATAGTTTTGGTTTAGGTTTCTTATTGTCATGTGCACGAAGATACATTCTCCTCACAATGTTATGAACTCGGAACAATTTACAGGGGGGCAAATTAATCTACCAACCTAAACATCTTTGGGATGTGGAAGGAAACTAGAGCACCTGGAGGAAACGCAGGCTATTATAGGGAAGATGTTAAAATTCCTGACCCGCTGAGTTACTCCAGCATTTTGTGTCTATCTTCGGTGTAAACCAGCAAGTGTAGTTCCTTCCTACACAACTTGTTTTTAAGTATTGGTTGTCAGAGAAGAACAAATCAAGATAGTAGGATCAACTTCCTTGCCTTTCTTTGAAGTGTTGTTATGTGATATCTTAGGGCCATATGAGAGACAGATGAGATCTCAGATCTAAATTCCAAAAATACCACACTCCTTAGGTACTCAATGAATATGTCAGGCAATGCTTTGTACTCGCCTTTCTGGAATGGCATTTAAACCCAAAACCCCCTGACTAGGAGATGCAGTAAAACCACCGAGAGAAGATTCACCATTGGTTTGAGACTACAAATGTTTTTCATTGTCTTTGAGATCCATTGACTAATTTATGCAAAATTGGTTACAGAGTTTCTTATATTGCACTAGTGAGAACAATTCAAAGTGTGCTTTAGATGATGTAAAATACTTAAGGTCAAAATATAAATGCAATTTCTCTTTCTTCATTTTAGGAGATGACAGCTTAGTTGTTTGGATCTATATATCTTCAAATGACTGGGGTTGAAATGGTCCCAATTGCAATCTGTGGAGTAATTGCAATTGGCTGGGTAAATGTAAATGTAAATGTAAAAATTGTCCCTAGTGAGTGTAGGATAGTGTTAATGTACGGGGATCGCTGGGCGGCACGGACTTGGAGGGCCGAAAAGGTCTGTTTCCGGCTGTATATATATGATATGATATGATATGATAACCAGACATTAATTGTAATGTTGCAGAGTTTTGATGCACACAAATTACGTTTCCATATAACTGCATTACACATTGCACTTGTAAGTGATATATTGGTCGAGAAATTCAATCGCATTGTCACATGGCAGCACAGTGGCGCTTTGGTAGAGTTGCTGCCTTACAGCACCAGTGACCCAGGTTCGATCCTGACCTCGGGTGCATTCTGTGTGGAGTTTGCACCGTGGGTTTTTGGGTGCTCCTGTTCTCTTCCACATTCCAAAGACATGCAGGTTTGTAAGTTATTCACAAAATGCTGGAGTAACTCAGCAGGTCAGGCAGCATCTCGGGAGAGAAGGAATGGGTGACGTTTCGGGTCGAGACCCTTCTTCAGACTGATGTCGGGGGTGGGACAAAGGAAGGATATAGGTGGAGACAGGAAGATAGAGGGAGATCTGGGAAGGAGGAGGGGAAGGGAGGGACAGAGGAGCTATCTGAAGTTGGAGAAGTCGACGTTCATACCACCGGGCTGCAAACTGCCCAGGCGAAATATGAGGTGCTGCTCCTCCAATTTCCGGCGGGCCTCACTATGGCACTGGAGGAGGCCCATGACAGAGAGGTCAGACTGGGAATGGGAGGGGGAGTTAAAGTGCTGGGCCACCGAGAGATCAGTTGCGTTAATGCGGACCGAGCGCAGGTGTTCAGCGAAGCGATCGCCGAACCTGCGCTTGGTTTCGCCGATATAAATAAGTTGACATCTAGAGCAGCGGATGCAATAGATGAGGTTGGAGGAGGTGCAGGTGAACCTCTGTCTCACCTGGAAAGACTGTTTGGGTCCTTTGATGGAGTTGAGTGGGGAGGTAAAGGGACAGGTGTTGCATCTCGTGCGGTTGCAAGGGAAAGTGCCCGGGGTTGGGGTGGTTTGGGTAGGAAGGGACGAGTGGACCAGGGAGTTACGGAGGGAACGGTCTCTGCGGAACGCAGAGAGGAGAGGGGATGGGAAGATATGGCCAGTGGTGGGGTCCCGTTGTAGGTGACGGAAATGTTGGTGGATGATATGTTGGATCCGCTGGCTGGTGGGGTGGAAGGTGAGAACGAGGGGGATCCTGTCCTTGTTGCGAGTGGGGGGAGGGGGAACAAGAGCGGAGCTGCGGGATGTAGAAGAGACCCTAGTGAGAGCCTCATCTATAATGGACAAAGAGGCAGGCGTAGCTAGGGCCCATGCGAGTGCCCATAGCTACGCCTCTGGTTTGGAGGAAGTGGGAGGAGTCAAAGGAGACTGCCGGGACAGTTGTGTTTGTGGATTTTGGGTAGGAGGTAGAATCGGGCCGTGCGGGGCTGGGGAACTATGAGATTGGAGGCACTGAGGGGTAGATCGCCGGAGGTGATGAGGTCGGTGATGGTGCTGCTGATAAAGGTCTGGTGTTTATCGGTGGGGTCATGGTCCAGGGCTCGATTCTACCTCCTACCCAAAATCCACAAACACAACTGTCCCGGCAGACCCATTGTCTCTGCCTGCTCATGCCCTACCGAACTTATCTCTACCTACCTCGACTCCATCCTATCCCCCCTGGTTAAATCCCTCCCCACCTACGTCCAAGACACCTCACACGCTCTCCATCTCCTGGATAACTTCCGGTTCCCAGGCCTCCACTCCCTCATTTTCACCATGGATGTCCAGTCACTCTACACCTCCATCCCCCACAAGGATGGTCTCGAAGCCCTCCGTTTCTTCCTCGACCGTAGAACCAGCCAATCCCCATCGACCAACACTCTCCTCCACCTAGCAGAGCTGGTTCTTACCCTCAGCAACTTCTCCTTTGACTCCTCCCACTTCCTCCAAACCAGAGGCGTAGCTATGGGCACTCGCATGGGCCCTAGCTACGCCTGCCTCTTTGTCGGGTACGTCAAACAATCCCTGTTCCAGACGTACACTGGCCCCATCCCCGAACACTACCTCCGCTACATCGACGACTGCATTGGTGCTACCTCTTGCACCCATGCAGAACTCACGGACTTCATACACTTCACCTCCAATTTCCATCCTGCCCTTAAATATACCTGGACTATCTCCGACATCTCCCTCCCGTTTCTGGACCTCACCATCTCCATCACAGGAGACAGACTAGTGACGGACATTTACTACAAGCCCACTGACTTGCACAGCTATCTGGACTACACTTCTTCCCACCCGGTCCCCTGCAAAAAGTCTATCCCCTACTCCCAATTCCTCCGTCTACGCCGCATCTGCGCCCGGGATGAGGTGTTTCAGACTAGGGCTTCCAAGATGTCCTCGTTCTTCAGAAAACGGGGCTTCCCCTCCTCCATTATAGATGAGGCTCTCACTAGGGTCTCTTCTACATCCCGCAGCTCCGCTCTTGCTCTCCCTCCCCCCACTCGCAACAAGGACAGGATCCCCCTCGTTCTCACCTTCCACCCCACCAGCCAGCGGATCCAACATATCATCCACCAACATTTCCGTCACCTACAACGGGACCCCACCACTGGCAATATCTTCCCATCCCCTCCCCTCTCTGTGTTCCGCAGAGACCGTTCCCTCCGTAACTCCCTGGTCCACTCGTCCCTTCCTACCCAAACCACCCCAACCCCGGGCACTTTCCCTTGCAACCGCACGAGATGCAACACCTGTCCCTTTACCTCCCCCCTCAACTCCATCAAAGGACCCAACAGTCTTTCCAGGTGAGACAGAGGTTCACCTGCACCTCCTCCAACCTCATCTATTGCATCCGCTGCTCTAGATGTCAACTTATTTATATCGGCGAAACCAAGCGCAGGCTCGGCAATCGCTTCGCTGAACACCTGCGCTCGGTCCGCATTAACGCAACTGATCTCCCGGTGGCCCAGCACTTTAACTCCCCCTCCCATTCCCAGTCTGACCTCTCTGTCATGGGCCTCCTCCAGTGCCATAGTGAGGCCCGCCGGAAATTGGAGGAGCAGCACCTCATATTTCGCCTGGGCAGTTTGCAGCCCGGTGGTATGAACATCGACTTCTCCAACTTCAGATAGCTCCTCTGTCCCTCCCGTCCCCTCCTCCTTCCCAGATCTCCCTCTATCTTCCTGTCTCCACCTATATCCTTCCTTTGTCCCACCCCCGACATCAGTCTGAAGAAGGGTCTCAACCCGAAACGTCACCCATTCCTTCTCTCTCGAGATGCTGCCTGACCTGCTGAGTTACTCCAGCATTTTGTGAATAAATCGATTTGTACCAGCATCTGCAGTTATTTTCTTATACTACAGGTTTGTAAGTTAATTGGCTTCTGTAAGATGTTCCTAGTGTGTAGAATAGAACTAGTGTACGGGTAATCATTGGTCAGTGTGAACTCAGTGTGCTGAAGGGTATGTTTCCATGCTGTATCTCTTAAAAAAAAAGAATGTAAATCACAAATGGTAGATTATTGTGGACCTAGTGCACATATGATCCAGTCTCCAGCGTATACTGCAGTGAATAACGTGAGACATCATGCAACACATACATGATGCCTGTCTCAGATTGAAGGGCAGCTCATTAGGCTCAGGAACATGGGCAAAATTAAAGGCTTCTCTCACTGAAAAGGCCAAAGTGTAGAGAGTCCCTTGTCAGGAGAGCTTACACCTCAAAGGGCTCCCAGGATCTGTTCATGTTTCCCGACAGGCACAAAATGCTGGAGTATCTCAGCGCCGGAGACCCGGGTTCGATCCCGACTATGGATCCTGTCTCTATGGAGTTTGTACGTTCTCCCCGTGACCGCGTGGGTTTTGTCTGAGATCTTCGGTTTCCTCCCACACTCCAAAGACGTGCAGGTTTGTAGGTTAATTGGCTTGATATGAATGTAAATTGTTCCTGGTGTGTGCAGGATAGTGTTAATGTGTGGGGATTACTGGTCGGTGCAGGCTCGGTGGGTCGAAGGGCCTGTTTCCACACTGTATCTCTAAACTAAACTAAAAAAAATTAAGGGGCATATCTTCCCAGGTTAGGATGTGCAAAGGCAGTGGTGAACAAGACCCAGCACAGTGTGAGGGGCAGAGTTCCAGCCCTGATCGTGAACGTGAAGATTATTGGGACCCTGAACCTTGAGGGTTCAAGATCGCTTTAGGTATAAGTTAGGTACAAGTCAATACAGAACATGATGCGAGCCACATACTGGCAGGTTGCAGCACACCACTGCACTCACCCATCAAGGGAGCTCCCTCCTCAATGAATGACAATCTCAATAGTTCACTGGTTCATTATTGTCGTGTGTACTGTACATAGGCATGGTGAGATTCCTTTCTTGCATATAGTTCTTCTCCTTCACTCTAAAGCATTAGATAGCATGATGACTTGTGCAGATAGCACGCTTCCTGAAGGTTCAGGAGTGATAGCACCCCTGATGTGATTTAGGATGGAAGGATGATGCCTGAACTTAAGACCATCTTTCTCTGAACGTGCATAACATTAATGACTAGCCCAAAGATATCCCACGACGAATTATGCACCCAAAGTTAAATTTTCAAACAGGGATGGACACAAAGTGTTAGAGTAATAAAAGTGTATGGAAGGAGCTGCCAGAGGAGGTAATTGAGGCAGGGACTATTGCAACATTTAAGAAACAATTAGACAGGTACATGGATAGGGCAGGTATGGAGGGGTATGGGCCAACTGCAGGCAGGGGGGACTAGTGTAGATGGGACATGTTGGTCGGTGTGGGCAAGTTGGGGCGAAAAGCCTGTTTCCACACTGTATGACTCTATGACCATCTACGATAACTCAGCAGGTCAAGCAGCATTTCTGGAGAACATGGATAGGTGACGTTTCAGGTTGGGACCCTCGTTCAGAATTTCAAACAGGGATAACTTCTAGTACAGGATCCAGATATCACCCTTTCACTTCTGCGTGGAATAAAAGAGAGGACCACTCAGCAAAATAGTTGATGTTGCCTGTCAGATCACTCACAATAGCCTCAGTCTGGAATTAGTTGGCATGCCTCAGTCATACTCAGCATATTGAGGGAATGTGAGCCAGATATTTTTAGCATTAGCTGTTGTCCAAAATATCCTTGTTCCATTGATGCCATCTGGAATTCAACTGAATCCAAATCATCCCTGTATAACTTCATAAATGGTTCTGAAAAAGTACCTCAAGACCATCTCAATGGAATATCATGATCTTGGCAAAATCTGAATGTTTCTCAGATTTTCTTTTTGTCCTTGCAACCAGCAACATGTGGCTCGCATCATGTACTGTCCATAACCTAGATTGATCTTGAACCCATGAGGTTCAGGGCTCCAATAACCATGCCCATGTAACAATCTTGCCTTTCGTTAGCTGGTTGTAATGGATTTTGAAACACCACAGATGAGATTGCATGGATGTTAAATGGTGGTGAGTATGAAGGCTTGCTTACCTGGAATATGTATGTGTGTGTGTGCAATCACCTGTTCACACGAGTTCTATGTTACCCCATTTTTCTATCCATTCCCCTACTCTGGCTGTAACTTACAGAGGCCAATTAAGCTACAAACCCGCACCTCTTTGGGATGCGGGAAGAAAACGGAGCACCCGGAGGAAACCCATGCAATCCCAGGGAGAACATGCAAACGCCAGGCAGATAGCACCCGAGGTCAGGATCGAACCTGGGTCTCTGGCGATGTCAGGCTGCTGCTCTACCATCTGCACCAGTCATGCATTGCAGTACAGAAGAATAGAATGCACTGGAAGCCAGAAATGGCTTCACCTCCCACCCCTTCACTATTTGGATCATTGCTGGTCCTGCAATTTAGCTCAGGGACTGAACACAATCCAAATCATCCCTCAAAAAGGCACAAAGTGCTGGAGTAACTCAACAGGTCAAATGGCATCTCTGGAGAACATGTACAGGTGGCATGGACACGTGAGTCTGAAGAAGGGTTTTCAGGGATAGTCGCCAGGATGAGAGGGTGTGAGCTATAAGGAGAGGTTGAGTAGGCTGGGTCTCTATTCCATGGAGCGCAGGAGGATGAGGGGTGATCTTATAGAAGTGTAGAAATTCATGAGCAGAATAGATCGGGTAGATGCACAGAGACTCTTGCCCAGAGAAGGGGAATTGAGGACCAGAGGACATAGGTTCAAGGCGAAGGGGAAAAGATTTAATAGGAATCTGAGAAACATAGAAACATAGAAACATAGAAAATAGATGCAGGAGTAGGCCATTCGGCCCTTCGAGCCTGCACCGCCATTCAATATGATCATGGCTGATCATTCAGCTCAGTAGCCTGTACCTGCCTTCTCTCCATACCCCCTGATCTCTTTAGCAAAAAGGGCCACATCTAACTCCCTCTTAAATATAGCCAATGAACTGGCCTCAACTACCTTCTGTGGCAGAGAATTCCACAGACTCACCACTCTCTGAGGGGTAACTTTTTCACACAAAGGGTGGTGGGTGTGTGGAACAAGCTGCCAGATGAGGTAGTTGAGGCTGGGACTATCCCAACGTTTAAGAAACAGTTAGATAGGTACATGGATAGGACAGGTTTGGAGGGATATGGACCAAATGCAGGCAGGTGGGACGACTGTAGCTGGGACATGTGGGCCAGTGTGGGCAAGTTGGGCCGAAGGGTGTGTTTCCACACGGTATCACTCTATGACTCCAAGGGTCCTGACCGAAATGCCACCTATCCATGTTCTCCAGAGATGCTGCCTGACCGATTGAGTTACTCCAGCACTTTGTGTCTTTGATTTTTGGAAACCAGCATCTGCAGTTCCTTGTTTCTATTCACAAATTTAGCTCCTTAACTTTACACCAGCCACAGCTGCGCATCTAGCATGTCCCCATTCATTTGAATGGGGTCAGAGACCTTCTCTAAAAAGGTAAGTGAAGCTAAGTGGTTTGTTGCTTTTACTTTCTTTTAATTAATATTGATTTTTATAATGAACTTACATAAGTTGACAGTGGTTTTCAATGAATTTATTATTTTTCAATTAATGTTTTTTAATGTTTGTAATTAGTTCAATGTTTTTCAATAGATCATCAGAGGCATTAGAAACAGCCACAAGAGGCAAAGACAAGGAGTGGGGCAGGTCAGACAGAGTGCATCTCAGTGCCATGGACTTGGAGTCACATGTGGGCCAGACTGAGCGAGGATAGTAAATATCTTTCAATAAAGCACATCAGTGAAGCAGATGGCTTTTTTTTGCAGTGATCGCTTTCACCGCTGCTGATCTTTTTAATCCAGATCATTTGAGTTAACTGAATATAAGTTGCCCAGACTCTAAGGTGGGTCAAACTCTTGGCTTCAGCTCAGACTCCATTTTACTTATCTGGTAAACTAACCACTGTTCTTCTAAACCCCTAAGCCCTTTTCATGTCTTTGCCGTCCCATTTGCCTAGAAATTCATCTCTGGTCAGCAGTGTTGAATGCACTGTGAGGTAGCAGGTGTGTTCATAAGTTCATAGGAGCAGGACTAGGCCATTCGGTCTACCTAGTCCACCCCGCCATTCACTCATTGGTGGTCTATCTTTCCTTCTCAATCCCATTCTTCTGCCTTCCCCCCCCGTAACCCCTGACACCTTTACTAATCAAGAATCTGTCAATCTTCATCTTAAAAATAAAATACCCAATGACTTGGTCTCCACAGCTGTCTGTGGCAACGAATTCCACCGTGTTGCCACCCTCTGACTAAAGGAGTTCCTCCTCACCTAATTTCTAAAGGCGCGTCCTTTTATTCTGACTATGGCCTCAAGTACTAGACACTCCCACTGGTGGAAACATCCTCCCCACATCCACTCTATCCAGGCCTTTCATTGTTCGCTAAGCTTCAATGAGGTCCCCCCTCATCCTTCTAAACTCCAGCGAGTACAGGCCCAGTGCTTTTAAACGCTCATCATATGAAAACCCACTCATTCCTGGGATTATTCTCGTAAACCTCCTCTAGACCCTCTCCAACGTCAGCACATCCTTCCTCAGATATGGTCCCCAAAACTGCTCACAATACTCCAAATATGCAGGAAGGAACTGCAGATGCTGGTTTACACCGAAGATAGACACAAAATGCTGGAGTAACCCAGCGGGACAGGCAGCATCTCTGGAGAGAAGGAATGGGAATAAAGGAGCAGGAATTAGAAGGAATTCCTCAACTCTGAATAAGAGTCTCGACCCGAAACATCACCCATTCCTTCTCTCCCACAGATGTTGCCGGTCCTGCTGAGTTATTCCAGCATTTTGTGTTTATCTTCGCAATACTCCGAATATGGTCTGACCAGCGGGACAGGCAGCATCTCTGGAGAGAAGGAATGGGTGACGTTTCAGGTCGAGACCCTTCTTCAGACCACCTCTGGAGAACAGGAACAGGTGACGTTTTGGGTCGAGACCCTTCTTCAAACTTTCACCTATGAAGGCTTGTCTGATTGAGAATATTCTACCAGTCAGAATAATTGAATCTCGACGTGCATACATGAATGTACTAAAGAGCTTAATCCCCTAACCTAATGACATGCTTATAAGTACAACAGTGCCTTATACTTTCCTAACATCCCTCATGTGGAAAAAAATGTCAAAGCACTGAATCAAAAGGAAAACATTTAATTGAATGCCAAAATGCTTCGGCTTTAAATGAGACACTATAGAGGAAAGTGAAAAGCTGACAGTGAATCACTAAACTGCATATTGGATCTGGACTATTTGTTTGTAATTTCTTTGAATCTGCATAAAATGGAGAAGCTTTATTTCCTCCATCAAGCACAACAGCCAAAGCTGTGATTGAATAAGAATGATTGTTTTATGCAAACTCAGGGATTAAGGATACCCATTCTAAATTTATAATCTCACCCTTCAATTTCCTACTTTGAATATACTCTTCCTGGCTGTTGAATAGTAGTTAACTGTGGACTTCTATTTGCACTAACCAATAATCGGTTTATTTATGGTCATATTTGTATTTTGCAATCTCTTCGACTCTTTGGCAGGAGCGATACCTCACTAAGTACAAAACAAAACCAGATGTGAGGTAGCTCCGGGGTTGAGGGGAGGGATGCAGTGTGGGGGAGGGAAAGGACCAGCTTGGAATTCATAACCTTGGTGTATTCAGTAGTTTTGTTATTTATGATGTGCTTGCCCGATACTTTGCACAGATGCAAAACAGACAGTGCTGCCTCTGACTCTCCCACCCCAGTTATCCAAAGTTACAACACTCTGTCTGTCTGATTGCTTGGGTGGACTAGTCCAATGCGAAGTACCCAACAAATTGACTCCAAATGTCTTTCAGGCATTTTCTTCAAATGACCTTGTTTTATCATGGGGAAAAAAAGCTGGGAGCCTTAAAAAAGACGCAGAATCGGAAAATAAATGAGTCAAATGGTGGTGCAGCGGTAGAGTTGCTGCCTTACAGTGCCAGAGAACCGGGTTCGATCCTCACAACGGGTGCTGTCTGTATGGAGTTTGTACGTTCTCCCCGTGACCTGCGCAGGTTTTCTCCAGGTGCCCAGGTTTCCTCCCATACGTTAAAGACCTACGAAATGACTAATTGGCTTGGTGAAATTGTAAATTGTCCCTGGTGTGTGTAGGTAGTGTTGATGCGTGGGGATTGCTGGTCGGCATGGACTCAGTGAGCCGAAGGGCCTGTTTCTACACTGTATCACTAAACTAAACTAAACTAAACTAAACTAAACTAAACTAAACTAAACTAAACTAAACTAAACTAAACCAAACTAAACTAAACTAAACTAAACTAAATAAACTAAACTAAAATAAACTAAAATAAACTAAAATAAACTAAAATAAAACAAAATCAAAGGCTAAGTTTCAAATCAGAGAATCTGCAGGTTGAACTTTAATTCTGCTTTGGCCAGTCCTTCCAGATTAGATTCCTGCTTTAATTGATGTTCAGGAAGCATAATACAAACAGCAACTCCCTCCTCTCCCCACCTCTCCATATTGACAATGAAATCAAATATTGCAAGGGAGAGATTACAGAGTAATTATTGGCTGCGTATCAATCAACAATTGACAGGTCCATGACCCACGGGTACATCTAATGACCAGTCTGTTAATTATAGAAAATGTGACAAGTTTATATGGGTGAACTTTAGACCACTAATATAAAGCAGACAGCTGAACTATAGCCTTGCTCCCTTAGGGCAGGCTTGGCATTGCTGTTCATCCCCAATGGACCTATTATATGCTAATTAACTTATTTAAAAAAAAAAGTTAAGCTAATAGTTCCTCATCTCCCGCTGCAAGAGCGACCAAAGTTTACTGAATCGAGTAATTGTTTTGGGGGGTGATTTTATTAAAACAAAATTTGAACCACTGTAGCATCTGTGTCAAATTTAATTGAGATCAAGGCAACCTTGCTCACAGCATGTTCCAATCTAAATGTCCGTTGCTGTTGATCTGGGTAACACTGGATTTGGTTTCAGACCAGAAATACTTGGTTCTTCTCCAGATGACACCATATGCAATTATTCTGCTCCCTCAATAAGTCATTATATGACAACTTATTTGTTCTGCATTCAAAACTACACATCTTCAGATAGAATTGTGTAGCATCAAGCTGTCACTTTTGTACCCAGAAGGTTGTTAAGTTTGGCAATGTTCACTGCTCTGGAGGGAATTCCTTTTGATATAATAAGGATGGATTAAGACTTTCTGGTCAAGTTCCTCTCTCTTGGCTAGCGGGGCGGATGTCTGAACTAAATACTGCAGCAGGGAGTTCAGCAAACATAATCGAAGAAACAAGTAGCCGTGAACGTTGTATGTCAACCAAGTATGCAGTCAAATTAGCAGATTCCACCAGATACATTGAAACCAATGGTTGACACAAAATGCTGGGACAGGCAGCATCTCTGGAGAGACGGAATGGGTGTCGTTTCTGGTCGAGGCCCCTCTTCCGTCATGATGTTGAGCTCTTTATCCGTCACCTCTGCCTTCAGGCCTATTTCTTTGGCCTCCTCGTCTACCAGCGACTGCCCTTTCTTCTGTTTCTGAGTAGGCCTACATTGAAAGCAGGTACCCTCTCCTTCCCTCCGTCCCTATTCTCGGCCACGCTTGGCCATCCACAAAGCTCAAACGACACCCAGAACAATCCTATACTTCATCTGTTTAGTCGTTTAAGAAGGAATACTCCCACACTGTTTGAAAAATACTTATATTCTTCTGCTTTGCTGTTGTCATGGACTCACGCCATTTTGAGTTTGGTCCCGAGAGACTATTGACCAACCTTTGCTGTTTCCTTGTTGCTGGATGGATGTGGTGATTCAATTAAGTATATGATTGCGATAATGTTCAAATTGTTTCTTTCCTTTGTCCTGTCAATGTTAGCATGATGGATTAGTTGTTATGGTTTCCACATGATTGCTGATGTCAATAATCTGGCGAATTGTGCATTACAGTAATTCTGGCGTTGCCTGACTGGAGAATTGAACCACTGCAATCAATTGAATTCAGGAAAAATATACATGCTATAAACTCCATTCCCTGTGATGTTTTTCTGTTCCTAATTTAAAAAAATCGTGGTTTCAAATATTACTCAGATGGGATAACAAAACAATTCTTTCTCACACCTATAAAATTCCTGACGAATTTAAACTCAAAGTCTGCACTCGCTAAATGGCTTCTAGTTTAATACTATTTAACCTTTGCATATAACTGCAAAGTGGACAGAGATACAGTATATTCAAATATATGAAATGGTTTCAAGAGCTGAGGCTAGAGATGAGAGAAGTTCAGGCATTAGCTGGGGTAGTCCCTCGTTTTTAACTTGCTGAACAGATTTAATTCACTTGAGGATAAGGAATCCCATGGACTATTTTGTTACAATTTTCACTGTCATAAAGATGGCCATCACTTGTCCAATTTTAAAGGTTACAGCATAGTTGTAGTGTAAATGCTAGTTAAATCAAAAAATTATGAAACTGTTGGGGGGTTTACCACAGTGCATTTCTAATAGTGGACCTATAGATGACACAAAGCTGGGTGGCAGTGTGAACTGCGAAGAGGATGTTAGGAGGTTGCAGGGTGACTTGGACAGGTTGAGTGAGTGGGCAGATGCATGGCAGGTGCAGTATAATGTAGATAAATGTGAGGTTATTATTGGTGGCAAAAATAAGGAGGCAGATTATTATCTCAATGGTGTCAGATTAGGTACAGGGGAAGTGCAATGAGACCTCGGTGTCCTTGTACACCAGTCACTGAAAGTAAGCGTACAGGTACAGCAGGCAGTGAAGAAAGCTAATGGCATGTTGGCCTTCACAACGAGAGGATTTGAGTACAGGAGCAAAGAAGTTCTGCAGTGAGACCACATCTGGAGTATTGTGCGCAGTTTTGGTCTAATTTGAGGAAGGACGTCCTTGCTATTGAGGCAAGCGTAGGTTCACGAGATTAATCCCTGGGATGGAGGGACTGTCATATGAGGAAAGATTGGGAAGACTAGGCTGGAGTTTAGAAGGATGAGAGGGGATCTTATAGAGACGTATAAAATCATAAAAGGACTAGACAATGTAGACGCAGGAAAAATGTTCCCAATGTTGGGGGAGTCCAGAACCAGGGGACACAGTCTAAGAATAAAGGGGAGGGCATTTAAAACTGAGGTGAGAAGAAACTTTTTCACCCAGAGAGTTGTGAATTTGTGGAATTCTCTGCTACAGAAGGCAGTGGAAGCCAATTCACTGGATGAATTAAAATAGAGCTAGACAGAGCCCTAGGGCTAGTGGAATCAAGGGATATGGGGAGAAGGCAGGCGCAGGTTACTGATTGTAGATGATCAGCCATGATCACAATGACCTTAACCCTCGGAAGAAGCAGAGACGTTTGTTTGCTTTTCTTGTCTGTTGCAATGGTTGGAGCAGGACAAATTGTTGGTAATATTTACACCTAGGAACTTGAAGCTCTAGACCATTTCTATCGCCATTGATACAGATTGGGCCATGACCTGCAGCCAGCTTCTGACACTGAGGGAGAGATTGTTGTATTGGCACCATGCAACTAAGCTCGCTACCTGTATTCTGACTTTTCATTGTTTCGGGTCTGGCCCACTGTGGTGGTGTCATCCGCAAACTTGTAAATGGAATTAGGGCAGAATCTAGCCGCACCGAGGATGTAGGGAGAGCCAGCGGGGGGCTGCCAAGAACATGGGGGGGATCTAGAGGGGGGGCCGCCAAGAACTTAGGGGATCCCGGCAGGGGGCCGCCAAGATTGTTCGGGGACCTGACGAGGGGCCGCCGAGATCAAAGGGGGACAAGGAGTGGGGGGGGGGGGAGGGGGGAAGGGCGCCGACAACATATGGTGCCATGGCAGGGGTCCGCCGAGAACAATTTCTTGGGGGAAACAAAAGGGCAGCTTCGCAAGCTAGGAATTAAGCCTGGGTCACTGTTGCTTGGTTGCTTCTTGTTGTGTTTGTTATCAGTAGTAAAGTTTTATAAAGAGATGCTGTATTTCAATAAATTTAATTTGATCTCTGACTGCACACTCTGTCTTTCGGCGTGGAATGTAATATGGTGGGCCACTAAAAGTTCTCATTTCTAGTATAACTCTAAATATGATCCATATTCCATCAAATCCTCGACTCTTTTTTTTCCCCTCCATATTATCTGTAGAGTGTGCTAAACTTGATTCATTCCTGACCTTTCTAGTGCACAAGAGATCATTATCTGACTCTTGCTGAGATACCCAGGTGATAAATGTAGATCGTAAAAGTGACACAAGTTAAACATTTTGGTCCCTTTTTCAGGCAGTATGCTCCATTTTAATGATCTTCATTTAGATGATACCTTAAGTGCACTCAGATCATTCATGAATATATTTCATTACACCATTAGAAATGCACATATTTAAATAAAATTTAATGACAGCTAATTCTAGCTTCAGAACGTATACACATTATATATCCTACAATTATATTTCGGAAAAGCCTTAAAAATCTATTAAAATTGTACTTTTTCTATTAATTTAATTTATTGAATTATAAATGTAAAAATATTTAACTTCTTCCTCTAACATTTATATTTTTTTCATGAACCAATGTGCGTAATTTTTAACAAAATGCCAACAGATGATTGAATTCTGACATGCCGAAATTGAACAGAATAAAAGGAACACTGTTAAACCGGGTAGTGATTCTGTATCTGGCAACCCAAGGGATTAAGTGTTATGTTCTTAACAATATTAACATCATTCCCTAAAAAAGATTTGTTGTCCATAGGATCGTGGACCGTGCTGGCTAGGACAATCATCCC
The DNA here is from genome assembly GCF_053455715.1 of Rhinoraja longicauda. Lineage (NCBI taxonomy): Eukaryota > Metazoa > Chordata > Chondrichthyes > Rajiformes > Arhynchobatidae > Rhinoraja > Rhinoraja longicauda. The sequence continues at coordinate 11,572,099 of NC_135974.1, forward strand.
TACTTGGCCTCGGGGAGGGTGGTGTTACCATCTGTAGAAATAGGTAACTGCAGATGCTGGCTTACACAAAAGAACACAAAGTGCTGGAGTAATTCAGCAGATCAGAGCTCCCTCCCAGCTTTCTATCACCCTCTCCCCCATCCCTCTCCCCATCCCCCCCCCCCTACATTCAGTCTGAATGGGGTGGCACAGTGGCGTAGTGATAGAGTTGCTGGCTCACAGCGCCAGAAACCCGGGTTCGGTCCTGACTACTGGTGCTGTCTATACAAAGTTAGTATGTTCTCCCCATCACTGCATGGATTTTGTCCAGTTGCTCCGGTTTCCTCCCACACTCCAAAGAGGTGCAAGTTTGTAGGTTAATTGGCTTCTGTAAATATTGTAAATTGTCCCTAGTGTGTAGGATAGTGCTAGATAATGGGTCGATCGCTGGTCAGCACGGACTCGGTGAGCTGAAGGGCCCGTTTTCGTGCTGTATCTCTAAAGTCTATTGTCTAAAGTCTAGAGTAAAGCAGGGACCCGACCTGAAAGATCACCTATCCATGTTCACCAGAGATGCTGCCAAAACTACTCCAGCACTTTGGTTCCTTTGGTGGAAACATCTCTTCTTTTCCTCTGTTTATACTTGTCACAACACTGAGGAAGGCCGCTCAACCCATCGGGTCTCTGGCATCTGCCAAGAGAACAATCCAATTAGTCCCATTACCCAGTCCTTTGCCCACGATTTCTGATCTTTCTCAACCCTGTCCATCAAAGCCTTTGTGATGCATCTTGCCATTAACTTACACCATACTGTAATAAACCATAGCCAATTAACCTACCACATGCCTTAGCAAAGTGGTAGGAAACCAAAGTACATGGAGGAAGTTCATGTTCTCATAGAGTATTCATATAAACACCATACCCTCACAACCCAGAACATGGTTGTCAAATTGTGTTTATTGTCATAAGCAGAAGTAAGGTTGGGGCCAGACACAGGTTAGGTACAGGGATGGTATGGTGGCGCAGTGGTGGAGTTGCTGCCTTACAGCACCAGAGACCCGGGTTCGATCCTGACTGCGGGTGCTGTCTGTATGGAGTTTTTAATGTTCCCCTTGTGACTGCGTGGGTTTTCTCCGGGTGCTCCGGTTTCCTCCCACACTCCAAAGACGTACAGGTTTGTAGGTTAATTGACTTCTGTAAATTGTAAATTGTGGCCACAAAGGCGCTGACACCTCCATCCTGGTTGTCCACAACCCAACTTCCTTCCCCTTACACGGCCATCTTTAGCCCTTGTTCAGACCTTAGACCCTGAGGGTATCGACCCCAAAAAATCATCTATTCCTTTTCTCCAGAGATGCTGCCTGATCTGCTGAGTTACTCCAGCATTTTGTGTCTATCTTCAGTGTAAACCAGCATCTGCAGTCCCTTCCTCCTCATTTAGCCCTTGTCCTCCAGGGAGCACGTCCCACAGGCGACCTTGAGGGTGTGAATGTAAGGCACACGCCGGTGATCATCTAAACACCATACACAGTACCTTGAGTACCTAGAACATGGTCAAGTCAAGGTATGTTTATTGTCATAAGCAAAAGTAAGGTTGGGGCCAGGTACAAGTTGGGTACAGGGGCGGCGTAGTGGCGCAGCGGTAGAGCTGCTGCCGTGCAGCGCCAGAGACCTGGGTTCGATCCTGACTATGGGTGCTACCGGGCCGCTTGTTTATCGTCCGCCATCATCACCGACTCCCTCCATCCTCCTCTCTGATTCCCGGTCATCAGGGGCGAGCAGGGGGCGGGCTTGCCAGGCTTCCCTCTGGGTAGGTTCCTGGTTCCACAGCGGGTGAGCCAGGCCTGATGGTTAGGGTTTCTCAGAGCGTGGTGAATCTCTGGAATATTTGGTGTGTTGTGGTGGAGGCGATATCATTAGATGGGGCAATGGGGTTGGTAATTAAAGACGGGGTAGATAAGTGTTTGAATGATAAGGCAATTAAATCACAAGTCAAGAATCAAGAGTGTTTAATTGCCCTTTGCACCAGTACTGGAACAGTAAAATTCTTGCTGTAGTTTGCAGGCACATTAAAAGCAACAACACAACTAATAGCTACAGTACACAATAAATTATCAATTATTCCAGGATGGACTCGATCATAGTGGTTCAAGCCAGTGCATACTGCATCCTTGATTGATTGAATTGATTGAAAGATGCAGCATGGAAACAGGCCCTTCGGCCCATCAGATCCACATCAACCATCAATCACTCGTTTTGAATGAATTATCAGAAGCCTTAGGATGCATTTGTAAGCAATGGTTAAATGGGGTGGAACGTGTGATCCGTGATTAGCAAACACTAACTAACCGTAGGGATGTAACACTGTGAAAAGGTACAGCAGGCAGTGAAGAAAGCCAATGGAATGTTGGCCTTCATAACAAGAGGAGTTGAGTATAGGAGCAAAGAGGTCCTTCTGTACAGGGCCCTAGTGAGACCGCACCTGAAGTACTGTGTGCAGTTTTGGTCTCCAAATTTGAGGAACGATATTCTTACTATTGAGGGCTTGCAGCGTAGGTTTACTAGGTTAATTCCCGGAATGGCGGGACTGTCATATGTTGAAAGACTTGAGCGACTGGGCTTGTATACACTGGAATTTAGAAGGATGAGAGGAGATCTTATCGAAACGTATAAGATTATTAAGGGGTTGGACACGTTAGAGGCAGGAAACAAGTTCCCAATGTTGGGGGAGTCCAGAACAAGGGGCCACAGTTTAAGAATAGGGGGTACGCCATTTAGAACTGAGATAAGGAAAAACTTTTTCAGTCAGAAAGTTGTGAATCTGTGGAATTCTTTGCCTCAGAAAGCAGTGGAGGCCAATTCTCTGAATGCATTCAAGAGAGAGCTAGATAGAGCTCTTAAGGATAGCGGAGTCAGGAGGTATGGGGAGAAGGCAGGAACGGGGTACTGATCGAGAATGATCAGCCATGATCACATTGAATGGCGGTGCTGGCTCGAAGGGCCGAATGGCCTCCTCCTGCACCTATTGTCTATTGTCTATTGTCTAAAAGAGAGTTGTTGCACTAGTTTGTGCATCTAAAGGAGTGGTTCCTCCAGTGGTATACTGCCCTGAGCATTGGCAACATAAATTGTTAGTTACTGCATCTATCTTCAGAAAGAAAGAGAATTTCACATTCACAAGTTATAGGAATAGAATTAGTCTACTCTGCCATTCAATCATAGATTATCTCTGCCTCCTAATCCCATTTTCATGCCTTCTCCCCATAACTCTTGACACCCGTTCTAATCAAGAATTTGTCCATCTCTTCCTTAAAAATATCCACTGACTTGGCCTCCACAGCCCTCTGTGGCAATGTGTTCCACGGGTTAACTACCCTCTGAATAATGAAGTTCCTCCTTACCTCCTTTCTAAAAGAGTGCCTTTTAATTCTGAGGCTATGACACTCAGGTCCTGGACTCCCACCAGTGGAAACATCTTTTCCACATCCACTCTATCTATGCCTTTCATTATTCTGTAATTTTGGGTAGAAGAAGTAATGTGAGTGAAATGGGGTCAGTTTGGTCCTTTGGAGTCCCGCACAGTCGGTTGGCCAGGGGCAGATGTATCCACTTAAATGGTTTGCTTGCCGTGGGTGATTGCCAATATTCTGTTTATTCCTTGCATGTTGCCAAAGAATAAATTGGCATTTTTTTTTTCATATTGTTAATCAAAACCAAATGGAGTTAAACTGTTTGACCATTGTAAACAGATCATTTCAGCTCTGTAATTGAGTCCTAATTATTTTCACAGTATAAAAATATCAATTTATTCTCTGGGTGTTGGAGGGATCTTCACAGCCTGACAATGCGATAATTAACCACAGCAAAAATAAAACTGGTGGCAGTTAATTATCACTTACCAGGCTGCACTACAAGATGATATTCACACTCACAGAAGAATGCTTTGAAATGTCTTACATTAGTAATTTGTGCTTATGGGTATTTTGCAAAGAAATAAACTGAGTTTGAAGTTTCCCTTTCCAATATGACTGGTTTCGGATTGGTGTTTAACTCATTCAGGCCTTTCTTTGTTGATCTTCTGCTGGTTTATCTTTGTCTAAATGTCTTCATTTACACTTGACTTTGTTCAATTGCTTTGGCTTCTGGTCGGACAGATGTAACTGAAACTAGAAAGAAGTCCCTCAGAAATTGCTCCCACTGACTTCATGAAATTTTAATGATGTTGAGTGGTTTTAGTTTAGTTTAGTTTAGTAGATAGGATGTTCAGTGAACACTTGTAACTTTGTTGGGGCCAAACTTGTGTACTGCCCAGGTGAGGACTGCTACATGATTTTACAGGGTTGTATGCAGTACAAAGCATTTCACTGTACCTAGCTAGGTACATGTGACAATAAAATATCATTGATTCATATCATTGTTTAGTTTAGTTTATTTAGTTTAGAGATACTGAATGGTAACAGGCCCTTTGGCCCACTGAATCCGTACCAACCAGCGATCACCAATACACTGGTTCTATCCAGCACACTGGGGACGACTAACCTACAAACCTGTACCTCTTTGGACTGTGGGAGGAAACCGGAGCACCCAGAGAACACCCTCGCGGTCACAGGGAGAAAGTACAAACTCCGTGCGGACAGCTCCCGTAGTCAGGATCGAACCTGGAGTCTCTGGCGCTGTAAGGCAGTAACTGTACTGCTGAGCCACTCTCCAGTTAGGCATTGTTGTAGGCACTCTCAACAAACCACAGCAATCCAACTGAAACATGGGCCAAGTGCTTCCCTCCCCTTCCTTCACCGCGCCCCACCCTTCTTGAAACTCACGCCAGCCTTAGCAGGTTAATGCTTCCTGCTATTCACTCCACAGAAGGGTGGTATGTACAGTTGTTCTCAGAGCTTTGTTTCTTAATTGCACTTTCAGTGATCTGTGACTTGCCATGTTTATTTTCAGACTATGGATTGTGTACAGATAGATACACACACACAATACAGTGCTCAGATATGTGACGGGTACAAATAGCCAACTTGAACCCATGTCAAAGTGATTCTTATCATCCTTGCCGTGATGCGATGGGCGTCTTTTAAAAGAAAATTTCTATCCAAAATTTCTATCCAAAATTTCTATCCAAATTTTCTATCCAAAATTTCTATCTTGAAACTGTTAATTTGGACAATTTGTTTTACATCAACAGCAACACTGAACATGAGCCCTACAGTAATGGGTTTAATAAGCAGCAACCCACTAATGCAGCACTCCAACCCATCACACAGGGATGATGACAAGTCCATAAAACATCCAGGCCTACTCCTCAGAAATCTATATCTTCATGACACCTTCAAATTCAGTTCTCTTCCATTTATTGTGTTTACTTTCAGACCAGAGGCTGGGAGCTACAATGTCTGTTTTCTACACAAAATACAGTGCTTTTGTGCGTGATGCAGTACAAATAGTATACTTCCCCCTCTAACAATAGAGGTTCCCATTCATTCTTCCAAATGAATTAACTGGTTTAGTTTATTAATTTAGTTTAGAGATACAGTGTGGAAACAGGCCCTTCAGCCCAGCAAGTCCGCACCGACCAGTAATCGGTCGGCACTAACACTAACACTATCCTACCCACTAGGCACAAACTCCAATTTTGCCAAGCCAACTAACCTATAAACCTGTATGTCTTTGGAGTGTGGGAGGAAACCGAAGCCTCTGGAGAAAACCCACGTAGTCACAGGGAGAACGTACAGACTCCATATAGACAGCACCCGTAGTGCTGATCGAACCCGAGTCCCTGATGCTGTAAGGTGGCAACTCTACCGCTGCGCTACTGTGCTCCCCCATCTGTCTACTTGTAGCCTCTGGATGTTAGATAGAGCTCTAGGGTCTAGTGGAATCAAGGGATATGGGGAGAAGGCAGGCACAGGTTATTGATTGTGGACGATCAGCCATGATCACAATGAATGGCGGTGCTGGTTCGAAGGGCCGAATGGCCTCCTCCTGCACCTATTTTCTATGTTTCTATGTTTCTATGTATCCAAGGTGCTGTGTAGGATCATGGATCAGTGATTTCTAAATAGACACAAAATGCTGGAATAACTCAATGGAACAGGCAGCATCTCTGGATAGAAGGAATGGGTGACGTTTTGGGTCGAGACTCTTTTTCAGACTGAGAGTCAGGGGAGAGGACACAGAGATATGGAAGGGCAAGCTGTGAAAATGAGACATCAAAGGGGACAAAGTTAAAGGAAAACGTAGAATTGATCATTGTTAGCTAGGGTGTGTAGAAAGAAACTGCAGATACCGATTTAAACTGAAGATAGATGCAAAAAGCTGGAGTAACTCATTGGGTCAGAAAGCATCTCTGGAGAAAAGGAATAGGTGACGTTTTGGATTGAGGAAGGGTCTCGACCCGAAACTTCACCTATTCCTTTTCTCCAGAGATGCTGTCTGACCCGCTAAGTTACTCTAGCTTTTTGTGTCTATCTATTGTTAGCTAGGGTTAGCTAGGACAACGAAGCATACAGAGATAAAGATTTAATCGGGAGGACAGTCCAATTAGTTGGAGAACTAAGATGGGGGAGGGGTGGAGAGAGAAGTAAAGCAAGGGTTCCTTAAAGTTAGAGAAGTCAATATTCAAACCACTGGGCTGTAAGCGGTCCAAGCGAAATATGAGAGCAAAATATGACACATATGGATTTCTAAACACCAGCGTATGCTGAACCACAATGGGCCCACCAATCTTTAATTCACTTCTTTGATTTTGCATTTGTTGGCTGTATTTCTCAGCCTTACATGGAAAGTTATCAACGTGCTCACCTGCATCCTGCCTCAGTCTTTGGAAACCTTATCTGTGGACCCAGTGACATGATTTTGCCTTGTGGTGTGCACTGAATGTTTCAAAGATCTTGTCAGAACTCTTGTTCTGCGATTCACCCTCTTCCAATCTATTCCAACGGATGTAGCTGGACTTGCTCATTACTTGTGCCTTTCAGAAAGCCATTCAATGTCAGATCACATTTTGGTTGAAACTTTTCGAGCATCTCTTGCATTGTTGGCCTCCTTAGTTCAGCAGCTAGAACTCTGCATTCATCACAGCCACCTTCAACATTCTCAGTATATGCACACACCACAGCTTAATGTTGATTTTTAAAGATATATTCAACATTAACATCACTCATGAAACTGCTGTCTCCATGTTATGTCTTTGTTTAGTGTAGGGATACAGCACAGAAACAGACCCTTGGGCCCACCGAGTCCGTGCTGACCAGCGATCCCCGTACACTAGCACTATCTTACACACTGGGGACAATTTTACGATTTTTACCGAAGTCGATTAACCTACAAACCTGTACGTCTTTGGAATGTGGGAGGAAACTGGAGCACCCGGAGGAAAACCAACGATGTCACAGAGAGAACGTACAAACGCCATACACACAAGCACCCATAGTCAGGATTGAACCCAGATCTCTGGCGCTGCAAGGCAGCAACTGTACCGCTGCACCACTTTGTTCTTCGAGGTCTGGATCATAATGACACATTATGACTCAACTCTCTTCCATATATTGTGCTTATTTCCAGACCACAGGCTGTGAGCTACAATATCTGTCTTCTACACAGAATATCGTGCTGTTGTGACTGATGCAGTACAGCAAGTACAAATAGTATGCTTGGCCTTCTAACAAATATAGATGCATATTCAATCTTGCAATTGCTTAACAGATGTGCTCCATTTCCAAATGAACTAACTGGTGTTTCCTTATTATTGGAAACCAAATATTCCATTCACATTAGTGAATTTGTTCTTCCTGGTCAATGAACAGGTAATGGTGCATTTTACACTCAAACTCAATGGGGAACCATCATCAAAATCTAAACAAACCATCACAGAACTTAGAAAGTAAATGGTAGGGTGCTGGGAGGTGTTGTAGAACAGGGAGACTCAGGGGTGTAGATACGTTGAAGATAGACACGAAATTGAGTAACTCAACGGGTCAGGCAGCATCTCTGGAGAAAAGGAATAGGTGACATTTCGGGTTGAAACCCTTCTTCAGAGCGAGAGTCAGGGCAGAGGGGAACTAAAGATATGAAGAGGTACAAAGAACAAATGAATGAAAGGTATGCAAAAGGACAAATCAAAGCCCGCAACGATGATCAGGGAAAGGTGGAGCTCACAATGGTCCATTGTTGGCTGTGGAAAAGGTGATAACAAGTGAAGCTAACGAGTGAAACTAAGCAGGATGACATTGAAACTAGATAGATGACCAGAGTGGGGGAGGGTCGGAGAGAGAGGGAATGCAAGGGTTACTTGAAGTTAGAGAGATTAATATGCATACCGCTGGTACATTGTTCCATGAAAGGGGTGACACAGGTAGATGGGCTGTGAAGAAGGTATTTGCACGTTTACGTACAGTGGTCACGGTATTAAGTACAGGAGTTACAGCTATAGAAGATATTGATAAAGCCACATTTGGAGTATTGTGTCCAGTTCTGGTCACACTACTATAGGAAGAATGTAATTAAACAGGAAATGATACGAAAATAATTTACGACGATACTTCGTTACCAAGCCTAGAGGGTTTCAGTTATAAGGAGAGAGGCTCAATGAGTAGACTTTCAGCTGTCTTCAAGTTTGTAGCTACACTCCGGGAATTTCAGCACAAATATCTGTCGTACCGAGGGAGTGCTGCACTATCAGAGGCTCTGTCTCAGAAAGGCAAACATTAAAACAAAGCCAATGCTTTTCTCCCTCGTGGATACAAGATTTTTTAATGCTGTTTCAAAGTAGAGAAAAGAAACTTGAAACAGTTTGATATTAATCTCCCCAAATACCAGATGATCTGGTCGTTAGCACATTGTTTTCAGTGGGAGTTTGCTGTGCATAATTCAGAGATACTGTATAGTCTGGAAATAGGCCCTTTAGCCCATTGAGTCCATGCAAACAATTGATCACCTGTTTGCACTAAATCTAAGTTATCCCATTTTCGCATCCACTCCCTACACATTAGCGGCAATTTACAGAGGCCAATTAACCAACAAACCCGTACAGCTTTGGGGCATAGGAGGAAACCAGTACTACACCCAGAGTACACCCACATGGTCACAGGGAGAATGTGCAAACTCCATCATTTACTACAATAAAACTCTTTTGAATCTTTATTACATTAGTTTAAAGACACAGCATGGAAACAGGCCCTTCAGCCCACTGAGTCCACGCCGATCATCAATCAACTGTTAACATTGGTTCTAAGTTGTGTAGGAAAAAAAGATCAGTCCGAAGAAGGGTCTTGACCCGAAACGTCACCCATTCCTTCTTTCCGGCGATGCTGCCTGACCCGCTGAGTTGCTCCAGCATTTTGTGTCTACTGGTTCTAAGTTATTGTTTTTCCCACTCTCTACACGGTAAAGGCAATTTATGGAGACTGATTAACTTACAAACCCGCATGTTTGGGATGTGGGGGGAAACCAGCGCTCCTGAAGGAAACCGACGCAGTCACAGAGAGAACGTGCAAACTCCGCACAGACAGCACCTGAGGTCAGGATCGATTTAGGGCCTCTGGTGCTATGAAGTAGCAGCTCTACCAGCTGTGCCACTGTGCCATCCATTAATAGTTTGTAGACTATGAAATACATTGGGGGTGATGTGAAAATGCTTTAGCCTTTGATATGACAAAACTATGCTGCACTCTGGCTAGATGGAAAATCATGGGTATTGAGGTTGAGGATTTATTTGTTCTCCTATTAGTTTCATTTCCATTCTGGCTGATTCACAAGCCGATAATGTTAACATTTGCAAGCAAGGTCTTCCAGTTTAATTAGAACATCGACCTGTTTCAGAAGCTGAAGGCAAGGGCCATCTTTTGGACGCCAGACATATTAGACTTGGATGACTATTGCAAATCTACCCAAGCATTATCTTTTAAACCGATACAGAATAAAATAGACTCATTTTAAATCAATTTAATCACAAAACTGGTCTTGATCCTAATAAATATTTTATACCTAGGAATCCCTGTAAATCTGGATAATTTTCATCACATGATTACCTATCAAATTCCACTTAATTTTACTCTGATTTTACTCATTTTATTTTATGTATATAAATATATATATATATATATAAATGTATATATATTGATATACATAAAATATATGTATGTGTGTGTGTGTGTGTGTGTGTGTGTGTGTGTGTGTGTGTGTGTGTGTGTATGTGTGTGTGTGTGTGTGTGTATTTGTATGTGTGTTTATGTGTGTATGTGTGTATGTGTGTGTGGGTGTGTATGTGTGTGTGACTGTGTGTATATTTACTAATATAATTGCTCACAAAATGTGTGTGTATTTAATATATATATATACACACATACATATATATGTGTCTATGCATGTATATGCATACATGTATATGTGCCTGTGTAAGTATATGCATATATGCAGATGTATGTATATGCATAAGTGTATATGTATATATGTATACATACATATATATACATGAATATGTATATATACACACACATACACAGACACACATGCACACACCCAAATACAGGTGCATATGTATATATATAGCGGGAGAGGGAGCATCTCTGGACAGAAGGAATGAGTGACGCTTTGGATTGAGACCCTTCTTCTGACGGTCTTGACCCGAAACATCACCCATTCCTCTATCCAGAGATGTTGCCTGTCCTGCTGAGTTACTCCAGCATTTTGTGCCTATCTTCGGTGTAAACCAGAATCTGCACATCCTTCCTATATACTCACACACACACACACACACACAAACACACACACACACACACACACACACACACACACACACTCACACACACACACACACACACACACACACACACACACACACACACACACACACACACACACACACACACACACACACACACACACACACACACACACACACACACACACATACATATATATAATACTGCAGTGACTAAGCTAACTATGGTTGATGGTGAAAGTTGTTGATGACGTGATAATTTTCTTGGTATCAGACTCCTGTAATAATGAGTTATATTTCCAATGGGGGCTGACATGAGAACCTGCCCATGATGGCATGGCCTTGATTGGATGTTCGACATGTTCAGAATAATAGGTGTAAAGGTACATCCAAACAATGTGTTGTCCCATTTTGTAAATTTATAACATTTGCATTTTTATGGGATATTATCATCTCAAAATAATGAATTCTCATAGTGAGTTACTGCTTCTGTTCATTGATTGTCTGTCTTTAACTATAAATAGACATAAATCCAATTTCAATTTGTTTTGAGGTGAAGGGAATAGGTGAGAGAGAAAATAATCTTTGTTAGTTAGTTAGTTTATTCATTGTCACGTGCACAGAGATACAGTGAAATGCTTGTTCTGCATGCTTTTCTGTCAAATCATACCACTCATTTGTACAATAGATACACGCATTAGTTCAATAGATGCTCTTCTGGAACAACATCTAGAGAGTTGCCACATTCTGGCGCCATCTTGCAACATCGGTAGAGTTGCTGCCTTACAGCGAATGCAGCGCCGGAGACTCAGGTTCGATCCTGACTATGGGCGCCATCTGTACGGAGCTTGTACGTTCTCCCCGTGACCTGCGTGGGTTTTCTCCGAGATCTTCGGTTTCCTCCCACACTCCAAAGACGTACAGGTATGTAGGTTAATTGACTGGGTAAATGTAAAAATTGTCCCTAGTGTGTGTAGGATAGTGTTAATAGTGTTAGTGTGCGGGGATCGCTGGGCGGTGCGGACTTGGTGGGCCGAAAAGGCCTGTTTCCGCGCTGTATATATATATATATATATATGATATGATCTAAGTCTCTGGGAAGTCTAATCCTGGCCCAAAGTGATACACAATTTTTTATTTACTCACTTGAAGGCCTGGTGTCCTGGCAGCACAGGATCGATGAAGATCGATGAAGGCCACAGTTTAAGAATAAGGGGTAGGCCATTTAGAACGGAGATGAGGAAAAACTTTTTCAGTTAGAGAGTTGTAAATCTGTGGAATTCACTGCCTCAGAAGGCAGTGGAGGCCAATTCTGAATGCATTCAAGAGAGAGCTAGATAGAGCTCTTAAGGATAGCGGAGTCAGGGGGTATGGGGAAAAAGGGAGGAACGGGGTACTGATTGAGAATGATCAGCCATGATCACATTGAATGGCGGTGCTGGCTCGAAGGGCCGAATGGCTTACTCCTGCACCTATTGTCTATTGTCTATTGTCTAAGATGGCAGTCCTGGAAGATGGTGTCTTGGCAGCACAGCACCATGCTGTCGGCTCGTTCCACTGCCACAGTGCAGCTATTGCAGAACACGTGAAAACAAGGAAGGAGATCCCACGACAACTGAAAGATTAAACTTCTGAACTCTTCTGAGGGAGGAATACAAATCTTATCTAAGTTCAAGGTAAAGAACAATCATGCACTGACCAACTTAATACCTGTACCCTGGAATAGAACTAATCTTGCAACTGAATTGCCTATGTTTATAATAACTAATGATTATAGCCTAAGCACTTTTTCTATTATTTATATTCATTAAACATCTAAAGGTTATGCCATCTTTCAACTTTTTCACTCAGTTTAGTTTAGTTTATTGTCATGTGCACCGAGGTACAGTGAAAAGCTTTTGTTACGTGCTAACCAGTCAGCAGAAAGGCAATACACGATTACAATCGATCCATTTGTACATGTAACACACAGATCCTTTCCACTCCTTCTACTTATCAATCTTTAACAATAGAAATAATCATATTTAGAGAGAATAGCGACAATACTTCACTTGAGAGCATAAGAAAAACTGGTAGATGACCAAAAAAACAATATAATAACAGAGTGACTAAAATCCTGGTCAAAAGAGGGAGTTTTAACAAGTGACTAGACCAAGTGGACCCTTTAGGCCCAAACCTCTCCTGCATTGGTGCAGCACCCTCACCTCCTCCCCCCCCCCCCCCTATTTGATAGGATAGCATACAGAACTGGGCGGCACAGAACAATGGCACAGTGGTAGAGTTCCTGCCTTACATCACCAGAAACCTGGGTTTGATCCTGACCACGGGTGCTGTCTGAACGGAGTTTATACGTTCTCCCTGTGACTGCGTGGGATTTCTCTGGATGCTCCGGTTTCCTCTCACATTCAAAGGCATACAGATTTGTAGGTTAATTGGCTTTGATAAAATTGTAAATTGTCCCTAATGTGTTCGATAATATTAGTGTATGGGGTGATCGCTGGTCGGCATTGACTCGGTGGGCCTGTATCTGCTCTGTATCTGTTAAGTCTAAAGTCTACAGGTTTGCAGGTTAATTGACTTCTGTAAAGTGTACAATGTCCCTAGCGTGTCGGATAGTGCTAGTTGGTCGGCACAGACTCAGTGGGCCAAAGGGACTGTTTCCATGCTGTATCTCTGGTAAAGACTAAAGTATTAGTATCTGGAAACCAGGGAGTTTTTAAAACTATAGGTGGGGCTGGTTCTTCACAATTAGGAAGACTTCCTTCTGAAATATTAATCAGCTTAAAGCTGAAATTCCTACCTCCTTCCTTCCCCATGCGCCTCCCGTAATATATTCTCACCAGCAGTAATTAGCAGGTTTTATATTTTTAATAGATTCATAAAACAAAGATGAATCGAATGAAATGAGGAGCCCTTGATTTATTGTAAATGAGCGGATAGATGAATAAAGATATAGACATTAATATTGCTCTTGGTATTACTGAATTTAATGCAGCTCCTCACAGTCACAAGTCTTGGGGCTTTACCATAAATGGTCTGTGGGAGATTGCCCTTAAACTCACTATTCAGCGGCCAAAGAGTGAGTTGAATAACCTCTTTGAAAACTCAGGTCAAGTTGGCAGTCGATTTGTCATTAGGCATGTTGATTGGACTATATCTTTTTTCAACAAGCGATGGTACTGAATATTTGTTTAGCATCTCTTTATTCTAGACTTGTGCATGCCTGTTTACAAGTGCTGAGAGGGCACTACCTGAATCTATCGCAAGGACGAACGACACCTTTGGCCAAGAAAATGCACAGTTTAAAAGAAACAAATAACTAATCAGTAACCTTTAAGGTATGGAGCAGAGATAAGCCACAACCTAAGTCATATCTTGATGACATTAACAGAGAAAAAGGTTCCTCTGGATCAAAGGGCCAGAAATTCTCATTACACCATAGCATGAATGAATGGATACTTTGGTCTTCCATGAAAAATAATCACACATTATTGAAGTACTTTGCTGCTTTGAAATAAGTAACTATATCCACCCACGTGGAACTTCGTAAGAATTGATTCATTTAAAAAATTCATATACAGTAATAACGTTCTTTTATTAAAATGCATCTTTTGTCATTTGGCTTGAGTTGCTTTTTTCAATTATAGATTGATTGAATGATTCAATTAGTAGATTTCTTTGTTAGTAAAAAAACTTTGGCGGCAACAAACAAATGACACAGAGTGCTTGAATAACTTGGCAGCTCAGGCAGCATTTCTGTAGAACATGGATAGGCGACGTTTTGGGTTTAGACTGTATCAGTCTGAAGATGGGTCCTGACCCGAAACGTCACCTACCCAAGTTTTCCAAAGATGTTGCCTGACCAGCTGAGTTACTCCATCATCCTGTGTCTTTTTTTTGTAAACCAGCATCTGCAGATCCTTGTTTCTCTTTTGATAGCAACACCGAAGAAGGGTCCCGACTCAAAAGGAGGAAGGGATAAAAAACAGGGAATTGCAGTCCAGTAAACCTAACTTCAACACTGAACAAAGTGCCAAAATCAATTACAATAAACACAAAATCAGAACACTTGGAAAGCATTTTATTCCACAGATGCTGCCTGACCCACTGAGTTTTTCCAGCAGTTTTCTTTTACATTTGGAAAGCATTAAGGGAATTGGATAACATCAGCAAAGTCAGAAGGGGCAATCATGCTTAACAAAATCTACCGGAGTAGATTTTTGCAGTAACTAGTAGAATAAATAAGGAAAAAATATTCAAACTTTCAGAAGGTTTTGGTAAAAGGTTAATGGGCCGAATTAAAGCTGATAGGATTGGGGATAACATAATGGCATGTTTGAGAATGGCAGTGGAGGCTAGATCATTAAATATGTTTGAAAAAGAGGTAAATATGTTTCTAAATGCCAAAGAAAATGGGGAGAAGGAGGGAACAGGTACCCTGAGTGGATGAACAACAATGATCATGTTGATAAGACCTATTGGGCCAAATGGCCTCCTTGTTATAGATAATAGACAATAGGTGCAGGAGTAGGCCATTCAGCCCTTCGAGCCAGCACCGCCATTCAATGCGATCATGGCTGATCACTCTCAATCAGTACCCCAGTGTGTATTATGTGATTCTATGAGTTTTATTGTGTATAGACGTTTAAACATAATGTGTACGAAAGAACTGCAGACGCTGGTATATACAGAAGATAGACACAAAATGCTGGATTAACAGCGGGTCAGGCAGCATCTCTGGAGAAAAGGAAGAGGTGACATTTTGGGTCGTTTTCCTTCTTCAGACTGAAAGATGGAGAAGTTCAGAACAAAACAGGGCCAGCGACAGATGACCTCAGGAAGAGTGGAGTCCATAATGGCCCATTGTTGGCTGGGGAAGATGTGCGAACGAGAGGAATACAGTGGAACTAGTAGTACGACTATGGTGGGGGAGGGGGGGAGAGAGGGGGTGGGGGGAAGGAATACAGGAGTTACTTGACATTTGAGAAATCAACGTTCATTTGCTGCCTAACCCATTGAGTAACTCCAGCGTTTTGTGTCTGTATATTGAATATATTGAATATGAAAGTTTACAAGTGGTCCGTGTTAAAATATCAGTGCATATAAGGCTTTACTTGGTATAGTTTATCAGTTTGTACAGCATTATTCATTCCTTCCTTTTTAAAGAGGGAATGGTGTGATGTATGTTGGCTGCTCAGAAAAGGCTACCTTTTAGGTTGATGAATTACTACTACCTGAAGAAAGTGTTTCACACGGTTATCTCTTGTAACATCATTTGTATCATGCTCACAGTTCAGTGGAAAGCCTACAGTCAATAATAGAGATTGTGTTTACTTGAAGCACCATGTCGGAGCGAACAAATGATACTCAGCTCCTGAGAACTACAATATTCTACGGACATCACTAAAACAGATGATCCAGTCATCATCAAATTGCTACTTTATGGGAGCTTTCTATGCATTGAAAGACTGAAGCGGCTAGCCTTATATACACTGGAATTTAGAAGGATCTTATTGAAACATATAAGACTATTAAGGGGTTGGACACATTAGAGGCAGGAAACATGTTTCCAATGTTGGGGGCGTCCAGAACCAGGGGCCACAGTTTAAGAATAAAGGGTAGGCCATTTAGAACGGAGATGAGGAAAAACATTTTCAGTCAGAGAGTTGTAAATCTGTGGAATTCACTGCCTCAGAAGGCAGTGGAGGCCAAGTCTCTGAATGCATTCAAGAGAGAACTAGATAGAGCTCTTAAGGATAGCGGAGTCAGGGGGTATGGGGAGAAGGCAGGAACGGGGTACTGATTGAGAATGATCAGCCATAATCACATTGAATGGTGGTGCTGGCTCGAAGGACCGAATGGCCTACTCCTGCACCTATTGTCTATTGTCTATTGTCTATAAACTGACTGCCGTGTTTCTGATTTTATCACGATGATTGACCTTTAAAATTAACTATATACTTTTAAAGAGGTGGCAGAGTGGCACAGCGGTAGAGTTGCTGCCTTACAGCGCCAGAGACACGAGTTCAATCCTGTCTACGGGTGCTGTTTGTATGGTGTTTGTACATTCTCCCTGTGACCGTGTGTGTTTTCTTCGGGTGCTCCGGTTTCCTCACACATACCGAAGTCTTTGGGATGTGGGAGGATACCGGAGCACCCGGTAGGTTAACTGGCTTTTGTAAATTGTAAATTGTCCCTTGTGTGTAGGATTGTGCTGGTGTACGGGGTGATCGCTGGTTGGCTCGGAGTCGGTGGGCCAAAGGACTTGTTTCCATGCAGTATCTCTAAAGTATAAAGAGTCAATGTGAGGCCAGTTCTGACCTCTGTATGGAGTTTAAACGTTCTCCCTGTGACCACGTGGGTTTTCTCCGGGCGCTCCGGTTTCCTCCCACATTCCAAAGATGTGCAGGTCTGTCGATTAATTGGTTTCTGTAAAATTGTCCCTAGTGTGTAGGGCGGCACGGTGGCGCAGCGGTAGAGATGCTGCCTTACAGCGAATGCAGCGCCGGAGACTCAGGTTCGATCCTGACTACGGGCGCCGTCTGTACGGAGTTTGTACGTTCTCCCCGTGACCTGCGTGGGTTTTCTCCGAGATCTTCGGTTTCCTCCCACACTCCAAAGACGTACAGGTGTGTAGGTTAATTGACTGGGTAATATGTAAAAATTGTCCCTAGTGTGTGTAGGATAGTGCTAATGTGCGGGGATCGCTGGGCGGCGCGGACTCGGTGGGCCGAAGGGTCTGTTTCCGCGCTGTATCTCTAAATCTAAAAAATAAAATCTAGAACTAGCGTATGGGCATTCGTTGGCCGGCGTAGCCTCGGTGGGCTGAAGAGCCTGTTTCACACTGTATCTCTAAACCAAACTAAACTAAACAGAATCAAACCAAACCAAACCAAACCAAACCAAAGTAAAGTCAACTAAGCTTAGAGTTTTTTCCAAATCACGAAAAGCACTAGCGTGATTTTTTTTTCCTTCCCCAAACCTCGTATCATTGGTTTAGCTGTCTGGACCAGCCTGGATACAGATGTCGATGCTGTTAATACCAATCATTGTTTGATCGAAGCAACGGCAGCTTTTACTCCAAGATAATTCCGCTCTCCTTCCCATCCCATCTCCCCTGATGGCTTGGCTAAATGTATTGAAGCCTGACCCCTCAGGAAGCCTGATTGCTATGTCAGTGCAGACTTTTACCGACATAGTGTAGTGCAATTCTCAACTGAATAAAATACTTCTGATTGAATCTCCGGTTGGGAAACTGAGGAGCAATTTGCTATCCTTCTAAATGGAGACCTGTTTTCCTTCTAACCGCATAGTTTTTGTTTTGTTCTCGGGTTCCCTCCTAAACACAAATTCACAAACACTTCAATTATTTTTTTTTTGGAATCAAAAGTTAAGCTAATCAGAAATGGTTATTTTTGCACAAACATCGATAGTTATTGCAAGACTTTTTAAAAAGAGCTATCTCATAGTTTTCGCATGCAGTGGGGAATTTTAATACAAGGTCTGTACATCACCCTGAAGTAGAATGTTGAAGTAAAAAATCTCTGCATGTTTCAGCACAGTGGCACAGCTGGTAGAGTTGCTGCCTCACAGAGACCTGGGTTCAATCCTGACCTTGGGTGCTGTCTGTGTGAGGTTTGCACGTTTCTACCTGTGACTGCTTGGGTTTCCTTTGGGTGCTCTGCTTTCCTCCTACATTTCAAAGACGTGCGGGTCTGTAGGTTCTATGGCATCCATCAAATTGCCCCTAACCTTTAGGGAGTGGATGAGAAAGTGGGATAACATAGAACCAGTGTGAGCAGGTGAGCGGGTGTTTGGTGATCAGTGTGGACGGTGGGCTGAAGGGCCGGTTTCCATGCTATATGTCTAAACGTAACTGTTTGTATAGCATTGTATGGAAGTTTGGGTGTTGAGGGAGGAGACAAGACGTTTTTAGGATGTACATATTAATTGGGCGTTTTGTGGTTTAAATCAAATCATACTGGAGATGTTTGAAGCTTTAAACAGAAGTTTTCAACTGGCGCTCTCCATATTGCAAGCATTTGCTTAATGGTGATCTTATACATCGCATAGGAGCAAACAATCAGACAGTTTTTGTGGGGGTGGGGCGGAAAGCACAGAGAGAACATGCATTAATCTTCAAACTCTCAGTAAGCTTGCACTGATTCCACACGTTCCTTGGCATGGCATCATGAAACAGTTCTGGACTCTTGTCTCCTTTGTGTAGAGTATGACATCAGGCAGCAAATTCTTCACAATATCTCCGCTTAACCATCGCTGCTGCTACGCATGCTCGCTCTACAGTTCAAACTCTTTCCCCATTAGGTTTCCGGGAGATTATTGTTCCCGATGCCATGCACTGCTACTGCACCTACAATGAACAATAATCAGATGCCCTGAATAGGGGCTTCCTTGGAACCTGTGACTACGAGGAGTGGCACCAGTAACAATATAGGTCACCTCCTTCCTCTCCCCACAGATGAACTGACAACACTAAGTAATTTCTATGGATAATGTGATTGTCGGAGGCCTGGCTGTGGTGTTAAGTTCTCACAGTAAACTGAAGGAAAGCCCAGAGTTTGATTTATTCTCTCTGAGCCTGCAACAATTGATTGGGATATTGTACTGCAAGGACTGGTCACCTTATTTTTCAGGTTTTCAGTGCAGAAAACAATGGCCTTGTAAACTTTATTTCCCCTGTCACGAATTCATACTTTTATTGACTTCAAACTGGCTGGCTGTAGTGGTGAGTCCAACAAGGATTGCCACTATTCAGCTACCTCCAAGTCAGAGATTTCCTGGATTTATACTGACCTGCTGTAAGTCTGCATTGACCAGAATGACAGATCCATTACTGTGTTCAGATCCCCTGGTGTCGAATGGGATTACACTGGGAAATCTTCCTCTTCTAAATCTCTATGAGTGTGAACTTTATATGGTTTGCATGATTGACTTTTGATGGACGAATATTGTCCTCCATTCAGTGAATTCATCATTTGCCTTGGCTGCCTCTCCCAGTCGGACTAAAGTTGCACTATATACTTTGGCTTGCGCTATCAGGATCTGGTTTATCTGGTATGACAGACAATTTATTGTATATTTATTTGTTGTGTTGTTATATTTAATGTGCCCCAAAGCTGCAGCAAGTAAGAAATTCATTGTTTTGGTCGTGGTGTACATGACAATTAATCACCCTTGATACTCTCGACTGAACCAGTAGTCCAGTCAATTCCAAGATTGGACATCCTGCTGTCAATGACTTGAGCGCAGACGAGCTCAACAACAAACTACTGATTAATTTCAACAAGATTAAGACACAGAATGGAAGAGATAATGCCAAGGTATTTCATAAAAGTTTGAGAATTTTAAAAAGAAACTATGAAGTGAAGGGAACGTGATGTGACCATGATTAACATTTGGGAAGTACAGAGCAGAGGTGGACATTTGGATAGAGAGAGCATGTGGTTCGTGTGAAGCCAAAGAGGAATTTGAAGGTAAAAATAGGAACCTTTAAAGTCTGTTCCCTAGATTTTAATCTGAAGATATCAATCTGAAGAAGGGACCCGACTGTAGACTATAGACGTTAGACTTTAGAGAAACATATATGAAGCAACATAATAGGGTTGTAAACACAATACACATCGATAATATATAATAAACAAAAATTCAATAATTTCATAATCCCAATATCAGTGAAAACAAGTCCTTAGCTCATAGGTTAGTGTTGCGTAGTGTTCAAGAGCCTGCTGGTTTAGACTTTAAACTTTAATACAGACTTTAGAGATACAGCGCGAAAACAACCCCTTCGGACCATCATGTCCGCGCCAACTAGCGATCAACCCGTACAGTAACACTATCCACCACACTAGGGACAATTTTACCAAAGCCAATTAACCTACAAACCTGCACCTGTTTGGGATGTGGGAGGAAACAGGACTCAGTGGGCCAAAGGGCCTGTTTCCACACTGTATCTCTGTATCTCTGGCAGGAGTCATGGCACACAGAGTATGAAACAATGTGAATGAAACAGTTTGATCAATAAAATGGAAGGTTTATATCTGTTGGATTTGGTACAGGTATGACTGGTATCTCAGTTTGACAGAAGCATGTCATCGGGAACCACCTGAGCTGGGAGCATATTGGCAGTGATTGGACAGAGCATGCTCACCAGTTAGCAGATTCTGAGTTTGATTCCCCTTCCATATGTTTGAGCATAAAAACACAGGATGCCATTTCAGAACAACACTGGCAGAGACTTTTTAGTTCTTTTTAGTTTAGTTTAGTTTAAAGATACAGCATGGAATCAAGGCCTTCAGCCCACCAAGTCCGCGCCAACCAGCAATCCCCGCACACTAACACTATCCTCCACACACATTAGGCACAATTTCCATTAGAGACAATTGGCTCAAGACCCTTCTTCAGACTGAGAGTCAGGGGCAAGGGAAACTAGAAGTATGAAAAGGTACAGAACACATCAGAGCCGGCACTGACAGCCAAAGAGCCCACAATGGCCCATTGTTGGCTGTGAAGGAGATGATAACAAAGAGATACAAACAGCAAATCTAGTAGGCCGACAAGGTTGAGGCAGGGACGGGGAGAGAGGTAATGCAAAGGTTATTTGAAATTAGAGAAATCAATATTCATACCACTGTGCTGTAAACTGCTCAAGGAAAATATGAGGTGTTGCGTATGGCCTCACTCTGACAGTGGAGGAAGCCCAGGTCAGCAAGGTCAGTATGAGAATGGGAAAGGGAGTTAAAATGATTGGCAACCGGGAGATCGCATAGGCCAAGGCAGACTGAGCGTAGGTTGTCAGTGAAAATGTATATAATTGGCAACAGAGTGTTATGGTACTTATTATGAGAAGCACAGTTTAAAATCTATTAATGCCAAGCTCCATTAATGAACAATTTGTGACACTTGCTATCAACCCATAAAAGCCATGGCAGCTTTTACACAGAGCATGAAGGAATATTATCTAACACCTGTTACTTCAGTCTATGCACAGCTCATCAATAGGATCAGGGCAAAGTAGGCCAGATATCCTACAGATCTTTATTAAAGAGGTTATTTCTACAATGAATGCAGTACTGATCCAAAACTATTCTGAAGCATCTACAGCAAAGGGGAATTTAATTTTGAGACAGATATTACCTTTGGTTATTGTTTGCATGTATCACTTGGGAAAATAAAGGATCGACTGGCATTTAATTAAATTCAAGGTCTCGATATAATTGGTGCAGCAAGAGGAACATTAGTATTGTGCACAACAGGACAAGAATGCAAATTTTACTTAGAGCACGTACTCATGATGTTGAGTTAACTACTGGGAGTTTTATTATAAAGCTCAGAGAATTTGACTCCTTGGGAAACTAAATTTAGGAGGATATATAGACAATAGACAATAGGCAATAGGTGCAGGAGGAGGCCATTCGGCCCTTCGAGCCAGCACCGCCATTCAATGTGATCATGGCTGATCATTCTCAATCAGTACCCCGTTCCTGCCTTCTCCCCATACCCCCTGACTCCACTATCCTTAAGAGCTCTATCTAGCTCTCTCTCGAATGCATTCAGAGAATTGGCCTCCACTGTCTTCTGAGACAGAGAATTCCACAGATTCAGAACTCTCGGACTGAAAATGTTTTTTCTCATCTCAGTTCTAAATGGCCTACCCCTTATTCTTAAACTGTGGCCCCTTGTTCTGGACTCCCCCAACATTGGGAACATGTTTCCTGCCTCTAACGCGTCCAACCCCTTAATAATCTTATACGTTTCGATAAGATCCCCTCTCATCCTTCTAAATTCCAATGTATACAAGCCTAGTCGCTCCAGTCTTTCAACATATGACAGTCCCGCCATTCCGGGAATTAACATAGTAAACCTACGCTGCACGCCCTCAATAGCAAGAATATATGTGAGGTTATCCACTTTGGTGGTAAGAATAGGAAGGCAGAGTATTATCTGAATGGTGTCAAGTTAGGAAAAGGGGACGTACAACAAGATCTGGGTGTCCTAGTGCATCAGTCACTGAAAGGAAGCATGCAGGTACAGCAGGCAGTGAAGAAAGCCAATGGAATGTTGGCTTTCATAACAAGAGGAGTTGAGTTTAGGAGCAAAGAGGTCCTTTTGCAGTTGTACGGGGCCCTAGTGAGCCGCACCTGGAGTACTGTGTGCAGTTTTGGTCTCCAAATTTGAGGAAGGATATTACTATTGAGGGCGTGCAGCGTAGGTTTACTAGGTTAATTCCCGGAATGGCGGGACTGTCATATGTTAAAAGACTGGAGCGACTAGGCTTGTATACACTGGAATTTAGAAGGATGAGAGGAGATCTTATCGAAACGTATAAGATTATTAAGGGGTTGGACACGTTAGAGGCAGAAAACATGTTCCCAATGTTGGGGGAGTCCAGAACATGGGGCCACAGTTTAGGAATAAGGGGTAGGCCATTTAGAACTGAGATGAGGAAAAACTTTTTCAGTCAGAGAGTTGTGAATCTGTGGAATTCTCTGCCTCAGAAGGCAGTGGAGGCCAATTCTCTGAATGCATTCAAGAGAAAGCTAGATAGAGCTCTTAAGGATAGCGGAGTCAGGGGGTATGGGGAGAAGGCAGGAACAGAGTACTGATTGAGAATGATCAGCCATGATCACATTGAATGGCGGTGCTGGCTCGAAGGGTCGAATGGCCTACTCCTGCACCTATTGTCTATTGTCTATTATCTATATATACTAAATTCTGGTTCATGTAGTTACATAACAATTTTGAGTTTGTTTTGATGCTTGAGTAAGTAGTTGTTGTTATTAAGGGAGCATTACAATCTCTTCAAACACAAGGCTTTAATAAATACTTTTTTAGTTTAGTTTAGAGATACAATGCCAAAACAGGCCCTTCGGCCCAACGAGTCTGCATCAACCAGCAATCCCCACACTAATACTATCCTACACATACTAGGGACAATTTACAATTTTACCAAACCTATTAACCTACAAACCTGTATGTCTTTGGAGTGTGAGAGGAAGCCCGAGCTCCCAGAGAAAACCCATGCAGGTCATGGGGAGAATGTACAAACTCCGTATAGTCAGCACCCATTGTCAGGATCGATCCTGGGTCTCTGGCAGTGTAAGGCAGCAACTCTACCGCTGCACCACCGTATAATCCCTGCAAAACAACTAGCGATTATTTGTTTTGATGCGGTAAACACTCAATGTCCATCTGGATAGATTCTTTATTTCTCACACTGCAAATGTAACCTATTGTAACAGGTAAGTTGCAAGCATGAATTTCCTGTCAGGGTCAGTTTCTGTACGTGAAAGTCAAGTGAAACTAGGCAGGAAGTTCCTGCCTACTGTTCCTTTGTCATATTTGAGGTTAAAAGTGAAGCTGTGAATGATGGGAATGAGAAATACGAACAATAAATGCTGAAAAGGCACAGCAGGTCAGTCATTGTCCAACAGAAATGGATTGTAAGATAAGGTGGATCCTGACAGATCTTTACAGACAAGGGTAGTTAAGAGCTATAGCGTTGAAACCAGCCCTTCAGCCCACCAATGATCACCCGTACATTAGTTCTATCCTACACACTAGGGAATATTTCACAGAAGCCTACAAACCTACACATCTTTGGAATGTGGGAGGAAGCCAGAGCACCTGGAGAAAACCCACACGGTAACAAGGAGAACATGCAAACCATACAGGCAGAAGCCTAGGTCGGGATCAAACCCGTGTCTGTGGCGCTGTAAGGCAACAACTCTACCACTGTGCCACTGTGCTGCCCGGGTACTAGAGTTCTATAGTGCAGGTTTACTTTGTACAAAGTAGTAATCTTAATCCTATCTCCATTAAAGGCTTAGTCCCACTGTATTGCAATCGTTTATTAGATGTCTTTTGGCTGAAAAATCTTGAAGGGCAGGCAGTCAGAACATTTTCCCAGCATGGAAAAATCAAATACTAGAGGGCACAGCTTTAAGGTGACAGGTGGACTCAAAATGCTGGAGTAACTCAGCGGGTCAGGCAGCATCTCAGGAGAGAAGGAATGGGTGACGTTTCGGGTCGAGACCCTTCTTCAGACTGATGAGGTGATAGGGGTAATGTTTAAATACAATGTGCGGGGCAGGTTTCTTAACTCACCTTAAGTGCCTGAAATGGACTGCCGAGAGTGGTGGTGGAGGATGATAGCGACATTTAAGAGATTTTTCTATAAGGGGTATAGAAATACTGGGAACAGAGGGATATGCTGGGAACAGAGGGATATGGATTATGTGCAAGTAGATAAGAGTTGGGCTTGGCATCATGTTGGCATAAGCTCTGGACTAATAGATTATTATTGTTATCATTGCACTATTATTGTTTGTTTTATTGTGTGTACATATGTGTGCGTGCGTATAGATATATATATAAATCTATATAAATGTATATTTGTGAGTATGTGTGTATATATACACACACTGAACTTTTTTTGGCTCTCTCGTTTATTATATTGTTTCCAGTGTTTACATATTCTGTTGTGCTGCTGCAAGTAAGAATTTCATTGTTCTATCTGGAGCATATGACAATAAAACCCTCTTGACTCTCTCTTGACTTGATGTTTAGCACAGACAATGCGGGCTGAAGGGCCTGTTCCTGTGCTGTACTGTTCTATGTACTATGTTCTATGTTCTTTGTTTCTCCCAGGATGGAACTTTGCGGAAACAAAATTGCTTGAATTGAAACAACATTTTCGTGAGTGGGTGGTTTCAATGAGGCACCATAGTTATAAGATAAGGGGCCACTTATTTAAAGTGGCATTGCTGAAAAAAATATTTTCCACAGAATGTCTGGTATAGTCGAGCTCAAGGGGTTGTGGACATTAGATCATTAAAAGTATTTAAGGTAGAGATAGATAGTTTTTTGAAAGATCAGGGAATTGAGAGGTAAGGGGAACTGGCATGGACGGTGAGTTGACAGATCAACCTTGATCATATAGCCCCAAAAAGGCAGCCAACATCACCCTGGGCACAGTCTCATTTCATTCCTACGATCGGAAGAAGGTATAGGAGTCTGAAAACTGACCTCCAAGTTCAAGAATAGCTTTTTCCCAACAACCAACAATTCCCAACAATTGGGGTGGCACAGTGCTACGGTAGAGTTGCTGGCTTCCAGTGCCAGAGACCTGGGTTTGAACCTAACTACCGTTACCCTCTGTATGGAGTTTATACATGCTGTTTTCTCCAGGTGCTCCAGTTTCCTTTCACACTCTGAAGATGTATCAGTTTGTAGGTCAATTGGCTTTGGTGAAATTGTAAATTGTTCCTCGTGTGTAGGATAGTGTTTGTGTACGGGGTGATCACTGGTCGTCATGGACATGATGGGCCGAAGGGGCTGTTTCATGCTGTATCTCTAAAGTCTGTAGTAAAGTCCAAAATCTAAACCAGCAGGGTCTTGAACACGACACAACACTAACCAATGAACTAAGGACTTTTTTTTCACTGATATTGGGACTATGAAATTATTGAATTTTTGTTTATTATATATTATCGATGTGTATTGTGTTTACAGGCCTATTATGTTGCTTCATATATGAATTTCATTGTTCCATTGTCAGTTCAAATGACAATTTAATGCTCTTGACTCTTGACTTGAATGGTGAGCTGCAGGTTTGAGGGATCACATGGCTTACTCCTGCTCCTATTTATCTCTCCTATTTATCTACCAGCTAACAATGGCTATTATGGACTGCACCCTTCCTGAGGTCATCTGTTGCTGGCCCTGATTTGTTCTGGCCTTTCCTTGTCTCCTCCCCTTTCCCCACTTCTATTTTAGTTTAGTTTAGTTTAGAGATACCGTGCGGAAACAGGCCCTTCGGCCCACCGAGTCCGTACCAACCAGCGATCCCTGTACATTAACACAATCCTACAAACTTGAGGGACAATTTATATTTATACCAAGCCAATTAACCTACAATCCTGTACGTCTTTGGAGTGTGGGAGGAAACTGAAAATCTCGGAGAAAGCCCTTGCGGGTCACGGGGAGAACGTACAGGATCGAACCCGGGTCTCTGGCGCTGTAAGGCAGCAACTCTACCGCTGCGCCACTGTGCCACACAGTCTGAAGAAGGGTTATGACCCAAAACATCACCTTTTTCTTTACTGCCTGAGATGCTGCCTGACCTACTGAGTTACTCCAGCATTTTGTGTCTATCTTCCATTTGTGTCTGTGTTGTTGTGCAGTGCCTTTCAAAACTGCAGGGCATCTCAAAGTAGATTAGATCCAGCAACAAAATGCTGTATTTATATAACATTTATATTTAACATAGCAACATTTACCAACACACTGCACAGGAATAACATCAGACAAAATCTCACTGCAAGCCAAGTGAAGAGAAATTATAAATGAAGATAGAAAATACTGCACCAACTCAGCAAGTCAGAAAACAACTGGGGAGAGAGAAACAGACCTAGAGTATTAGGTCGATGATCTTCAAGCAGAATCTTTCTTCTGATGAGCGGCAATATCATATCATATATATACAGCCGGAAACAGGCCTTTTCGGCCCACCAAGTCCGTGCCGCCCAGCGATCCCCGTACATTAACACTATCCTACACCCACTAGGGACAATTTCTTTTTTACATTTACCCAGCCAATTAACCTACAATGGAGCTGAAGCTTTGACTATTGACTCTGGTCCTCTCTTTACAGATGATGCTTGGCTGGATAAGTATTTGGGATAAGTATTTGCAGCATTTTTTGCTTTCATTTCAGGTTTTCAGCATCTGTGACGTTACATTTTCTTTTCTATAAGGAAAAATCAGAAAGTGCCTGGACATAGATTTGAATCCTAATGAGAGGAATAAATTTAGCGAGACACGGAAGGGGATTCTAAACCTGTTGTTGTGTGTGAAATTGGGTATCGAAGTGTGCACAGCAAGATTTCAAAACCAATAAAAAAATAACAAACAGATTATTGATTTTAATGAAGATAGACACAAAAAGCCGGTGTAACTCAGGCAGCATCTCTGGAGAGAAGGAATGGGTGACATTTCGGGTTGAGACTCTTCTTCAGACTGAAAAGATGCTGCCTATCCCGCTGAGTTACTCCAGCTTTTTGTGTCCATCTTCGGTTTAAACCAGCATCTGCAGTTCCTTCCTACACATTCATTTTAGTGATATTGGAAGAGGTATATTTATTGTCCAGCATACCAGGCATAATCCACAATACTCTTCTTTGCTCTATTCATTTATGGTTACTTGACTGGGCAAGGGAAGCCTTGCTATAGCTACTCATCCACAGAATTCCATCTATAATATTGCAGCTGTCTCTTAGCGCTGCATTGAAATACCAGGCTGTGCTTAAATCTCTGGAGTGGGAATTGAAAGCATAATATCCTAATCTAACCTAATCAACCTGGTTCCAGTTGCTTCCCACTGAAGGTCTCCCTTTTCTCCAGGAGAGGACCCACCCGTGACCTCGGTTCGTGAAAAAGCTCAGGAGGTAGCCTAATGAAGTTTCTGAAGGCAGCCTCGTCTCCTTGCTGGAGCTCAGTCATCAGGTTGTCATACTGGCCCAACCTGGGTCTCTTTACGGACAAGGGCTTCAACCACACAGACCTCTTCTTGGGTTTCTTCTTCACCATTCTTCTTTATCTTCTGTCCATCCGAATTTGAAGCGTGAGGGCCGCTGCAAGCAGCAGGGCTTGTATTTGATGTAAGAGCAATGCCAGCATTTTTTGCTTCCTGGTAAACATGATGCAGAATGATCGGTGACCCTACCCACACCCCTTTGGCGCCAAGATTACGTGAAATGGCTACCCCCGTTGTCATCAGTTGTGACCTGACAGGGTCGTGGCTTGTTGAGGGTGGAGGTAGGTTGACTTTGGTTGTCGTAGCTTGTCGTAGTCGCTGTCGTAGGTGGACGTCCTAGGTCGCGACGACTGGGTCGCCTGTTGTCGGCAGCTTGCCGTTGACTAGGTGGTAGGTTGTCGTAGCTTGTCGTAGGCGTTGTCGTAGCTTGTCATAGGCATTGTCGTAGGGGGAGTCGTAGACATTGTCGTAGGGTTAAAAAAAATCAAAGGTTTTTTGGCGATCTGCTACGACTTTGACAGTGGCCGGCAGTCGCCTTAAGAATCGCCAGAGTGGGACAGGTCCTTAACAATCTGTACTTCAATTACTCCATCTACACTTCACGCTGCCTCGACAAGGACACCAGCATGTACAAGGACTAGTCTCACCCTGCTCATTCCTCCTTCTCCCCTCTCCCATCAGGCAAGAGGAACAGAAGTGTGAAAACGCATACCTCCTGATTCAGGGACAGTTTCTTCCCAGCTGTCATCCGGAAATTGAATGGTCCTCTAATCAACAATAGCGCTGTCCTGACCTCCCATCTACCTAATTGGAGACCTATGAACTATCTTTAATTGGACTTTAATGGTTTAACTTTAACTTCAATGACCATTATCTTGCACTAAATGTTGTATCATTTATCCTTTATCTGTGCACTGTGGATTGGCTTGATTGTATTAATGTATAGTCTTTTCATTGACTGAGTAGCATGTAAATAAAAGCTTTTCACTGTACGAGACTGTAATAAACTAAACTAAAAATAATAAAAATAACTAAAAGATGAATGAGCCACTCGTTGAAACTCAGGCAAGGCTTAATATTCCAAAATAACTGGTGCAAAACAAATCTTGGGCTTGAAATTGAGGGAAATGCTGAGAGAAGGTGGATGCTGACTGCCTTCAAACAAGGGGGAAATGGTGTAATCTGGCCACTTTAACACTTAGATAGTTAATAGTTCCAATATATCTCTGATCTCCCTGGGTCTGCTGAGATTTCTACACCCTCAACCCATGCACACTGTTACTGAAACGAGCAATGAATTTGTGGCAAAATCAGTCTTGCAACAGTGCGATTGCAATTCATAAAATAAAATATAAAGGAAGATTGCATAGAGCCAACTAGAGCTAGTCTCGACCCGAAACGTCACCCATTCCTTCTCCCACTGAGTTACTCCAGCATTTTGTGTCTATCTTCCACATATCCAGGTAAGACGTAGAAAGGATAACTGAAATCACTAACAATTCTGACTTCCTATATCGGTGGTATTTTTAGCTTTTAGGATAAAGTCACCAGGTGTGATGTTTGGTGGCAAGCAACAAATAGAAAAGATTCAGGGCTCCATTCAATGACAGTGACATTATTTAATAACAAACTCAAGAAGATTTATTGTGGCAACTAGAGCCAGCGAATTTATATGTGTAACTTTGTTCAATACATATAATCACAGGGAACTGATGACTGTTCACAATAATCCATTCATTGCAGGACCATGAGAACTTCTGTGATGAGGTAGAAAGATAAGGGACTCGAGTCTGGGGATTATGACATTTTATCCTCCCATATTTGATAATCCTTCCTCTTCATCCATTTTCGATGTAACTGTAACCTTTGATTTGATCCACCCTATATATTGACTCAGACTAATATACTCACTTCACAATCTCAGAGCTCAGAATAAATGGCATCCCATTTAATATCCTTCCAGGGCCCTATTGTGAGTCAATAAATCTAATTACTTTATAAAAGTTATGAATTTACCTGCATCTCAGGCAGTGTGCACACCAGTCTGAAAGTATCAATTTATCCTCTGGAGTCTGTTGTATAATTTTTGCACTGCAGCCAAAATTTAACAAGCTTTCATTTTTCTTTTCGATTGTTTGGAGTGTGTTAGACTGGCACCTCATTATTGGCTACAACAAGTGCACTGTTAAAACAGCCAAGGGTGAAGCTGAAAGAGATCTGGTAGATTTTTGTAGATTTGATGCTCGGCAAGTTCAGTTACTTGAAAGCGTCAAACCACAAAACAAAGAGGAAACCAAGTTAAATGACCAAAAGAGTACAATAACTTTGAGCGGACGTCATGTTCGGTGGTGTGCATTTGTTAAATCATATCAATGGCATTCTTATCATCTCATGTGTCTTTAGGGCGGCACAGTGGCAAGGCGGTAGAGTTGCTGCCTTACAGTGCCAAGGACCCAGGTTCAATCCTGACTGGGGGTGCTGTCTGGATGGAGTTTGTACGTTCTCCCTGTGGTCACGTGGGGTTTCTCTGGGTGCTCTGGTACCCTCCAGAACTCCAAAGGCATACAGGTCTGTGGGTTAATTGGGTTCTGGAAACCAATTAACCTCACGATGAGAGGTTACAGTCCAACTGGGGTTTTAGGCCAGAGGAGTTTCTCTTTGCCCGTTTACATTCATTCACAAGTCAGCAACCTTTATTTGCTTGGATGCAGTCACTGGGGGAACTCTCAGTAGCACAAGCGAAGACATGTTATTTAGGTTTGGGTTTATTATGGTTACGTGTACCAAGGTTCAGTAAAAGGCTTCATGTGGTATGCTATCCAACCAGATTAGATAATATTATTATACATAAATGCAATCAAATCAAACTCAAATACAATACAGAGTGCAGAATATAGTTCTCAGCATTGTAGCGTGTCAGTTCCATTGACAAAGTCCAATGTCCACAATGGGGTAGAGGTGAATCGGACAGTACCCTAGATGATGGAATAACTCTCGAGCTATTCCAGAGCCGAGCCATCGTAGCAGATGAGTACCTTCAGCACACAAACAACAGGCACCAAATGAGGCAGAATTTAGTGGCGTCATGTCTGTCAAAGCTGTAGGTTTCTGCAGTTTTATTGCTAATCAAATTATCATTTTATTCATCGCTGTGAGGAAATTGCAAAAATGCAAACTGGATCACTCAACCCAAGTCCAAATTAATAACATTCCTAATGTAAAGGAGAATAGACGCATTTCCTGCAGAGATTGGTCCTTTTGGAAACTACATTGGACCCAAAGGAGCCTCAGAGTTAAGGGTTCAATTCCATACTAATCTTAATCGACAAAAGGGTATCTTGCAATTCTCATTTCAGTGCTGCCAATAAGATGCCATTTTCTATCCACAGCTCATCATGTTACATCAGAACAAACAAAACAAGAGCCAGGCGGGAACTTTACTTTATATATAAATGATAACTTCAGTCACGTCATTCACAGCCAAAAATAACTCCACCATTTAAGAATATCTTCTTATTTCAAGATTGCCTTTTTGAAAATCAGAGCAGTCCAAGAATAATATTCCCAGACATAAGGGTAGATATCATCAGCTTCTCGTTTCACTCCAGCTTTTCTTGAAAGAAGCAAAGCAAGATTTACAATGTCAAGAAAATAAATTTGAAGGGAAGTTGAAACAAGAATCTCAGCCTGTTTCATGCTACTAATAATAATAATAATAATAATGTATTTTATTTATATAGCGCTTTTCATATACTCAAAGACGCTTTACAGAGATTTAGAGAACATAGGGAAATTAATAAATAGATAAATAAGTAAATAAATAAACGAACAGAGAAAGGAGACAGAAGGTGAGGTGACCTTCAGTGGTTGAAGGCAGTACTGAACAGGTGAGACTTCAGCGATGTTTTGAATGTGGTGAGTGTGGAGGAGTCTCTAACGTTTTGGGGTAGTGAGTTCCATAGGGTGGGAACAGCGATGGAGAAAGCCCTGTCCCCCCAGGATCTGAGTTTGGTCCGGATGTGGGGGGATAGGAGATTGGCAGCAGCAGAGCGGAGGGTGCAGGTGGGAGTGTGCCTGTGGAGGAGGTCGGTCAGGTAGGATGGGGCCAGGTTATGGAGGGCTTTGTAGGTTATGAGGTGGATTTTGTACTGGATTCTCTGGGGGATGGGGAGCCAGTGGAGTTTATAAAGGATGGGGGTGATATGGTCACGGATCGGGGTGTGGGTGAGTAGACGGGCAGCGGAGTTTTGAATGTATTGAAGTTTACTGATGATTTTTGAGGGTGCGCCATACTGATTTTAATTTCTGAGAATATTATTCTTGGAATGCTTTTCATTGATCATTTAATCATTTTTAATGATTTGCTGGAGTTTGTTTTTAGTAGTTTAGTAAATAATTCAAAATCTCCACTTGCATTTATTTCAGTTTGCAAAAGACCTAATTGTCCTTGAATCTTTAGGGCCATTCCTGAATGGTCCTTCGTTCACGTCAAAGGTACAATAGATTTTGATAAGGTCACAGAGTCACACAGCATGGAAACAGGCCCTTCAGCCAAACTTGATACCCATCTGAGCTAGCCCCATTTGCCCATTCTAACTTATTTGTTACATTTAATGCTCTAACTTATTTGTAAAATCATTACCTATATACACATAAGTGCTAAATATAAATGTGAGGATGATTAACTTCATACAATGCCATAGTGGGACAGCGGTAGAGTTGCTGCCTTACAGCGCCAGAGACCCGGGTTCGATTCTGACTATGGGTGTCGTCTGTATGGAGTATGTACATTCTCCCTGTGACTGCATGGGTTTTTTTCTGGTGCTCCAGTTTCCTCCCATGCTCCAAAGTTTGTACAGGTTTGGAGGCTAATTGGCTTTGGTGAATTTGTAAATTTTCCCTAGTGTGTAGGATTGTGCTGGTGATTGCTGGTCGGTACCGACTCAGTGGGCCGAGTGGCCTGTTTCCACACCGAATGTCTAAAGTCTAAAGTAAAGCCTAAAACTGTAATTGGAAGAAATGAATTTGTATTTACAGAGTATCCTTCCCTTTGACATTATACCTGTTTTCCAGGCTATGAAATTGGATGCAGGGAAGAAAATATGTTTTTTACAGGTGGCTGGTGTTCAAGGTCCCTATGCCTAAACATAGAGCCTATCTTTTTCCACTATTACACAGGTACAGTCAATATCAATTGTCAAAGCACCAATCTATCTTCACCTATTCCTTTTCTCCAAAGATGCTGCCTGACCTACTGAGTTACTCCAGCTTTTTGTATCCATCTTCGGTGTAAACCAGCATCTGCCATTCCTTCCTACACATTTTGTCAGCCCCACTGCAAAATCTCCTCAAGGTGTGCCTACTTTGAAGAGGTTCTCCTCATGAGGTTCTCTCCTCTCCGATGAGAGTTCTGCAACACCCTCTCTCCCTGTTCCCCCTCTGTGATTCTCTGTACCTTCTATATCTTTAGTTTCCCTCTCCCCTGACTCTCAGTCTGAGGAAGGGTCGTGACCCGAAACACCACCTATTCCTTTTCCCCAGAGATGTGGCCTGGCCCGTTGAGTTCCTCCGGCCTTTTTGTGTCTATCGTCAATGTTCCCCTGCAGGTGGGGACTCACATTTGCAAGGTTTAAATGTGCCTTTGCTTCTCCTGATGGCATACATGGACAGTGTATCTAAATCCATCTTACAGGAGTGGAGCCAAATTAAATCATTTTTAAAGTTTGGTTTACAGCTGTGTCTTTCTATGATTAACCTTTGAGTACATTGGATATTCTTGCAAAGAAATAGGAGGCATGGAAAATGCCATTTAATTATAATGGAAAATGAAATAAATTCTATGCTTGTTGAAACAGGCAGGCCTGTACAATTTGGAACAAAACTGAGATCTTCAAACTGTGTTCATGAAGAACATAATGCTGTTCATGATTTTTATTTAAACATTAGCAACAGTTAATCATGATTGAGGTCAATTATCTCTCCAGGAATAATATATCTGTGGGTCTTTAAGTTGTCATACTGGATATATTGTTCCTGCATGGTTTCAGAGTCTGAGATCCCTGCATCAGGTAATCCATCAATACAGGGCATCACAGTGGCGCAGCGGTAGAGGTGCTGCCTCACAGCGCTAGGGACTCAGATTCCATCCTGACCTCAGATGCTGTCTGTGTGGAGTTTGCACACTCTCCCTGTGACTGCGGGTTTTTGGATTTTCATTAAATACTAAAACTTTACCTCAGGATTTATTTGATATCTGATATTTCAAAAAGACCAGCCATGATTTTATTGAATGGTACAACAGGTGTAAGGGATGGGATGACCGATTCCGGGACACATTTCTTTTGATATGGATGGAGACTATCAGTAATTGCATTAGGATTTGGCCGCATACAGAAAAAGATAAATTGTAGATGTATGTGCATTATTAAAGTGTGAAACTCTGCAACTTGACTAGGTTGTTTGGATGTCCTACTTTTTACAGAGATGGTACGTGAAGTGCAAACCTGGTATCAATCATTCGCTTCCATTTCATTACATTTCTTAACTGACCAAATTAACAACATGGAGCCTGAGATACTTGGTTTTATAATTTGTTATTCGTCAATCAACCGGTGAGTTAAGTTGCTTAATTGATCTACCCATAGCATTCCTTACTTTGCGATCTGTCAGCTTATAGTTCAC
This sequence comes from Rhinoraja longicauda, assembly GCF_053455715.1. Taxonomy (NCBI): domain Eukaryota; kingdom Metazoa; phylum Chordata; class Chondrichthyes; order Rajiformes; family Arhynchobatidae; genus Rhinoraja; species Rhinoraja longicauda. The sequence goes on from NC_135974.1 coordinate 11,607,036, forward strand.
CCTGAAGACAATTGTACAAGTGGGTTCCACAAGTAGTCATGTGTTGGTTTGTAGACTTTGTGTCTATCGCCTGCGGGAGTAAATGTTGGATATGGGGAAAAAAGTACTGCAAAATCTCAAAGGCATCAATGCCCATGGCGCAGAAGAAGGAGGAAGATTATGGGAAAAAGACCTAAAACCACTTTTATATTTGTATTTATTTTCTCCTGATATGTGGGCAATGTGGACATATTCATTGTTCAATCCTTTTGGCTCTGAAGCAATGATGGTTATTCTCCTGTTGAGAGGCTGGAGTCTTTGTGGTGCTTCTGGAATTTCAGGATTTCGCACAATAACAACATAGAAAGATTTGTTCAAGTCAAAAGGGTGTACGCCTCAAAAGTGAGTTTTGTTTAGTTTAGTTTAGTTAGTTTATTATTTTTATGTGAACCGAGGTATAGTGAAAAGCTTTTTGGTTGCTTGCTATCCAGTGAGCGAACAGACTATACTTGATTGCTACCAAACTGTGCACTGTGTAGAGATACAGGACAAAGGATGTAACGTTTAGTGCAAGCTTTTTGCTTGCTTGCTATCCAGTGAGCGAACAGACTATACTTGATTGCTACCAAACTGTGCAAAGTGTACAAGATAAAGTCCAGTAAAGTCCGATTAAAGATCCAATGAGGTAGATGGGATGTCAAGATCACTCTCTAGTTGGTGAGAGGATGGTAAAGACAAGCCTTTCATTTTATTTGCTTTCAAAATGAAATAGAGTTAGAACTCTGAATGAAGCTGAATATCTTTAAATCACAAGGTTCAAAGATGGATTATTTCATTTTCATGAAATGAAATAACATTAAAAAAATTATTTTATAAACTGTAGGCAACTGCTAGAGCTGCTTCTCCTGATGGCAAACATGGACAATGCATCTAAAGTGGTGCAACTGCTAGAGCTGCTACCTCCCAGCACCAGGCGTCTAGATTCAATGAACTCAGGTGCTGTCTGTGTGCAGTTTGTGCGTTCTCCCTGTGACCGCATGCATTTCCTCCGGATGCCCTGGTGACCTCCCACATCCTAAAGATGTGCCGGTTTGTAGGTTAATTGGCCTCTGGAAAATTGCCCCCAGTGTGTAGGGAGTGGATGAGTAAATAGAATAACATAGAACTAGCATGAATGGGTGATTGATGGTTGGCATGGATTTGGTGGGTCGAAGGGCCTGTTTCCATGCTGTACCTTACAATCAATCATCCAGTTTTGTTTAGGTCAATAGTACACGTTTTCTACTTCTCTGCCATGTTTTTTCTTATGTAATTTAATCAACCATTCTAACTAACATTCTAACACAAGGAGTCTCTGCCCACTTTTGGTCCAGTTGGTATTAATCTCCTCTTTGGTCTTCTCGGGAACCACACCCACCGTCCATCTCTCGGCCTTGAACAAGGAGGCTCATTCCACTCAAATCTCACTCCATCACCTCACATAAAAGAGTACTGGTCTTCAGCCGTTACTGCCTGGAGCCTGCTTGTTCCCATTACTTAAATAACAGCTGTGGAAAGGTGAGCACCAACATATTCGTTAAAAAAAAATAAGATGTGTTTCCCTTTCTGTACCGCAGGTGGTTACGATTTAGAAGTTTCGTTATAGAATAACGGGCGATTGGTGGCACACCACACTATAAATCCCATAAGTAACTACGGAAGGACCAAACGGTTGAGTGGGTAGAGAGGTTCCCGAATTCCTAAACTGAATTAGTTTGCGGTGTGCTACCCTCACAAGTCAGTTATTCTATTTATACTACCACTTTGGTGAAGTAAAATCGAGTTTCTTTCCTCCATGGGCTTTTAATATTCATGACTCCGAGCAAAATCAGTACAACTTCCAGTTTGCAGACAGAACCAATTGTATCTCAACACCATTTGACACAATATCGCCATTAAACTATCACTGAAACGACAGGATTCCAAACCTCTAAATTCCTTTAGTTATCCATTACATATCCTTCATTCACTTGCATCTGGTACTATCACAATGTTTAAGAAATATTTAAACAGGTACTTGGATAGGACAGGTTTAGAGGGATATGGGTCAAACACAGGCTGGTGGGACCAGTGTAGATGGGACACGTTGGTGAGCGTGGGCAAGTTGGACCGAAGGGCCTGTTTCCACACTGTATTACTCTATGACATGGATTACTGACCGTGCACTGCAAGTCATCTCACCCCCCCCCCCTTGCCGCATCTATCTCCTCATCAATTCAAGCCCTTTGCATTTGTTTAGCCTTCTCCCTTTATCCCCACTCATTTGTTCTACTCAACTCCATGGTACATTTTCATTCTCAGCCTCCCATCACCTTACGATTCATGAATTTCTGTTTGGAAAAAAAACAGACAACATTTCAATCAAGTTGAACCGATCACAGACGTTGAACTCATTTATTTCTTCATATCTGTGCACTTCCTAGTGCAGTGTAGGGACTCAATCTGTGTGACATTCATGGTGCTGAGGATCAGAAAAGTAGCCATTTGTGCCCCCACTGCCATCATAATCTCACCTCCTCAGAAAAATAATTTACAACCAATGATTAAGGATCATTGGCACTTGATATGGTCCAAAAAGGCACCATGTTCGAGTGGCATACTGAACAAATCTTACTGTTAAATGCAAAAGCACTTTGATTCTGTACTATAATGCTTCCCACTCTGACTTCAATGGATAAAAAAAAGACTAGTATTTGTATTATTACTATTTAAGGAAAAATCTGTATGTAATAAGTATCCCAATAAAACTTAGACACCCAATTAAAATTTGTGGGTGTCCAATGTTACTAATTAACATTGCAAAATTTAAATGTATAAATCAATGTTTAACAGCTACCAAACTATAATTCTTCTTTTCCTGGAATGTAGCGCACTTGGCAAGTTCACCTGTGAACATTATGTAATCTATGAACAATGTGATGGATTTAGAAACTTGAGCCCAATAATTTTCCAGTCATTATCTCAATAAAACCTGTATCAGGTTCAAGGCCTTTGATGATCATATTGTTCCATCTCTTTGGATGTTTATAGTGAGCTAAGTTATCTAAAAGGATGGGTGCCAGTGCTATGCCATCTTATATCTTTCAGCATTAAATGTCTATAAGATTTATTTGGAGAGAACTGGGGAAAGGGGTCAATAGTCTCTCGTGAAGGTAGAAATCAAATAAATGCTAACAGTTAGTTATGTATTATCCATAGGGCCACACATCATTCCAGTCATTTTGGATTTATTTAAGTCTTCATTTAGTACTGGATTCATTTCCCAAAAGAACAGAATAACGTAAAATGCTTTTTGAAGTAAAAACAAGAAACACAACAACACACCCCATCTCTTGTGAGATTGTGTGTCGGTTTTGAAAATGGGGAAGCAATTGGTTGAGGCAAACACTGAGAAGCCCAATATAGGTCCGTATGCATTGGAAGAATTAAATATTTTGCACAATCGTGTATTTTATTTCCTCCCCTGATAGTGTTTAGATCTTGGTGCAATACCACAGGAACTGTAATAATTTCCAAATAAATATTTTCAGATAGACAAAGCGCTGGAGGAACACGGCATCTGTGGGGGGTGTGTGCAGGCAATGTTATGGGTCACAACCCTCTTCAGACTGATTGTAGTAGGGGGGAGAATTGAGACTTGTTATTTGTCCAAACAAGGTTGTCTCCTCCCAACTACAATCAGTCCGAAGAAGTGCCCCACCTGAAATGTTGCCTGCCCATCCCCTTCACGGATGCTGCTTGACCTGCTGAGTTTGTGATTTGCTCACGATTCAAACATCTGGGCAACCAATTCCTTCTTTTCATGCCCTTTTCAAGATTATCTCTGTTCTGGCCCAAAACAATATTAGATTTAGCCAAACACAAAAAAACAATGTCGGAATAATTGTTTACTTCTTCAGAGTTAGACGTGGATACTTGGCAGAACTAGTAATTAATTTCTTAAGGATAGCAAAATACTCTGGAGTGAAAATAAAAATGAGTAAGGATGCAGTTATCCAAAGGGTTAAAGAAAATGTTCGGACATCAGACACAGATGGATTTGGGAATACTAAAGGGAGGGGTGGGCAGAGCAGGGATATGGCTATGTTCATTATGTGGTAGATTTACCACTGAGAACTAACTGCAAGGAACAGAGTCATGACTGAGAGGATTTACGAGGATCCTACCAGGACTCGAGGGCCTTAACTATAGGGAACAGTTGAGCAGGCTAGGACTCTATTCCTTGGAGCGCAGGAGGATGAGGGGTGATCTTATAGAAGTGTATAAATTCGTGAGAGGAATAGGTCGGGTAAACGCACAGACTCCCTTGCCCCGAGTAGGGGAATCGAGAACCAGAGGACATGGGTTTAAAGTGAGGGGGAAAAGATTTAATAGGAACCCGAGTGGTACGATTTTTACACAAAGAGTCGTGGGTATATGGAACGAGCTGCTGGAGGAGGTAGTTGAGATTGGGATTATCGCAACTTTTAAGAAACATTTAGTTAGATACATGGATAGGATAGGTTTAGAGGTATATGGGCCAAACACAGGCAGGTGGGACTAGCGTAGATGGGACATATTTGTCGGTGTGGGCAAGTTGGGCCAATGGGCCTATTTCCATGCTGTAGGACTTTATGACTCTATGACTCTATGGTGCCGCCCACATTATGCTTTACATTTTTACAAGTAACATATTGCTTTAAATATATTTTTCTTAATCATCATTTGGTGAGAGGATGTTGGGAGGGGGAAGTGGCCCATTCTTTCTCCTCCTAACCATAACCCTGCCTCAGCACCCAACTACTGTGTACTTCCCACCACTAAAGCTCCATTATGTACTTTAGACTGCATGTTCATGGTCTGCTTTATCTACAATAAATGATAACTTATTGCATATTTCATCGTCGTGGCTATCCCTCGAGGTCGAGGACGATGGTCTACCTTCCGTTGATTTTATGAACTCTCAGGTGGCCTATGAGTCCAAAGTTGAGCGATTGAATCAAGTATTCACCGCTTCTGTGCCGGTTCTTGACTAGGAGCTTCCAGCCATCACGTAGCCTGCTCCCGTCGCCCTTCCCCCATCGCCAAAAGTCTTGAGTGAAGTTTCTAAAATTCTGCCGTCAAATTGTACTTATATTTTTCTAAATTAATCAGAATGTCCAATGCACTTGCTGCTAAGTTCCAATATGTTCTAAGAGAGAGCTCTTCTTTTCAATTTTCACTCATCAGATACCCTAGAATCATAGAGGCAGACAGCATGGAAGCAGGACCTTCGACCTAACTCATCAATACCTTCCTGAGTTAGTCCCAATTACCTGCAATGTCCCACATCACTCGAACTTGTCCAAATGTTGTGTAAACATTGTAATTGTGCTCGCCTCCTTCACTTCCTCTGGTAGCTTAATCTGTACACCCACCACTAGCTCATCTATGCCCCTCATGATTTTATAAATCTCGATAAGGTCTTCGCTCGGCCTTCTTTATTTCAGGAAAAAATAGTCTCAATCTGTCCACTCTTTTTTTATAACTCAGTTGCCCTATGGTTCTGGCAACATCTCAGTGAATCTTTTTACAACTTCTCCAGCTTAATCTTTCTTCCTGTAGCATGGCAACCAAAACTGTTTGTAACGTTTAGTTTCAAATTTAGCTACTGCTCACTTGAATTCAAGATTTGCCAAATTGCCAAATCGTTGGTCACATAACTTCAAGGGTGGAAGTCAACCTTACTGTGGATGAATATTTAGATCTATCCAACCAAGAGAACAGAGCTGAAAATATCTCCAGAACCGAACATGGATTTAGATTTTAATATTGAACTTCACGTTGCGAGTAGCTAATCTGCAGATTGCAAAATAATGGGACGTGTAATGAGAATTATTCCAGTTAGCAAGTTAGTGACAGACTGAGGTATGTTAGCCTGGGCCTTCTGTACAGCATTCCAGATTCTGTTGATCATTCCAGATCAATTAGTTGAGAGTCAAGATTCAAGAGTGTTTTATTGTCATTTGTCCTGAAACAGAACAAATAAATCCTTACTTGCAGCAACAGCAGCATAACAGGTTTGTGAACACCGTATTCAATTGATAATATAACAAACAAAAAAAAGTTAAATCACGAGAAAAACACAATCTAGTGCATAACAAAACAAAGCCCAATGTTTGTGTAGGAAGGAACTACAAATGCTGGTTTAAACCGAAGATAGACACAAAAAGCTGGAGTAACTCAGCGGGTCAGATAGCATCTCTGGAGAAAAGGAATAGGTGACATTTCAGTCTGAAGAAGGGTCTCAACCTGAAACGTCACCTATTCCTTTTCTCCAGGGATGCTGTCTGACCCGTTGAGTTACTCCAGCTTTTTGTGTCTATCTTAAACCCAAAGTTCCTAGTGCAACCCAGGCAGTTCGTAGTTCGGAGTTTAGTTGGAGTTTGTAGTGTTCAATAACCTGATGTTTGTTGGGAAGAAGATGGTCCTGAACCTGGACGTTATAGTTTTCAGATTCCAGAAGAAATTCTTCTTCGTCCATTATTCCATTCACATTCTTCCAGAAGGCAGGAACGAAATGTGTGCATTGCCAGGGCGGTGTGGGTCCTTGATGATGCTGACTGTCTCTTTGACACACAGTCTCTTGTAGATCCTTCAATGGTGGGGAGGTCAGTACCCCTGATGGACCTGGCAATGGCAACTTATAATAGACACAAAGTGCTGGAGTAACTCAACGGGTCAAGCAGAATCTCTAGAGAAAAGGATGGGTGACATTTCAGCTTAGGGACCTTTCTTCAGACCCGAAAAGTCACCCATCTTTTTTTCTCCAGAGATGATGCCTGACCTATTGAGTTACTCCAGCACTTTGTATCTATCGTTGGTATCAATCAGCATCTGCAGTTCTTTGTTTTTACATAGTGTTCACCACTTTTTTAATCTCCAATGCTGAGCATTCAAATTGCTGAACCAGGCCATGATGCAACCAGTCATTATTATGCTCTACACTGTACACCTGTAGAAGTTCAAGATATTTAAGGAACGGACTGTATTCCATATAGGAGAGGGATGGCGTTGCTGAATGTCTCTAGCAGCTTGGCAGCCAGACTGTTGGCGTGTGTCAGGATGTAACGCAGATGAGCAGTCTTCAAATTGACATCAAAATATTCCTGAGGTTGTCGAAGGTAAAGCGATTGTCCTGTCTTAATATCTCCACCTGGTTTCAGATTCATGGAAACTGAGGCACGATGAAACACTTCAATACTGTGCTATCTTTTATTTTAAATGTAAAAACTCCTTCATAGATCATCCCCAAGTGACACATAGCATCGGGTTTGGCATGAGCCCTTTAAGGACTACAATGGATGCCTAACTCTGTGATGCAGGAGGCAGATACTTGAAAAGAGTTATATCAAATGAAAGGATTTATTTTTTTCCATACCATTATTCTAGTTGTGGAGTCTATTCCACTTAAGTGAATATCTGATGAGTGAATATTTCTGTCAGGTAAATCTAACCTATTTCTGTCAATAGCTGTCATCTTTATTATTGTTGCCTTCTGCATGAGCATGAAAGTAAATCTAGGATGTGCATAGCACCAAAGCTGGCTGCAGCTTTCACGGGGAAAAAGGGCTTTTAGTCGAGGTAGCGGTTGTCACTCATGTGACCCCTGAAACTATCTGAGATCAAAAATAATGAAGGCCAATGGTTCCTTGAATAACCCAGCCTCTTCTGCCTTCTTTTCATGATGGGAAAATTGCTAAGCCCATTCTGAAAGGGTCTCGGCCCGAAAGGTCACCTATCCATCTATCCATGCTCTCCAGAGTCACTGCCTGACCCGCAGAGTTACTCCAGCACTTTGTGTCCACTTTGAAAGATTTTGTGCAGGAGCTGCTGTTTAAGGCAGGACTAAATGTTATTAAGTCCCTGGACACATTTCTTTACATATTCTGCTTAAATATCATGCCCGGAGGTGCAGAGATAGTTAAACGGCAGAAGAAATAAAGCCCATCTGTAGAAACAAAGAACTGCAGGTGCTGGTTAATACACAAATGTTCACAAAATGCTGGAGTAACTCAGCAGGTCAGGCAGCATCTGTGGAGAACATGGATAGGGGGTGTTTCCGGTCAAGGTCCATCACATGAATGACAACTGCCACCGCAACTAAAAGCCCTTTTTCCAAAATGGAATAATGAAATGCTTACTTGCAGCAGCACAACAGATATGTAAAGTTGGTAATCTGTAAACCCCATAATAAACAACAAATAAAAAGTTCAGTATATATAAAAGAACAAACAAAGAATAATAGTGCAAAGCCAAAATGAATGCCCCCAAGTCTATGTAATTCTGAACTTATTTGGAGGTCGTTGTGTTTAATAGCCTGATGGTTGTAGATAGAAGGATAGGTATACCATCATGGTTATGCCTCCAAATTGCAAACCATTCTGACTGGCCAAAATACCTCACTGTGCCATCATCACTGCGAAGCCCAAATGGAGGAATTCCCATACCCGAAAACTCTCTGGAAACACTTTCCCCATTCAGATAGCAGCAGTTGAAGAAGGTAGCAGGCTCTCCCCCACTTTCTCAAGGGCATTTAGGAACGAAGAGTGGTTGGAAGGAAGGCCAAGGAAGGTTATATCCTGCAAAGAAATATCATTGAAAAATGTAAATATGGACATCCAGAATTTCTCTTGCTCACTTTAACCTGTTCCTTTTCTTAATAGCATTCACACTAATAAGATTTATATGGAAGTCAAGTATTCCTGTCAAGCAATTAGTGTTATACGACAGGCGGATAGCAATATTTTTAGCAACAGCCGATCTATTCAGTTCCATTTCAAATTGCCAGCCACACATCTGTGTGGTTGATAAAACCACACAAAGAAAAATATATTTGCAGAACTCTCAGCCGCAGCCACTGGAGTTTTAAATGTTTAATTCACTTAAATCCTAATCAGCAGTTAAATGTGTGACTTAATTTCTAATTGAACTGCCACCTTGCCCAACTAATGATTGGATTTTGGGTTTTAAAGAGGTGCATTTTCGAAGCACCCTTCAGCTGAGAATGTATAATAAATACAAACATCAGCATGCCCCATTATTTAGCCAAAACCTGAGTTCATTTTGCGAACACATTTTCAAATGATAAAATATCATTGCCGATACCTCAAGCAATAAGACCACATCAGACGTTCAGATGTGCATAAAATTAGCAAATGAATAAAACATGAATTCCAAGTAAAATTGTGGCATCCTTTTAAGGGCAGAAGTACCAAACGTTCTGAAGACCTTCTTCATGTAGTTCTGCTGCTGAATCTTAAATACTAACTTGATAAAAAAAACTTCTTCAGTTAATTTGAGGAGCAACCCAAGGTCTGGTTAATAGTTCAGTACACTTTCCCAGTTCGGTTATGGAATTTAAATCATTTGGAAATAGATGGAAAATTATTTTTGCAAGTGACATGCCAAATATGTATTCAAGCTATATAATCACAATTCGTTCATAAAGTAGTGGATATAAGAGAAAAGTTTGGTATTTGTTGTCAAACACTAGTTAATTTTGCTGGGTCGGCATGGTGGCGCTGCAGTAGAGTTGCTGCCTTACAGCGCCAGAGACCTGGGTTCAATCCTGACTACTGTATGGAGTTTGTACATTCTCCCTGTGACCACTCATGCAGCCACAGAGAGAACATACAAACTCAACACAGCCATCACCTGTTGTTAGGATCGAACCCGGATCCCTGGCGCTGTGAGGCAGCAACTCTACCACAGCGCCCCTGCGCCGCTCCAGAGGCAAAAAGACAATGAGTGAAGAGGAGTGAAATGTAAAGCCAGAGGGAGGGATATAGATGGAAGGCATCCTTAATGTGGCAAATTGTTCACTCACCACTTGTATACATGGTTTGGCTGCATTTGAGGCAGGTGTAGAATGGGGTAATTGGGTTAAAGTAAGTAGTGTTGTCCATCTTTGACCATCTCTATAAGCAGTAAGGTGGCTGGCAAAGTGTGCTTTCATTCTGTTTTTTCATAATATACTCTTTTATTGTATTTGACCATTTCTGGCAAGGCTAGTATTTATTGACTATTCCAAATTGCCAACTGACTGAAGAGGCAGATGAAAGCCAACTGTATTGATGGATCAATGGTCACATATCCATCAGATGTGTAAGGGCAGATTCCATTCCCCAAAGGACGCTATTGAACCAGAGGGGTCTTCATGCTAATTCATAGTTTTAAAGTCACTGCGACACAAAGCAGCTTTTTTATCTCAGAATTATTAAGCTACTCGCATTTAAATTCCCCAGCTACTCTGGTAAGATTTGAACTTGTGCGGTCAGAACAATGATCCAGATTTGGGATATTAGTCTATTAATGTAATTATTATATTGTCCTGCATCCAGGAATGTCACCTCCTGAGTTTATTTTGAAATACAGTATTAAGCACGAGTATTTAGAACAATAGGACATAGCAAAGTACAGCATGGGAACAGGCTCATCGGCCCACAGTGTCTGTGCCAGATAAACTAATCTCCTCTGCCTGCACGTAATGCAAATCCCTCCAGTTTCAGCATATCCATGTATATGTAAAAGCCTCTTAAAATTGCAATGGTATCTGCCTCCACCATCACCCTTGGCAGTGCATTCCAGGCACCAATCGCACTCTGTAAAAAAAAAAAACTGCTCCCCACATCTTCTTTAAACGTTGACCCTCTCATCTTAAAGCGAGATAGCGAGGGGATTTGCGTATGGGAGCAGGGAGGTTCTGCTGCAGTTGTACAGGGCATTGGTGAGACCGCACCTGGAGTATTGTGTACAGTTTTGGTCTCCTAATCTGAGGAAAGACATTCTTGCCATAGAGGGAGTACAGAGAAGGTTCACCAGATTGATTCCTGGGATGGCAGGACTTTCATATGAAGAAAGACTGGATAGACTCGGCTTGTACTCGCTGGAATTTAGAAGATTGAGGGGGGATCTTATAGAAACTTACAAAATTCTTAGGGGGGTTGGACAGGCTAGATGCAGGAAGATTGTTCCGGATGTTAGGAAAGTCCAGAACAAGGGTTCACAGTTTAAGGATAAGGGGGAAGTCTTTTAGGACCGAGATGAGAACGTTTTTTTTTCACACAGAGAGTGGTGAATCTGTGGAATTCTCTGCCACAGAGGGTAGTTGAGGCCAGTTAATTGGCTATGTTTAAGAGGGAGTTAGATGTGGCCCTTGTGGCTAAAGGGATCAGGGGGTATGGAGAGAAGGCAGGTACAGGATACTGAGTTGGATGATCAGCCATGATCATATTGAATGGCGGTGCAGGCTCGAAGGGCCGAATGGCCTACTCCTGCACCTATTTTCTATGTTTCTATGTAAAGTTATGTCTTCTGGTCTTTGACACTTCCTAACCTGAGAAAAGGGTTCTGAGTAACTCAGCGGGTCATACAGCATCACTGGAGAACATGAATAAGTGACGTTTCGGGTTCAGACCCTTCTTCAGTGGTGTTGGCAGGGGGAAGAAAGCTGGAAGGGAGGAGGGACAGAACAAAGCCTGCAAGGAACAGGTGGACACAGCTTCACAATTCGCAACTCTTCAATTCTTTTGGTCGCATATCTTCTGTCTTTTCATCTCTGGCCTTTATCCAAACATCTGTCTAGCAGCCTCCCTCGTCCCCCGTCCCCCCCTCCTCTCACCTGTACACACCTGTTACTGCCAAGCATTGTCCTGCCCCCTCCTCTCTTCCAGCTCTTGATCTTATAGAGGTGTACAAAATCATGAGAGGAATAGATCAGGTTGACAAACAGAGTCTCTTGCCCAGAGTAAGGGAATCGAAAACCAGAGGACATAGGTTTAAGGTGAGGGGGAAAGAATAAGGTGAGAGGGGGGTGAGGGATAACATTTTCACATAAAGGGTGGTGGGTATATGGAACGAGTGGCCAGCAGGGGCAGTTGAAGACGAGACTATTGCAAAATTGAAGAGACATTTAGACAGGTACATGGATAGGTCAGGTTTAGAGGGAAAAGGGCCAAATGTAGACAGGTGGGACTAGTGTAGATGGGACATTTTGGTCGGTGTGGGCAAGTTGGGCTGAAGGGCCTGTTTCCACGCTGTGTGACTGCATGACTGTATGACTCATTGACTCCTCCCCTCCTCGCCACCACAATCAGTCTGAAGAAGAGTCTCGACCTGAAGCATCACCTGTCCACGCGTCCTGGGATGCTGCCTGACCCGTTGAGTTACTCCAGGACTTTGTGTCTTTTAAAATAAAAGTCTTCCTCTGCTGAGTTTCCTTCCACATGTCAAAAAAGTTGGGGCATAGAGAAATTGCGAATGAGATGCTGTCAGCATGGAGCACATGTTCTCTTGTGCCATGAGAAAAGGTATATGTTATTTGAAAGCTGAAATTGCTGAGAGGGTTAATAACATGAAAGCTACAGGAATCCAGGACAGAGTACATCAACTAACAGTCAGCCCAACGGGCAAAGGAGAGTGAATAAGGAAAGTTGTGTTCCTTGAAGATTGATTGATTTGTATTGACATATCGGAGAGTGTGATTGCTTTATGCATGCATTGATTTCTGTGATGTGATTTCTGCCTAAGATTAATCAGGCTCTCAAGGGCTGAATTCCCTTTATAAATCAGAAAAGGGAGTCAACCAGCTCCATCAAAAGTGGCCTTCAAAGTAAAACTTCAGTGCTGTCAGATGAAGAAACTATTGCAAATGAACAGCATCTTTTTTTTTTTTCTGTTGCGACAAACACAAATACCACCATTGGCAAAAACACAAAAAGGTTCTCAGCGAGCGAAACTTTTTGTACAATTCGTTTGATTGTAACTTTCAATGCTAATTTTACTAGGCCGCTGGTGCATTGTTAAACAGGAGAGCATTTGTGTTAACCATTTCTTGCCCGCTCAGCCACAGAGGATGCTGAGAAGATTGTTGGGATCCTGAGAATTTTCTATTAATTGAAATGGCACAAGGAATTATCATGTTTCTCAAACATTTTACTTGGTTGAAAAAATATCTATGGTTTTCTGAGGTCAATGATTTAAATCACGTCAATTTACTCCAAAATCATAAAACAGAATTTAACTTTGTCAGTAATGCAATCCCGTAATCTATATACTAAAACTCTCATTTGTTTGTTTGTTTGTTTGTTCCTGAACTACAGCCAAAACAGTACATGATAGCGCGACAATTTTAGGACCAGCTTCCTCACCGTCGTCCCTTTATAAAGTGCGAATGGAAGAAGTTTCATTAAAATCGGTGTTATATTTTTAAAGTTATTCACATCTTAAAGTTTAAATCTATCTCCTAGGGAGGGAGGGAGGGGGAGGGGGGGAGAGAGGGGGGAGGATAAGGGGGGTTGGGGGTGGGGGGAAGGCGAAGGGGGGAGGGGGAGGAGAGGGGGAGAGACGGGGAGGAGGGAGGGAGGGGAGGGCAGGGGGGAGAGGGGGAGAGGGGAGAGGGGAGTGGGGAGGAGAGGGTGCTGTACCAATGCAGGAGAGGTTTGGGCCCAGTGGGTCCACGATCTAGAATATAATAAAAAGGAACTGCGGATGCTTGTTTGTGTCAAAATAGCCCCAAATTGCTGGAGTAACTCATCGGGTCAGGCAGCATCTCTGGAGAAAATGGATAGGTAATGTTTCGGGTCAGGGCCCTTCTTTAAATGCAATCCAATACCACGGTTATAAATGTGCATCATTACAAGATATGATTCATAATAATGGAAATCTTAAAATCATGTCCCTTATAAATATTTTGAAGGAGAAAAAGTAGATGCCTCAACTAGCACTTTGTTTTAAAATTGAAAGATACAGCATGTAAACGGATTCTTTGGCCCACCACACATTCACAATAGTTCTATGTTATCTCACTTTCGCATCCATTCCTTACACGCTAGGGGCAATTTACAGAGGCAAATTGACCTAGAAACCCGCATGTTTTTTGGCTTGTGGAGGAGACTGTGGCACCCGGATGAAACTCATGTGATCATTGTGAGAACCACACAGACAGCACCCGAAGTCAGGATCGAACCCTGGTCTCTGCCGCTCCACCAGCCGTGCAATTGTGAATTCCCATGTGTTCTTCTGCCTCCAACAACTGTTTTTCAAAGTAGTTGCTACCTTGATGGACCTAATCTACACTGCAGAGATTAATTTTGTTCTCTGCATCCCTCCCTCTCTCTGCAACTTAGAACACTCCTTTACTTTACTTTATCTTGGATGCAGCATGGAAACAGGCCCCTTCTGCCCACTGACCAGCGATCACTGTACACTAGAACTATCCTACACACTAGGGGCAATTTTACAATGTTGCCAAAGCCAATTTACCTACAGCATGTATGTCTTTGGAGTGTACGAGGAAAAAGGAGGATCCGGAGAAAACCCACGCGGTCACAGGGAGAATGTACAAACTTCGTACAGACAGCACCCGCAGTCAGGATTGAACCCAGGTCTCTGGATCTGTAAGGTGTACGGTCCTTAACCTGGCATTTTGACATTTTGGTTTCTCTCCACACAGTTGCTGCCTGACCTGCAGAGTACTCTCAGTATTTTGCGTTTCTGGGCACAGTTAATGTACCCTGGATGCAATGGCGTATTATGTTGGCAAACCACAGCCATTGTTTTTTGTAGACCTTCAAGTAGAATCAAGTTGTCGAGAGGATAATGAAAAAGAAAGCAACCACAGATTTTAACGTATTTATTCACAAAATGCTGGAGTAACTCAGCAGGTTAGGCAGCATCTCGGGAGAGAAGGAATGGGTGACGTTTCAGGTCGAGACCTCAGAAGGGTGAGTTAGTCCAGCATTTTGTGAATAAATACCTTCGATTTGTACCAGCATCTGCAGTTATTTTCTTATACAGATTTTAACGTGGTGCTAAGCAGGAGATCGTCACTGGCTGCCCTTCTGGAACTGAGTACTTATGAAGAAAATCCTACAGTGATGGATACATGAAATTGCAGGTGCTGGTTTACAAAAAATGGCACAAAGTGTTGAAGTAACTCAGTGGGCCAGGCAGCATTCCTGGAGGACATGGATAGGCAATGTTTTGGATTGGGATCCTTCATCAGACCGAGGATGATAAAGTTAGCTTATGAGAAAAAAATATTTTGACCTGAATCATGTTGTCTGTCAGAGTATGTATTATTTATTATTTTTAATGTGGATAGAGAGATTTCATGGAGGAGTTACATGTAATTGAAAATTAATACGTTGAAATTTCAGTGCGTATTATTAACTGCTGGGTTAATGCATTGATATGAAATTCCTCTGCCTGCCATTTTAATGAAGCTATTAACCAGTTTAAAATAGCTTAAGGCTTTTGCCAGATCAAAGGAATTTCACATGGAGCTGTTAAAATGTCAGTTGCTGATATTGTTTTATGCAATTTGAACCCGCTGGAGTTGCCTACGATGATTTAAAGAGAAGAGGAATAAATTTCTAATTTCTAATTTCTAATAAGAAATAAATAAAAAAGAAACACTGTCAAATGAATTAGTACTCAAAAATGGTCTCAAACTCTAATCAATTAGTTTTAATAAACTCCTTTTAAAATACAATGCCATCTTCTCCTACTATATTTTTTAATGGTGATCTTTTCTAGCTGTCGTAAGCGAACCATCCTATTTAATTCCTAACTCTTCAATCCTTTTGTATTACACTTCTGTCCTATCAACCTCCCACCCTCCCCCCCTCCCCCTTCACCTGTATCCACATATTACCTGCCAGGCTTTGTAATGTCACCCCTTTCTTTCAGTTTTCTCTCCCCCCCACCCACACTACAATCAGTCTGAAGAAAGGTTCCGACCCGAAACATCACCATGATCTCCAGCGATGCTGCCTGACCTGCTGAGTTACTCCTTACTCTCTCCTTAAGCCTATGTTCTCTTGTTTTTTTGATATCCCAGCCATGGTAAAAAGATTCTGATTTCCTGTCCTATCTATGCCCCTCATATCTTTATGTACCGTTCAATAGACAATAGACAATAGACAAAGGAGTGGGCCATTCGGCCCTTCGAGCCAGCACCGCCATTCAATGTGATCATGGCTGATCATTCTCAATCAGTACCTCGTTCCTGCCTTCTCCCCATACCCCCTGACTCCGCTATCCTTAAGAGCTCTATCTTGCTCTCTCTTGAATGCATTCAGAGAATTGGCCGCCACTGCATTCTGAGGCAGAGAATTCCACAGATTCCCAACTCTCTGACTGAAAAAGTTTTTCCTCATCTCCGTTCTAAATGGCCTACCCCTTATTCTTAAACTGTGGCCCCTGGTTCTGGACTCCCCCAACATTGGGAACATGTTTCCTGCCTCTAACGTGTCCAACCCCTTAATAATCTTATACGTTTCGATAAGATCCCCTCTCATCCTTCTAAATTCCAGTGTACACAGCATCTTCTGTTCCGTTGAAGACAAAATGGAGCTCATTGCACATATAATTATTAGGTCCTGCCTTTAGAATTGTATGCAATGGAGACATTTCTTCGTGTTTGTAAACTTGTACCTCATAAATGCCCTCTAAGGCTGACCAAACCAACCTGTAATGGAACAGCATAACAAAAGAAAGAAAAGCTGAACTAAGCTTCACAAATTCACACCAATTCATTTTGCATGCGTTAAATTCTTTGTTTGCTTCTTAGAGCAATGTTACTGCACAGTGTAGGAAGGTACTGCAGATAATAGTTTAAACCGAAGATAGGCACAAAAGTAACATGAGACACAAAATGCTGGAGTAACTCAGCGAGTCAGACAGCATCTCTGGAGAAAAAGTCAATGGCAGTGTGAATATTAATTTCATCAATTTCAAGTAACCCTCTCTCCCCGCCCTCCCTAATCCTAGTCGTCTTGCTAGTTTCACTGTTCGTATCACTTCGTTACCACCTCTTCCACAACCAACAATGGAACATTGTGTACTCCACCTTTCCTAAGGCATCGGTGCCGGCTCTGATTTGCTTTGTGCCTTTTCATATCTCTAATTTCCCTCTCCCCTGACTCTCAGTCTGAAGAAGGATCTCGAACCGAAACGTCACCTCTTCCTTTTCACCAGAGATGCTGCTTGACCCACTTAGTTACTCCAGAATTTTGTGTCTATCTTCGGTGTAAACCAGCATAAGCAGTTCCTTCCTACACAAACCTTGTGTTTGTTTGAATTCAAAGGGACGGATTATTTTGAAGTGCAATTTGCAGAAGAGAAATAAAAGTCTATCTGTGTATCGTGGCTAAATATAAATTTAGGTTCTTGCTTAAATGATAGAGCCATTGATTTCACCAAAGGGTACATTCGAGAGCTACCCATTGGAATATTGGGCTGAACAGGTGGAGTTTAAAGTTGAAATGAATCCAAATCACAGGAGAAAATTCACATTGCACCCAATTTAATTTGAATGTAAGTGGCAAGTCAAAATAAGTTGGTTCCAAGCAAAGATACTAGAGGAACAAGATAGACCACTCGACCCTAAAAAAAACTTAGTATGTCATGGCGCCATTTTAGAAGACAGAAACTTGCAGAAATATTTAAAAAGAAAAATAACAAAAATCTGTGAATTGATAGATGAGATATATTCTGCATTTTAATGGTATCATCACACATACTGTTCCCCCAAAACACTGATTACACTGCTAGAGGCATAGTGAACGGCGAGTTTTGCCTACTAAAATGGCTCCTTTGCGTACTACACTTCAGTATAGGCGATTTCAACGGAGTGGTCCATCTTGTTCCTCGAGTATCTTTGGTTCCAAGTAATAAAAAGCTGATCAGTAACACACTGTAATAGAAACAACAGTGAAATCTAAGGACTTGCCCCACTTCAATGCGAGGTTGCTGCCAGTTCCCCATTTAAATGGGTTTTTATAAATCTTTGATCTGTGAGATCAGCATGGTCACTACCAATAAAAGATGGGTTTTATAGATATACTTGGAACAAGAATAAATGTATATAATGTGCTTCCAGCTCCACACAGATTCTGCAAAACACATGGAGTTTTGAATTTTATTTAGCTTCTGGTTTCATTCAAATTTCTGTCAATCCCTTTGACATCCTGAGAAAGGAACTTCAAATGTAACCTCAGTGGGTTTCGTCAGATCACAGTATTTTCAGTACAGAAAGATAAATATGTTCGAGCTGACACATGAACATATTCACGCAGGCAGAAACATCACACATAAACTCTTTGGGACACAAATGAAATACACTCACACACTCATTCAGACACCCAAGATATATATGCAAATACTGTTTGGTTTAGTGTAGTGTAGCTTAGAGATACAGTGCGGAAACAGGCCCTTTGGCCCACCGAGTCCACGCCAACCAGCGAACCCCACACATTAACACTATCCTACACATACTGGAACAAGTTTAATCTTATACCAAGCCAATTAACCTACAAACATGTACGTCTTTGGAGTGTGGGGGGAACCGAAGATTGCGGAGAAAACCCACGCGGTCACGGGGAGAAAGTACCAACTCCGTACAGACAGGACCCGTTGTCCGGAACGAACCCAGGTCTCTGGCGCCACAAACGCTGTACGGCAGCAACTCTACCGCTGTGCCACCGTGCCGCCCAACTGCCTTAAACACGTAATTTATGCACACCAAACACTAAATCTTTACATTCAATCCAACTTTTCAATATGAAAATTAAGACGTCCGCTAATGTTTGGCCAAATTAAGATGTTTCAAGGGTGTTATGATGTTAACTGAGCCAGTTGTTTGAAGTAGAAACAAGGAACTGCAGATGCTAGTTAATATACAAAAGGACACAAAGTGCTGGAGTAACTCAGCAGCTCGGGCAGCATCTCTGGAAAACGTGGATATGTAATGTTGCAGGTTGAGACCCTTCTTCAGCTTTGCTTCTAGTCACCCTGCTCCAGGATGGATGTCATTAAACTAGAAAGAGTGCAAAAAGATTTCCGAGGATGTTTACTGGGTCTGAAGGGTTTGAGTTAAAAGGAGAGGTTGTATAGTTTGCTTTAGTTTAGTTTAAAGTGTGGGAGTGTGGGAAAAATCCAGAACATCCGGAGAGAGAATCACATGTGGCGGAACCAACTCCAAGAGACCATCAGGCCTCAAGTAATGATATGGACGTTTAAAAACCATTCAACACATTTATAGCAAAATGAATAAGTAAGCATCTAAAATATGAAAAAATATAATTATAAGAACTGATAAACACTAGAAAATAATGAAATGCTTCAAAGCAAAAGTTCTGCAAATGTCTACCTATATTTACCTTTCTGTGGTTCTGGCCACTGCTGTTCAAATGAATGAGGTTGCCATATGTGCACCTGTGTATCATAAGGCTGTGGCCTGGGTCCAATATGCATCTGAACTTTCTCTTCAGCCCACAGTGCTTTCCCATGGAGGTCAAAAGTAATCATAGCTGTGGGTCGAGAGGTCAAACGTGCCAGTATCTCTGAGGGAATTTTGGATTTAGGCCCTTGGGCAATTCTGGGCAATGATCCATGGCTACCCGGGACACGAAACATGCTGCATAAAGATGAAGATAACTATTGAGGCACAAGGAACTGCACTTGCTGCAGTCTTGAGTAAAACACAAAACGTTGGAGGAACTCAATGGACCATGTGTCGGGTTAGAACCCTCATTCGTTTCTCTTTTACAGATCTCTTTTCCAGCTTCCCCCCCCCCCCACCAAAATTAGTCTGAAGAAAGGTTCCGACTCGAAATGTCGCCTGTCCATTCCCCCCACAGATGCTGCCTGACCCGCTGAGTTCCTCCAGCACTTTGTGAGGAGAACTATGTTTGTCCTCTGAAAGGGACAGCACTATTTGCCTCAATGCCTTCTTTTTGTTATTAATTCTGTTTTCCTCCTTGCATGGAAAGAGCCTGCACCATCTTCAGCCCAAAACACGGACTTCCAATTTATTGTTACACGTAAGCTGGCCAGGAGAGAGATCCTTGTTTGAACTTATAGGATAATTTGTTTTCTTCCATGCTTCCTGGATTAGAAATTAAGTGGCAGGTTGTGAGTTCCTAATTACAGATGCAGTGTCTATTTTTACCGACACTGCTTCAAACAGTGATGCAGATGAATGTGCCGAGCATGTTGTAGCACAGACCCGCAAAAACCCTTCCTTATATCCTACTATTTTGGTAAATAAATTAAAACTATTAATAAATTTTGGATTTACCAGCCATTTACCATCCACCCGCCAAACAACCGCGCTGTCGACGACCGGAACGACAACCGAAGACACCCTGGTAGGCCCGACTCGCCCCACAGGCCTCCCAGGGGACTGCGTTGAAGCTGGGCGGCGAGGCCTGTCTGGTCAAAGGAGCCCCGGCGACAGTAGTGGGTGCCAGCGGTGGCGGGAGCCTCAGTAGCAACTGGAGCCTCGGTGGCAATGTGGGCCATGGGCGGTAACGTGGGCCTCAATGACAGCGGGAGCCTTGGCGGTGGCGGGAGCCTCAGTGGCGGTGGGGCCTCGCGGTCGATGAACGTGAAGGGGGAGGGGAAGCCACTGGAGGACCCGGAATGGGGGGAGCACCGTGAAGAACAATGGGGTACCCGGTGTGGAGGAGGGGGGGGGGGGACTCTAGTTTAGAATCTGCCCAGGGGATAAGCTTGTTTGTTTGTTTGTTCATTTGTTCCGGTGATGGGCTGTGCACACGGCAGCCAGCCAACAGTCGCTTGTCTTTTTCTTTTTGTTTTCACTTTTAATTTCAGGTTTTTGTGTACCTTTTGTGTTGTGACTGTCGGTAGACCAATTTCCCTCCAGGGATGAATAAAGTTTATCCTATCGTATCGTATCGTATCGTATCGTATCGTATCGTATCGTATCGTATCGTATCGTATCGTATCGTATCGTATCGTATCGTATCGTATCGTATCGTATCGTATCGTATATTTAATTTAGAAACGTGAACCTCCGTGACTGAACTGCACTGAATTGTCAGATATTATTAACCACAGGGAGAGGTCGGACAGACCTGAATTGTTTTCTCTGGAGTGCCAGAGTTGAAGGAAGACCTGATCGACATGTATAAAATCATGAGAGGCATAGAGAGGATAGACAGTTAGAACCTTTTTCCCAGGAAGAAAATATCAAATTCTAGAGGGCATGGCTTTAAGGTGAGAGGGTGAACCTTTAAAGAGATGAGTGGGGCAAGTTTTTTATCCACAGAAGGTGAGAAGGTGGTGAGTGCATGGAATATTCTGCCAGGGGTGGTGGTGGATGTAGTAGATATAATAGTGGCATTAAAGAGACTTTTCAATAGGCACATGTTTATGCAGGGAATGATGGGATATGGATTACGTGTAGCCAGATAAGAGTTGGTCTTAACATCATGTTCAGCACAGACATTGTGGGCTGAAAGACCTGTTCCTGTCTGTGTTGTAAGTTCTATGTTCTACACTCTATGTTCTATGGTCTATAAGATGCTGTACTCCACCTCTCATGTTGGGTCGACTTGCATTGAGTTTAGAGAGAGCAAGCATGATCTCAAAGGGCTAAATGGCTTCTTCGGTGCTTTTCCCGTGATACATTAAATCCACATATCTTCTTCTGAATACTGAAATGTTGGAAGCATTGTCAGATCTGGGATGAAGAATTAAATTTGACAGAGTTTGGCTATGATTGATAACATGTTGAAACTTTGCACCCTTTTTATTTTATCCAATTATTCACAAGGTGTGAACGTCAGTGGTAAAACCAACTATTGTTGTCAACCTTTGATAGTCCCCAAACCTAAAAGGTCTGCTAGTCCATTTCAGAGGGGAATTATGCAACGACTTAGATAGACTAAGTAAGGAAATCATAGCACATCCATGCAGAAGCCCTTCCTTATATTCTATTATTTTGGTAAATACATAGGAAGGGCATGGAATTCTATACTGGTTCAAATACTTTGGCTAGGCCCATCTTATTGGTGGATTTCACAACTTTCCTGTAGCTTCGCCATAGCCGTTGGTGATGGCAGCTTTTACCCCCCCAAATTATGTAATTTATATTCCCCAGACGAGATTCAAACTGCTCAGATATTCCACATCTTTTGCTGATAGTCCAGAAACCTGATTGGTGATCGACCTTGAAAATGGACACAAAGTGCTGATGTAACTCAACGGGTCAGGCAGCATCTCTGGAGAAAAAAGATGGGTGACGTTTCAGGTCGGGACCCTTCTTCAGACTGAAAGTAAAAAGGAGAGAACTAGAGGCAAGAAAATGCCAGACCAAAGCAGGTCGAGCAACAGACGAGTGAGGAAGGGTGAAGCCCATAATGGTCCATTGTTGGTCGGGGAAGTGGTGATAATGAAATGTCACAAGGATGCGGACAGTGGATTTAGTAGGATGACTAGGGTGAGGGAGGGGAGGAAAGAGGGAATGGGGGGGTTACTTGAAATAAGAGATATCAGTGTTCATGCCGTTGGGTTGTAAACTGCCCAAGCTTTTCCTCCAATTTGCATGAGACCTCACTCTGACAATGGAGGAAGCCCAGGACTGAAAGGTCAGTGTTGGACTGAGCGAAATGCAGTCCCACAGTCCGTAGCCCACTTATGCTCAGTACGGCTTCGCCTTTGTGATCTCCCGGAGGAGGCCTGGGTAGGTACATTCACAGAATTCGTATGGGGCAAGTATTTAACCAGAGGGTGCAAGTATTCAAACAGAGGTTCGTGGGTTAATTTGGCCATATTGAAATCATAGAGTCATAGAGTCATAGAGTCGTACAGCAGGCCCTTCTGTCCAACTTTTTCAGCCAGAGAGTTGTGAATCAGTGGAATTCTCTGCCACAGAAGGCAGAGAAGGCCAATTCACTGGATGTATTCAAGAGAGAGTTAGAGTTAACTTATGGTTAACGGAATCAAGGGATATGGGGAGAAAGCAGGAACAGGGTACTGATTCTGGATGATCTGCCATGATCATATAGAATGTTGGTGCTGGCTCGAAGGGCTGAATGGCCTATTCCTGTACCTATTTTCTATGTTTCTATGTTTCTATGTTTCTAACGTGCCCACGCTGACGAAGATGCCCCATCTACGCTGATCTCGTCTGACATCTAAACCTTTCCTGTACGTGTGTTTGTTCAAATGCCTTTTAAATGTTGTTACAGTACCTGTAGCGGGCGGCCCGGTGGCGCAGTGGTAGAGTTGCTGCCTTACAGCGAATGCAGCGCCGGAGACTCAGGTTCGATCCTGATTACGGGTGCTGTACTGTACGGAGTTTGTACGTTCTCCCCGAGACTTGCGTGGGTTTTCTCAGAGATCTTCGGTCTATGAGATCTTCGGTTTCCTCCCACACTCCAAAGACTGCAGATGCAGGTTTACGCCGAAGATAGACTCAAAATGCTGGAGTAACTCAGCGGAACAGGCAGCATCCCTGGAGAAAAGGAATAGGTGACGTTTCGGGTCACGAATATAAATTGCCAAACAAACTTGACTATTCCTCAAAATAAAGCGGGTAGGGTAAGTCTGCATGGGTTAATTTTCCAGCATTTGTTGTTTCCTTTAAACTTCTATGGAGTTAAAAGATTCATCTTGGTAGTTTACAGCAAGGATATATCATGTTGCAGATCAGATAAGTGACAGAGAACACAGGTTGCATTTTGAATCTTGCAGCCGCATCCTCTTAGCTTGTAAACTTTGAGAGCTCTCACATATCAGTAACCTATTTTTGTCTGACTCATCGATCTGTGCGCAAGGAAGCTTCCTCAATCAAAGTAACAGGCCGCTTAAAGTTCAGTTGTGCCACTTGAATAGTTGCCTCGTAGACGCCAATCACTCTTCTGATGTAAAAGCAGATCAAAACTATTTGGTGGTACCAAAGAGACAAGCCTAGCCAAGGTCTTTGAAAAATTATCGAATCCCATGATGTTGGCTTAGGAAGAGTACAAAGTAAAGCCCCAGCCCCAAGGAGAAAAAAAAAGCAGGTCAGAGCGAGTGCTGTCGTTATTATCATTGGCAGCGGATTCCACAATGCTGCCAAGTCACAAGTGAAAGAGGGGCATGTTTTTCCGCTGCTCACATGTCGAGATGTTCAGGGTGATGAACCTCTCCCTGCTCCACTGAGCACTTTAACAAAGCACCCCTGGTTTCTTTTGGACGCACACCATGTCTCTGCCTTGTAATAATAATTTCAGGCCAGCAAAGCGTGATTTTATTTCACAGCAATGAGTGAGTCAGTGATTAAGGGGCTGGCTCATGGCTGCGTCCAGCTTTAAACATTCATTTCCAACACAAAGAGCAAGAGATTTCTTTGAGAATTCTTGTTGCCTGGATCATCGGCTTTCAGCTTTTTCGTTCCTTTCACTCCTCAAAGTCATTCGCACGTTGTAAAATCTACTTGTTGGACTCAAAGTCAGTGAGTGGGTGGTGAGTCAGGGTCAGCACATTGATAAAACTCGGTGATGCTTGTCATTTTCCTTGTTATTTTCACGTCTACATACACCAGAGGAGGGGGCCATTCGGCCCATGGGGTCTATGTTGGCTCACATAACAATTCCATTACCCCACTAATTTTCCCACATTCCCATCCGCTTCCTCCCAAATCCTGTCATTCATTTACACAAGAATACCCAGTAGGCTTAGAATGAGAGGGGACAGATTTAATAAAAATTTAAGGGGCAAAGTTTTAACACAGTGGATGGTGGGTATCTGGAACGATCTGCTAGTGGAGGTAGTCGAGACAGATTTTTTAGATTTAGATTTAGAGATACAGCGCAGAAACAGGCCCTTCGGCCCACCGGGTCCGCGCCGATCCTCACACATTAACACTATCCTACACCCACTAAGGACAATTTTTTTTTAACATTTGCCCAGCCAATTAACTTTCCCTCACATTTAATCTATCAAACTGGCTCCAGAAAAATAAATACATCTGGAGATTGACAAAGTGATCTTATCACTCAAATTTTAAATGTTTTCTAATTAAATACTATCTTATATTTACAATCATCTGTTGGGTAAATTAATCAAAGCCATTATTAAAAAGTAAAGGAAACATTTAAAACCTAAAATGATAATCAAGTTTATAATTTTCAAGGCTTTTCTTCTTCTTTACAGTGTTATGGATGAGGTTTGTGAGGTAGTTGATAAAACTAGTGTGGGATGACTGTCTCTGTCATAGATAGAGCACAAAGTGCTTTGGGTCAGATGAGTATTGGAAGATACACCAATCAGCCAAAACATTATGACCACTGACAGGCAAAGTGAATAACATTGATTATCTTGTTACAATGGCACCTGTCAAGGGGTGGGATATATTAGGCAGCAAGTGAACAGTCAGTTCTTGAAGTTGAAGTGTTGGATGCAGGAGAAATGGGCAGGAGTAAAGACCTGAGCGACTTTGACAAGGGCCAAATTGTTATGGCCAGACGACTGGGTCAGAGCATGTCTGAAACGGTAAGGCTTGTGGGGTGCTCCTGGTCAGCAGTGGTGAGGACCTACCGACAGTGGTCCAAGGAGGGACAAACCACAAACCGGCGACAGGGTTTTGGGCGCCTAAGGCTCATCGATGCGCGAGGGCAACGAAGACTATCCCGTCTGGTCCAAACGGACAGAAGGTCTACTGTGTCACAAGTCACAGAAGATTTTAATGGTGGTCACGGGAGGAATGTGTCACAATACACAGTGCATTGCACCCTGCTGCGTATGGGGCTGCACTCAGAGGACCAACAGCATATTAGGCAGGTGGTCATAATGTTTTGGCTCATCAGGTCATAATGTTTTGGCTGATGTGTTCCTTTCACTTGGACTGATAGCTGCTTGCTCCAGCGGTAAAGACTCACATTACACAATGGCTTCCTGAATGTTTCATCTCCATTTTAAGTAGTCATGGCCCAGGGAGTCCTTTGAATCAGAAAATGTTACAATATTTCGAGGGAGATTGAGGAACTGCAGATGCTGGCTTAAGTTTAGGTTTAGGTTTATTATTGTCACATATGAAGAGGTAGAGTGAAAAACTTATTGTAAATTCTGGTTTAGGTTTAGCTTTATTATTTTTGTCACATGTACCGAGATACTGTAAAAAGCTTGAGGCACAACGTGCTGGAGTATCTCAGTGTTAAGTTACTCCAGAAGTTTTTCAAGGGACTTTGAAAACATCCTTTGAGTGATATCTCAGTCTTCCTGGAAGTTTCTTTGCAGTGGTGGAATTGGAGAAGAGTTACTGGTTTTTAGGGAGTCAATGCCAAATGTGTTCAAAGTGGTCCTACCTTGTAATAAGGGCACATGCATCTCCTTCTGATTCTACTTGGCCCCCTCCAGAGGTATGAGGTGGAGCGAGGTTGATTCAGGGCTAACTGATGAATCAACTTGACAAGTTTATCCTCCTCTCTTGCATACTCATTCTAGAATAGCTCAGCAACAGGAGTTAGAAACATAGAAACATAGAAAATAAGTGGAGTAGGTCATTCGGCACTTCGAGCCTGCACCGCCATTCAATATGATCATGGCTGATCATCCAACTCAGTATCCCGTACCTGCCTTCTCTCCGTACTCCCTGATCCCTTTAGCCACCTGTTCCTTGCAGGCTTTGTTCTGTCCTTCCTCCCTTCCAGCTTTCTTCCCCCTGCCAACACCACTGAAGAAGGGTCCAAACCCGAAACGTCACTTATTCATGTTCTCAAGTGATGCTGTATGACCCGCTGAGTTACTCAGAACCCTTTTCTCAGGTTAGGAAGTGTCAAAGACCAGAAGACATAACTTTACATAGAAACATAGAAAGTAGGTGCAGGAGTAGGCCATTCGAGCCTGCACCACCATTCAACATGATCATGGCTGATCATCCAACTCAGTATCCTGTACCTGCCTTGTCTCCATACCCCCTGATCCCTTTAGCCACAAGGGCCACATCTAACTCCCTCTTAAATATAGCCAATGAGCTGGCCTCAACTACCCACTGTGGCAGAGAATTCCACAGATTCACCACTCTCTGTGTGAAAAGAAACGTTCTCATCTCGGTCCTAAAAGACTTCCTCCTTATCCTTAAACTGTGACCCCTTGTTCTGGACTTCCCCAACATCAGGAACAATCTTCCTGCATCTAGCCTGTCCAACCCCTTAAGAATTTTGTAAGTTTCTATAAGATCCCCCTCAATCTTCTAAATTCCAGCTAGTACAAGCCGAGTCTATCCAGAGTTAGTGAAGGGCATTCAGTCAGTTATTGTAGTTGGGCCGGCCACGGTGTGAAGAAACATTGCAGAGATATACTACCTCTGCTCAGCAACCTGACAAGGAAAACCAACTCTGGAACAGATCTCCTGTAAACTCAGTGACCATCACTTCAGCTCCAGAGCAGGGATTAAAGTTCAGCCACAGGGATTAAAGTTCAGCCATTCAAACACAACAAAATGTAACATTAAAAAATAAACCGATTAGTTCAGGACCTGATGTAAAATCCATATGCGGACAGTTAGGTAAAAGCTTAAACATGTGATTGTTTTGACATGCATAGAGCCGAGAGCCAAATAGAAAGTAGGCGTTTGCTTTTGCGTTTGGTTGTTAGCATTTGCATCTATTTTAAGAAGCAATAACTAATCACTTATTAAATTAAATGTGACTCTCAGCAGAACTCCCTATGGTGCCCTTGACATGATGTCCAAACATGCAGTAGTCTCATTTCTACTCTGCATGAAGTTTCTGGGAAAAATTCCAAACCTGCTGAGGGAGATTAAATGCACTGCTTAACAGGTTCATGGAAATGCTTTCTTCTGCTGGGAGAATCAAACTGCTTTTCTGTTTTAGCTGGTGCTTTGCTCTTTGCTGTTTCAGAGTCAATAAACACATACATTGTACCTACTGCAACTGACATATAAAATGCCTGCTGCTATCTCCTTAAGTGAAGCTGTAATATGTTTGGAGTTGCTGCTTTGATGTTGACATTGTGATGGCTTTCACATTAACGATTGTGTCTTGTTGCAGCCAACCGTGTGGGAAGTTACACAGATCCCCCAGCCAGGGGCAGTAGCTTACTTTTGATGCTGCAATCTCCGAAGACCCACCTCCCCTTTTATTCAAAATGTATACTTTCAGTTCCATTTCCCTTTTCCCTTTTCATAAGCCAAGCATCGCCATCTCCAAGCCTGTCCCTTGGAAACGGTCAGCAGGATATGTGTGGCTGATGCAAGGATAAATCTACTTCTGCTTTTACCTCTCTACACAGAAGAGCAAGATCGCAAATTTAACTTTCCAGTTGTAGGTATTCACTCTATTCCACCTACTCCTTATTCCAACATGGTGGACTATGCATTTAGTTTCAGAATTAAATTACCTTTCCCATTTTTCACTTAACTGTAACACTTCATTGACCACAATTCAAAAATAACATTTTGCTGGTCAGAAGATAATTGGAGTTTCCTATTTAGGATGGATGGGATCATTCACCTAATCAGATCCATAGATCCACCCTCTCCCTCTTTACTTCCCTGTGGCTCTGCAACTTGTTCCCAGGATGTCGTTTCTTAAAAAAAGATACCTGAGATTTGCAAGTTATTTCACTGAAGAAGGGTCCCGACCCTGAAACGTTGCCTCTCCACTTCCTCCAGAGATGCTGCCTGACCTGCTGAAGTTACTCCAGCACAATGTGGGTTTTTTTTCTCTCAGGTCCCATGTTTCTCCTACTCGGTTGTTTCACCTTCAAAGAAAACAACTTTCTTTCCCAGGCAACTACACAGAAAGGCTACACTGGGACCAGGAGCTCATTGTGCATGGAATCACAAGCAGGCAACAAAAAATTTTTTTTCATTGTACCTTGGCACACGTGACAATAATAAACTAAACTTCTGTCCATACAATAGTAAATCAGAGAAATAAACATTTGGAATGTCGTTCATTGCATTAGATGCCTGACAAAAAAAATAATCTATTAAGACCTAAATCATTAAGTTTGGTGAAAGCTACAGACCAGAAAGGAGGAAAGGTTAACTTCTAACAACAAAATGATGGTTGCTCTCTTGCCTTTCACTTCTGGTGCACCTGTTGTGCCTTACCCACTCTTATTACATTTTCCAGCAGCTCCATTTTTCCAGTTGTTTTCCGTTGATCATGGAAAACTTAAAATAATACTTGCCTTATTTTAAGAAAGTTTGAGCAAAGGGTTATTTCTCACTGTATTGTTCTACTGCAAAAACAAACAGCTGGAGGAATTTTCTGCCAAGTTTCTCCAGCTATTAGCTTTTTGCTCAAGATTCCAGCATATGCAGTCTCTTGTGTCTCCATCTCTCCGTCATGTTCTAGTGATTTGGTAAGTAAAGCTAAGGTGCTTTTCATTAGAGCAGAGAGCAAAAAATCTGTTAACAAAGATTCCTAACACATAATAAAGTAGGTAGTGAATTCTATATTCATTTTTTCGGGTGATATTTCAATGATTCAATGACATGTTACATGTAATGAGGTACAGTGAAATGCTTTGTCTTTGCGTACAACCCGGTAAAATCATACAGCGGAACTCACCTGGGCTGTACGCAAAAGTCGCCACATTTCTAGCGCCAACAAAGTCACAAAAAGATCATTGATCATTTACGACCAGAAGATCATTTATCTTCTGGTCGTAGCGGCAAAGCAGGCGTGCCACTGTACACAACAGGCCTGCTAGTTAAAGTTTGTTAATAAAAGAGTGAGAAATGGTCATAGTGTGGTTCCAGGAATAAAGATTTATCAGAGTAGGTTAGAGATGTTAGGACTGATTTTTTTTGAGGCAAAGAAAGTTGAGATGAGATTTGATAGGAGATTATTATGGATTTAGATTGGGTAAACAGAGAGAGCTTCTTCTTATTTTTGTTAGCCATTGTCCAAACGATGACAGATTTAAAGTGATAAACAGAAAAATGTTTTTCTTTTTTCAGAGGACAGTTATATCTTTAAACATTGTAGAAGCAAAAGCAATCAGGGCTTCCCAGAAAAAAAAATTGGATGAGTATTTGAGAGGAAATATTTTGCAGGGCTCGAGCGAAGGATTGGAGGATGGGACTAAACATTGAGCTTACATGAACTTGAAGGGCAGAATGACCTCTCCCTCCACTAATGCTATGATTTGTGATCCTTTGAAAGAAGGGTTTGAGTGAAATTCTTTTAAAAGCAGGCTGTGGGATACAATACTAGGAAATTATATAACAAAAATTAACTGCAAATGCTGGTTTATACCAAAGATAGAATCAAAATGCTGGAATAATGCAGTGTGTCAGGCAGCATCTCTGGAGAAAATTGATAGGTGACGTTTTGGGTTGGGACCCTTCTTCATAGATTTAGGAAATTATATAAATTTACTCCACTGTAACCAGAGGAGGTAGTTGGGGCATGTGCCATAACAGCATTTAAAATACACTCTGCATGTTCCAGCTCTTTGAACACTTGGACAGGAACATGGATAGGAAAGGTTTAGAGGGATATGGGCCAAACGCAGGCAAATGTGGCTATCCTAGAGGGGCACTTTGGGCAGTACGGACCAGTTGGGCTGAAGGGCCTGTTTCCATGCTGTAAAACGAAGACTCTAATCACTTGTAAGGGAAAACGGATTTGAAAAATATATAAATGGAATTGCAGAAGGATTTTGGAAGGGGACAAAAGGAAAGAGTGAAGAGGTCTTTTAAAACCATGATAAGTTATACTATTGCCTTTTATAATGCAGGGTACAATGATAGAGTGGTAACCAGGACATTGTTGTAGAATTGTAATATGTTTTGCTCCATGGAGACCTGCCTTATCTCCTGAGTAATGCTGCTGGCAATCTTTGTTGGACTGGATCAGTCTATCTGTTTGACAGATGTGCTTGCACAGAGTGATTGATCTCAAGCTATTTACACAAATTGGATGAAGATGAATATGTCTTCATAGTCCAATTTGGATTATTTTCAACATTATGCACTGGCTGGGTCAGCGGAACAGAACACGTGCTTGGTGTTCAGAACAGAACAATATGTACGGTTTATAACTAAAACCTCTACAACAGTTTAGAAATACACTAATACAGGAATCCTTATTCACTTGTTCTGCTGCAGGGATTACAATGCAATCGGCCTCAGTCACAGAGTCAGAGTCAGAATAATACAGTGTGGAAACAGGCCCTTCGGCCCAACTTGCCCACACCGGCCAACAATGTCCCTGCTACACTAGTCCCACATGCCTGCGCTTGGTCCATATCCCTCCAAACCTGTCCTATCCATGTACCTGTCTAATTGTTTCTTAAATGATGGGATAGTCCCAGCCTCAACAACATCCTCTGGCAGCTTGTTCCATGCACCCATTACCCTTTGTGTGAAAAAGTTACCCCATCGAATTCCGATTAAATCTTTTCCCCTTCACCTTGAACCTATGTCCTCTGGACTTCGATTCCCCCACTCTGGGCAAGAGACTGTGCATTTACCCAATCGATTCCTCTCATGAGTTTGTACACCTCTATAAGATCCCCCCTCATCTTCCTGCGCTCCATGGAACAGAGACCCAGTCTACTCAACCTCTCCCTATAGCTCACACCCTCTAGTCCTGGCAACATCCTCGTAAATCTTTTCTGAACTCTTTCAACATTGACAATTTATTTCCTATAACATGGTGCCTAGAACTGAACACAATATTCTAAATGCGGTCTCACCAACGTCTTATACAACTGCAACATGAATTAGAGGTACAGCATTGAAAGGCGGCATGGTGGTGCAGCGGTAGAGTTGCTGTCTTTCAGCGCCAGAGACCCGGGTCCGATCCTGACCACGGACGTTGTCTGTATGGAGTTTGTACATTCTCTCTGTGACCTCCATGGGTTTGCTCCAGGATCTCCGGTTTCCTCTCACATTCCAGACATATAGATTTGTAGGTGAATTGCCTTGGTGCAATTGTAAATTGTCCTTAGTGTGTACAGGATAGTGTAAGTGTGCAGGGATCGCTGGTTGGCGCAGACTCGGTAAGCCAACGAGCCTGTTTCCGCACTGTATCTCTAAGCTCAACAGGCCCTTCATCTCTCCGTGTCCTTGCCGAGCATCAAGCTCCCACTTTTACACTAATCCTACCCCTATCTATTTCATTCTCCCCACATTCCCATCAACCTCCCCAGTTTCGTACAACTTACCGATACACCTGGCGCAATTTACAGTGGCCAATTCATGTGTTAACCTACATATTATTGGAATGTGGGGTGAAACCGGAGCACCCGGAGGAAACCTGTGTGGTCACAAGTGGAACATGCAATCTCCACACATAGAGCAGTCAAGGTCGGGATGAAAATAGAATTCCTGCAGCTATGAAGTAGCACTGCTAATTACTGGGTCACCGCGCAACTCTATGTGTGTGTCTCTGTTTGTGTGTGTATGTGTATACGTATGTGTATATGTATGTGTATATGTATGCGTATATGTATATGTATGTGTATATGTATGTGTATATACATGTGTATATGTATGTGTATATGTATGTGTATATGTATGTATGTATAAACGTGATTTATGGGGTGACAGGTGTCTGATAAAGGATCTTGACCCAAAACATCAACTATCCATGTCCTCCAGAGGTGCTGCCTGACCCGCTGAGGTAAAAAGGCACTCTTTGTCTTTTTACATGGATTATGGGTTTTGCTTGGCTGCTATACCATGCCTATTTTTGGAAAAAATGTTACATGGCCTGGCTTTATACAGTAGAAGTGGATGACAATTTCCAGGGAATCTGTAGGCTTGTCTCTCTATTTGCAAGGCACCTGGCTTGTTACAATAACTCTCAATGTTGAACTCATCAGATGACTTCAGGATTCCGCACCTTGGCTCCGCCTCACTTTGTACATGTATCAAGCAGAGCCCTGAGTTCGTCCGCATTACCTGTCAAGCCTTTAGCATTGAAATAAATAAATTTAATGCAACTGACTGTACTTTCTCCCAATCATATTTCCAACTATCCAGTCTATTGAACCTGCTGTCATTCATTTCTGTACCAGGGTCATATTTAGCTTTGGAAGTCTAAACCCAACGTTATGACCATTGGCTTTTCCAATTTCAGGTAGCCATCATGTCTGGTGTGTTCCCACCTACCACTTCTCTCTCTCTTTCTCCCTCTCCTTCCTATCCTTGTACGCTCTTTCCATTTTGGTCCCCTTCCCATGCTCCCACTTCACCCACCTCATTACCTCTTTTCATACTTTTTCTCTTCCTTGTTACATCCACCCCCTCATTTCACCAACCAGCTCCCAACTTTCCGCATGTCGTTCAACTTCCATCTCCCCTTCACCTCTCCCTTCATGGTTCCCGGCATCACTTTCCTTACTTATCAGATTCCAGGGTTCCCACATCATCATCCTCATGTGTCTCTGCTTTCACCCTCCCTCACCAGAACTGGCTCCACAAACCCTCCCCAGTAAATCCACCACCTTCCCCCCATCCTCCTTTTCTATTGGCAATCTTCATTCCCCAATCCTAATGTCGGGTTTTAACCTGAAATACAACAGTTCCTTTCTCCCCACCGATGGTGTTGATTGGTTGAGTTCCTTCAGAAAATTGATTGTTCTCCCCTCTTAGACTCCTGTTCAGCATTGAGTGTAAGAGTTGGGGCATCATGTTGTGGATGCATTAAATGTTGGCTCAATGTTCTTGGTGTACTGTGTGTCGCTCTGGTCGCTACATTACAGGAAGGACATGACGGAGGGCATGAGCAGGTGCAGACAAAAATCGCAAGGATACTACCAGATGTGGAAATACTAAATGTGGCACAGTGGTCGAGTTGCTGCTTTACAGCACAGGTGACGTGGGTTTGATCCTCACCACGGGTGCTGTCTGCACGGAGTTTGCACGTTCTCCCTCTGACGATGTGGATTTTTTTCTAGGTCCTCTGGTTTCCTCCCACACTCCAGAGACGTACAGGTTTGTAGGTTCTTTGTTTTCTGGCAATTGTAAATGGTAAAAAAAAATGTAAATTGTCCCATGTGCTAGTGATAGTGCTAGTGTATGGGTGAAACCTTGTCGGCATGGACTCGATGGGCCAAAGGGCCTGTGTCCATGCTCTATCTCAAAAGCCTGTCTGGAGGGCTTGAGTTATCAGGAGAGAGTGGAGAGGCTGGGTTTGTTTTCCCTTGAGCTGATGGGTGGCTGATACATAAAACTCTGAGTGTAAGAAAATAACTGCAGATGTTGGTACAAATCGAAGGTATTTATTCACAAAATGCTGGAGTAACTCAGCAGGTCAGGCAAATTCTGAGGATCATAGGTATGGTAGACACAGTAGCTGCTGTCTGTTTCCCATGGTAGGGGTGTCAGAAACTAGAAGGCATAAATTGAGATTGAGGACGTTTAAAGGGAATCTGAGGGGTTAATAATTCGTATAAAAATTGGTTGTTATCTGGAGTAAGCTGCCAGAGGAGGTGGTGGAGACAGGAAGTGTAACAACATTTAAAAAGCATCTGGACAGGTACTTGAATGCGAAGGCCACAGATGGATATGGTATTAATGCGGGCAAGAGGGATTAGTAATGGACAAGCATCAGGGTCAGCATGAGCTCAGTGGGGCAAAGGGCCTGTAGAACTTTCTATGCTGTACAGCTTTGTGTAAGATTCAGGGTGGCGCCAGCAATGGCTGCCTCGCCAACAGTCTGCCTGTTCCTTCCCTCGTTGTTTTTTCAGTATGTTTTTAGTGTTCTTTAGCTTGTTTTATATGGGGGGAGGGGAAAAGGGTTGGGGGAAACTTTTTCTAATCCCTTAGCTCGACGGAGAAGCGATTTTCTTTCCGTATCGTATCTCCATCCGCACTGCGGCCTAACATCAAGGAGTTGGTGGCCTTTGCTGGAGACCGACCACGGGAGCTCCACCACGGGTGCCTGCGAACTTACCATCGTGGAGCCGGCGTTCCCTTTGCCAGGGATTGACCTCTGAGCTCTACCGCGGGAGCCTGCGGACTTAACGTCATGGAGCTCACGGTCTCTGGTTAGAGACCGACTTCGGGAACTCCAAACCGCAGGGGCTTCGACTGCCCCGGCGCGGGAGCTTTGACCACTCCGACGATGGAACTTTTATCACCCCAACGCGAGAGCTTCGATCGCCCCGACGCGGAGGCTTCGATCGCCCCGACGCGGGGGCTTCGACCGCCAGCTGCGGGAGCTTTGATTGCCCTGCGGGAGAAATATGAGAGAAGAAGTTTAGACTTTATTGCCTTCCACCACAGTGAGGAATGTGGGGAATCTGCTGTGGTGGATGTTTATGTTAACTTTTATGAAGTTGTGTGCCTTGTTGCTTTTTTAGTATGACTGTATGGTAATTCGCATATCACTGTACCTTAATTGGTACACGTGACAATAAAAGACCTTTGAAACCTTTGAAACTTTTGAAGTGCTGCTAGAATTGGTGATGGAAGCACGTATGATAGTGACATTTAAGAAGCTTTTGGATAGAGACCTGGACGTGTTGGGAATGGGGGTAAATGGACCACGTGCAAACAGAGGCGATTAGTTTAACTTGGCATCTTACTCTGCACAGACATTGTGGGCGGGATGGCCCTTTCCGGTCCTGTACTGTTCTATGTTCCACGGTTCTATGGTTTGCACTGGTTTGGCTCAGTTGAACAGTTCATCTTGTGGCCTTCCATCTTTCACAGTTGCCCCTCTGTTTTGTCTCCCTCCTTTTCTCTGTTTTATAGCATTTACAGAGCCAGGAATAATCCCTGTAACGAGCTGGCTTGTAAAACATTGCTTTACAGGATATTGCCTGATTACTCAGTGGGTTGAGTTACTGGCATAAGATCCCCGTCTTCCCATCAGTCAGCTATCCTGGGGCTAAGGAGGCTGCTAAATATATGTTTGCTTGGCCACCTGATTAGAATTTGAACCCTCCAGTCAAGCAACTGCAACTATAGCTGGTTCCTCTTACATTAACCCATTCTATCGGGTACATTCCATTTTCCCCCTAAGACTTCAACGAGCATATATCATTCATTTTCACTGCCAACTCTATAACTGCAGCCCAAGGAGTGTTCAACATTCTCAATTTACCTCTAGTCGTTCTGGTCAAAAGTACCTGGGAATGTTTATGCACTATTATATTATCCACAATGTACACTGGGTCCACTTATGAACATTTCACAAAGACCTAAGAAGATAGTCAAGTCAAGTCAAGTCAATTTTATTTGTATAGCACATTTAAAAACAACCCACGTTGACCAAAGTGCTGTACATCTGATTAGGTACTAAGGAAAAAAAAAGAAACATACAGTAGCACGCAAACAGTTCACAGCGCCTCCTCAATGAGCCTCAAACGCTAGGGAGGCTATCAAACGATAGGAACAGAAGGAAGTCCGTTGACCCTTGAACCTGCCCTGCCATTCAATATGCCTGCATCTGATTGGCTTCTGACCTCAGCCCATCTTACGTGTCAATTCCGCAAAGGCCTGCATTTTTTCTGATTATCAAAAGTTTATTTACCTTTTCTTTTGTCTCTCAATGATCCAGCCTCCGCAATCCCTCAGGTTAGAGACTTGCAAAGAATGAACGTCCTCGATGATTAAAAATTCCTACAAACCTCAGTTTTAAATGACCACTCGTTTCTTTAGTTTAGTTTAGAGATACAGAGTGGAAATGGGCCCTTCGGCCCACCGAGTCCGAACCGACCAGCAATCACCTGTACACTAGTTCTATCCCAAACACCAGGGACAATTTGCGGAGGATAATTAACCTACAAACCCGCACGTCTATAGGATGTGTAGTAAACCGGAGCACCCAGAGAAACCCCATGTGGTCACAGGGAGAACATACAAACTCCGTACAGACAGCATCCAAGGTTGGGATTGAACCCGGGTCTCTGGCGCTGTCAGGCTGCAACTCTACCGCGGTGCCATGTTGCTGCTTATCCTGTCCCGTTTTTACAGGCTCTCTCCTTAGTTGAAACTTCCCAACTTCTACACTTCCATGCCCCTTTGGGATCTTACATGTTTCAACAAAATTACTCTTCATTCTTCCAAGTTCCAAGAAACATAAGCCATGTAGACTTTACCATCAGCCTTTCCGGCCCCAACCGTTTACTTTCCTCCACTGCTCCACTGTGGTTTCTTAAGGGTCATCAAATTTCACAAAACCACACCATCCCCTTCCTTAAAGGATGGAAGATGATCGGACATGATTGGATATTTTACACCCATTCGAAAGAATATATGATGTAAAAGATCATGACTGATTTAGGCTGGGTAGATTAGATGAATCTGCCCACACAAGAGCATGAATAAATCTAACATCTTGTCCTGCAGCACATCAAAGCCAGCCTCCCACCCACCTTCGACCCATACCAGTTTGCCTACAGAGCAAATAGGTCTACAGGGGATGCCATCGACACTGCTCTTCACACTGCACTGACCCACCTTGAACACCAGGGGAGCTATGTGAGGATGCTCTTTCTCGACTTCAGCTCTGCCTTTAACACGGTCATCCCGAGCAGACTGGTCACCAAACTTTCCGACCTTGGATTTTCCCTAACCATCTGCAAATGGATCAAGGACTTCCTGACCAACCGCCCCCAGACAGTCAAAATAGGCCCTCACCTCTCCTCCACCATTACACTGAGCACCGGCTCACCACAGGGCTGTGTGTTGAGCCCCATCCTTTACTCCCTCTACACTCACGACTGCGCCCCCACCCATCCCACCAACACCATCATCAAGTTCGCGGATGACACGACTGTGGTTGGACTTATCTCAGAAGGAGATGAGACAGCCTATAGGGATGAAATCCAAAGGCTGGCAGCATGGTGTTCAGTGAACAATCTGGTCCTGAACTCCTCCAAAACAAAGGAACTTATAATTGACTTTAGAAAAACCAGTGGAGATTACGACCCACTCTACACCAATGGGGTCTGCGTGGAAAGGGTACCAGCTTTCAGGTTCCTGGGTACGCACATCGCAGAGGATCTCACCTGGTCTACCAACACCATCACCACAGTAAAGAAGGCACAGCAAAGACTCCACTTCCTGAGGATCCTCAGGAAAACCAACCTGCAGGAGAAGCTCATGTTGTCCTTCTATCGCTGCTCCATCGAGAGTGTGCTGGCATACTGTATAACCACATGGTATGCCAGCTGCTCAGAAAAGGACAGGAAGGCCCTTCAGAGGGTCATCACGACGGCCCAGAAAATCATCGGCTGCTCACTGCCCTCCCTGGAGCACCTGTTCAGCCTGCGCTGCCTCAGTAGAGCAGGCAAAATAATAAAAGATCCATCCCACCCCGGCCACCGTCTGTTTGTTCATCTGCCCTCTGGTCGACGTTTCAGGTCAATCAAATCCCGAACAAACAGACTTAAGAACAGTTTTTACCCCAGGGCCATACGAGAACTGAACACTACCTGTGCACTAGGCAACACCGTTAAAAAATCTTGTACTTAATTTAATTGTATTTATGTATTTATTTGTTTTTGCATTTATTGCATATATGTTTGTACGCACCGTCAGGTTTGGCTGTTTTTTTAATTTCGTTGTACTCGTTGCAATGACAATAAATGAATATTATTATATTATTATTATTAAAAGATGTAAAGGGACATTTTGAGAAAAACTCAATGAGTTTTGAGAGCGGCACGGTGGCGCAACGGTAGAGTTGCTGCCTTACAGCGAATGCAGCGCCAGAGACTCAGGTTCGATCCTGACTACGGGCGCCGTCTGTACGGAGTTTGTACGTTCTCCCCGTGACCTGCGTGGGTTTTCTCCGAGATCTTCAGTTTCTTCCCACACTCCAAAGACGTACAGGTATGTAGGTTAATTGACTGGGTAAATGTAAAAATTGTCCCTAGTGTGTGTAGGATAGTGTTAATGTGCGGGGATCGCTGGGCGGCGCGGACTCGGTGGGCCGAAGGGCCTGTTTCCGCGCTGTATCTCTAAATCTAATTTTTTTTTAAAAGTAGTTAAGATCTGAAATACACTGACTGAAGGGGAGGTGAAAACAGAATTAATCAGTGCCTTTAAAGGGAAATTAATAGGTGTTTGAATGAGGATAATTTGCAGCATTATGGAGAAAGAGTGGTGGAATGGGACATACAGATGTCCTCTGATAGGAGCTGACATAGACTTGTTTGACTGAATGTCCTCCAGTGCAACACCATTTATTGCCAGGACCTGGGGGCCTGAGCTACAGGGAGAGGTCAGGCAGGCTAAGACTTTATACCTTGGAGTGCAGGAGGATGAGGGGTGTTCTTACAAAGGTGTATAAAATCATGAGGAAAAGTAAATGGGGCAAGTGCAGATTATCCCATGGCAGGAATATCAAGAATCAGTGAGGATAGTTTTAACTCGAGTGGGGAAAGATTTAGACAATAGACAATAGACAATAGACAATAGGTGCAGAAGCAGGCTATTCAGCCCTTCGAGCCAGCACCGCCATTCAATGCGATCATGGCTGATCACTCTCAATCAGTACCCCGTTCCTGCCTTCTCCCCATACCCCCTCACTCCGCTATCCTTAAGAGCTCTATCCAGCTCTCTCTTGAAAGCATCCAACGAACTGGCCTCCACTGCCTTCTGAGGCAGAGAATTCCACACCTTCACCACTCTCTGATTGAAAAAGTTCTTCCTCATCTCCGTTCTAAATGGCCTACCCCTTATTCTTAAACTGTGGACCCTTGTTCTGGACTCCCCCAACATTGGGAACATGTTTCCTGCCTCTAATGTGTCAAATCCCCTAATTATCTTATATGTTTCAATAAGATCCCCCCTCATCCTTCTAAATTCCAGTGTATACAAGCCTAATTGCTCCAGCCTTTCAACATACGACAGTCCCGCCATTCCGGGAATTAACCTAGTGAACCTACGCTGCACGCCCTCAATAGCAAGAATATCCTTCCTCAAATTTGGAGACCAAAACTGCACACAGTACTCCAGGTGCGGTCTCACCAGGGCCCGATACAACTGTAGAAGGACCTCTTTGCTCCTATACTCAACTCTTCTTGTTATGAAGGCCAACATTCCATTTACTAGGAACCTCGGGGACAACCTTTTTCATGCAGAGGGTGCTAGGGAGATGAACAAGCTGTCAAATAAAATAGTTGAGGCAGATACAATAACAATAATTAAAACGCAATTGGACAGGAATATTAGTAGAAATTATTTAAAGGTTTATGGGCCAAACATGGGTAAATAGGATTAGCTTAGATAGGGCATCTTGGTTAGAGTCTTGGTTAGTGTTATATGACTTTACGACTGACTCTAATTCTATGGTGCATTGGTCTCGTTGCTGTTAAGACTCTCATTGTTGATTCATGGCACATTTGTACTTTTCCTTCTATTTCCCGAGCACTTTCGATGACTGTCTTTGTGCTAGTACAGCCCGCTGCTATTCTGGCTTCCCTGACAATTGAATCTTGGTCTCCATTTTTTTCCTGTTGACTTCAATGAAATAACATTTCAGAAGTTATACCCTAGGGCATATTTATTACTTCTAGTTATATATATATAAAAGCTCGAAAAGATAAAACAACTTTTGTGGGTGATTTTGAAATCATAGATTAGTATTTTGTTAAATAGTAGGATAATTCTCAATGCAAATTAATTTATCATTGCCCTGATTTGTTCCGGCCTTTTGTCAGGTGCAGCTTCACCCCTCCACCCCCCCCCCCCCCCCCCCCCCACCCCAACCCCTCTATCTGGAGAATTCTGATCGGAAATGTTATGGCGAGTCTGGAGGCTTGTTCTTTGTTAAAGAAGTTTATTACGGCAGCAATATTCGATTACAAAGTATAACAAACAAATTTACAGACAACCATTAAATCAAACTGTTCGCTTCGAAGTTCTCTTCCCACTCCCTGGTTTTGGGCGCCAAAACCACCACCTGACCTAGCTGGCCAATCCGAGGGTTCGACTCTCAGGACCAATCCCTATGGTCGCTACAATGTCACCATTCCTTTTCTCCAGAGATGCTGCCTGACTCGCTGAGTTACTCCAGCATTTTGTGACAAACTTCGGTATAAACCACCATCTGCAGTTCCTTCCGACACTATTTCATAGAGTCATATGTGTGGAAACAAGCCCTTCAGGTCAATTTGCCCACACCGACCAACATGCTTGTGCTTGGCCCATATCGCTCCAAACCTGTCCTATCTATGTGCCTGTCTAATTGTTTCTTAAAAGGTGCAATAGTCCCTGCCTCAATGACCTCTTCTGGCAGCTCATTCCATACACTCACACCCTTTGATGCACATCATACGCAGTGCATCAAATAGATGCCCAGAGACTGCAACTTGTAACGTTATGTTACAGCTTCATATGCACACAGGGTGCAGTCTAATATCCTAGGCTAAGTTTGCTCCCCGTCAATGATCCAAACAGATCAACAATATTTATTGCTTCCTTTCACTTTAAGAGCGCAAGGCAACTTTCCAGGGCTCAGAAACCTTTCTGTTGTCTTTTTGTTTAAATTCCTTTTCCCCTGCCAGACTCGCCTTCATAACAAATGCATCTTTTCATATAGTGTGTCCCTAAAGGAAATGTTATATCCTACAAATCTTGGTGTCATATCTGGGGGAAAAAAACTTCAACTTTGGCTCTAGGTTCTTCTCTGGAGAAGGAAACTTGAGTCAAATGTATTGTGAGAGGGAGCATTGGCACTGGAGTAAAGGCATCTGATGGGGTCAGAGACAAAGGTTTTGTAAATCAAAAGTGCAATAAGAAACAATTTAAGGGATCTCGAACTCGGTGTTGGCAGCCATAGACTTCCTCATTCTGGTTTAACCCCAGCATTTCAAGGACAGCTGGGGTCTTTGATAACGTATACAGACTGTCTGGTGCACAGCATCTTGGCCGTGGGTTTCCTGCACATTTCAAGGACTGAACATTATCCTGTAAGAACAAAGAATGGTTGGAAACAGATTCTAAACACATCATGGGATAGAGAGTTGTTGATAGTCACGTGCATTGACTAAACGCTATAATATGAACTGGTTACTCTCTCTCTCTTATTACCACGGAAGGTCCTTGGCATTCTGCACAGTTCGCTTTAGCATTTAAAGATGAATTGGTTTGGTTTAGTTTAGAGATACAGCGTGGAAACGGGCCCTTCGGCTCACCGAGTCCGCTCCGACCAACGATCCCTGCACACTAGCATTATCCTACACACACTGGGGACAATTTACAATTTTACCAAGCCAATTAACCTACAAACCTGTATGTCTTTGGAGTGTGGGAGGAAACTGGAGCTCCCGGAGAAAACCCAGGCAGGTCACGGGGGGAACATACAAAACTCCATGCAGATAGCACCTGTAGTCAGGATCGAACCTGAGTCTCTGGCACTGTAAGACAGCAACTGCACTGCTGCGCCACCATGCCAACCCATACAGTGCACACCTTGTGAATTCTTATTACATCCTCTGCAATGCATCAAATATAGGGCGGCACAGTAGTACAGCTGGTAGAACCGCTGCCTCACAAAGCCAGAGACCCGGGTTCGATCCTGATCTTGGGTGCTGTGTCTGCATTGGTTTTGCATGTTTTCCCTGGGACCATGTGGGTTTCCTCTGGATGCTCCGGGTTTCCTCCCACATTGCAAAGACGTGCGGTTTTGTAGGCTATTGGCCATTTGTAAAATTGCCCCTGATGTGTAGGCAGTGGGATAACATAGAACTATGTGTTGACAGGTGATCGAAGGTCGACATGGACTTGGGCCGAAGGGCCTATTTCCATGCCTTAAGTCTAAACTAAACTGAACTAAACTGAACTGAACTGAACTGAACTGAACTGAACTAAACTAAAAGCGGACTCCCAAAAAATAATTGTATTATTTGGTGAAAGGAATGATGAGAAATACTATTTAGATGTTAAGTGTAAGAGATGCACTGTCAAAACATATATATATATATATATATATATATATATATATATATATATATATATATATATGTATATGTATATGTATATGTATATGTATATGTATATGTATATGTATATGTATATATATATATATATAATATAAGAAAATAACTGCAGATGCTGGTACAAATATGTACAATATGTATATATATTGGCAGGAACAAACCAAAATGGGCATAACATTTTAAATCACTTAATGTTCCAAGTTTAAGATTTGAAATTTCATTTTGCCTCTTTACAAGCTGACTTTGCAAAGTTTTGATTAAGGTTGGCCACAGAGGCCAAACGCTGGGATGAATGGAAGTGCCATATTTAAACTTTTAGACTTTAGAGATACAGCATGGAAACAGGCCCTTCGGCTCACCAAGACCATGCCAACTAGCGATCGTCCCGTACACTTGCACTATCCTACACACGAGGAACAATTTACAATTTACAGAAGCCAATTAACCTACAAACCTGTACTTCTTTGGAGTGCGGGAGGAAACTAGAGCACCCGGAAAAACACGAGGTCACAGGGAGAACGTACAAACTCCATAAAGACAGCTCCCATAGTCAGGATCGAACCTGGTCTTTGACGCTGTAATGCAGCAACTCTACCGCTGTGCCACTGTGCCGCCTTTATTATCACCTCATTGTAATAAATAAATCCTTCCAACATCTACCCAGAATGGTAGCAGCAAATGTTTTGTGCATTTAAGTAGGGTGGAATAAAGGGAAATGCAACCAACAATTCTTGTACATGGTCCCCCAAGCAGCAGAGAGTCAGAGGATCACATAGCACAGAAGCAGGCCCTTCGGCCCAACTGGTTCATGTCGAAAAAGTGCCATTCTAAGCTTGTCCCATTTGTCCCAGGTATGACTCATATCCCTCGGAACCTTTCTTATCCATGCATCGTCCAACTGTCGTTTAAATGCTGTTATAGTACTTGCCTCAACTACCTCCCCTGGCAGCTCGTTCCACATACCCACAACACTGGGAGTGAAAATGTTGTCCCCCAATTACCTGTGAAATGGTTGCTCTCTTACCTTAAACCTATGCCTCCATTTCTTGATTCCCTAACCTTGGGAAAAAGACTGCATTCACCCTACCAATGCCTCTCATGATTTTATACACCTCTATAAGATCATCCCTCAATCTCTGACGCTCCAAGGAATAAAGCCCTGGCCTGCCCAACCTGTCCCTATAACTCAGTTCCTTGAGTCCTGGCAACAACCCCTTTATACTTTGTTGCTCTCTTTCAAGCTTAATAGCATCTTTTCTATAGCAGATTGACCAATACAGAATTCAATATTTCAAGTGAAACTTCATCAATGTCTTGTACAACTGCAACATAACATCCCAACCTCTGTAGTTAATGTCCTTACTTATAAAGGCCAGCATGCCAAAACTCTCTTCTGCATCCTGTAAACCTTTGTCACCATTTTCAGGGACTAGTGTACTGAAATTCTTTGGTCCATCTGTTTTACAAAACACCCCAGGGCCTTACCGTTCACTGTGAAAGTCCTGCTCTAGTTTGGCTTTCCAATGTAACAATGACCAAATAATCCATTTGGTGATGTTACACGAGGGATTATTGCAGGCCAGACAAAATGTATTTATATTTAAATGAATTTCTGCCACAGAAGGCAGAGGAGGCCAGTTCTCTGGA
Source organism: Rhinoraja longicauda (assembly GCF_053455715.1). NCBI lineage: Eukaryota > Metazoa > Chordata > Chondrichthyes > Rajiformes > Arhynchobatidae > Rhinoraja > Rhinoraja longicauda. The sequence goes on from NC_135974.1 coordinate 11,651,400, forward strand.
TGCTTTCAAGAGAGAGCTAGATAGAGCTCTTAAAGATAGCGGAGTCAGGGGGTATGGGGCGAAGGCAGAACGGGGTACTGATTGAGAATGATCAGCCATGATCACATTGAATGGTGGTACTGGTTTGAAGGGCCGAATGGCCTCCTCCTGCAACTATTGTCTATTGTCTATTGTCTATTGATTTTAGCAAAAATAGTTTATAATTTCTTGAATCATAATTAAAGTGGCTTAGCCTACCTGAATCAATACTAAATATAATTCTAAATTTTACCTTGTATGTATTTTAGTTTAATTTAGTCCTTTAGTTTATTTTACTTTATTACTGTCACATGTACCGAAGTGCATTGAAAAGCTTGTGTTTGTGTGCTTCCCTGTCAAAGAAAAGTCTGTACAGGATTGCAATTAAGCCGTCCACAGTGGACAGATAACTGATAAAGGCTACCATGTTTAGTGCAAGATAAAGTCTGATAAAGTCCAATGAAAGATCTCCAGTGTGGTGATGGGCAATCAGGAGCACATCAGTACAGAGCTTTCTTAAATTATATTTCACCGATACAAAGCCTTTTAAAAAAAATTATATTTCACTTGCACTTAGCAGTCAACAAAAGAACCAATGTGGACACCCTTCTTTGTTCATCCTGGCTGATCCCTTGCTTGGTTTGATCGAACTGATAGGAGTGGGGAGAGAATTTTTTATTTCTGTTAATTGCCTGATTAGAAAACTTGGAAAGACTGAGCTTCAAAAAGGTTCGGAATAAAGTTGCTGAAGAATTGGATTCCTTCTTGCTGTCTACTTAGCATACTGGAAGCAAGCTGGTGTCCACAGGGATTGCAAAGATTGATTGGTTCTTGACACTCTTTGAAAGTCATTTCTTGCTGCCTGGAAAACAATTGGAAGCAAAGGATGAATCCTGTTATTTATCTGTCACAGATTCTTTTTAAGTATATGTTGTGTTGCCTCTCATGGCCATTGAATAAAAGCTTCCAGCCGTTTTATGTTCTAGTTATGTTATTTTGTGAATTCTAGATGTATGCATCCAGATGCACAAAAATGCTATTCTGTGCTGCCAGCATGTCGTATATGTGGAGTCTATTTTTTCAGATAACAAAATTATAACGTTTGAACAAGATGGATTGGAGTTCACATTCTTAAAGCGAGATGAATCAGTTGGTTAGTTATCCTTGGCAGCTCTGTGGAGTAAATATTTGCATGTGGACAAGAATGCCATTGTAAGAAAGTCAAAATGGAGATGAGATGGAGTTGCAATTACGTAAGAGCTGCTAGCTCACACAACCTTTGGCATATAGTTTAAATGAATGAGGTCCTGGATAATACTGTCTACAGTCTTTCATTTTCATAATTTGTTTCCGAGCATGATTTGCACCCATAGTACTAGGTGAGTGTTGCTGTGTGAGGAATGACTCCAGCACAGTGATCTATGGAATCTCTGCTTGGCGTGCTGCCAGGATAATCAATTCCTTTTCGTTATTACTGAGTGGGATGCTTCCATCTCCAGGTTTCATTTATTCAAATTGTGCCCCTCAGAGCTACTTTAGAGTCTTACAACATGGAAACAGGCCCTTCGACCCAACTTGCACATGTTGACCAACATGCCCCATCTACACTAGTCCCACCTGCCTGTGTCTGGTCCATATCCTCCTAAACCTATTCTATCCATGCACCTGTCTAAATATTTCTCAAATGTTGTGATAGTACCTGCCTCCTTTCATCTAAGACTTTTGAGATTTCCCCCAAACATGTCCCTTTGCTGAAGACTTTTTCTCCATGATACTTTGCTAATGCAGTATGAACTAAGGAACCAGGCAGGCTGAAGTTTACAAATTGCTCCCAGATTTATTTAAGCCTTGGACTGCAAAGAATAGTTTTCACCATTTTTAGCTTTGATAGTTTGTCAGGCAACCACAGTAGCAGCCTCAGTCATCCATATCCAACTGTATATTGTCTCAGAATGTTGCATAAGTCATTCTTCCCACTCTATGAAGTCTAACCACATCAGATAACAATTTAGCCTCCATTGGATTTAGTCTGATTTAAATCATTTTATTTCAGCTAGATCAACTTCAGCCACACTGCTTTTTTAATTAAAAACATTCCCATAAGCAGAAACACACACTCAACACTTGATTTTGTCATTTTAAAAATATCTTGATATGCACTCTGTAATTTCTCTTTCTCTCTTTCTCATTCTCTATCTTTCTTTTTCTCTTTCTCTCAGTCCTGCCTGATCTCCCATGTGTTTGGTTTCTTTGTCTACTTTTGTGTGTGTGTGTGTGTGTGTGTGTGTGTGTGTGTGTGTGTGTGTGTGTGTGTGTGTGTGTGTGTGTGTGTGTGTGTACGTGTTGTCTGTGTGTGCATTTGTGTTTCTGTATGTGAATGTATATGTGTTTGGGTGAGCATGCGCAGTTTTCTTTCTGTATGTGAATTTATATGTGTTAGTGTGCGTGTGTGCAAGTCTGTTTCTGTATGTGATTATGCATGTGTTTGTGTGTGTCTATATCTGTGCGTTTGTGTGGGTGTGAGTGTGTCTGTTTCTGTGTGAGTGCATGCAGGGCCGTCTTAACGCATGGGCCTGATGGGCACTTGCCCGGGGCCCCACGAGCATAGGGGCCCCATGCTGATCTGTGTATGTTAAGTGACTTGCAATAAATAAATACTACTTTAAAAATGTAGGTTCAATAAGTGCTTTTTTTTGCAACATTTTCGGTCCCTAAGTGCTTCTCACAGCGATCTGTTTCGCAACAATTAGCTCCCTAAGTGCTTTGCTTTTCCATCCCTAAGCGCTTCTCACAGTGATCTGTAAGTGCTTTTCGCAACAATGTAGCACCCTAAGTCCATCGCTAAGTGCTTTTAGGTAAGTGCTTTTCGCTGGCACGACAGGGGGGGGGCTGATAGGGAAAGGGGGGTGGGGGAGAGTAACGGTAGGGGCCCCAGTACACTGCTTTGCCCGGGGGCCCATAATGCTGTAAAAACGGCCCTGAGTGCATGTGTATGTGTGTATGTGTGTGTGTGTGTGTGTGTGTGTGTGTGTGTGTGTGTGTGTGTGTGTGTGTGTGTGTGTGTGTGTGTGTGTGTGTGTGTGTGTGTGTGTGTGTGTGTGTGTGTGTGTGTGTGTGTGTGAGAGCGCGTTTGTGTGTCTCTGAGGCAAAAATCTCACTCCTGTTGCCACCTTCGAGTCTCCACTCTGCTCTTCCTGTCCCTAGTGGTTTGCAGACTACTGTGATAAACTCTGCCATTGCCTTCAGTGTAAGGGCACAGGTTTTTAAACAATGATAACACATTGAGATTGACACCCACTTGAGAAGAAGGTATGAAAATCTTCAGCACTGAAGGTCAAGAAGAATTTCTTCCCCATATTCAGATCAGGGTTCCAAACCGTGCATCGCTTCAGGGCGAATAGTTATCAACTGTACGCCAGAACATCTGAGGAAAAGTATTGGAAGTAGTCACCATGTGCTTGTATTTTTGATTTGATAGAAAGAAACAGACCCTTCAGCCCTTTGAGTCCACACTACCCGTTGATCACCTGTTCTACGTTTATCCCACTTTTGCATCCACTCCATACACATTTGGGGTAAATTACAGAGGCCACTCAATCTACAAACCTGAACATCTTTGGGATATGGAAATGTACCGGAGCACCTCGAGGAAACCCATGTGGTAGGGCGGCACGGTAGCGCAGCGGTAGAGTTGCTGCTTTACAGTGAATGCAGCGCCGGAGACTCAGGTTCGATCCTGACTACGGGTGCTGCACTGTAAGGAGTTTGTACGTCCTCCCCTTGACCTGCATGGGTTTTCTCCGAGATCTTCGGTTTCCTCCCACACTCCAAAGACGTACAGGTATGTAGGTTAATTGACTGGGTAAATGTAAAAAATTGTCCCTAGTGGGTGTAGGATAGTGTTAATGTGCGGGGATCGCTGGGCGGCGCGGACTTGGTGGGCCGAAAAGGCCTGTTTCCGCGCTGTATATATATGATATGATATGATATGATCACAGGGAGAACGTGTAATTCCACACAAATAGTACCCGAGGTCAGGATCGAACCTAGGTCTCTGACGAGATGAGGCAACAGCTCTACCCACTGTGCCACAGTGCCGCCCCTGATTTCTGGGTACCATATATAAAATAAGCAGATTTCGAAAACTAATAATACTGATCATTATTTGGTTAACTCAATCTGATTGATTAAAAGTTTAAAACTTCAAAAGTGCAAAAATAATTCCTTGGTATTTTACTATCTCTTGAAGGAATGGTTTATGTTGTAATTTTTCAAAACTGTTTTTCTGCCTTTGCAATGATGTGTTTCCATTAAACGGTGCACAAAATCAAATATTTTGCCATTTCTGTTGGTGAAATGTAGGCAATAGTTTATGTTCATAAGTTCGTAAATTATAGGAGCAGAATCAGGCCATTCGGCCCATCAACTCTACTCCACCATTCAATCATGGCGGATCTATTTTTACCTCTCAACCCCATTCTCCTACCTTTGTAAAGCGATCTCAACTCAGATAAAGATAAAGAAACGAGGAGACACAAGGAACCGCAGATGCTGGAATCTTGAGCAAATAGCAATATGCTGGAGGAACTCAACGGGTCAGGCAGCATCTGTGGAGGGAATGGTCAGGGGACGATTCAGGTTGGGACCCATCTTCAGTCTGCCTGACCTGCTGAGTCCCTCCAGCATTTTGTGATTTGGTGAAGATTAAGAAAAGATTGACAGAACTCTCAAATAACTTTCCGGCATTAAAGATTAAGAACATCGTTGGCAGTTGAAGACAACAAAAAATAGCCATGATCAAGAGGACTACTTTGTGTATTCCAGATCAGTCATGTTAATCCAGAGGAAAGATGTGATAATAATCAGTAAATCCAGTTAGGTGGAGAGGTGTTATAGGAAACAAACTAAACCAGTGGCTAACTGCCAGTGCAGTGAATTTAAATACCGGTAAGTAGCTCACCTGGCAAAACCTTGTGACCTCCACCATCTAGAAAGTCAAAAACAATAGGTTCATGGGAACAAACTCCATACAAACTCTGTACAGACAGCACCCATAGTCAGGATTAAACCTGGGTCTCTGGTGAGATAAGGCAGCAACTCTACTGTTGTGCCAGTGTGCCGCCCTCGAACATTGCCAGCAACTTCTTCATCCATTGTGCATGATGCAACTGAAAATAATTTGAGGGGTGTTTTTACCACATGGACCATTGTCATAAGGTCATAAGTCAGAAGGTCATAAGCGATAGGAGTAGAATCTGGCCATTTGGCCGATCACGTCTACTCCGCCATTCAATCATGGCTGATCTATCTCTCCCTCCTAACCCCATTCTCCTGCCTTCTCCCCATAACCTCTGATACCAGTACTAATTAAAAATCTATCTATCTCTGCCTTTAAAATATCCACTGGCTTGGCCTCTACAGCCTTCTGCGGCAAAGAATTCCACAGATACACCATCCTCTGACTAAAGAAATTTCTCATCTCCTTCCTAAAAGAACATCCTTTAATTCTGAGGCTACGGCTAGTCCTAGACTCTCCCACTAGTGGAAACATCCTCTCCACATCCACTCTATCCAAGCCTTTCACTATTCTGTATGATTCAATGTAACCCCCACATTCTTCTGAACTCATTGTCATTTAGCCAGGCGGATCATCAACATATTTAGCAGGGCAATTAAAGACAGGCAGTAATGATAGAGCTGTTCACATTTATGAGAATCTAAAGAAAGTGTGACTTGGAGAGGAGATGAGTCCCGTGGGGCAAGGGCAGGCAGAACCAATGGGCCTAGCAGAGCAGTCCTGTTGTGGAATGTGGGTAGGAAATGGAACGGGGGAGTGTGGAGTTGGGGAACCATCAGGTTGCAGGCTGTGGAGGGGAGATTGTTGAATGAATGAATGAATGAATGAATGAATGAATGAATGAATGAATGAATGAATGAATGAATGAACAAGCTTATTGGCCAAATATGTACAAAGAATGTGCCTTGGTGCTCTTCTCACAGATGACAACACAGACATACAGTTAACAATTAAGAATAACGCATAAACACATCAAAACAATAAGGATACAACATTAGGGTCTAAATGACAGGATCCAAGATGGTTTGGGAGACCAATGTATGCATAGTTCCAATTGAAGATTACAGGATAACAAATCATTGAGTTGAGTTGGGAAAAAAACTGCAGATGCTGGTACAAATCGAAGGTATCACAAAATGCTGGAGTAACTCAGCAGGTCAGGCAGCATCTCTGGAGAGAAGGAATGGGTGATATTTCGGGTCGAGACCCTTCTTCAGTCCAGCATTTTGTGAAATCATTGAACGAAATCAGATAGCATTTAATATTTTCTGTCCAGGTAAAGATTCTTGCTTCAACTCAAACTGTAGGACTTTGTTCTAAGATATGATACACAAGCAAACTTTCCACCTCATGCCTTTTTGTGCTGATATTAACAAAGGTCCATGTCATATCCTTCACACATTGTTCACAGGGCAATAGACAATAGACAATAGACAATAGGTGCAGGAGGAGGCCATTCGGCCCTTCGAGCCAGCACCGCCATTCAATGTGATCATGGCTGATCATTCTCAATCAGTACCCCATTCCTGCCTTCTCCCCATACCCCCAGGGCACAGTTTAATGAGTCAGGATTGCAAAACTAGTAAATATACAAGCCAAAGACTTGCTGATGAGCAGCCGCTGAAGCTCCACAATGTCTTCAATCAAGACTGAACTTTTAAGAGCAAAATCTTTTGCTTTTTTGTACTTTTCTAGTTTCTCCCAGGCAAGAGAAGCTGACACGCAGGAACATCACCACTGACAAATCACACATCGCTTACTGCTCCTCCAACTCTACTGCATCAAACTGCCGCAACTCCATACCTTGCAAGTACATTCAACCCAACCACTGTGGCACAGTGGCGCAGTGGTAGTGTTGCTGCCTTACAGAGCCACAGACCTGGGTTCGATCCTGACTACGGGCGCTGTCTGTACGGAGTCAGTACGTTCTCCTAGTGACCACGTCGGTTTTCTCCCAGTGCTATGGTTTCAATCCACATTTCAAAGACGTAGGTTAATTTGCTTTGCCGAGTTGTAAAATTGTTGCCAGTGTGTAGGATAGGGGAGTGCAAGGGGTGATCACTGCTTGGGCATGCCATATCTCTCTAAACTCTAAACTCTCTAAACTCTGCTGTAGTTCATGAAGTTGCCTACCTGCACGCTTTGTCTTGCCTCACATCCCTCTCAGCTCCCTGATCCCCCCCCCACCCCCCTACAATCACCATCCCGACCCAAAACGTCACCAATTCATGTTCTCCAGGGATGCTGCCTGACCCGTTGAGTTACTCCAGCACTTTGTGTCCTTTTCATCCAATTACATCCACATCTCGTGAATGAATAAAAACAAGAGAAAACTTTCAAACGAATTTGAGAACCATAAAAATATTTTTCTAGTCTGTAACTGATTATATCTAATGCTAACAAAATCAGGATTTAAATATAATTTAAAAATAGTGGAGGAACGTTTTTTATAACATTGTGATTACACTTACTCACTGAACTGTCTTCCATGTCTGGTAATGGCTTCCTTAAAATCTTTATTTTGAAATCTTGGGCTTTGTTCAAGGATTTGATTTCAACCCATTTTTCCCACCATCAGAAGTGCTGGAATGTTTCCAACCACATCTGTGCATTTCGAGAGTGTGCAATTTGCAGAGTTTCTCTTCGAGTTTTCTGTATGTTCCAAGTTAGCCTGTTTCAATAGGTTTCCCGAAGCTTACATCTGTCCTCAGCCACTAATGATTTGCGACCCTTGTTTTCTTTCTGAAAAACCTTTGAAAGAAACTGGAAGTGGAATTCTCATAGGTAGGTTTCCACCAAGCCTTAGATTTAAGCCATATCAGTTGTCTTTTTCTACTGACAGATGGACAGGTAAAAGTTATGATCAGCACTTTTGATGTGAGAAGATAGAAGGCAAAAGGTTTGATCGTAAAGAACATTTCTCTTTCTCACACAGAGCTTGAAGCAAACTTTATTTTATCCAAGGAATATAAACCCAGATGAGTATGAGTTATTTGATTCTTTCCAGTCTGCTATCCACATCATCTTCCCTTAAATTTCTCCCTAAGGATACTTTCTATTGTGCAACGGAAATATTAGACAGGAGCAAACTTTCAGAATAGTCAATGTTTCCTCCAAATAGTCCCCTCTCCTCCTCGCCTCCCTGAATATCGCCACAACCCAACATAAGTTGGTGCAGCGGTAGAGTTGCTGCCTTACAGCGCCAGAGACCCGGGTTCGATCCTGACTTTGGGTGCTGACTGTACGGAGTTTGTATGTTCTTCCCATGACTGCGTGGGTTTTCCTTGGGTGCTCCGGTTTCCTCCCACACTCCAAAGGCATACAAGTTTGTAGGTTAATTGGCTTTGGTAAAATTGCAAATTGTCCCTAGTGTGTAGGGCAGTGCAAATGTGAGGGGATCGCTGGTCGGTGCGGTGTCGGTGGGCCGAAGGGCCTGTTTCCGCACTGTATCTCTAAACTAAAATAAAATAAATATCAGGTGGGTAATTTAGAGAGTGTGGTTCCTTAGATAGCTTTGTATTCCATGAATGGGTATTTGCATCTGAAATTAAAAGGAACTGTGTGCGTGTGTGTGTGTGTGTGTGTGCGTGTGCGTGTGCATGTGCGTGTGCGTGTGTATGCGTGTGTGCGTGTGTGAGTGTGTGCTTTTGTGCGTGCGTGTGTACATGTACATATGAGGGGCTTTCTTTCAACGCCGTCCATTTTGATCCAATAACTTACATTTGTAATTATCTAAAGTCTAGAATTTTATTCTCATTTATTCACTGATTGTGGATGTCACCAGCAATGCCTGCATTAATTGTCCATTTTGTTTGTCCCCAAATTGAAGGGTCAGTTAAGAGTCACCAACATCGGGAAGTCCACATTCACACAGAGGTCAGTCTGTGTGTGGCCAGTAGATGTCCTTGGGATCACAGTATGGAAATAATGTGTGTCCATCTTTGCATTAAATCAATGCAGACTGCTGGCTTTAGATAATTTCTGCATTCCAACTGCTCTGCATTAATTGCACATAAGTGATAATGGAGTGCCCTGGGCTCCTTAAAAGTAATTTGTGGCACTTAAAGGGGAAGTATGTTAAAACTGCAAAATAGGGTGACAGGATTTGAAAATGGGGAATCTGAGCTATGATACTTTGAGGAATGGCTCTACATTCGAAGGAATGAGTTCCAAGGGTTCCTGGCAAGGCTGGTTGGAAAGATCGAGGGATGCACTGTATCAAACGGTTCAACACAATGTGAATCAGCTTTACAAACCATTCACTGATGCTATTTAAAGGGATCATGACCTATTCAGAGGTGGATTTTATTCGATACGATACGATACGATACGATACGATACGATACGATACGATACGATACGATACGATACGATACGATACGATACGATACGATACGATACCACACCACACCACACCACACCACACCACACCACACCACACCACACCACACCACACGACACGACACGACACGACACGACACGACACAACACGATAGAACTTTATCCCCCAGGAGGGAAATTGATCTGCCAACAGTCATAAAACACAAAATACATGAAGCATGAAATTAAAGTGATGAGTGGAAAGGTTTGGGGATGTACAAAGATTGGGGAGGGAGGTGGGCATTGAAGGGGAAGGGGAGTCAGAAGGGGGAGGAGATGTGTGTGCCTAAGTTTACCTTGTAGAAAGGAACTGCTGGTTTAAACTGAAGATTGACACAAAAAGCTGTGGTTTTGGCCGGAGACTCAGGTTCGATCCTGACTACGGGCGCCGTCTGTACGGAGTTTGTACGTTCGTCTGTACGGAGTTTGTACGTTCTCCCCGTGACCTGCCTGGGTTTTCTCCAAGATCTTCGGTTTCCTCCCACACTCCAAAGACGTACAGGTATGTAGGTTAATTGACTGGGTAAATGTAAAAATTGTCCCGAGTGTGTGTAGGATAGTGTGTTAAGGTGCAGGGATCACTGGGTGGCGCGGACCCGGTGGGCCGAAGGGCCTGTTTCCGCGCTGTATCTCTAAATCTAAAATCTAAATCTAAAATCTAACTCAACGGGTCAGACAGCATCTCTGGAGAAAAGGAATAGATGACATTCTGAAGAAAGGTCTCGACCCGAAACGTCACCCATTCGACCCGCTGAGTTACTCCAGATTTTTGTGTCTATCTAAAGTTTAGCTTGATTGACTTTAGACTTTATATACATGGCACGGAAACAGGTACTTCGGCCCACTGTGTCCGCGCTGACCAGTGTTCACCACATACACTCGCGCCATCCTACACACTGGGGACAATTTACAATTTTTTACCCAAGCCAATTAACCAACAAACCTGCATGGCTTTGGAGTGTAGCAGGAACCCGGAGCACCTGGGGAAAACCCACGGGGTTATGTGGAGAACGTACAAACTATGTACAGACAGCATCCATAGGCAGGATCTGCTCACTCCATTTTAAGACATGTGATTCATCAAGTTGCTTTCAGAGCTCAGTGTCTTGTTTGGAATTTGTCTTAAAAACAAATGCTTTAGAGTCCAAACTTACCTCTATGGTTCTCTATTCTGGATCAAAATCTCTGAGTCTCAGATACATCTCTAGGGTGTTTGTTTTGGCCTTCTATATTATCTTATCTAATCCAAGATCTATGGTCTGTGAAATTCCAAATCCTTAAAACCTCACTTTCAGACAATATGGGGACAAAACATGAGCTAATACATATTTCTGGTCCACCCTTTTCCACATCACTGGGATGATTGTACAAGGTCATTTCAATATTTACAAATATTTCCACTATTAGATCATCTGCAACTTGCACGAATGTAAATGTTCTGCCAAAAATTCATATCTAACAGTATGTGAGTGTATAAATTATTTGAGTTCCATGTTTCTACATGAAAAAGAATTGAATGTTGGTGGCATTTAAAAGACTTTTGGATAGGCATATGGATATGCAGGGAATGGAAGAATATGGGTTACGTGCAGGTAGATAAGTGATGGTCTTGGCATCATGTTCAGCATAGACATTGTGGGCCAAAGGGCCTGTTCTTGTGCTGTACTGTTCTCTGTTGTAGGTAACCTGCTTTAAGGCCCAGCATATGTTTTACAATTAAACTAAAGGACTGGTAACCAGTTTCAACAATATAACTAATTATATAATGATGAGCCAATTCTCCCTTTTATAATAGACACAAAATGCTGGAGTAACTCAGACTGCTTCAGCCTGAAGAAGGGTCTCGACCCAAAACGTCACCCATTCCTTCTCTCCAGAGATGCTGCCTGACCCGCTGAGTTACTGAGTTCTGTGTCTATCTTCGATTTAAACCAGCACCTGCAGTTCTTTCCTGCACACTCCCTTTTAGAATCCTTTGGTGCAGGATAACTGATTAACACTGAATCTTTTCATAAACCTGTTTGACAAACTATTTCCTTTCAAGTGGCTTTACACATTCAGGTATTAAAGTGTGATTCAAATATTTATGCATTAGCACATGATTCAATGTGATTCTTAGACTTAAACATTAAAATGTGAGTCAATTTTTTATACATTTATGAGTCATGGCTTTACACAATAGGGTGTGATGGATGGTTTTACACCAGAGTGTGATTTATCGTTTTATATATCAAAGTATGATTTCATCACTCGTGATGCACGTTAGGATGTGATGCATGCTTTTACATTTTGGAGTAGTTTAGTTAATGTTTCTACTGGTTGAGTGGCCATTCGATGAATTAAAGGAGCCTATTTGTAATCTATTTTTTTCCAAGTTACTACATCATCCCTGATGCTGTACATTATTAAATGCACATTTCTGTGTCGCATTTGAAGTACATTTAGCAACATATAATTGATTAGAGTATTTTTGTTGCTCTATTACTAACGCCATCATTTGTTAACTGCCATTTAATGTTGTAAGGAAATACAATATGAACAGTCCTTACTTATGGATTTAAACAACTTTGTGAGGTAATAATGAACAAATTTATGGATTTACAGGAAATGCCTATCATTCGCAAATTTAGTGCACATATTCGGGCCAATATGCACAGCACAGTTGCAGATCATAAGTTTCAATCTGCACACTGAAGATAATGTATGTTTGAAGTCTGGAATTGTACCAACTAAAACTGTGCAGCGTGGCAGCACAGACAATTTATACTGTTCTTGATGATTGGCCAACCTATTCATTAGATCACGGCATCAAAGGGTTATCTGGAGCAGAGGGGAGCAAAGGTTTCCTCCACCCAGTGACAGGTTTATGCTCTGGATTCCATTAAAGCACAATTATCTGCTGCGCCTTGGATACCTTTACACTTGGCTAATGGTAAACCAATTCTGTTGCAAGGGGATTGCCATTACTCTGAAAGACCTGGTGGCATATCGTTATGCAGTGGTGAGAGTACACAAACTTGCCAAGAGACAAAAGTGTTTCGTTGGCATATATACTGGCAATGCACCAATTAAATTCTTACTTGCTGCAGCTTTGCAGGCCCATTAACGCAATAGCCCACAAGTAAATAGACAATAATCAATAATCCAATAAAGTAATAATGTGTAAAATAAAACTGCAGATGCTAGTTTACACCAAAGATAGACACAAAATACTGGAGTAACTCAGCGGGTCAGGCAGCATCTCTGGAGAAAAGGAATAGGTGGCATTTCGGGTCGAGACCATCAGATTCTGATAATCTGGTAATAATCAGTAATGGACATTTCAGGAGATATTTAAGATCCAAACACAGTCACATTTAGGTCAGTTCAGGCAATGATGGTAGATTTTGTCTTCTGAACAACATTAGTGAACCAGCTAAGCTTTTATGATAATCCTGCATGTTTATATACGTTATGAATATATACGTTGTCCTGTTACAGACTGTGTCATTTAGAATATAATCATGGAATCATTGACCATATGTGGTATAGTATTGGCTTTGGTATTGTGAATGGTTCATCATTATCACATGTATTAAGATACAGTGAAAAACTGTTTTGCATGCTATCCTGTCAGACCACACCATATATAGTCATAGAAAGTCATATCACCGTGGAAACAAACCCTTCGGCCCAACTTGCCCACGCTGCCCAACATGTCCTATTTACTCTAGTCCCATATCCTTCTAAACTTATCCTATCCATGTACCTAAGATAGACATAAAAAGCTGGAGTAACTCAGTGGGACAGGCAGCATCTCTGGAGAGAAGGAATGGGTGATGTTTCGGGTTGATCAGCCATGATCAGCCATGATCACATTGAATGGCGGTGCTGGCTCGAAGGGCCGAATGGCCTCCTCCTGCACCTATTGTCTATTGTCTATTGAGCCCCTTCTTCAGACTGGACCCAGTAAAAATGATCACAAAACTGTCAGATTGTTATAAGAACGTATAGAAGGGTCTTGACCCGAAACATCACCCATTCCTTCTCTCCGGAGATGCTGCCTGTCCTGCTGACTTACTCCAGCTTTTTGTGCCTATCTTCGGTTTAAACCAGCATCTGCAGTTCCTTCCTACGCACTATCCATGTACCTGTCTAATTGTTTCTTAAACGTTGCAATAATAACGAGTGCAGTAACGAGTAACATGAGTGCAATTATCGTCCAAGTACAACTGGTAGTTTTTCATTGTATCTTAATACACGTGATAATGATAAACTGTTTGCAATACCAACATGTAGCACCCAAAATTAGGGTCAGACCTGTGTCACTTTCGCTATGACCTAAGTTAGGTCAGAGCGAGAGTGACACAGGTGTGGCCCGAACTTTGGGTGCTAATGTGTGGAGTTTATAAACAGGGTAGTTTTGTTACAGTTGTACAGGGTGTTGGTGGGGCCACACATGTAATATCATGCACAGCTTTTGACCCCTTAACTGAGATATAGCATAGTAACATTAGAGGAGGACTGAGGGACATTCACCAGCCGAATTCCAGGGAAGAGAGGATTATCCCATCAAGAGAGGCTTAACAGGTTGGGTCTACATTTTCTGGAGTTTAGAAAAATGAGGGGTGATCTTATTGAAATATAAAATGAAGAGGGCATGGCGGGAGAGACGTTAGATTTGTTTCACTGGTGAGTGACTATCAAATGAGGGGGCATGGTTTTTAGGTGGTTTACAACTAAGGTATGTAGAAAATGTTGCCTCACAGAGGATAGTATATCTCTAGAACTCTCTGCTCCAGAGAGTTGTGGAGGCGAACTCAATAGAAGTGTTTACAGTGGAGGTGAAATAGGAATTCAGAGAAATAAGGGGAAGTGGAATTGCATAGATATAATTGTTCTCCTTGGAGTTAACATGGATGAGTCAACTGACTACTGCTTCATCGTCCCTGGAATTAGCCTGGTGTATCTCCTTTGGACTGCTTTCAATGCTACTATATCCTCTTTTGGTTTAACAATGAGGGCATAAATTTATGTTTTATTTCATCGTTTGGCGGGTTGTAGGGTGAATTAACTGAAGTGAATGAAGTGGGGAAAAAAAGGATGGATGGTACAGATATAGAAAATGCTGGAGGAGATACTCAGAACAAGGGAGTATGGTATTGAAAGTAGAGCTTTTAGGTATGTTGGAATGAAATTAGGAAGAGTCTATTGGTAGAAATCTGCTCCAAAAAGCTTTGAATGCCAGGCCAATTTAAATGTTCAATGCTGAGAATGAGAGCTTTTTATTAGATAAGAGTATCAAGGGAGATGGATTCGGGATGGGTAAATGGAGTTGAGGTGAAGATTAACCATGATCAAATTAACTGACAGGACAAGTGCAAGATGTTGAATGACCCGCTCCTGTCCTTTGTTCCCCTGCAAAGCAGTTATGACAATTTCTGTCAAATGACTGCTTATATGCAAAGTAACATGAATGCATCGTGTTGAGACCATAATAAGGTGTAGATTAGAAGCCATAATGGAACAAGATACTGAGAGACAGTTATTGCTAAACGCTTTAATTAACTCCATGTTTCCTATTATTAAAATGATATTCTGAAACGTTCGGGAGTGTTTTTTCTTTAAATGAACTGAATTAATTTTCCTAATAGATGGTATATTAGACGTAAAATCGACATCTGTGTCCGATTATTAACCCGGTGATGAATACAAATATTTTTACAGTTGCTTTAAAAAATTTCAATGCCTCAAGCAGCAATTATTATTGGTACAATGAGAATGATATGGTTTAGGTAATACTCCATTTTGAAATCTGACAAATAATATTTTGGATAGGCACAAAGTGCTGCAGTAACTCAGCAGGTCAAGCAGCATCCTTGGAGAAAAAAGGATGGGTGACATTTCGGGTCGGGACCTTTCTCCAGACTGGTCCAGTCTGAGGAAGCATCCCAATCCAAAACATCATCCATCCTTTTTCTCCAGAGATGGTGCCTGACCCGCTGAGTTACACCAGCACTTTGTGTCTTTCTTTGTGATAAAACAGCATCTGCAGTTCTTTGTTGCTAAATAATATTTTGCGATGAAAATCATTCAGAAAAATAAAGGAGGGTGTAGTTTGAGTGTCAGGACCTGAGGGGCAACTTTTTCACATATCACTAAACTAAAGCAAACACAAATTTCTGGAATATCTCAGTAGGTCAGGCAGGACAATGAGGACTTGTTTGGTTTGAGGCCCTCTGAGGGGGTGCTGTGAACTGTTTATGTATGTGCTGTTATGTTTGTGTGCCATTGTATGTTTGTTTCTTAGTACCTGAACTGATGTACAGCACTTTGGTCAGCGTGGGTTTGTTTTTAAATGTGCTATACAAATAAAATTGACTTGACTTGACTTTGGAAGCAAATGATTGCTGGTATATGGAAAGAGCTGCCAGGAAAAATGGTGGAGACAGATACAATAACAACATTCAAAAATAATTTGGACAGGTACATGGAAAGGGGATGTTTAGAGGAAATGCAGGCAAATGGGATTGATTTAGTTGGGGTATTTTGGAAGCCATGGACGAGTTGTGCCGAAGGGCCTGTTTCGGTGCTGCATGACTATGACTCTATAAACAGAAGCATGAGGAGGCCACTTGGCCACTTATTTTGCTATTCAATAAGATCATGCCTATTGCTTTACCTCAGTACCACTACCCTACACTATCCCCAATGTATTAGGAAAATTGATGATTTAGTCATCATCGTTCAAGGACATTTGCTGTGCACAAACTCCAGAGCAAGCTGCATTTCAGCCTCTCTCAGACAATGCTTGCCAATTTATTTAAACCTAAAAGTATCATTTTCAGCAGCATTTTCTTACATTCTGTCAGTAATGTTTTATGTGTTTGCATCCGTGTTAAAGTAATCTTCCACTCTATGCTCCTGTCAAGGGCTGCTCTATATCCCATTGTTTGCTTTATAAAGTTGTGCATTTTTTGGCTTTCTTTCTTATCTTCCTGCTGTGTCTTGTTGAATTTTAGTTTACAATTCATCATTTGGATGACATACTTCCATGTGAGATTCCTGCATATTTGAGGTTTAATTTAACCATTGCCGCAATTCCAAGGTGTCACCCGTGAGAACGTGTCGCACACCTATCGAGATTTACTTCCATTTGTTCCCCTTGGAATAATTTCCAGAGCAAATGGAATACTTTTGCAGCTGAAAGAACTGATCTTGGTAGAAGGGGAATTTACGTTGGTGAAGTGATCTTTCGCCTACGTTAAAGAGATGGACATACAAGGAACTGTAAATGCTGGAATTTTGTGTAGAACTCAGTGGACAGCATGGTGGTACAGCGGTAGAGTTGCTGCCTTGCATTGTCAGAGACCCGGGTTCAATCCTGACTAAGGGTGTTGTTTGCACAGAGTTTAGTGTGTTCTCCCTGTGACCACATGGGCTTTTTCTGGGTGCTCTGGTTTCCTCCCACATTCCAAAGGCATGCAGGTTTGTAGGTTAATTGGCTTCTGTAAATTGTCCCGAGTGCACAGGATGTTAAACAGGGATAACTGGGCACAGACTCGGTGGGCCGAAGGGCCTGTTTCCATACCATACCACTAAACTAAAGCAAACACAAATTTCTGGAATAACTCAGTGGGTCAGGCAGGACAAGGAGGACTTTGGAAGCAAATGTCACCTATCCATGTTCTCCAGAGATGGTGTCTGACCCGTAGAGTTACTCCAGCACTTTGTGTTCTGTTAAAGAGATGTTTGTTGGCATATAGAGACTGCCGAAAAGGGCAAGCCTAGAAGGTAATTGGAAACCTTTCTGAAGAGCTGGTGTAGATCTAATGAGCCAAATGACCTCCTTCTGTGCCATGAGATTCTAGTGTGTTGCATTTAGCCATTGCCATTGTTTGCACTAATAAAAGCCATTTTAAAATCTTCTTCAGACTGAAGAAACATCTTGAGCAGAAATCCCAGGAATCTCGGTACTCGTGACAATAAACTAAACTGTCCATTTCCCTCCACAGATTTTTCACGATAGGTTGAGTCCCTCCAGCACTTTGCTTCCATTCCTGCACCTTCGCTAACAGTTTTTTGCTTGTTGGAAGTTGGAAAATATGATCACAAACCCATGTGAAATAGTAAACGGTGTCCGATTTCTAACATAGAAATGAAAGTGAGTCAGATAAATTCAATGAAGTCAGACTTCCCCAGTTCACTGCTAATGTTAAATTTTCAATCTGTTATAATTAGCAATCAGTGAATTTGCCCAAGCAATTTGATAAAACAATTACTAGTGTGATTGTAGACAAAAAGGACTCTGCTCATTATTCTGAGCTTTTAAAAAAAAAAACTCTGTCGCATCACATCACAGTCCAGAGCAGTGATAATAGTTACAAGGTCTTGGAGTATTCAGAGAAAGTCAGTATAAATTCTCACTGTGCAGCTTGGCGTATCAAACAGTGATTCAACAGATCCTCGTATGGAACCTCTCTCCCCTGTTTGCATGAGCACATTTTACAAAATAGAGTGCGTTAATTGAGCTGTAAAATGCAATTAGCTGCCGCAGTTGCCCAGTTCCCTCTATCTGGTGTGATTAAACTACTTAGTTTCTGCACTGTTGCATGTCTGGGTGCTACATCATTCACGCTGTGCTGCATTGTGGATTAGCTTAATGTATGAACAGACTGAAGGTTAGCTTTATCATTCAGTGCGGATCAGCTTTACATGTGAAACCAATACAGGGAATGCCTGGAGTACTCAGCGGCCCAGCCAGCATCTGCGGTGAGACAGTGTTTCAGGTTGATGACCTTTCATTAGAATCACTTTTCAATGTTTCCTTGGGGGATGAAAGAGAAAACAGAACAAATGACAACAGAAGGAACTGCAGACACTGGGATCTTGAACAAAACACAAAGTGCTGGAGGAACTCAGTGGGTCAGACAGCATCCGTGGAGGAAAATGGACAGATGACACTTCAGATTGAGCCCTTTCTTCAATCTGAAGATTTTTAAATGGCTATTATTAGCACAAACAATAATATCAGCTAAATACAACATGTAAGAAACTCACAGCACAGAAACGTTGTATCTGGGGTTCTGAGGTGCTAAATTAGAGTGTTCTCTGGGGTTACCTTGAGCCTCTTTGAAACGATGCAGGAGGCCAAGAACTGAGATGGGACACCAAATTTTAGTTTAGTTTAATTTAATTTATTTATAGACAATAGACAATAGGTGCAGGAGTAGGCCATTCGGCCCTTCGAGCCAGCATTCAATGTGATCATGGCTGATCATTCTCAATCAGTACCCTGTTCCTGCCTTCTCCCCATACCCCCTGACTCCGCTATCCTTAAGAGCTCTATCTAGCTCTTTCTTGAATGCATTCAGAGAATTGGCCTCCACTGCCTTCTGAGGCAGAGAATTCCACAGATTCACAACTCTGACTGAAAAAGTTTTTCTTCATCTCTGTTCTAAATGGCCTACCCCTTATTCTTAAACTGTGGCCCCTTGTTCTGGACTCCCCCAACATTGGGACAAGGTGGAAACAGGCCCTTTGGCCTACCAAGTCCACACCGACCAACGATCCCCACACACTAACACTATCCTGCACACACTAGGGTCAATGTACAATTGGTTGTGCAGCGGTAGACTTGTTGCCTTACAGCGCTTAAAGTGCCGGAGACCCGGCTTTGATCCCGACTAGGGGTGCTGCCTGTTCAGAGTTTGTACATTCTCCCCGTGCATTGTGTGGGTTTTCTCCAAGATCTTCGGTTTCTTCCCACCCCCCAAGGCCGTTTGTGGGTTAATTGGCTTGATATACATTTTAATTGTCCCTCGTGTGTGCAGGATAGTGTTAATGTGGTCGGCGCGGACTCGGTGGGTCAACCCCATTGGAAGCTCTAACACCAGGGCACCATCTGCATGTGAGTGCCACCACTTGCAGGTTCCCCATCAAATTGTACCCCATCCTGATGGAAATCCAAGAGACCCTTACTGTAGAACACTGTTAGGCAAACACTTCAAGAAATGTTTCACCATCATCTCAAGAATGGGTAAGGACAGGCAACGCAAGCTGCGCTTGTCAGCAATGCTACCTTTGCTTAGATGTTAAAATTAAAAAAAAACATTTGCAGCATTCATTTGAACTCCCAGAGGGGTTGTAGCTGATGGCAAAATGGCCTCTCTCACAAATGCACTGGAGTCACACTGTGAATGACTAAGGAGGCGCAAGGAATTGCAGATGCTGGGATCTTGAGCCAAACACAAAGTGCTGGAGGAACTCAACGGGTCAGGCAGCATCCGTGGGGGGAATGGACAGGTGGCGTTTCGGGTCAGGACCATTCTTCCTCCTTGTTTGAAGTAAGCTGTGAAGAAAACAAAGTACAAAGGATATTGAGGAATTTAAAAGATATTGAGGGAATAAAAATATAAATGGTTAGTACTAAGAGATTAAAACTATAGATCGATCAAGGCATCGTGGACCAGTGAATTAAGGAATATGTACTTTAATTTAGTTTAGTTGAGAGATACAGCATAGAAACAGGCCCTTCGACTCCATGCCGACTTTCTATCGGCCATTCACACTCGTTCTGTGTTATCCCACTTTCTCATCCACTCCCTACACATTAGGGACAATTTACAGAGGCCCAATTAACCTACAGACCCACACATCTGGGATGTGGGAGGAAACCAGAGCACCCGGAGGAAATCCACACAGTCACAGGGGTAACGTGCAGACTCCACACAGACAGCATCCGAGGTCAGGATCGAATCCGGGTCTCTGGCGCTGTGTGACAGCAGCTGTACCAGTTGCACCGCTGTGCCACACTAAACAACATGCTGTGCTTTTTGAATCTCAGCTGAAGAAGAAAGGAATATTCTCAGGGGTACAGTGAATTATTAAAAGGGTTAAATCATACAACTCTGCATTGCAAAAGTCAAAGACCGTACAATCACAGGATGTCTTGTTAGGTGCTGCTTGTACACACCTTGGTTTTAGAAATATGAACCAACAATTAATGAAATTTAATATCATGAAAATGGGTCCGTAGAGTTTAGGTAGGAAATTGCGCCATTAAAATTCTGTGCCTAGGGTCCAGTTCTCTTTTTTTCTCCTCCTTATTCTTCTATCAAAGATTCAATGATGGTTTATTTGTCACATGTGCAATGGCACAGTGAAATTCTTTTTGCATATTTACACATGTGGGTGCCGCCATGGTTTGGCGCCATTTCCAAAGTCATGTGCTCAGTCTACTGGAGCAGTTCCTTATCCTGCTAAGCCCCAGGCACCTGCAGGGCTTTTCTCCGTCGCCTTCGACCGGCTCGGCCCATGAACCAATGTCCCTCTCCCTTGGCCGAGCCTTTAGGTTCGTCGGATGGCCTTTGGCCATCCGTCGAACCTTCGGGTGGGTTCCATGTCCGCCATGTGTTTGGGTCTTCTGGGAGGGCACCGAGGTCGTGGTACCACACAACACCTCAGTAAGGCCTCTACCTGCCTACCTTGCTTTGCCCAGTCTCTGATCTTACCCAATTCCATGATGAAAGCTTACTACCACACGTTGGGTTGTACAGAAGCTTTGAAGTCATTAAAAGTCACCACTTGCCACACTGCTTTCTGTAGACTGGAAGAAATTACAGAAGACACCAAAAGTGGGTCGGATTGTAGAAAGATCCCGACGAAATCAACTGGCAACTAACCTCAAAATTCCCAAGATGGTCACTGGTGGTGGTGTGGGCCAAGGTGCTTAGGTGGGGGGGGGGGGGGGCAGTAGTTTCCTTCTTGCTTCTTCACATCATGTTCAACTGTTTGGGGTTAAGATGCCTAGGGTGTGGTAACTAGACAGTACTGGCATTAATTTGGTTTTCATTGGCCAATGATATCATGATTTGCCCTTTTGCATTCTTCCAGGAACCATCACATTTGCTTCTGTCACCATTCTGGCGTTAAGCTCATATGGTGCAAGATGTACACAATCCTCTGGCACGAGTTTTCCATCCTAAGATCTTCATAGCACCCCAAAAACCGAGCTACTGAACCTCCTTTTCTTCCCCCAGAGAATCTTCCAAAATGGAAAGGGTTCCTTGTTCCATTATGTCTGTGAACCAGAACATCCAATTGAATGCTTTCTTCTCCTTTTCCCCATATCCCTATGTTTTTTTCTCATTCCCAATATTCATCCCATCTTCTTTTGTGACTCACTATCAAATCTGCTTCTACCACCAGCAATCAGGTAAAACATTCCCGATCAAAACAACTTGCATGTAAAGATGGAATGTAGAAACAAGGAACTGCAGATACTTGTTTACAAAAATAAAAGACACAAAGTGCTGGAGTAACTCGGTGGGTCAGGCAGCTTCCCTGAAGAACATGGATAGGTGATGATAGGTCAGGATTGGAGAAGGGAACCAAGCCGAAACATCACCTATCCATGTTCTCCAGGGATGCTTGCCTGACCCACTGAGTTACTCCAGCACTTTGTATCTTTTTTTTGGGTGTAAAGATAATTCTCTTCTCTGGTTCTTCTCCTAAGTACTTCAATAGAGGCTGCTCCACCTAATGTACTGTGTCTTGTACGAATTTAATCAAGAGCAATAATCGACATTCACTGAGTCAAACAGCATGAAAACAGCCCCTTCAAGTCATCAAGTCCATGGCAACCATTAAACGCACAACATACACTCATCCTACATGTTATTTGTCTGCATGTTTCTATCCACTGATTCTGCCACTCATTCACCCATCAGCGTCCAATTAACTCACCATCCTGCATTTAGGAGGAAACAGGAGCCACTATACCTATGAACTGGTTGTCCAGTTGGGCACACTCTCCCATTTCTTTCCCATAACTCTCCAATTCTTCAAGAGGATAATGTCCAAGATGGCGCCCAAGCCAGGCGACTCTTTGTGCGCTGGTCACAGAAGTGGATCTGCAATTACGCATTGCAATTGCTTCAATCTTTCAAAAACCTCTACTCCAGCAGTAGACTTTCGTACTTTAATTATGCTATCTTGCACTAAGCATTATTCTTTTATCATGCATCAATACACTGTGGAAGGCTCATGTATTGTCTCTCCACTGACTGGTTAGCACGCAACTAAAATCTTTTCACTCTACCTTGTTAAAGGTACACAAGGTACCTAGTACCTTGTGACAATAAACTACACAAAACGAAACTAAACAAAACTAACTGAAACTAAACCAAACTAAACTAAACTAAACTAAACTAAACTAAACTAAACTAGCATGTAAACTCCCCAGCGACAGCACCTGAGATTTGGATTGAATTTAGGTCATTTAAACTCTACTAGTTATGCCACTATGTTGCTATGTTGCTACAATGAGTTTTATTCCCACTTATCTTTGATTAAACTGAAAGGACTTACTTATTTTCTGATCATGAAGATGACTACTTAGGTCTTTCCCACTAATTAAATTATTTCCGGTGGCTTTTCGCAGTTAAATGAATTTCTTATGTTTCACTGTCTTCAATAATCTTTTGGCTTTTTTATTAGAAGATACTGATGTTTGCTCTGTGGTGGAAACCTCACTTATAAACTTTTTGCTTTTTCTTAGCTAAGGTCATCAAAATTGTTACACTTTGAACAGACATGCAGAGGGTTAGAATTCATTAGATTCTGCCCCCATTAGGCTTCAATGTTTTAGTCATCTGGATAGCTGCCCATTTTGCATATGATGACGGATGTGTCTGTATTCATTGAGGATCACATAAACACACTCGCATTGTCATAGAATCGCACGTGGGAATGTTGTTTATCAACTAAAAACTGGCTGCGTCTAACTTGATTTATATAAGTCAATCTTTACTGCCATATAATGAGATATATGTAAAAGTAGCAGCAATATGTATAAAGGAGCATATACCCAAGACTTAGTGGTGACAGTTATTCAATCACAGGGCTCAGATTATATTCATAAAGTGTTCAATCTTTGCTGGTATAATTTATTACATCATCAGAGCCCCTTGACTGAATTGCTGCAGTAACTCACTCCCCAGTATTTATTGGTGGCCAGTAATCATATTTTTCATTGACTGACCTTGGATGAATATCTGTATTCTTTACTTGTTTCATGGCAGGTATTTGTCACGTAGCCGTGAAATATATAAATACTATTTGCAATAAAATGGAAAAATTATTTTCTCGATCATACCGGGGATTTACAGGATTCCAAAGAGCCATTTATGAACTGTTCCACTTTGAGGTGAATCAGTCATTGGCAAATCTATTCCTGATGCTGCCATAGCTAATGTCAAAGGATAACATGATTCGGGACCCTGCTGGAAGCAACTGCAGATGCTGGTTTACACTGAAGATAGACACAAAATGCTGGAGTAACTCAGCGGAGCAGGTAGCATCTCTGGATAGAAGGACCGGGTGACGTTTCGGGTCGAGACCCTTCTTCTGACTCCTGAAGTCAGACTCCTGACAGCCTGAAGAAGGGTTTCGACCCGAAACGTCACCCATTCCTTCTATCCAGAGATGCTGCCTGAACCGCTGAGTTACTCCAGCATTTTGTGTCTATCTCCGAGATACGAAGTGGTGGTGATTTGTAATGAGTGGGACACAATGCTAGGTTTGCTGTTTCGCCTGAACCAAGTTTACAGATTATTTTAACAGGCACATATTTAAAATGATGGGCAAAAGGCACAGAGGACAGCGGAAGAAAATACTATTCCGTGCAGAGTGGTTATGATCTGGAACCTGTGACTTGTAATGCCAATGAAATAAAATCAATCAAGAAGGAATAAGTTGAATTAGTGAAAAAAGAGATGCTTTGTCAATGTTTTATTCAAGAATATAAAAAGTTATACTAAGAGATTTGAGAATAAACAGCAGGAGATGGGTAGTTAGGAAAATGGGTAAAAATAATCTCCTCGGAGGCAAACATCAATGGTACAGAGGTCTATTGTCTATACATTTTGCAACTTTTTGCTCATGAGAAGCACTACTGATTCAACCATGGCATATGTTCAATAACTTGCATTATGCCCTTATCATTCACTCTAATGATTACTAGAGGTCGTACTCCCTTCACCAGTCACAGGACTCTGGTCTTATGACCTATAGTCCAGTTATGTTGTGCTTTGAGTGAACGTGACTGCTGCTGCTGTTCAAGGCTACGTTGAAAATGTGCAATGAAAATTGAACATGAGCAACTATTGTAGTAAAAAGGAACTGCAGCTGCTGTTTTATACCAAAGATAGACACAAAATGCTGGCGTAACTCAACAGGTCAGGCAACGTCTCTGGAGAAAATGAAAGGTCCCGATCCGAAACGTCATCTATCCATTTTCTCCAAAGATGCTACCTGACCTGCTGAGTTACTCCAGCATTTTGTTTCATTCTTATGAGGAACTATTGGCTTTTTTAATGTCCTTCAGCCACTATAAAGAGCATTCTCCAAAACGTGAACATGTAAAGAAAGAATTGCATTAATACACCTATCTTAGTTTAGAGATACGGCACGGAAACAGGCCCTTCAGCCCACCGAGTCCGCTCCGACCAGTGATTCCTGCTTCTGGAGAAAAGCCACGCTAGTCACAGGGAGGACTTACAAACTCCATACAAGCAGCACCCGGTCAGCTTTGAAAAATAATGTTGTTTGAGGGTAAATACCATCCTAACTACAGCAAGCCTGACATTCCCAACAGAACTAAACTGGAGTGTCAGCTTTGATTTTCATGCTCCATTCTCTGGATTGAAACTTTCAGCCTTTCCTTGTGAATCCCAGTTGACTAAAGGAAATCTCTGCAGTTGCTGCACATCTGAAACAAAATGTGCCAGGAAAACTTAGCATTAAGGCAGTATCTATGGCAAGAGCACTGGGGTTAGTCTTCTAAGTCAATGACACATCATCAAAGTATAATTTCTGATGATGCATGGATAGCTGCTCTCTCCACACACGTTGCATGAGTATGTTTTTTTTAAAGCATCATTGACATCAGTGGGATATGGGCCAAACACAGGCAAATGGGACTAGCTTAGATGGGGCATCTTGCTAGGCATGGACCAGTTGGGCCAAATGCCTTGTTTCCGTGTTGTATGACTATGACTACGACTCAAGTAGACAATAAGCTTCAACTGTTAAATGATGGCAAGTGGGTTGGTTTGTACTACAAGTTCTAATCAATGAATGTTCTTAAATAAGCTGAGATGGGCAAAGCACAGGATAAACCCATCAACAATTCTGCACTGCTTAAGTCTCCCTCCTCAGGTGGTTAAGGCGGGAAAAGGAGTGTCCTATCACCACTTTCCTGCAATTAATATTTAGACTCATTGTTAAAGACAATGAAGATGAAACTTCACTGTGGATCTAACCCATACTCTGTCTAATCCATCAGTCTGAAGAAGGGTCTCGACCCGAAACGTCACCCATTCCTTCTCTCCTGAGATGCTGCCTGACCTGCTGAGTTACTCCAGCATTTTGTGAAATAAATACCTTCGATTTGTACCAGCATCTGCAGTTATTTTCTTACATAACCCATACTCCGCCTCTGCTGGAAGCTGCACTGGGCAGCCCGGAAAACAAATACAACCTACAAAATGGAAAATCATTCATGCAAATATAGTTCTAATAAAAGGATAGTAGAACTAACATTGAAGAGATAAGTCAAACTGATACCACTGAAGATTTACTAAACAGCAATCATGATGCAGTCAGAAAATGCCAGGGTTATCAGAACAGCTCTTCAGATCATTTCAAATGTAATCCTGAGACAGATTAAGAATTCATCACTTAGTGTAGCTTGGTTGCAGAGGCAGTCATCCTGTCTCTGGGTAGCTGGCAGTTGTTATAGCTCATTTCTCGCATGGCCTCAGTATTGAAGGAGCATGGCACGGTTAATTTGCCGTGCACAGTACAGTTTGCTTGTGATGCAAGGGAGATTTACTGTTGCTGGAAGGGAGAGGGGTTAGTGGGGTTTTTTTTTTAAAAAGGAGAAAGAAAATCATTCCACCGATCTCATGAAACACTTTGAGGCGTTACTTTGTCATCATCATTTGCAGAGGGGAAACATGAAAGTGAGGTGGATATTGCTGCTGGTCACACTTTACAATCTGCTTTCAAACCATTGCGGACTCGGCTTAGGAGAATTACATTTAGAAATGGTTCAGTTTCGTTTAGTTTAGAGATTTAGTTTTGAGATACAGCACAGAAACAGGCCCTTTGGCCACCGAGTCCACGCCAACCAGCACTCCCCATACAATAGCACTATCCTACACACTCTAGGGACTGTGTTCACAATTTTACTGAAGCCAATTAAACTGCAAACCCGTGCGTCTTTAGAGTGTGGGAGGAAACAGAAGGACCCGAACATAACCCACCCAGGTCACGGGGAGGACGAACAAACTCCGTACAGACAGCACCCGTAGTCAGGATCAAACCCAGGTAGCAACTCTACCACTGCGCCACCATGCCGCACTTCACTAGTGATAAATTACTAATCGAAGGTATTTATTCACAAAATG
Organism: Rhinoraja longicauda; assembly: GCF_053455715.1. Taxonomy (NCBI): domain Eukaryota; kingdom Metazoa; phylum Chordata; class Chondrichthyes; order Rajiformes; family Arhynchobatidae; genus Rhinoraja; species Rhinoraja longicauda. The sequence goes on from NC_135974.1 coordinate 11,678,328, forward strand.
CTGGAGTAACTCAGCAGGTCAGGCAGTATCTCAGGAGAGAAGGAATGGGCGACGTTTCGGGTCGAGTCTGAAGAAGGGTCTCGACCCGAAACGTCACCCATTCCTTCTCTCCTGAGATGCTGCCTGACCTGCTGAGTTACTCCAGCATTTTGTGAATAAATACCTTCGATTTGTACCGGCATCTGCAGTTATTTTCTTATAATTACTAATCGAAAATATTTTCAAGTAATGTAAACCCTTTAATTTTACTGTTAAATATATCTTTACTTTATTCTCCTGCAAATGAACTATTTTACAAATGAAGGCAGAGAGTAGTCTTAGAAATTGCCCAATATTGTATGATTTAAACTTCTGAAGTGGAGTTCAACCACATTACTACTCTACCAATTTTACACAGACATTTCTACCTAGTGATGTTCCCATTATTAAAACTATTATCACATCAAATTCTTATGAAATAAAGATGGTTTGGGATGCAGTGAGTCCCATATTAGCAAACATTGCAATATTCAACAAAGAGTAATTTGTTGTATTAGTTTTTAGATGAGCTTGTAGATAGGCACATGGATATGCAGGGAATAGAGGGATATGGATCACTTGCAGGCTGATGAGATTAGTTTATCTTGGCATGAAATGATTTTCATGCTCCATTCTCTGGAGTGAGACTTTCAGCCTTCCCTTGTAGGCACAGACATTACGGTTCAATGGGCTTGTTCCTGTACTGTACTGAGTTTATGAGTTGAGTTTATGTTTAGTTTATTGTCACGTACACCGCGGTGCGTGAAAAGTTTTTGTCGTGTCCTAACAAGTCAGCAGAAAGACATGGTAACAATCAAGCCATCCACAGTATACAGATACATGATAAAGGGAATAACGTGTACTGTTCTATGTTCGATGTACTTGCTTCAGTCTGAAGAAGGGTCTCGACCTAAAACATCACCCATTCCTTCTCTCCAGAGATGCTGCTTGCCCTGCTGAGTTACTCCAGTACTTTGTGTCTACCTTCAGTTATAACGGTATTGGTTAAAAAGGAAACATTGGTTGGAAAATTGTAGAATCCCTGCATCCTTTTAGTAATGGAGTGCACTTATACTTGAGTTTCATGGGTCTCGTTACTGTTATTTTTAAACGGTGGGTGGGACTTCAGTTTAACTCAAGTTGTATCTATTATTGCTTACCTAGTGAACAATATGGTTAGTTTAAGAAAATAACTGCAGATGCTGGTACAAATCGAAGGTATTTATTCACAAAATGCTGGAGTAACTCAGCAGGTCAGGCAGCATCTCAGGAGAGAAGTCTGAAGAAGGGACTCGACCCGAAACGTCACCCATTCCTTCTCTCCTGAGATGCTGCCTGACCTGCTGAGTTACTCCAGCATTTTGTGAATATGGTTAGTTTCATTTAAACATGTTACTGAACTGATTAACATTGTACAATGCAAGATAGCTATATTGCTCTCAGTTATTCAAATATTCTTTAAATTCAAACTCTTGTTATTAACTCTGCTTATAAGGACAACATGAAACAGATACTATGAGTACAGTATTTGAGTGATTATATTAGTTAGCCAGTAACACAGAGAACATGTTTAAATCCCGGTATAGTGGCTAGTAGAGCTGTACTCAGTTTTATTTGGAGATTTAAAGCTGTTAACAGTAAGTAAGACCATGAAAGTGTCGGAATGGTGTAAATCCCAAAGGTTCACGAGTAACATTTAGGGAAGGAAGGCAGCAGATTTTGTCTGTGTGTGACTTCAGTCTCAGAAAACTATGGTTGATTCCGATCTGCCATCTGAGGTTTCTCACTGTAGTTGCACTCTGCTGTTGTAATGGTTCTTTCTGTGGAGCTGAGGCAAGGCAGAAGCTGATGTCCCACGTCTGCAAATTCCTTTGACAATAATGGTGGGTCCCGGCTGGGATGAAGACGCTATTCTGTCACGTATTAAAAGAGTGAAAGTCCTTGTGTTTTCATATGGTTACGTGGTTGTGTGTAGGTGACATAAAAACTACATTTTCAGAAATTTTAAAGAATCACTAATCTTCTGATATAGAAAAGTGAAACAGGACTGGCCGTAATCTGTGTTCTGTTATTCAATCAGGTCGGGGCGGCACGGTTGCACAACATTAGATTTGCAATCTAATCGTCACAGTATTTGTCACAGTGCCAGAGACCCAGATTCAATCTTAACTACGGGTGCTGTCTGTACGGAGTTTGTACATTCTCCCCGTGACCTCATGGATTTTCTCCAGGTACTCCGGTTTCAAGTCAAGTCAAGTTTATTTGTCACATACACATACACGATGTGCAGTGAAATGAAAGTGCCAATGCCTGTGGATTGTGCAAAAAAAAAAGAATTACAGTTACAGCATATAAATTAAAGTTAATACAGAGAAAACAAAATTTAGTCCCTGGAGTTATAAAAGTTAACAGTCCTGATGGCCTGTTGGAAGAAACTCCGTCTCATCCTCTCCGTTTTCACAGCGTGACAGCGGAGGTGCTTGCCTGACCATAGCATCTGGAACAGTCCGTTACTGGGGTGGCAGGGGTCCCTCATAATGTTGCTTGCTCTCGATCTACACCTCCTGATGTATAGGTCCTGCAGGGGGGCGAGTGTAGTTCCCATGGTGCGTTCTGCCGAACGCACTACTCTCTGCAGGGCCTTCCTGTCATATCATATCATATCATATATATACAGCCGGAAACAGGCCTTTTCGGCCCTCCAAGTCCGTGCCGCCCAGCGATCCCCGCACATTAACACTATCCTATACCCACTAGGGACAATTTTTACATTTACCCAGCCAATTAACCTACATACCTGTACGTCTTTGGAGTGTGGGAGGAAACCGAAGATCTCGGAGAAAACCCACGCAGGTCACGGGGAGAACGTACAAACTCCTTACAGTGCAGCACCCGTAGTCAGGATCGAACCTGAGTCTCCGGCGCTGCATTCGCTGTAAAGCAGCAACTCTACCGCTGCGCTACCGTGCCGCCCTACCTCTGTCCTGGGCAGAGCTGTTCCCAAACCAGACTGTGATGTTGCCGGACAGGATGCTCTCTACAGCCCCAGAGTAGAAGCATTGAAGGATCCTCAGAGACACTCTGAATTTCCTCAGCTGTCTAAGGTGGTAAAGGCGCTGCTTTGCCTTACCCACCAGTGCGGCAATGTGCGTTGCCCATGTCAGATCCTCTTTGATGTGGACTCCCAGGTATTTAAAACTGCTCACCCTATCCACACTAGACCAATTTATTTCCAGTGGCGTGTACGTCCTTGGATGTTGAGCCCTTCTAAAGTCCACAATCAGCTCCTTAGTTTTTTTGACATTCAAGAGGAGACTATTGTCCTGACACCAGAGTGCCAGATCAGCCACCTCCTCCCGGTAGGCCTTCTCATCGTTGTCGGAGATCCGGCCCACCACCACAGTGGAATCCTCCTACACTCCAAAGACGTCTCGGTTTGTAGGTTAATTTGCTTTGGTAATTTGTTAAATTGTTCCTAGTGTGTGTATGTTAGTGCTAATGTATGAAGTGATTGCTGGTTGGCACTGACTCAGTGGGCCAAAGGGCCTGTTTCTGCGCTATATCTCTAATGTCTAAAGTAAAGTAAAGATCATGATTGACCTTTTGTCCCAGTACTTCTTGTCATTCTAACTGCTTATCTTGTTTTCCTTAATATCTAAAAATCTATTCAACTCTTTCATGAATACACTCTGGAATTAAACCTCAACAGCCTTCTTGAGCATAGAATTCCAGTGATTTACTGGGGAGAATAAATTTCTGCTCATCTCTCTGTTGAATGGCAGACCCTTTGGTTTGAGACAACGACCTAAATTCTCGAGACTCCAGTCAGGTTACTCCAGTCAAGTCAAATATCAGCCCTGCATCTACTCTGTAAGAATTTTGTATGCGTCAGTAAGATCACTTTTCATTCGGGAATGCCGGAGATTGAGGGGAGACCTAATATATGTGTATAAAATTATGAGAGGCGTAGATAGGGTAGACAGTCAGAACCTCTTTCCCCAGGGTGGAAATGTCAAAAACTAAATAGCATAGCTTTCATGTGGAAGGGACATAGAGTCATGGAGTCAGTTAATGGGCGGCACGGTGACACAGCGGTAGAATTACTGCCTTACCGTGCCAGAAACCTGAGTTCGATCCTGATTATGGGTGCTTTCTGTACAGAGTTTGCTTGTTCTCCCTGTGACCACATGGGTTTTCTCTGGATGCTACGGTTTCCTCCCGCATCCCAAAGATGTACAGGTTTGTAGGTTAATTGGCTTCAGTAAAATTGTGTAGGTAAATGCTGGTATACAGGGTGATCGCTGTTCGGGGTGTGGTCTCGGTGGGCCTGTTTCCTCACTGTATCTCTAAAGTCATAAAGTCTAAAACTCGCACAGAATGGAAATAAGCCTCTCGGCCCAATTTACCCATGCCGACCAAGATCTACATTTGCACTACATCTACACTAGTCCCACCTGCCCACGTTTGGCCCATATCTCTAAAACCTTTCCTATTCATGTACCTGTCCAAATGTCTTTTAAATGTTTTAATTATTGTATAGTTTAAAGGAGATGTGCGTGGCAAGCAGTTTTTTTTTAACAATGAGTGCCTAGAATGCATTGCCAAGGATTTTGGTGGAGGCAAATATGATAGTGGCATTTAAGAGGCTTTTGGATAGGTACATGGATATGCAAGGAAAGGGATATGGATCATACGCAGACAGATGAGATTCGTTTATCTTGGCATCCTGTTTGGTACAAACGTTGGGGGCCAAAGGGCCTGTTCATGTGCTGTAATTTTCTATGTTCTTTGTTCTTCTAAGTTCAGTGGAGAGATGGCCCAGCCTGCTTAAGTTCTCTGCATGCCACACATAGCAATCAGTCTAGTGGAAGTTCACTGTGCTCTCTCTTCCACAAGTCTATCCTTCCACAGGTTGGAAGACCAGACGTACACACTCTTCCAAATGCAGTCTCACCAGGGCCTTACATAATTAGAGCAAGATGTCTTAACTCTTGTACTCAAATCCTCGTGCAGTAAAGGGCAACATGGAAATTAGAATCTAGAAAAGCACAGCACAGGAGCAGGCCCTTCGGCCCACAATATCTGTGCCGAACACAATGCCAAGATAAACCGATGTCATGATCCATAACCCTCCATTCCCTGCATACCCATGTACCTATCTAAGAGCCTCTTAAATGCACCATCATATCCACCACCTCACCCGTTAACGTGTTCCAGGCACCAACCACCCTCTGTGTAATAAAAACTTGCCCTGCACATCTCCTTTAAACTTAGCCCTTCTCACCTTAAAGCTATGCCCTTCGGACTTTGACAGTATCACCCTGGGAGAAAGGTTCTGAATGTCTACCCTATCTCTGCCTCTTATTATTTTATCGACTTCTATCACATCTGCCCTCAATCATTTTGCCTTCCTAATAGCTGGTTGTACCTACATGTTAAGTTTCAGCGATTCAAGTACAAAGAAACCCAGGTTCCTCTGAACATCAACATCCTTCATTCTTACGCTATTTTAAGTTTAGTTTTAAAGGCACCACAGGGAAACAGGCCCTTCAGCCTACTGTGTCCATGCCAACCCAGCAATCACCTCTTCACATTTGTTCAATGTTATCTCACTTTCTCATCCACTCCTTACACACTATGGGCAATGTACAGAGGTGGATTAGCCTCTGTAGCCTCTTAGCATCTTTGGGATGTGGGAGGAAACCGGAACTCCCAGACAAAACCAACACAGTCACAGGGAGAACGTGCAAACTCCGCACAGACAGCACTTGAGGTCAGGATCAAACCTAGATCTTGGTCTCTGTGAGGCAGCTGCTCTACCCGCTGTGCCACAGTGTCGCCCTTCGATAACTGAAGTGACGTTTGGGTTGAGGTGAGCCAAAGCCTTGTGAAGGAACCGGAAGGGAGGGCAGGAGGAGGTAATAGTGCTGGAGTGAGGGCCACTACTAGTTCAGTTTAGTTTAGAGATACAGCACGGAAACAGGCCCTTCGGCCTATCGAGTCAGCACTGAAAAGCGATCCCTACACGCACTAGGGACAATTTTACATTTATACATTTGTACCTAGCCAATTAACCTACGAACCTGTACGTCTTTGGAGTGTGGGAAGAAACCGGAGCACCCGGAGAAAACCCAAGCAGGTCACGGGGAGAACGTACAAACTCCATACAGACAAGCACCCTAGTCAGGATTGAACCCGGGTCTCTGGTGCCGTAAGGCAGTTGCTCTACCACTACACCACTGTGCCGCCCTAACCGGCCTACTTCAAAAGTTTTTTAAAAATTTGTTCTACTGAAGTGATGAATCTAAAGCACACGTTGGCAGATGGAGATGTTCAATGCTCAAAATGTAAAAAACAACTTCATTTTTAGTTTCCTTTATCAGTTTTCAGCAGACCATTTGGACATCAAGTATAAAGCCTCTGATGACTTCACCCAAGAGGAGAAATTAATGTGAACTGAAAGGTGTAACATAGCCACACCAATAAAATGATGGGGTCGCTGCAGAATTTTAAATACCAGCTTTTTATAAGAGATACATTAATTGTCAAAATTTTTTAAAGGATGTTGCTAGGGTCAATGATTTATTTTAATACTCCACACTTTAGGCAAATATAAATCAGGCATATTGAACAAGGCTCTTTTATGTATTGCTACATTAGTATTGTCTTAAAAGCTGAAATTATGTCAAATATATGTAGTCTCATAACCCTTCAGTAAAGGCTCATGATACATTGTGCAAGTATTAAAGGTAGGAACACTTAATGATACTTTATCATCTTACTGCAGATTTTGTCTCAAAGTATTAGAATTATGAGCTGATGTTCACAATATCTGGCAGTTTCGTTTGATGAATTTATATTTTTTAATCCATTTTAAACTTTCTAATATTCTATGTAAAGCATCTCATTTTTTGTAAACCCCTATAATAAGTTCATAAGTCATAGGGGCTATTTGGGCCTTCAAGTCTAGTCTGGCCATTCATTCATGGCTGATCTATCTTTCCCTCTCAACCTTATTCTCCTGCCTTCTCTCCATGACCCTTGACACCCATAATGATCAAGATTCTGTCAATCTCCACCTTAATGAATTCCACAGATTCCACAATTCCACAGATTCCACAACTCAATGAATTCCACAGATTCACCACGATCTGCCGAAATAGTCCTCTTCATCTCCTCTCTAAAGGTACGTCCTTTTATTCAGAGGCTGTGCCCTCTGGTACGAGACACTCCCACTGGTGGAATCGTTCTCTCGACATCCACGCTGTCCATGCCCTTCACTATTCGGTATGAACTAATTTTGCTCTCCTAATTACAAAGCTCTAGAGCACGGCAAAGTCTGGATCAATTGTGGCACTCCCTTCAAACCAAGTCTCAAGAAGATCACCACCATTATATGGATGTGATCGAGCCACATCTAACTCTTACCTGAGATGCCACCAACACAGCTAAATCAGTTAATGAAAATAAAATCAAATTCTGCAGATGCTGGAAATCTGCAATAAAACTGCTGGAAGGTCAGGCAACATCTGCAGAATGGAGACACAAAGAACTGCAGATGCTGATTTGTGAAAAAATATATAAAGTACTGGAGTAGCTCTGCAGGTCAGGCAGCATCTGTGGAGAACATGGAGAGGTGACCGACTCAAAATGGCCCCTATTCATGCACTTAGCACTGAACAACTTTAAATGTTTTTCTCTTTCTGCTGATGTTCCCTGATCTGCTTGAAGTGTTTCCAACATTTTATTTTTTTGTTTTTTTGCTATAATCAATGTTAACTTTGTGCTTTGGATTCATCAACAAAGCATCACACAAAGAAAGGAAGAAAGGACATAGGTTTAAGGTGAGGGGAGAAAGATTTAATGGGAACCTGAGGGGTACGTTTTTTACACAAAGGGTGGTGGGTGTACGGAATGAGCTGCCGGAGGATATAGTTGGGCAGGTACTATTACAATGTTTAAGGAACATTTCGCTCGGTACACGGATCGGATAGGTTTAGAGGGATGTGGGCCAAGAGCAGGCAGGTGGGGCTAGTTTAGAATGGAGCACATTGGTTGGCGTGGGCAAGTTGGGCTGAAGGGCTGGATTCCATGCTGTACGACTCGATGACTCTAAATGATCTTCACCTCAGTAGTGAGGTAGATTTAGATTGATGTCCGTTTCCACATATGAATCCACCAGTTAAAGTAATTGAGGGATACCACCATCAGGCCCTTCAGCCCACCAAGTTGACATCAAATAATCTTTTATATTAATCTTACACTTATCTCATTATTCCATCCTCCCCTCATTCCCATCAATCAATGGCAGCCATGATGTTGCTTAAAATTTAAAGCCGAATCACATATCGACATACTGTACATGTTTTACAGGCTAGTTTGGTGGCACACTAGCCCAGCTGATAGCTTTACAGACTCATAGAGTCACACAGTCATAGTCATACAGCAAAGAACGGGCCCTTCGGCCCAACTTGCCCACGCCGACCAACATGCCCCATCTGCACTAATCCCACCTGCCTGCATTTGGCCCATATCCCTCTAAACCTATCCTATCCAAATGTTTCTTAAGCGTTGCGATAGTACCACCCTCAACTTCCTCCTCCGGCAGCTCGTTCCATACACCCACCAGACCCTTTGCGTAAATAAGTTACCCCTCAAATCAAGATGCTGGAGTAACTCAGTGGGTCAGGCAGCATCCCCGGAGAACATGGATGGGTGACACTTTTGGTCGTGACCCTTCATCAGATATTGCAGAGATGGGAGGGAAAGACGTACAGCTTTGCAGTTTAATTGGCTTTTGGGTGTAAATTGTAAATTGTAAATTGTCCCTAGTGTGATCCTTGGCCTTTGCCCAACCATCTGCCTGTCAACCACCTGCCTCACCCCCACCCCCCATCCCCTCACCTGTGTTCACCAGTACCCTGTCCATTTTTAGCGTCTTTTCCCCCCATCTCTGCAATAATGCTGGTGGACTGTGATTGCTGGTCAGCGCAGACTCAGACTCGGTGGGCTGAATGGCCTGTTTCCATGCTGTATCTTTAAAGTCTAAAGTTTAAAGATATACATTTGGAACTTTCTAATGCATGGATTATGGCTGTGTGCAGGAGGAGCAAAGGAAGAGAAAGGCACAAAGATGGGTGTGGATGAAGCAGCTGGACAGAGTGGCCTGATTCATTTTGCAAATTCAATGGAATTTTACTTAATTACAGTAATGTTCCAGATGGCAACTGTCAGCCACTGAATTGTATTATTTGTGAATTAATGCCTTTGGGATAGGATGGTATGGAAGAGGTTGACATTATAATTTTTTTAAATAATTACCTAATGGAGCAAACATTAAATATTTTGAACCAGAACAATTAGAAAATGTAAATAAATCATCTTATTTCTTTCAGGAAGTATTTTATTATTTCCATACTGCATGGTGCTATTTAGTCATCCAATCTATCACCAAAAAGTATTTCCATTCTCTTGTCATGTCCACGGTTCATTTGTCCAGTTCTTCTGAATATCCCTCACGTACAGCCTTCTATAAAATATTGATAATGCTCTGTTTCCTATATTCTTTCTAGCATCACGTGCTGCACACACATTGCCTCACTGTCCTAAAGCTGAATCCCATGCCTAAAATTTAAAATATCACCTTACAGTTTAAGTTCTTTCATGGCCCTGCATTCTTGAAATCTATAACTTCCTCCAGTCCTACAATGGTCTGCAAAAATTCTTAATCCATGATTTTATGCATCTCTCTCTCTCTTTCTCCCTCTCACTTCTCCCTCTCTCTCTCCCCCTCCCTCTCTCCCCTTCTCAAATCTCCCTCTCTCTCAAACCCTCTCTCTCCCCATCTCTCTTTCCCCATCTCTGCTTTCTCCCTTCTTTTCCTTTCTCCCCCTCTCTCTTTCTCCGTTTCTCTCTCTTTTCCCTTTCCCTTTCCCTCTCTCTCTCTCCCTCTCTTTCTCTCTCTATTCTCTCTCTCCCACTCCCCTCTTTCTCTCACTCTCTCTCTCTCTCGTTCTCTTTTTCTTTCACTCTTTCTCTCTCACTCCCTCTCTCTCACTAACCCACTAGCCAGAACCAGTCCTCTCATATTGCTTTCCATCATTATTTTCTTACCTCTCTTTGCAAAAAAACCCCGACTTGAAGTAACTTCTTTCACCATTCCATTGTCTCACGGTGTCTGATTCTGCCTTTTATATTTTAACCCTTTTCTGTGATCATGTAGAACCTGCTCAATGCTAAACCATCAGAAACATTCTTAAGCTGTGAATGGCAAATAATGTTCTAACATGTTCTAAGGGCAAGAATTTTAAAATCAGGATCATTAGCATGACTGCAGAAAAACTGCCAAATGTGAGCTGAAGACTTGCTGGTTCCACCCTCCCCACTAATGCACCTTCATCTTAACATTAATAAGAAAATCTTCAGATGTGGAGCCATATTTTCACCACATCAATGTGAACATACATGGCTGCATAGCTGACAACAAACGACCCAATGTGCATCCTTCAAGCACAGGACTGAACTGGTACCTGCTGTGTGCCAATGATTAGAGACGCAGTAAATTAACTGCGATCGGTGTGGTTCTTACTGTGGTGTGAGAGAGGGGAAGGGAGAGAGAAGAGGCTGCATGGTCCCCATGTGCTGTGCACATGTGCACAGTTCAACAAAAGTGACTGATCACAAGCCAATGTGCTTTTATAAAGATCAGCTTTTGCTGGGTTTGAAGGTAGTTTTACAAAAGTAGCCCCAGCTGGAAAAGAGTGAACTCTCGTGTCATAAATGCACGCCCTTATTAAGAAGTAACAAAGCTGGAATATTATCGGCTCACTCGACAAACCACTTCAATGATTAACAGAGAGCGAGCCAAGACTTACAAATGGCCATTTGTGGTGCACCAGGTATTTCAGATCCTTAGAGGAAACGACAACAGGCACATCTGTGCAGAATGCATCCGTGCCAAAATCCATGCAGAAACTACAATTAGGCTTCAATCAATGGATCTACAAATAGGCTAGTCCTTGCGTTCTTTAGATTTATCACATGATATCGTCATCGGGTAGCACTCTGGAGCAGCTGGTAGAGTTGCTGCCTCATAGTACCAGAGACTTGAATTTGATCCTTATTTTTGGTGCAGTCTGTGTGGAATTTGCATGGTCTCCTTTTAACCATGTGGGTTTCCTCCGGGTGGTTTGATTTCCCCCCACATCCCAAAGACGGGTGGGTTTGTCATAAGGTCATAAGGAATAGTAGAAATAGGCCATTCGGCCCATCAAGTCTACTCCACCATTCAATCATGGCTGATTTATCCTCATAACCCCATTCTCCTGCCTTCTCCCCATAACCTCTTCTAGGTTAATTGGCCTCTGTAAATTGCCCCAAGTGTGTTGAGAGTGTGTTGAGAGTGGATATGAAAGTGGGATAACAAAGAACTAGTATGAACAGATAATCAAGTAGTAGTAACAAGGAACTGCAGATGCAAAATGGATACAAAGTACTGGAGTAACTCAGCGGATCTCTTAGCATCTTTGGAGACCATGGATAAGCGATGTTTCAGCTCCAACCTGAACCCTCTCTGACCAGCCACCCCTGCAGTCTAGCACTATCTTACACCCTCGAGACAATTTTACAATTTTACAGTTTTACCAAAGCCTATTAACCTACAAACCTGTATGTCTTTGGAATGTGAGAGGAAACCGGAGCACCCGGAGAAAACCCACGTGGTTACGGGGAGAAACGTACACATTCTGTACAGTCAGGATCGAATCTGGGTCTCTGGTGTAGTAAGGCAGCAACTCTACTGCTGCGCCACTGTAGAGAGGCACATAAAATCATGAGGTGCATAAATAAGGTAGTCACAATCTTTCTCCCATGGTAAGAGACTCTCAAGCAAGAGGGCATAGATTTAATGTGAGAGTCAGGAAGATCCAAAGGGCACTTGAGGGGCTTCTTTTTTCACTCAGAGAGTGATGGGTATCTGTAACGAGCTGCCGGAGGAAGTGCTATAGACAGGTATAGTTGCAAAGTTTGAAAGACAGTTGGACAGGTACATGGATAAAATAATGTTTAGAGGGATATGGGACGAAGGCAGGTCAATGTGATTGCTTTTGGCCAATGCAGTGGGCATGCTTCCTGATATTCTCACTGAGCAAACATAGAGCCTTCGAGCGAGGCTGGTGACATTTTCCTTCCTACATTCACTCTATGAACCAGTCCCTTTGAAAAATTTGGCTCACAGTTAGATACAGTAACATGCTTAGACCAAGCACTGAGTTGACAGAAACTATTGGAACTAGCACAATACAAGATGCTGTATGTGTAGGAAGGAACTGCAAATGCTGGTTTAAACGGAAGAAAGACACAAAAAGCTGGAGTAACTCAGTGGGACTGGCAGCGTCTCTGGAGAGAAGGAATGGGCGACGTTTCGGGTCTGACGAAGGGTCTCGACCCGAAACATCACCCATTCCTTCTCTCCATGCTGCCTGTCCCGCTGAGTTACTCCAGCATTTTGTGTCTATCAACAAGATGCTGTATATTCATTTCAATGGGATTATTATTTCTTATTATATTCTCCATTTAAAGGCTGCAGGAATGAATTTGCATAAAGATCTGGAAACGAGCAGGGATTCCTTTGTATAAACCTATCTTTGGAAGCCGCATGATGGGGGGGCACCAAGACCGAAGGGGGCCCCTGCGGTGGGGGGGGGGCGCTGAGAACAAAGGGGTACCTGTGGGGTGGGAGGGCGCTGCGAACGAAGGGAGGACCCAGAGGGGGGGGGCGCCTACTGCCTTGTGCATGCCTGGTCTAGCTGCTGCAAGGAAATATATACTGTGTACGAAGGAACTGCAGATGCTGGTTTAAACCGAAGATAGACACAAAATGCTGGAGTGACTCAGCGGGACAGGCAGCATCTCTGGAGAGAAGGAATGGGTGACGTTTCGGGTCGAGACCCTTATTCACACTGATGTCGGGGGAGAGGGAGATACATAGATAAGGAAGTGTAAGGTGTCGAAATGAGACAAAGGAGGTGGAGATCAAGGAAAATGTAGAATAGATCGTTGTTAGCTGGGAGAAGGTAACAACAAAACAAACAGGTAAAATGTAATCGGAGACAGTCAGGCTGGTTGGAGAACTGGGAAGGAGGAGGGATGGGGAGAGAGGGAAAGCAAGGGCTACTTGAAGTTAGAGAAGTCAATGTTCATACCGCTGGGGTGTAAGCTGCTCAAGCGAAAAATGAGGTGTGAAATATAGATTGTTCGATTTGTTTTTTGTAACTTTCTTGGCGCCAGAAATGTCGTGACTCTCTGTGTTCTGTCCTGATGAGGTCTGCTGTATGATTTTACTGGGCTGAATGCAAAAAACAAAGAATTCCACTGTACCGAGGTACCTATGACAATAGAGTATCGTTAAATCATTGAAAAGTGTTTTATATAACTTCATATTGTTTTTCTATAAATGAAGAAGCGGCAAGCAATGTGGAACAAAAACTTAGGGGAGTCAAAAGAATCTTATACTATCAATCGTGTTCTTAGGCACGGAGTGTTTGTACTATAAATTCTTGAGCAACCGCGAGAGTTAAATTTCTCTTCAAAAAATGTCCGATTTTCTGGCCTTATTAAAGGATATTTTATTCACTTCTGCAACCCCTGCTGAAATTTTATCCAGCTGCTGCTTTCATCAATTTTTTCTCTTCCAGATTCATTAAACTGCTGAGGCACTTTAACTAAAGAAAAATCCTCATGTTATAAATTGTACCAAGACCATTTCTTCTTTGTGGCTCCAGTCCCTGAACACTCCATTTTGAATTCCTTACCCGCCTGTTAAAATCCTTAACTGCGGCACGGTGGCGCAGTGGGACCGTTGCTGCCTTACAGCATCAGAGACCCGGGTTCGATCCTGCCTAAGGCTGCCATTTCAAATTTGTCCCTAGTGTGTAGGATAGTGCTAGTGTACGGGTAATTGTTGGTTGGCATGGACTCAATGGGCTGATGGGCCTGTTTCCACGCTGCATCTTTAACCCAAACTAAACTAAACCAAACCAAACCAAACCAAACCAAACCAAACTAAACTAAACTGAACTGAACTGAACTGAACTGAACTGAACTGAACTAAACTAAACTAAACTAAACTAAACTAAACTAAACTAAACTAAACTAAACTAAACTAAACTAAACTAAACTAAACTAAACTAAACTAAACTAAACTAAACTAAACTAAACTAAACTAAACTAAACTAAATTAAACTAAACTAAACTAAACTAAACGTATAAAGAGTTCAGGTATCTGTCAGTTTTCAAGCAGAGCTGGTGGGGGGTTATGTGAGGAGTGAGACAAAAGTAAGCAATGGCATGATCATGCAAATCTAGAGTTGCTGCCTTACAGCGCCAGAGACCCAGGTTTGGTCCTGACCATGTGTGCTGCCTGTACGGAGTTTGTACGTTCTCCCGGTGACCACGTGGGTTTTCTCCGGGCGCTCCGGTTTCCTCCCACATTCCGAAGTTGTCCAGGTTTTTGTAGGTTAATTGGCTTCTGTAAAAAATGGTCTCTGGCATAGAGGATAGAACGAGAGTATGGGTGATCATTGGTCAGTGTGGGCTCAGTGAGCCGAAAGGCCTGTTTCCATGCTGTATCTTTAAAACTGAGCTAAAACTAAAACACCTGTGAAGAGATCAACAGCAAGAAAAGGAATAGGTGATATTTTGGGTTGAGATCCTCCATCAGACTCTTATTCCTTTTCTCTAGTGATGTTGCCTGAACCAGTGAGTTAATCCAGCATTTTGTGTCTATCTTCGGTGTAAACCAGCATCTGCAGTTCCTTCTTTACACATTGTTATCCTGCAGGTCCTTCGACTTGAAACATAAAATCTGCTTCTCCTTCCATGCTTGCTGCCTGACCTGATCTTTCCTGCATTTTCTGTGTTAATTTGTGCTGCTTCATAAGTGGGTCTGGACTTAAAATCTGTTGAATCTAAGCAGAATCCCTCCCTTAGAGGAGACTACAGCATTAGAACCTAATTTGGGGGTCAGGGAAGATGTTGACGTTGTGAATAGTTTGCTTCAACACGAGGCAATGCCAGGAAGGGGATGCACAACAGTTTACCTTTACAAACCTTTTGAATCAGTCTGCAGAAGGGTCCTGACTCGAAATGTCATCTATTCTTGATCTCCTGGGATGTTGCCAGACCCTCTGAGTTACTCCATCACTTTTTTTAGAGATACAGCAGGGAAACAGGCCCTTTAGCCCACCGGGTCCGCACTCCCGACCAGCTGTCCCCGAACATTAACACTATCCTACACACACAAGGGACAGTTTACATTTATGTCAAGCCAATTAACCTACAAATCTGTACGTCTTTGGAGTGTGGGAAGAAACTGAAGATCTCTGAGAAAACCGACGCGGTCATGGGGAGAACGTACAAAGTCCGTGCAGACAGCACCCCTAGTCAGGATCGAACCCGGGTCTCTGGCGCTGTAAGTCAGCAACTCTACCGCTGCGCCACCGTTCTGCCCTACTTTATTTCCCTTTTTTTTGTAAACCAGCATCTGCAGTTCCTCGTTTCTATCTTTTCAAACCACTGTTTTCAATTGCTTTCAGAACTTTTCTGGCAAAATGCTGCACAATGTTAATATTTAGTTTTGATCATTACATAGGCATAGCTTCCGAAATCTAGGATGGAAGTTACTTCTTTGAGAGGAGAATGCTCATTTGCAAGTAAAAGAGGGATAAACACAAGAGTCCAAGAGTGTTTTATTGTCATGTGTCCCAGATAGAACAATAAAATTCCTACTTGCTGCAGCGCAACAAAATATGTAAACATACCTGTAAACAATATAATAAACGAGAGAGACAAAAATGTTCAGTGTGTGTATATATACACATACTCACAAATGCACAAAAATACAGATTATATATATATATAAATATATGCACAGACGCACACATACGTACACACAAAAACACAAATAATAATAGTGCAATAATAATAATAAACAATAGACAATAGGTGCAGGAGGAGGCCATTCGGCCCTTCGAGCCAGCACCACCATTCAATGTGATCATTGCTGATCATTCTCAATCAGTACCCCGTTCCTGCCTTCTCCCCATACCCCCTGACTCCGCTATCCTTAAGAGCTCTATCTAGCTCTCTCTTGAATGCATTCAGAGAATTGGCCTCCACTGCCTTCTGAGGCAGAGAATTCCACAGATTCACAACTCTTTAACTGAAAAAGTTTTTCCTCATCTCAGTTCTAAATGGCCTACCCCTTATTCTTAAACTGTGGCCCCTTGTTCTGGACTCCCCCAACACTGGGAAAATGTTCCTGCCTCTAACGTGTCCAACCCCTTAATAATCTTATACGTTTCGATAAGATCCCCTCTCATCCTTCTAAATTCCAGTGTATACAAGCCTAGTCGCTCCAGTCTTTCAACATATGACAGTCCCGCCATTCCGAGAATTAGCCTAGTAAACCTACGCTGCACGCCCTCAATAGCAAGAATATCCTTCCTCAAATTTGGAGACCAAAACTGCACACAGTACTCCGGGTGCGGTCTCACTAGGGCCCAGTACAACTGCAGAAGGACAATAATAGTCTATGTAGTTCAGAGCTAATTTGAGGTTGTAGTGTTTAATAGCCGAATGGCTGTATGGAAGAAGCTGTTCCTGAACCTGGACATTACAGTTTTCAGGCTCCTGTACCTTCTTCCCGGTGGCAGGTGTGAAAAGAGTGTGTGGCCAGGGTGGTGTGGGTCTCTGATGATGCTGGCTGCCTTTTTGAGGCAGCGACTCTGGTAAATCCCTTCGATAGCGGGGAGGTCAGAGCAAGCAAAGACAAAGACAGAGACAAAGTAGTTATTTTCCAAATCACTGCGGCCTCTGCTTCCTGCAAGGTATAGTGAACAGAAATGTGATGTGATTTACAAGTAAATGACCCCTTTCTATTGAGCTTTAGCCACTCTGAAGTGCGGAGAACTTCACAGAGGAATTCCACTGGGACAATTATGAGTACTTTTCCCAAGGCTCGGACTAACTCAGGCAGGTTTATTCATCTGTACCTCGAAGCAGTAAAACCTATAAAATCACGTTTACTTTAATCATTAATAATAAAGGATAGCTTCCATCTTGAGCTACTTCTGAAGTGGTTGTTTTTTTCCACTTTGGCTCTTGTGGTTAAAATTTCCAAAGGAAATCTCACAATTAACACAGTACTCGGTTGCCTTGGTACCCATATGCGTGCTATTATTGCTGCCTGTCTAACTGAATTTGTCTATACTTCCTCAATATTTTGATTGTACCTTAGGCTGAAATAATATTTTGACAGTATAACTTAACTGAATAAGCTGACATCCTAAAAGAATTGGATTCCATAACTGGCAAATAATAAGTGCCAAGATTTATAAAGGTGAACAGGCAATAAAGCAACAAGGTCAGACCGCGGGGAGGTTAAAGGTCGCAATCTCAAGCCCATTTTATTTTCCTGCTGGGTTCTGTCTTGGCTTTTCTCTGCGCTGAAAAGTTAAATGAGTTTTTCTTAGGCGACTGTGGACTTTCACAAAAGACTGAGATGAAACAGGCGGGGAGTGCATGAATAAATAAACACCTTCTTGAGCACATTTTTTTGCCATTCAACAAGATCATGGCTGATTTAACTTCCAACATCCACTTTCTTCCTTGCTCCCTGAAGCCTTTGATTCTCCAGATGTCCAAGAAGTCCATGGGGTGGCACGGTGGCGCAGCGGTAGAGTTGCTGCCTTACAGCGTTTGCAGCGCCTGAGACCCCGGTTCGCTCCAGACTACTGGTGCTGTCTGTATGGAGTTTTATGTTCTCCCCGTGACCACGTGGGTTTTCTCCAAGATCTTCAGTTTCCTCACGCTCTCCAAAGACGTACAGGTTTGTAGGTTAAGTGGCTTGGTATAAGTGTAAATTGTCCCTGGTGTGTTGGGTAGCGTTGGTGTGTGGGGTTCGATGGTCAGTGCGGACTCGGTGGGCTGAAGGTCCTGTTTCCACACTGCGTCTCTAAACTAAACTAAGTTGTCTATCGCAGCCATGAAGATATTCCCATTAAGATATTCAACGACTTATCCTCAGAATAAAGCCCAACCTTGCACTGCCCTTTCAAACCTTTTGAATCATTCCGAAGAAGGTCCCCACCCAAAACGTCACCTACCCATGTTCTCCAGAGATGCTGTGACATTCAAAAAGCTGTTCTTCAACTGCGGTGAGACAAACTTATGGAAAAGTGGTATTGGCTTTTATTATTTTTAGTAATTTACAAATATGAGGAGGCATATTAATTTAGTTTATTCACAAAATGCTGGAGTAACTCAGCAGGTCTGGCAGCATCTCGGGAGAGAAGGAATGGGTGACGTTTCGGGTCGAGACCCTTCTTCAGACTGAAGAAGTGTCTGAAGAAGGGTCTCGACCCGAAACGTCACCCATTCCTTCTCTCCCGAGATGCTGCCTGACCTGCTGAGTTACTCCAGCATTTTGTGAATAAATCGATTTGTACCAGCATCTGCAGTTATTTTCTTATATTAATTTAATTTAGTTTAGTTTAGTTTAGTTTAGTTTAGTTTAGTTTAGTTTAGTTTAGTTTAGTTTAGTTTAGTTTAGTTTAGTTTAGTTTAGTTTAGTTTAGTTTAGTTTAGTTTAGTTTAGTTTAGTTTAGTTTAGTTTAGTTTAGTTTAGTTTAGTTTAGTTTGGTTTGGTTTGGTTTAGTTTAGTTTAGTCTGGTATAATAAAAAGGAACTGCAGATGCTGGTTCGTACCAAAGATAGACACCAAGTGCTGGAGTAATGCAGTGGGTCAGGCAGCATCTCCACAGAAAATGGATAGGTGACATTTTATTTTGTAGAAGGGTCTCGACTCAAAACGTCACCTATCCATTTTCTCTAAAGATGCCACCTGACCCACTGAGTTACTCCAGCACTTTGTGTCTATCTTTAGTTTAGTTTAGAGATACAGCATGGAAACAGGCCCTTTGACCCATCAAAACTAGTTCTATATTATCCCACCGCCTACCCATTAGGAGCAATTTTACAGAGGCCAATTAACTTACAAACCCGCATGTATGTGGGATGTGGAAGGAAACCCACCCGGTCACAGGGGGAACGTGCAAACTCCACACAGACAGCACCCGAGATCAGGATTGAACCAGGGTCTCGGGCGATGTGAGGCAACGGCTCTACCAGCTGCACCACTGTGCCGCACAATAATAGTTTACGGGTATGAATTCAGAGTAGATTGTGTAAATACTTTTAAAAATTCTTGTTAATATTTAAAAAAAATATTGCTAATAATGTAAGGTGAGTGGGGAAAGATTAAATAGGAATCCGAGGGATAACCTTTTCACTTAAAGGGTGGTGGGTGTATGGAACAAGCTGCCTTTGATGGATTTTGCAATGCAATTTGAACGGTTGCAAATTTAACAATATGGAAAATATATCAGCCATGTTTGTATCACTCAGAGAATTAGAACCTTTTCTCCGTTCTCTGTTGAAGAAGAAATCACTGGAGTAATTTGTTTTTAAAGTTGCAGTGGAATAAAGTGCCACTCTGTCACTGTGTCTGCTGTGTAATTCCCTTCAAAAAGATCAACAGCCAAGTTTAATAGTGTGCAGTGGGTCATGTTTGCCCAGGCCCTGTCCATAAGGTACACTTAGCATTTTGTTTCCACTGCGTGGTTTGACCAAGCTTTGTGTAATGGATCTGGCGAGCAGGTCACGGTGAGAATCTCCAAACTGAAGAAGTTGCTGCACATTACATAACAATGAGTAAAATATCTTGTGTTAAAACAAGAAAACATTGTGCATAGCTTTTGGATGGGCTATGCTTTACTACTTCGAATTATTAATTGACGAGGGGGCTAATTCTCATGGTGATAATGGGTGGAGCAGGCAATTTGGTCCTGATTTTCTAGGTCCAACTATATGGTGCTTGGAAGACATAAGAGCAGAATTAGGCCATTTGGCCCAAGGATCGCCATTCGATCATCATATCATATCATATCATATATATACAGCCGGAAACAGGCCTTTTTCGGCCCTCCAAGTCCGTGCCGCCCAGCGATCCCCGTACATTAACACTATCCTATACCCACTAGGGACAATTTTTACATTTACCCAGCCAATTAACCTACAAACCTGTACGTCATGGCTGATCTATTTCTTCCTCTCAACCCCATTCTCCTGCTTTCTCCCCATAACCTTTGACGCACTTACTAATCAACTTTGCTTGATAATTCATTTTCATTTTCAAGTGTGTTAATTTGGTTAACAGTATGTTATAAATACTCACGACAGTTAATTTTCTATTATGAAATCAAGCAGCCAATTCCCACAGGAATGATCTCCAAAACTATCACAATTACTCTAAATAATTTAGACTTAAAGTGGTGGCTTAACTATGATACATGACTTGTATGATCAAACATTCAAACTAAACAGATTATTATTATAATAATAATAATAATAATAATAATAATAATAATCAGATCAATGTGCAGTAGTCATCAATAAATAAATCAGTGAGCTTTCAAACAGCATAATTCCTCATGGTAAATAGTTTATTATTAATCTTCATAAGTCCATAAGTCACAGGAGCAGAATTAAGCCATTTGGCCCATCGGGTCTACTGTACCTTTCAATCATGGCTGATTGGAAGCTTTTTGAAAGATCATTCATAATGAAGGGAAAGATACGCTTTACCTTTGAGGTTGTGGGCTAAGTTACTCGATCCAGGCTAAGCAAATGAACGCGTTCATTGATTGATTGATTGATACTTTAATGTCACGAACTTGGTACAGTGAGATTCTTTGTTTGCATACAGTACAAGCATGCAAGAGTCGATATGTATCGGGCTGAAGGCTCGTATATACTGCTGAACCTATCAACAAATGCAATGTTACAGTAACATTGCAGAGGCAGAACTTGACACTATATCTGGCAATGTGAGGACTGATCTGCTGATATGATTTAATGTAATAACAAGGAACTGCAGATGCTGGTTTATACCAGGGATAGATACAAAGTGCTGGAGTAACTCAACAGGTCAGGCCGCATGTCTGGACAAAATGGACAGGTGACGTTTCAGACGGATTGTTGAGGAGGAGGGGGACATACCAAGCAAGAAAAGACAGGACAAACCAGGGTCAGCAACAAATGATCTCAGACTGGTGGTTCCCTGATGGGCCAATTGTTGGCTAGGGACGACACAACATGCTGGAGTAACTCAGCAGGTCAGGCAGCATCTCTGGAGAGAAGGAATGGGTGACGTTTCGAGTCGAGACCCTTCTTCAGACTGATGTCAGGGGAGTGGGTGGGGCAGAGATAGAATGTAGTCGGAAACTGGTGGGGGAACTGGGAAGGGGGCGGGGATGGAGAGAGAGGGAAAGCAAGGGCAATTTGAAGTTGGAGAATTCAATGTTCATACTGCTGGGGTGTAAGCTACCCAAGCGAAATATGAGGTGCTGTTCCTCCAATTGGCGCTGGGCCTCACTCTGACAATGGAAGAGGCCCAGGACAGAAAGGTCAGATTGGGAATGGGAGGGGGGGGTTAAAGTGTTGGGCAACCGGGAAATCAGGTAGGTTAAGGCAGACTGAGCGGGGGCGTTCAGCGAAATAATCGCCGAGCCTGCACTTGGTCTCGCCGATGTACAGCAGTTGACACCTGGAACAGCGGATACAGTAGATGAGGTTGGAGGAGGTGCAAGTGAACCACTGCCTCACCTGAAAAGACTGTCAGGGTCCTTGGATGGAACCGAGGGAGGAGGTAATGGGACAAGTGTTGCATCTCCTGTGGTTGCAGGGGAAAGTACCTGGGGAGGCGTTGGTTTGGGTGGGAAGGGACGACTTGACCAGGGAGTTGCGGAGGGAACGGTCTATGCGGAAAGCAGAAAGGGGTGGAGATGGGAAGATATGGCCAGTGGTGGGATCATGTTGGACAGTGTGATTTCAAGAGGGATTACCCAATGTTACGAACTGTGGAACTGGTTAACTGACTTTTAGTGCAGGAAGGGGGAGGAAAGGTGAGGGGAGGAGTGAGGGGAGTAGTCAACATTCATACCACTGGGTTGCAAGCTACCCAGGCATTATATGAGGTGCTGTTCCTCCAGTTTGCGTGTGGTCTCACTCTGACAATGGAGAAGGCTTAGGGCAGAAAGGTCAGTATGGGAATGGGAAAGGGGAGGTAAAATGGTTGGCAATTGGAAGATCCAGTAGACCTGTTGACCTGATTCTTATTTGACCTCTCTCCTCCCAAAAGCCTCTTCAGGTGAACTTTTCGTTATTTCTTCTACTCTCTTGTTTGTGTGGTTTTGAGTTAAACTCAAATGAAGCACCTTGATACACTAGCTAAATATAAGTTGACGTTATGGACAAGAAAGAGATTTGCCAACATTACTCCCATTTACTCTACTAAGCTCTGTTTTTATATCTAAAAAAAAGCTAGCGTGCTTGAATTCAACATGGGATTAGTTCCTGTTCCCACAGTGAGATTCCTTGCTATTTTTCACTAGGATGACTGAGTCATTAACAATTCATTTTGCAAAGAGAACCTTTTATTTTAATTGTATTTTATACCCTTCACTTTTTATCACATTCCAGGCAATATGAAATGTTTTATTCAAGATGACAGGGTTAGACAGGCTGAAGCAGAGGCCTCTAACTCAATTCTGGTTTTAATACAACTAGGGGATGACAAACAAGGTGCTGTTTTAGGCTGCTTTCCAATATAAATCCTCCTCAGAGATGAGCTGGACCAGACTATGCTTCAATTTAAACTCCACTCAGGGATGAGTTGTGACTAAAATGGATCTTACTTAGGTATAACTTAGGTTCCAAGATAAGAACATAGGGATTAGACCAGGGAATTTGCCATTTGATGCCACTGGCCTCTTTGGTTAATAAAATCAAGGTTGACTCGATAAATCAACCCAATCTCCATTTGGCCCAATTAATTACAAAATGTGATGAGCACTGCCTGGTCCATCACAGGTACTGACCTCCCTCACCATGTGATGAGCACTGCCTGGTCCATCACAGATACTGACCTCCCCACTGTATAAGTAAGAAAATAACTGCAGATGCTGGTACAAATTGAAGGTATTTATTCACAAAATGCTGGAGTAACTCAGCAGGTCAGGCAGCATCTCAGGAGAGAAGGAATGGGTGATGTTTCGGGTCGAGACCCTTCTTCAGACTGATCAGTCTGAAGAAGGGTCTCGACCCGAAACGTCACCTGCTGAGTTACTCCAGCATTTTGTGAATAAATCCCCACCGTGTAAGAGTGGCTGTCTCAAAATGGCAAACAGCATCATCAAGGACACAAACCACCCTGGCCACACTCTCATTTCACTTCCACCCTGGGAACAAGATACAAGAATCTGAGAACTGTAACATCCAGGTTCAGGAACAGCTTCTTTCCAACAACCATCAGGCTATTTGAACACAACAAACTCCAACTAAACTCCGAACTACAAACTGCCTCGGTTGCACTAGGGACTTTGGGCTTTGTTTTGTTTTTGAATTGTATTGTTTTATACATATATTGAACTGCTTTTTTGCTTGTTTGTTGTGTTATCTATTGAGTGCTGTGTTTGCAAAGCTGTTGTGCTGTCGCAAGTAAGAATTTCATTGTTCCATTTCAGGACATATGACAAGAGATAGTGGGGAATTGAACTCACTGCCTGAAATGTTGGTGAAGACAGAAACCGTCATCTCATTTAAAAAAACCCTATGTGTACATTTAGAAAGCTGTAACCTGCCGGGTTTTGAAACAAGGCCTGGAAGTATGGAAACCGGGTCTTTGGCCCAATTTGCACACGCCAACCAACGTGCCCCATCTATATGAGTCCCACATGCCTGCACTTGGCCCATAACATATCCTATCCATGTACATGTCCAAATGTCTCATAAACGTAGTGATCGTACCTATTTGTTCCTTCGGCCCACCGAGTCTGCGCAGACCAGCGATCCTCCCCGTACACTAGCACTATCCTACACACAAGGGACAATTTACAATTTTTACAGAAGCCAAATTATCCTACAAAAACCTCTACGTCTTTGGAGTGTGGGACGCAAGCGGAGCACCCGAGGAAAACCCATGCAGTCATGGGGAGGACGTACAAACTCTGTACAGACAGCACTCGTGGTCAGGATCGAACCTGGTTTTCTGGTGCTGTGAAGCAGCAACTCTACCGCTGCGTCATCGTGCTGCCCTAAGGGAGGGAAAATCCAATTAACTATTGCCCCATTAACAGTGGTATTTTCATTTTCAGTAAGTAATTTGTTACACAAAAGATTAAGAATGCTTGCATTTTAAGTTCTTCTTCATGCAAGAATGCTAATCTGACCAAATCGTTTATTTGCATTAAGTTCAGACTGAAGCCATGTTATTTTTTTGTGGAGATACAATTCTTCCTGGTGTTCGGATTCTTCTTGATTCTCAGGTTAACTTCAGGGTAGACTGGTTCCAACACAAGAAAATAAATGTTTCTCATTTTCAACTCAGGTTTCAAATGGTGCCAGGCAAAAAAAACCACCAAAAACACTTTTTAACATGTTCAAAGTCATTTCTCGCAACACCTGTTGGTCGACGTGGACTCAGCGTGCCGAAGGGCCTTTTTCCACACTGTATCTATAAATAAATAAATAAATAGATAAATAAAGGGGGATGTTAAATTTATCTAATTGGAACAGCCACCCTTTCCCGCAGCGAGTTTGGAAATTGGGTTGACTTTATTCTGTGGTGTTCCCCTTGACAATAAAGAGCAGTGCTGGACTACTTTTTGGTGACCCTCGGACTATCCTTGGTCGCACTTTGCTGGCTTTACCTCACACTAAACGTTATTCCCTTATCATGTATCTATACACTGTAAATTGATCGATTGTAATCATGTGTTGTCTTTCTGCTAACTGGTTAGCATGCAACAAAAGCTTTTCACTGCACTCCGTGACAATAAACTAAACAATTGAACTGAACTGAACACGAGTGTGTGACAGAAAGCAGAAGGTTGATTTCTTCCATTGGGGATGGCGGAGAGGCTAGTGGTGAGCAGGAGGGGGTCGGGGAAGGAAATTGGAAGGAGGGGGGAGAGGGGAGGGGATGGGAATTGCTGTCTTTATAATGTACTGGCCTGTGCTCTATTCTCATTATGAGGAGGAGTCTGCTGAGCTGCTGGATTAGTCTCGGCACAGTCCGCCTCGACAAAGACACAAAAACTAATACCTTAATGGAGGGAGGGAAAGGATGAGAGGGGTCTGGAGTTCATCAATTCAAGTGCAGTTTATCATATCATATCATATCATATATATACAGCCAGAAACAGGCCTTTTCGGCCCTCCAAGTCCGTGCCGCCCAGTGATCCCCGCACATTAACACTATCCTACACCCACTAGGGACAATTTTTACATTTACCCAGCCAATTAACCTACATACCTGTACGTATTTGGAGTGTGGGAGGAAACCGAAGATCTCGGAGAAAACCCACGCAGGTCACGGGGAGAACGTACAAACTCCTTACAGTGCAGCACCCGTAGTCAGGATCGAACCTGAGTCTCTGGCGCTGCATTCGCTGTAAAGCAGCAACTCTACCGCTGCGCTACCGTGCCGCCCTTTTTGTCACAATGGATCTTTACTCTCTGCACATTAATCACCTCCCAGACTAATTAATCTGCTGTATTAGTTTGGGACACATTAATAATAAGTGCTCTGAGAAAAAGAACACACCAGGCCAGAGTTAGGGGGCAAGTGTTCTAATAAGAAGCAAATTTGCCTCTTTTTCTGATTTGCTTCCACATTTCTTGACTCGAAAACAGATAAGTTCTCCAGTGATGGGCAGAATATTGTGATCTCCGGCTGATGTGGTCCGGCTGATGAGAAGTAATTGATTTTTATGAGTGTCACGGCTGCAGTCAAAGCTATTTTTAATATTAAAAAACCCTCGCAGACTAAAGCTATGCAGACTTCCCTCTGGGATCAGCATCAGGACTGTTTGAGACCTCCTCCTTCGCAGTTAATCTCAAGAGCAGGATGGAGCTCCCAGCCACAAGAAAGAGATTCCAGGTATTGGGTTAAAATCCTAAATGCAAGACACTTGCAGCACCGGAGTGCTTGCAGGATCAACCTCCATGCTGAGCAAGACAAATTGCATTTGGTGATTCATCTCTTAAGATGTCTGTTGCAGTATGCTTTTCCCAGATTGTCAGTGTCTGGGTTTAGGATTTATTCCTTATGCTTCAGATCACTTTAGGAAGATTGCTACGATGAAGTGCAACCTCATTATTAAAATCTTAGTTAAATCATGTTTGTGATGATGAGTGGCTAGACAGACTAACAAGTCCCCTATCAACGTCCCCTTCAATGTTAAGTCGGCTGACCTTAACCTGGAGGTTTGACAAGCAGATAAAGTGCTCAAAGTTGCCCTAAATGGTTTAGCCTCAGTCTTAGGTTCATTATTGTCACGTGTACAGAGCAACAATGTAAAGCTTTGTTTTGCATGCTTTCCAAACTGATCAAATAAGCGAGACCTAATCAAGTCAAACTCAAGCACAATAGATAGAGTAAAGGGGAAGATACAGAGTGCAGAATAACAATCTCAGCATTGTAGCGCAACAGTTCCATAGACAAAGTCTGATGTCCACAATGGTGGTAGAAATTAATCAGACAGTGCCCTTCTTCTTCTTGCGTTTGAGGCAGAAGTTATGTAACGCCCTCCAGGCGTTGTAGCCAGTTCAATGTGCTGTTGTCGAGGGCCGTGAGGTCTACCCCTCCACCAGGACAGAGCAGTCGAAAATGACGTGCTGCGCTGTTTGCTGGTCTGCTCCACACACGCAGGCTGCTGATGACTGCAATTCCCAACGATGCATGTTGGCGTTGAACCGGCCGACCCCTGTGCGGAGCCGGTTCAGCGCGACCCACTCTTTGCGGGGCATGTCCGAGCCGGGTGGGGCTGTGGTGTTCGGTGCGACAGTGCCTGAGATTATGGAACATGTTCCCAATGTTGGGGAGTCCAGAACAAGGTGCCACAGTTTAAGAATAAGGGGTAGGCCATTTAGAACTGAGATGAGGAAAAACTTTTTCAGTCAGAGAGTTGTGAATCTGTGGAATTCTCTGCCTCAGAAGGCAGTGGAGGCCAATTCTCTGAATGCATTCAAGAGAGAGCTAGATAGAGCTCTTAAGGATAGTGGAGTCAGGGGGTATGGGGAGAAGGCAGGAACGGGGTACTGATTGAGAATGATCAGCCATGATCACATTGAATGGCTTGAAGGGCCGAATGGCCTCCTTCCTGCACCTATTGTCTATTGTCTATTGTCTATAACCCTGATAACAGAAGTTGCAGACATTGATAAAGGGTGTCAAAGAATGAAATGGGATTTAGATTTGGTACAGATTGGGGCAGATGGAGTTTAATCCAGGCAAATGTGAAATGCTTCATTTTGGGAGGTGAAATGTAAAGGAAAAGTATACAATTAATGGCATGACCCTTAACAGCATTGATGTACAGCATTGTGGTCCAAGTCCATGTTTCCTTGAAAATGGCAACACAAGTAGACGGAGTGGCAAAGAAGGCCTGTGGTATGCTTGCTTGCATCAGTCGAGGGATTGAGTATAAGAGTCATGTTGCAGCTTTATAAAAACCTAGGAGTATTGTATGTAGCTCTGATTGCCCCATTGCAAGAAGCATGTGGTGCCTTAAAGAGGGTGGAGAAGAAGTGCCCAGAATACTGCCTGGAGCAGAGGGTGTTAAGTATAAGGAGAGGTTGAACAATCTTGGATTGTTTTCACTGGAACATTGGAGGTTGAGGGGGAACAAGATAGAATTAGATAAGATTATGAAATGTATGGATAGGGAAGACAGCCAGAACACTTTTCCCATGGTTGGAATGTGAAAGGCATAGCTTTAAGGTCAGAAGGGGAAAGTTTAAAGGAAATTGCCAGGGCGTGTTTATTTACACAGAGTGGTGCGTGCCTGAAATGCGCTGCCAGAGATGATAGTGAAAGCAGTGGATAGGCACATGGATATGCAAAGAATGGAGGGATCTGCCTCACATGCAGGCAGAGGAGATTAGGTTAACTTGGCATCATATTCGGCACTGACATTGTGGGTGGAATGGCCTGCTTCTGAGCTCTACGGTTCTATGATTTGTTACATGAATCTGTTTCATTGAAAGCAATGAGGCTGATTTGCCTCTGCAGTCGGCATGAAAGTGCCTTGTAGTCTGCTTGTTACTGGCCTATTCCAGAATAGAGGTCAAGCGCTCCAAGCACTCACTGGCCCTGGTCTACATGCTCTACGCAAGTGAAACATTCATGGAATTCTACAGAGCAGCACCATTTCCCGTTGTTTTCCTTGCTTCCATTGCTGGAAAATCTTTTTGCTGAGCCTGGAATAGGCTACCCTGGTGCAAGCACAACAAGCCCACAGATGAATGTTGGGAAAGTTACAATCGTTACGATCGTACTTTATTTGTCACATGTACCAAGGTAAGGCGAAATACATCTTTGTACACAGTTCAGTACAAGTATCAATGGTTCAATGGTTCAATGGTTTCTTTATCGTCATGTGTATCAGGTGCAGTGAAATACATTTTTTGCATAAGGCACAGCAAGACTATCCCTGTACATAATCAGCATCCCGTGGTCATTACAGAACTGCCCACTGAGTCCATATGCAAGGGGCACCATTGTGGCACCATTTTACAGTCCCAGCTGCAGCTGGCCACAAAGGCCATTGCAGCCGTTGCCCCCATTCTGGTTGTCCCGCAAACCGATGTCCCTCTCCACGCCTGGCCCTGTTCAACCCTTGTTCCCCAGGGAGAGCCTCCCGCAGCCGACTTTGCTGGGCCAAGCTCCAGGCTGCTGCAGGGCCTCCAGCGGCCCACTCCACCATCAAGGCCTTGCACCGTCTGCCCCCCCACCGTGTGCTTACCGGCCCTCTGTCGGACTCACTCCTCTCTGATCCACGAGGCGAGCAGAGCCTCACTACACATAAGCACTTAGATACATCTGAGATAGTATACATAGTCGCATAGCGAAAGGTTTGGATCGAGTGGATGCAGAGAGGATGTTTCCACTAGTGAGAGAGTCTAGGATCAGAGGTCATAGCCTCAGAATAAAAGGGCATACCTTTAGAAAGGAGATGAGGATAAATTTCTTTAATCAGAGGGTGGTGAATCTGTGGAATTTATTGCCACAGAAGGATGTGGAAGCCGTCAGTGGATATTTTTAAGGCGGAGATTGACAGATTCTTGATTAGTACAGGTGTCAGGGGTTATTGGGAGAAGGCAGGAGAATTGGGTTGAAAGATAGATCAGCCATGATTGAATGGCGGAGTAGACTTGATGGGCCGAATGGCCTAATTCTGCTCCTATAACTTATGAACTTGTGAACTTAGTAAACTGAGACAGTGTAGGGAGTTGCTAGTTTTGGCGCCATTTTTTATCGTGGCTGATAAATCAAGTAAAATGCGTGACTTAACTTAAAATGCTTTGAATATTTTGCGCAACTTCGGTCTCCTAATTTATTTTGAAAATTATTTTAAATTTAATGTTAGTTTTCAAACACATTGAGTGGCCAAAGGTGCCCAATTTCAGTGACATCTGGTGGCCATGGAAATGGGTGGCCAAACGACTGTTAAAACCATTCTGTTAATGAAGCTGCTTTTGCGCTGCAGATACTGATATCTTACAGAGAGAGGGCAGATTAAGCTGCTGCATATGACTGGGGCAGCAGTTGTGAATTTTGCTATACAAATGCAAGTCCCTCTCCCTGCAGGCTTTCACTTCATTCTGTCATCTTTTTAAAGTAACTGTTCTATTTCTATTGCCCTTTCTGTTTTTAACCCTTAACTCTTCTCCCCTCCATTTTAATTCACTTCATCAATTTTCTGCCCTCTCCCAGTTTTCAGATGATAGTTTATTGAAAATCCATCACCTCTTGAATCCGCCGATGAATCTTGATGCTGAGGAAAAGGAGCAATTTATAAAAGCGAATATGACAGAGTATAGGAGACAGGCGGAGAGCATACAGCACAGTCTTATCCTCTTAAATGGGATCTTATTGATTAGGTAGACCATAGGCTCCTATCTATCAATAGGCAGAGCACTGGGGGTCTGACAATCTGCGTGATAAATGGTAAGACTTACAGGATTCACATTGTTTCTGCAAACTGGATCACATCCATCTCCAGGCAGATTCTGGCAACCTAACTAAATGTGCTATCTATAATCCAGGAATTAGATTAAATTAGTTTGATCATTTCTTCTGGTGATTTCGCCGTACAAGTTCACTATTGTGCTAACTTCAGACTTCAGACTTTAGAGATACAGCGTGGAAACAGGCCACACGAGGGAATATTTAAAATGTTACCAAGCCAATTAGCCTATAAACCTGTATGTCTTTGAAGTGTGGGAGGACACAGGAGATCCCGGAGAAAACTCACACAGGTCACGGGGAGAACGTACAAGTTCCACACAGACAAGCACCTGTGATCAGAGTCGAACTCGGGTCTCTGGCGCTGTAAGGCAGCAACTCAACCGCCGCATCATCGTGCCGCCCTTAACTAAATGTGCTGTCCATAATCCCGGAATTAGATTAAATTAGTTTGATCTTATCTTCTGGTGATTTTGATGTACATGTTCACTATTGATCTAAAACTACACCACTAAACATGGGCCATAATAAAGCAAATACTGGAAGTCTGAAATAAAAGCAAAACTGAAAACATTGGAACTATTTGGCAGGTCAGGCAACAACTGTGGAAAAAGAAAAAGAGTTGATGATTCAGGTCATGCACAAATATTTTAGTTAGTTTAGTTTAGTATTGTTTATTGTCACGTGTGCCGAGGTGCAGTGAAAAGCTTTTTGTTGCGTGCCTAACCCGTCAGTGGAAAGACCATACATGATTACAATAGAGCTGTCCATAGTGTACAGATACATGATAAAAGGAATAAGGTTTAATGTAAGATAAAGTCCAGTGAAGTCCAGTTGATGATAGTCACCAGGCTATCGTGGGCGCTGGAGGTAACAGTAGTCAGCATTTGTACTACTAGTGATCTGCTAATAATGAACTTATATACAAAGACTTGAGTGACTCTGAATATATACACCCACAAACAGTCTTCAATGAGGTAGATAGCAGCTCAGGACTGCTCTCTGGTTGTTGGTAGGATGGTTCAGTTGCCAATAACATCTGGGAAGAATCTGTCCCTGAATCTGCAGGTGGATGTTTTCTCACTTCTGCACCTCTTTCTTGATGGGAGAGGGGAGAAGAGGGAGTGATTACCTCCACTGTCAGTGTCTCCTTTATAAGAAGGACAAAATTGGGCCAGATATTAAGCAAACGATATTACTGCCTTGAACTCAAAGCCATTGAATTTTCACAATAGTCTTACTAGGTTCATTAATGATGAACCTTAGGCAGGTTTAGAGGGATATGTGCCAAACGCAGGCAGATGGGACTAATGCAGATGCGTCATGTTGTTCGATGTGGGCGAGTTGGGCATAAGGGCCTGTTTCCATGCTGCATGACTTTATGACTCTATGTTCCTTTGGGAAGAAAATCTGCCTGTCTATGATTGGGTCTGGACTATATGTGACTCCAGACCCATAACTATGTGGTTGATTCCCAACTACCTTCTCAATTGAGTGAGTCACACATGTAGTTCACGGATAATTCGTGATGCGTAATAAGTGGTGACCTTGCCATTTGAGACTCATACACTGTGAATTAATAACAATTAAAATACTCCATCTCTGCATCTGAAAGTACATCATTAAGGATCTTTAGATTCTCCCCAAATTCACATTCCTTCACACTTTAATCTGATGCGCATCCATTTT
The DNA here is from genome assembly GCF_053455715.1 of Rhinoraja longicauda. NCBI lineage: Eukaryota > Metazoa > Chordata > Chondrichthyes > Rajiformes > Arhynchobatidae > Rhinoraja > Rhinoraja longicauda. The sequence goes on from NC_135974.1 coordinate 11,710,183, forward strand.
ATTAGAATGCCATAAAAGGTGGTGGTTAAATTTATATCAAGCCACTGTTGCTCTTCCCGGTCAGAGACAAACCACAGATTGAAAAGCTTGTAGCTTTGAATTGATTCTTTTAGTTATGTTAAATTGCTCTGGAGTATAAATGTACTCACACACGAGCACATGATTAAAGCTGTCTAGCGCGGTCAATATCATAACATAAGGATCATGATGTGTCTTGGTTGAATGCTTTTCCCTCCTACGCCACTCCTACCCCATTTCCATATCTTAATCACTTAACGGAGGAAACGCAAGACAGCATGATCAATGATTGTTTTAATCAAAAATCTCTTCAGTCTTGTCCAACACAACATCGGTTGTCAAAGGAATGATGTTATTATATTAAAGGTAGACACAAAATGCTGGAGTAACTCAGCGGGTCAGGCAGCATCTCAGGAGAGAAAGAATGGATGACGTTTCGGGTCGAGACCCTTCTTCAGACTGATGTCAGGGGAGGGGGTGGGACAAAGATAGGATGTAGTAGGAGACAGGAAGATTAGTGGGAGAACTGGGAAGGGGAGGGGAAAGAAAGGGACAGAGGAACTGTCTGAAGTTAGAGAAGTCAATGTTCATACCGCTGGGGTGTAAACTGCCCAAGCGAAATATGAGATGCTGTTCTTCCAATTTGCACTGGGCCTCACTATGACAATGAAGGAGGCCCATGACAGAAAGGTCAGACTGGGAGGGGGAGTTAAAGTGCTGAGCCACCGGGAGATCAGGTTGGTTAAGGCAGACTGAGCGAAGGTGTTGAGTGAAACCATCGCCGAGCCAGCGTTTGATCTCGCCGAAGTAGAGAAGTTGACATCTGGAACAGCGGATACAATAGATGAGGTTGGAGGAGCTGCAGATGAACCTCTGCCTCACCTGTCATATTAGGTAAGACTTCCTGAAAAGTTCAGCTGCAATTTGAAAACCAATTTATAGCGGTAATGTCTTCTATCTTCAATTTCACCTGTTGCAGTGGATTTTAGTTTTTCTTAATAAATGACCAATAATAAATACATTCTTGTAACTGAAGATTAGTAGCCAGTTAATCTACTTACCCTGGCATATAAACATGATGACGCCTTTCATTATTACAAGGAATCTCATTCAAGGTGTGACTTCTGTGAACCAGCACCACATGTTTTTTGTGTTTCCAATAATCTTATGTTGAGAACTTCTCTCAATTAAACAAAAAAGTGATGAAACTATATTTATCACTGCTTGTTTGCTTGGATATTCAAACGCACTTAGGACTTGGAGAATGATCCCAGGAATGATTGGGTTAACATATGATGAGCGTTTAACGGCACTGGGCCTGTGCTCGCTGGAGTTTAGAAGGATGAGGGGGGACCTCATTGAAACTTACCGAATAGTGAAAGGCCTGGATAGAGTGGATGTGGAGAGGATGCTTCCACTAGTGGGAGAGTCTAGGACCAGAGGTCACAGCCTCAGAATAAAAGGATGTACTTTTCGGAAGGAGATGAGGAGGAATATCTTTAGTCAGACGGTGGTGAATCTATGGAATTCATTGCCACAGAAGGCTGTGGAGGTTGTCAATGGTTTTCTACTCAATGCCTCAACTGATGAAGGCAAGCATACCATACAACTTTGTTACCACTCTATATCTACTTGTGTGTCACTTTCAGGGATGTATGGATGTGAATACCAAGATCCCATTGTGCATCAATGATGTTAGGGGTCTTGCCATTGACTCTCCTATTAAAACAAAACTGCAAATACTGTACATGAATACATAAAATCCTGAAAACACTCAGCAGGCCAGGCAGCATCAGTGGAAAGAGAAATAGAGTTAAAATTTCAGGTAGAAAAACCCACTACTGACCCTCAGGCTGATGTGCTGAGTTGTTGCAGCATTTTCTGTTTTTACTCCTTTATAGAAACCTTTTGCCACTGACCTCTTGTTATGGCCTTCATTGCCCACAAAAATCAGATGTGCTTCTTGGATTTAGATCCTGCTTTTATTTTCCTGGTATCTATAGAGAATAAAGCAGTCTCTTCATCAAACTATGGATGCTGTGATTGTATTGGAATCTGTTTCGGTGTCAAGTAATATTTAGATGATATAAATGCTGCTAGGATCAGGGTACATGTATGTGGGAGGGAGCATGATTTATGATTAAAATGCTAGTGAGGCCTAATAGTAAAGGTATATTTGTGTATATTTGTGTGCGTGTGTGTGTGTGCATGTGTATTTGTGTGCATGTGTGTGTGCATGTGTGTGTGCATGAGTGTGTATGTGTGTGTATTTGTGTGTGCATATTTGTGTGTGTGTGTATGTGTGCACGTGTGCAAATGTATGTATATTTGTGTGCGCATGTGTGTATATGTGTATGCATGTGTATGTCTATTTGTGTGTGTGTGTACGTGTGCGTGTGTATGTATATTTGTGTGCTCATTTGCGTATATTTGAATGAACTTGTGAGGGCGTCTATATATTTGTGTGTGCATGTGCATGTGTTTGTGTTTGTGTATATTTGTGTGTGGATGTGAGTGTGTGAATGTGTGTGTGTGAGAATGTGAGTGTGTGTGCGTGTGTCTATGTGAGTGTAAGTGTGTGTGCATGTGTCTGTAGGTGTGTGTGAGTGCATGTGTGTATGTGAGTGTGCGTGTATGCATGTGTCTATGTGTGTGTGAGCGTGTGTGAGTGTGTGAGTGTGTGTGTATGCGTGTGCCTGTATGTGTATGTGAGCGTGTGTGAGTGTTTGTGTGTGTGAGTGAGTGTGTGTGTATGTGCATGTGTGAGTGTGCATGTGTCTGTATGTGTGTGTGAGTGTGTGTGAGTGCTTGTGTGTGTGAGTGAGTGTTTGTGTGTGTGTGTGTGTGTGTCTGTGTGCGTGTGAGTTTGTGCATGTGAGTGAGTGTGTGTGTGTGTGCGTGTGTGAGTGTATGTGTATGCGTGTGTCTGTATGTGTGTGTGAGTGTGTGTGAGTGTGTGTGAGTGTTTGTGTGTGTGTGTGTGTGTGTGTGAGTGTGTGTGTGAGTGAATGTGTGTGAATGTGCTTGTATGTATTTGTGTGTGTTTGTGTGCGTGAGTGTGTGTGTGTGAGTGAGTGTGTATATGAGTGTGTGTGAGTGTGTGTGTGTGAGTGAGTGTGTGTGTATGTGCATGTGTGATTGTATGTGTGAGTGTGTGTGAGTGTGTGTGTGTGAGTGTGTATGTATGTGCATGTGTGAGTGTGGATGTGCATGTGTGTGTGTGTGTACGTGTGTGTGTGAGCGTGTGTGAGTGTGTGTGTGTGAGTGTGTGTGTGTGTATGCGTGTGTCTGTATCTGTGAGTGAGTGTGTGTGTTTGTGTGTGTGTGTGAGTGTTTGTGTGTGTGAGTGAATGTGTGTGAATGTGCTTGTATGTATTCGTGTGTGCGTGAGTGTGTGAATGTGTGTGTGGATAGTGTGTGTATATGTGTGTGTGTGTGTGAGTGTGTGTGAGTGAGTGAGTGTGTGTGTATGTGCGTGTGTGATTGTATGTGTGAGTGTGTAAGTGTGTGTGTGTGTGTGTGTGCGTGTGTGAGTGTGAGTGAGAATGTGTGTATGTGCGCGTGTGAGTGTGTTTGGGGTGAAGGGAGACTACTGATCAGATGTCATAGTTGACAAATGGGAATGGCAGCATGGTGGGCAATCCTGGTAATCCCGAGACCCACTCTGATAACAAAAGTCCAATTCCCACCTTGGCAGCCATAGACATTTTATTCAGTCAATTAAATCCACTAAATATTCTGGAGTTCAAAACCTGCTAATGATACCGCTGGATTGCTTCGCATTTCACTGAACCTTAATTGGTACATGTGACAATAAACTGACCTTGAAATCTTGAAACCTTGAAACATCATCTGGTTCACAAATACCCTTCTTGAAGGAAACTTCAATGTCCTTACCTAATGTGGTGTATTTGTGATATCAAACTCATAAACAACACAGGCATTATTGCCCTGCATTGAATCAAATGACAACAGCATTCATAGCCTGGACTGCAATAGTTAAGAAGATGCCTCACCATCTGCCCAAGGGTATTTGGGGGAGAGGTGTTAAATGCTGGCCTTGCCGATGATAGCCACATCCCACCACAGAATAAAGATTAGAGCATGAGATTTAAATGCCTCGATTAGTTTAGTTTAGTTTAGAGATGCAGCGTGGAAACAGGCCCTTCGGCCCACTGAGCCCACAATGACCAGCGATCCCCACACACTAACACTATTCTACACACACTAGGAACAATTTACTTTTTTTTCTGAAGCCAATTAACCTACAAACCTGTACTTATTTATAGTGTGGGAAGAAATTGGAGCAGCCAGAGAAAACCAATGTGGGTCACGGGGAGAATGGATAAACTCCGTACAGACAGCACCTGTAGTCAGGATTGAACCCGGATCTCTGGTGCTGTAAATCAGCAACTCTACCGCTAGATTTCTGTGCCACCCGTCTTAACTGATTCTCCATCCGATACTTGCTGTTGAAGCGGCTGGGCACTGGAGTTGTATTCAATTGTGGAAAGGAAGGGACTTCTGTTTAACAGCTGAGTTAAAATAAGTCCCTTCCTTTCTACAATTGTACGTTCTCCATGTGACTGCATAGGTTTTCACCGGGTGCTCCAGTTTCCTACCACACTCCAAAAACGTACAGGTTTTTAGGTTAATTGGCTTTGGTGAGTTGTACAATTGTCCCTAGTGTGTGTAGGTTAATGTTTCGGGTGATTACAGGTCGGCGCGGACTCAGTGGGCCTAAGGGTCTGCTTCCACTTTGTATCTCTAAAGTCCAAAATCTGAAAAATGTTAATTGGGGCAGTATAATGGAACAGCCAGTGAGAGCCACTCCTGACTTTGGGTGCTGCCTGTGTGCAGTTTGCACATTCTCTCCGTGATTGTGTGGGTTTTCTTTGAATGCTCCCAAAGAAGTGAAGATTGGTAGGTTCATTGGCCACTGTGATTTGTCTACAATGTGCAGGGAAGGGGAGTGAATGGGAGAATGGGGAAAAGAATCAAAAGTGTAGTGTGTGTATACAATGCGAAATCGATGGTCAGCATGAACTTGGAGGGCCGAAGGGCCTGTTTTCATGCTCTATCTCTCGATGACTCTGATAGCTCCCATTGATGGTCCTGTTGTTAGGAGGTGGAAGTAATCAGTGGCCACGCCCATTCAAAGAAGGAGAAAGGATATCATAAGTTCATAAGTTATAGGAGCAGAATTAGGCCATTTGGCCATCAAGTCTACTCTGCCATTCAATCATGGCTGCTCCATCTTTCCCTGTCAACTCAATTTTCCGGCCTTGTCCCCGTAACCCCAGAGACCCGTACTAATCAGGAATCTGAACATCAAAATTATCCATTGACTTGGCCTCCACAGCCATTTGTGGCATTAATTTGGTGGATTTGTGGTGTTAATGGGAGAGTGAATTATTGCAGGTTAACATAAAGGCTCCACAGAGAAGCATTTGGTCAAATCCCAGTTGCGAGCCTGTTTGCACATCTTCTGGTCAAGGAATTGTCAGTTTGAAGGTGGGGGAGGCAGAACAAAAGAAAAATTAACATGTCAGTAAATTCCCTTCCAAAATAATGTTCAATGCTTTGCAATGCTAACCAACCTAACAATCAAGTAACCACAAACTACAGCAGAGAACACTCCCTCACTTCCTGCTCCACCCTTGAGCCCAGTGAACAGAAACCTAAAGCTATTTTGAAGTATAGTCCTTGAAGGCACCATTTGTGTTTATTAGCATATTATATTATTTTGTATCTTGCTGTATTATTTTTGGACACTTGGGGGTTGTCGTGAGATGAACACATATATGGTCATATGGGCATATATGGACTGGGAGGATCCAGAATTAGGAGTACATCTGGGTGCGCAGAGACGTGATGTGTCAGACGCGGAGAAGCTGTGGCGGGATACAATTCTCATCAGACTTATGACGGGAGAAATACGAATCTGTTTGTATCACTACTTCAATAAACGACTAATTAAACTGAAACGTCGTGAAGATCTCTGTGTTGTTGTTTGCGTCAAGAACGATCACTCCACTCCTCCGTGAAGGTGGTAAGCGGAGAGGACTTTAGTGGGAAGGACTGAAGTTGCCTCCACAGTCCTTATATCATCCGGGGTGTAACACATTATGTGCTCAACCGCATTAAGTTGCAGGTAGTTTTTTCATTGGTTGCTAACTGGGTTGTTGGAAATACTGGGCCAACATTTACAGAGTACAGAGAAGGTTCACCAGATTGATTCCTCGGATGGCAGGACTTTCATATGAAGAAAGACTGGATAGACTCGGCTTGAACTCGCTAGAATTTAGAAGATTGAGGGGGGATCTTATAGAAACTTACAAAATTCTTAAGGGGTTGGACAGGCTAGATGCAGGAAGATTGTTCCCGATGTTGGGGAAGTCCAGAACAAGGGGTCACAGTTTAAGGATAAGGGGGAAGTCTTTTAGGACCGAGATGAGAAAGTTTTTTTTCACACAGAGAGTGGTGAATCTGTGGAATTCTCTGTCACACAGGGTAGTTGAGGCCAGTTCATTGGCTATATTTAAGCGGGAGTTAGGTGTGGCCCTTGTGGCTAAAGGGCTCAGGGGGTATGGAGCGAAGGCAGGTACGGGATACTGAGTTATATTAGCCATGATCATATTGAATGGCGGTGCAGGCTCGAAGGGCCTACTCCTGCACCTATTTTCTATGTTTTCTATGTAACATGAAAAGGAAACTGCCTGATTCTCAAGAGTTTTCACACATAGTACTTTGGCTCTGTGGAAAACAATAAGGTTAAAATTAGCCCGAAGAAGGATCCCAACCTGAAACGTCACCTGTCCATGTTCTCCTGAGATGCTGCCTGACTCACTGAGTTACTCCAGCACTCTGAGGTGACAAATAGTGAGGGTGTGTGCAAGGTCAACCAAGAATTAAACTTGCTCTCATCCCACCAGACTTCACCTATTGGAGATAACTACTGGGATTTTAAGCCTGGTGTGAATTGAAAGAAAGATATGCACTTCCATAGCATCTTTTACATATATTTCAAACTAGGATTGTTTTGACTCGAACACTGAAGGTTGAGTGGAGACCAGATAGAAGTATATAAAATGATGAGAGGTTTAGATAGGGTAGACATTCTGAACTTTTTCCGAGATGGATATGTCAAAGATTAGATGGCATAGCTTTAAGGTGAAAGGGGCAAGGATTAAATGAGATGTGTGGGGGAAAGGGATTTACACAGGGAGTGGTGGGTGACTGGAACGTGCTGCCAAGAGTGGTGGAGGCAAATCAGATAGCGGCGTTTAACTTTCAGGGAGGCACATGAATATGCAGAAAATGGAGAAATATGGATCATATCATATCATATCATATATATACAGCTGGAAACAGGCCTTTTCGGCCCTCCAAGTCCGTGCCGCCCAGCGATCCCCGTACATTAACATTATCCTACACCCACTAGGGACAATTTTTACATTTACCCAGCCAATTAACCTACATACCTGTACGTCTTTGGAGTGTGGGAGGAAACCGAAGATCTCGGAGAAAACCCACGCAGGTCACGGGGAGAACGTACAAACTCCTTACAGTGCAGCACCCGTAGTCAGGATCGAACCTGAGTCTCTGGCGCTGCATTCGCTATAAAGCAGCAACTCTACCGCTGCGCTACCGTGCCGCCCATGTGCTCAACCCCTCTTCACAATGGTACCCAAGCCAGGTGACTCAGTGTGTTCTGGTCCCAGAAGTGGATTTGCAATCGCTCATTACAATCACTCCACACTTTTTTAAATCGCTATTCCAACAGCAGCATTTCTTCCCTTTATTCTGTATCTATACATTGTGGATGGTTCAATTGTAATCATGTATAGGATTAAGACGAAGGTGGACTTTAGGAGGGGAGGAACACCCATGTCCCTGTCTCCATCAATAGTGTGGATGTGCAGTTTACCAAGGAGTACAAATACCTTGGAGTTTACCTGGACAGTAAACTGGACTGGTCCAGGAACATGTGCTGCCATGTGCTGAGGCAGCAGGGCGAAGGCCGCAGATGCCACCAGGATTAACAAGCTCATCGGGAAGGCTAGCTCTGTCCTGGGGGCAGAGGTGGATTCATGGGAGGTGGTCTTGGAGGGAAGGATGCTCCTCAAACTGCGGAGCATCTTGGACAATGCGGTTCACCCCCTCCATGACACACTGGTCAACCTGAGGAGCACCTTCAGCAACAGACTGGTTCCACCAAGATGCAGTACATAGCACCACAGGAGATTCTTTTTCCCTGTGGCTATCAAACTGTACAACTCCTCCCCCTTCTGTCATGGGGTAGACCGACTCCCCTTCCCCCCACTTCCCAATCTTTGCACATCTCCAATCCTTTCAACTCATCACATTAATTTCATGTTTCATGTATCCTGTGTTTTATGCCTGTTGGCAGATCAATTCCTCTCCTGGGATCAATAAAGTTCTATCGTATTGTATCGTACAGTATCGTATAGTCCTTCTGTTGACTGTTTAGCATGCAACAAAAGCTTTTCGCTGTATCTCGGTACATGTGACAACAAACTAAACGAACATGTGCAGGCAGGTACGTTTTCTCCGGATGCTCTGGTTTACTCTCACACTCCAAAGATGTGCAGGTTTGTAGGTAAATTAGCTTCTGCAATTGTAAATTGTCCCTAGTGTGTAGGATAGTGCTACTTCATGGGGTATCGCTGGTCAGCGCGATCTCGGTGGGCCGAGGGGCCTGTTTCTGTGCTGTATCTCTAAAGTCTAAGGTAAAGTAAATTTCTGGCTTGGGAGGGGGTGTGCAGGACACGACCTCCTGAACCCGGCTGATGCTGAAATATTGGCTTGAAACTTGGGTGTTGAAGAGCTATCCCATGGGGTATGCAGCCTTCCAAAATGTATTTCCCTGCAGAGATACAATTCACACCGGCAGTGTACATCACTGCAATTTACTCTCTCACACATTAAATTATTCTGCTAAGTCTTCTTTCAAATTTATTGGCTCCATGGAGAACTGTTCTAGTTTTGCCTGCAATCCATGAAACCAAAGAGCCTTTTCCTAACAACATTCAACTAATTATCTGTCCCGTGCAGCCCAAACTCTTTGCACCTTTCCTCTTGAGTGGTGTCCAGATTTGGACTCAATAACTCTGGCTAGGGTCTAGCTACTGAAAACACCCTTGCGTTCTTTTGTAGATTACACGTGCTTAACTTTGCACAAAATGTCTGAGCTCACGGGAGAATATGCACAATCTATTGGAAAACTTATTGAGGGATCTTACAGAAAGATATAAAATTATAAAAGGACTGGACAAGCTAGATGCAGGAAAAAATGTTCCCAATGTTGGGCAAGTCTAGAACCAGGAGCCACAGCCTTAGAATAAAGGGGAGGCCATTTAAAACTGAGGTGAGACGGAACTTTTTCACCCGGAGAGTTGTGAATTTGTGGAATTCTCTGCCACAGAGGGCAGTGGAGGCCAAATCACTGGATGGATTTAAGAGAGAGTTAGATAGAGCTCTAGGGGCTAGAGGAATCAAGGGATATGGGGAGAAGGCAGGCACGGGTTAATGATTGTGGACGATCAGCCATGATCACAATGAATGGCGGTGCTGGCTCGAAGGGCCGAATGGCCTCCTCCTGCACCTATTTTCTTTGTTTCTACGTTTCTAAATCGAAGGCTGTGCGCAGTGTGCCTGAGCCGTTGAAGTGAATGACCTTTCCCATCGGAGGTGTGGAAATGGCTTTCAAGCAAACATCTAATATTGCCATTCAATGTAATTTTCAGACCTGAGTGTGTACGTCATGAGTGTGAAGTTGCTAAGCACGGTCCCTGCAGACAAGGCTGCATTTGCGTCACAATATTCATCAATGTGTCATTGCAATGAAACGTTTCTGCTTTGTTTGTGTTTATTTAGGATTTTTTTTTTGGAATGTGCAAAACAGAGAGCATGCAGAACAGCGGCTGGATCTATTTATATCGCTGTGGAAATATTCAGAGGAATGAAAGCAGTCACAAGTTCAACACCAAATTTCTGGTTATAAAGGTTGAGCCTTCCTGAGGTGTCATGGGCCTAAAACTCAACGAAACACCAGTGAAGTACACCAAAAACATACAGGTATGTAGGTTAATTGACTGGGTAAATGTAAAAATTGTCCCTAGTGTGTGTAGGATAGTGTTAATGTGTGGGGATCGCTGGGCGGCACGGACTTGGTGGGCCGAAAAGGCCTGTTTCCGCGCTGTATCTGAAATATGAAAAAATAAATAAAAAATATGAAGGAAGATGCCTACTTGATATCCCCAATGATATGCTGCCTAGTTTTTGGTGTCCCATAGTTTAGCTGTTGTAAAGGCATGTGGCAATGGGATTAGGTTTCTTGGTTAAACGTTTAGCTTGTGTGATTGTTAACATGTAAATAGCTTACTACTGAATATGAAGTTAGTTATCGTCCTATAGCGTAAGTGTGTGTAGGTACAGTAGTTCAGATACTACTTTGGCATTGGTATTGGTTTTCTTGGTTGTGCGCTTATCCTGGTGTTATGGCACAAGTGCTTTGCATTTTAATAGTAATTCAATGTGGTTCAATCATTTGGTTTTAATACCAACACCAGTGTGTCCATTAATGCTCTTAACATTCAACATTTTCAATTGAGCTGTCACTGCTTTTGTAGGAAACAGTCACAGATTCTTACCACTTTTAGGATGTGATGCTTCAAGAAAATAGACAAAGATATGCAGTAGGAGACCATTCGGCCCTTCGAGCCAGCACCGCAACCCTTCGAGCTAGCTCAGAACAACTGTGCAAAGGACTGTGCTCGGGGCCTGTTGTACCTGGCCCTCCCAAGACAGGGCTACTGCCAGTGATCCCCCCATCCTCTGAAGGAATTAAAATTGACTTCCTCAATTTCTATACTGAATGGTCTTGATCTGGTTGCATCATGGTCTGTTTCGGCAACTTGAGCGCCCAGGAAGATGACTGGAGAAAGTGAACACTGCCCAGTCCATCACGGGTACTGACCTCCCCACCATCGAAAGAATTTACAGGAGGCGCTGCCTCAAAATGGCAGCCAGCATCATCAGAGACCCACACCACCCTGACCACGCACTCATTTCACTCCTGGCATCGGTATCTTCACACATAGGCTGGTGTGCAAAACATCCTTTGCACCACCTCGCCCAGGATTCACAGCAACTGGGTCCTCAACGCCTGTCATCTTGTCGCCCTTTCTCCCGTCATGCAGCGACCTTCTGTGGCTCCGGTTTCAACATACTAGGAGCATGGAGAACCAGCTGGGAACAGACATCGTGACCTCCTCAATTCACTGTCGCACCGAACACCACAGCCCCACCCGGCTCAGACATGCCCCGCAAAGAGTGGGTCGCCCTGAACCGGCTCCGCACAGGGGTCGGCCGGTTCAACGCCAACATGCATCGTTGGGGGTTGTGACCATCCGCAGCCTACGTGTGTGGAGCAGACCAGCAAACAGCGCAGCACAGCATTTTCAACTGCGCTGTCCTCCCTCCCCCTGGTGGAGGGGTAGACCTCACGGCCCTCGACAACAGCACATTGCACTGGCTACAGCACCTGGAGGGCGTTACATAGTTTCTGCTGCCTCAAACGCAAGAAGGTATATACACTGATGCCCTTACTAATCAAGAATCTATCAATCTCCACCTTACAAATATCCACTGGCTTGGCCTCCACAGCCTGTGGCAATGAACTTGGCACATTTGCCACCCTCTGAATAAAGAAATTCCTCCTCATCTCCTTTCAAAAGTTACGTCCTTTTATCGTTCTCCTTCTGATCGTATTTTTATATGTGATCACAATATTTTAGTGATCTTTGCAAATGGACCTCTAAATCTCCTTGGAACTCTTGTCCTCCTAGCTTTTCATTATTTAGAATAAATACTCAGATCTCTGCTTTTATAGTCAAAAATGAATGACCTCACATTCACCTATGCATAATTCCATAGACACAATTTTGCCAATAAGCATTTTTTACCTCATAAAGCACCTGCAAAAATATTTTTTGTAAATGTTCTGATGCATAAAGGTGAAGCTCATTCCACTCAATTGTCATAAAATTCTAAATGTTTAACCCACTCATTTAATATATCAATGTCTCTTTGTAATATACTCCAGTTATGCAGAAGAGCAGGGAGGCAGGGGAATAATGATGAGCAGGGAAAAGAGAATTTAAAACCTTGCAGATTATGCATTGAGCAATTATTTTGAAATGATGAAATTAAATAAATTCTTCTGCACGTTTGTTTGAATACTAATTAACTGCAGTGAGGAAACCAAAAAAATTCAGCTGTGACTGACTTTACAAGGTTTTCAACTATGATTAATTCATTTGATTTAGTTAAGAAGAAGGCATTGCAAAATTCCCACTAATTTTCCATATTTCCGTCTTTCTTTTCGACACAGAAGGCAGCCATTTTGAACCAAATATCTATGCATTCCCCTGCTATTAATTTCCTTGTGATCTACTGTGGCGGCACAGCGGTGCAGCGGTAGAGTTGCTGCCTTACAGCGCCAGAGACACGGGTTCAATCCTGACTATGGGCGCTGTCTGTCCAGAGTTTGTATGTTCTCACTGTGACTGTATGGGTTTTCTCCAGCTCTGGTTTCCTCCCACACTCCAAAGACATACAGGTTTGTAGATTAATTGGCTCCTCTTGTGTAGGACATAGAATCAGGTATGAATAATGGTGCAACTGATGACACGTGAAACTGCAGATGCTGGAATCTTGAGCAAAACGCTAAGAGCCGGAAGATCTCAATGAGTCAGGCAGCTTCTGTGGAGGGAGTGGACGGATGATGCATCAGGTTGGAACCCTTCAGACAGATTGGTGTATGGGGGGGGAAGGGGGAAAAAGCCAGACAAAAAAGGTGAGGCAGGACAATGGCTTGCAAGCAGTAGGCAGATACAGGTAAAGGGGAAGGCAAGGGGTGGTTGGCAGATGAGTGAAGTAATCAACAAAAGTTTGAGATGAAAGAGTGTCAGATAAGCAGACATGAGGAGGAATGAAATGTAAAGCTGGAGGAGGGATAGGTGGAAGGGGCAAGAGAGGGAATAAAACAGGAATGAGTATGGGAGATGAGTGTATAAAGGAGGGGTATGGAGTAAGGTGGTGGGGGTTGGGAGATGGTGGGAGAAATGTGTGTGGACCAGAGTTAGGGGATGGGGAAAGAAAATGAGTGTATTATTTGAAATTGGAGATTTCATTGTTCTTATTGTTGAGTTGTAAGCTACCCAAGCAGAAATCGAGGTGCCGTTCTTCCAGTTTGCATGTGGCATTTGTCCTGCAATGGAGGAGGCCAAAGACGGAATGGTAAGTTTGGGAATGGGAAGGAGAGTTAAAATGGTTAGCAACCAGGTGCCCCAGCAAGATTTGGCAGACACAGAAATCACGTCTAGTCTGCTCTTGGTCTTGCCAATGTAAATAAGGCCACATTGGATGCACTGAATACTGACTGAATGCAGTATTTAAGAGTTGCGGGTACTATGGGAGAAAGAGTATTGGAATGAAACTGAAAACATTACTGTACCGGGCGTGAGGAGAGACTTGATGGGAAGGTAACTTGACTCCTGCCTTAATTCCCTGAGATGTTTATGGTGCAAAGCAGATTGCCACCACAGATCCACTATTCCAATGGTGCAAATGCTCAGGAGATTCTAAGTCAGGTTTTTAAATGTTTTTCCATTAATCACGCTGCTTCACATTTTATCTCAATCATTGTCCACAATGAAACCTAGGAAGATAATTTCCTCACATTACCATTATATCTTCTTGCCTCCAAATTTTAAAACTGATGCTTAACCATCAGTGAATGGGAAGGGCTAGTCACCTCTATTCACCCTATTTAAATCAGTCAAGAATCTATAAACCTCTGACAAATGTACTCTCATAGAATCATCTAGAGTATTAGAGGGCGGAAACAGGCCCTTCGGTCCAACTTGCCCACACCTGACAACTTGTCTCATCTACATTAGTTCCACCAGCCTGCATTTGGCCCATATCCCACTTAACCTTTCCTATCCATGTACCTGTTTGAATATTTCTTAAACATTACGATAGTCCCTGCCTCAACCACTTCCTCTGGCAGCTCGTCCCATACACCCACCACCCTTTGAGTGAAACGATTACCCTTCTTTATTTGTACCTGAAATAAAACTTTATATTTTTATGATAAGTCAGTAGAACATTTTTTCATATTCAAAGATTGGAAATATTTACAAAAGAACATTTTTGCAGCTGCTGTTTCAGAAAAGAAACACTTACTGACACCATCATAAAGAGAAGAGAGAGGCAAGAATCCAGATGGCATTAATGCAGGCTCTTTAAATTTTTGCCTTTGCTGGTAAATTCTAGAGCCTTTAAGTTACAGCATTTGACAGAGGCAATGTTATGGGAGACCATGATGAAAAATACTGCTTTATGCCGACAACATACAGCTGGAATTTCTAAGTATAATTAAGCAGATCTCAACTTTATTTTGCATCCAATCACAGTTCTGACTATAATGTGATGGCCAATTTAACATTGGTTCCCAGCCTGGGCCGTTGTGGGAACAAGGACATAGGGAGAGGGGGATGAGTGGTCGGTGGGTGATGGAGATAGGGAGGAAATAAATGTTACAGGGCATTTTTAAGGCTTTGATAATATTGAGGTAATTCACTGTCAAATTCACAGCAAATAAAAATATATTCGGCATGCTTGGTGTCCTGTTTGTCCTCCTCCAAGCAGTCCCCAGGAATTCTTAGGCAGTTTCAGATCCTTAAAAGAAGCAGGCCATGGACTTGGGTAAGTGAAATACTTTGTGGTCCATCTACCCAAATTATAACTTATCTAATAAGTGTGCCCATTGCCAAACCTTGAAACCTCAATATATGCAACACCATTGAACAAAGAACATCGAACAGTGCAACGCAGGACAGGCCCTTCGTCTCCCAATGTCTGTGCCAAAGATAATGCTAAGACTAACTCTCATCTGCCTGAACATAATCCATATCTTTCCGTTCCCTGCATATCCACTTGCCTATCCAAATGTCTCTCAAATGCCACTATTGCATCAGTCCCGACTACCACCCCCTACAGTATGTTCCAAACACTCACCACCCTCTGTATAAAAAACTTGCCCCACTCATCTCCTTTAAATTTTCCCACTTTCACCTAAAAGCAATGCCCTTTAGTATTTGAAATTTTCATCCTGGGACAAAGGTTCTGAGAGGTAAGTGTTTTGTAATTAACTTTATATTGTCTCCTCATTTCCCCTCATCAATGACTCTGTCGTGTGCAGCTTCTACTGATTAGAGATCTTGACCGAGGGCTCTTCCTAATGCTATGTGGTTAATTAATCTCAGGAAGGTGATAGGAAACTCTACACACTATTTTCCCAACCTTCCTGTGTGTAAGTACCTGGAGTATACTCTTCAACTGCCCACAACAGTATGACTGAGATCTAAGTGCTTGCTGTATATGGAATAATGGCATTTCCTTGTTACAGCAAGGTTTAATTCCAACATGCCATCTCACTATCATGTGGGACTGTCACATGAGATTTAGAGGATGAGAGGGGATCTTATAGAGACGTATAAAATTATAAAAGGACTAGACAAGCTAGATGCAGGAAAAATGTTCTCAATGTTGGGGGAGTCGAGAACCAGGGGCCACAGTCTAGGAATAAAGGGGAGGCCATTTAAAACTGATGTAAGAAAAAAAACTTTTTCACCCAGAGAGTTGTGAATTTATGGAATTCTCTGCCATAGAGGGCAGTGGAGGTCAATTCACTGGATGAATTTAAAAGAGAGTTAGATAGAGCTCTGGGGCTAGTGGAATCAAGGGATATGGGGAGAAGGCAGGTACAGGTTACTGATTGTGGATGATCAGCCATGATCATTGGGCCAAATGGCCTCCTCCTGCACCTATTTTCTATGTTTCTATGTTTCTTTGTTTCTCACTGTGTTATAATAACGACTCCAGAAAAAAATATTCACACTATCAAAGCTGCACTGAAGTAACTTTAGTTTAGTTTAGAGATAGCGCTGAAACAGGACCTTCGGCCTACCGAGTCCACGCCGGCCAGTGATCCCCATACATTAACATTACCCTATACACACTAGGGACAGTTTACACTTTAACCAAGCCAATTAACCTACAAGCTTTTCTGTCTTTGGAGTGTGGGAGGAAACCGAAGATCTCGGAGAAAACCCACGCGGTCACGGGGAGAACGTACAAACTCCGTACAGACAAGCACCAGTAGTCAGGATCGAACCCGGGACTCTGGAGCTGCAAGCGTTGTAAGGCAGCAACTCTAACATCGAGCCACAGTGCCGCCCCACCAGAACTGCTTAGGAGTATTGGATAATCGTGCCATTTGTGCGTGAAACTCGGAGTAGAGTCATAGAGTCAAACAGTGTGGAAACAGACCCTTTGCCCCAACTTGCCCACAGCAACATTCCTAGAAGCAGGAGGCCAAAGCATTGTATGTGATAGAAGAGACACCGAGAGATTAAAGCTGAAGTGGGGGTAATGAGGCAACCTCAGAATGTATTGAAAGCTTCAGTGGATATAGTACTGAGGGTCAGACATGTGTTATAGTGGGGTGGGGTGGGCAAAACGGAATATGGGATTGAGTGGTGAGGGGAAGGTCATGATCAGACCATGATCCAAGGAATGCAGCCACATGATAGAAAAGGAAGAAGTGGGAGGGAGCATTACGATACAAGAGTAGTGGGTAGGTAGATGGGTGGGGGCAGGGAGGAAGCTGGAAAAAGTTGTAAAGAGGTAGTGGAAGTTAGTCCCATATAGCGCCAAATGAGTCCAGAACTTTCCAGCCAAGGCTTAAGATTACTGTGCAAATCGTATCTGAAAAGTACTTGGTGCACAATTTTAAGGGCCTTCTGCCCGAGCACAAAATTTCAGAGCACATTTGGTGATATGGTTTCCAATAAATTTAAATATAGTCTATAAAAACACATGGCAAGTAAAAAAATGTTCACACCATGGAAGTCAATGCAACAAACCTTCTGATGTAACCACAGTGGCTCTTATTGATAGCAAAGTCTCAGTTTGCAAATATAGATTAATCCATTTCCATGTACTGCACCATGCATGTTGGGATCTTCATAGACGCTGGATAAAAGTATAGCAAATTGACAAATTGCTTGCTCCCTAGTCTGTGGAACTTGAGTTTGGTACCAAATCTAATTCATGTATTGAGTGCACCTTTTTATTAAATTTAAAAATTGCTGCATGGAAATCAAGAAGATGGTTCCAACATGAAAATAATTGGTTAAACTGGCACCTTTTAGCTCTTTCTATTTTGCTTTTAAGATCCAGGGAGGTAAAATAAATCCAAGCAAATTGAATTGCTGTTCCACCTGGGATTTTTTAGATTGATATTAAAATCCTGTGATGGCTTATCAGCTGTAACCTTTTCTAAAAACCAGTCAGACAAACGATGATGATATGTAATCTAAAGGTAATAATGGTTAAACTTTGGTTAACATAATTGTTAATGTAATAGATCATGTTATGCCAACATCGGAATAATGAATGTTCTGTTCTTTGAGGTTTATTATATTGATCAATAGGCCTGAAGATTTGTGCCTTTGAATTACCATAGTGCACATAAATTGAAAAAAAAAATCTATTGCGCTCAGACAAATAACTGAGTCTAGTCCCTCAGGCACACTTTACAAAGTAAAAAATAAAAATGTTATAAACTTCCATTTGGAATTGCATGAAGATTGCAATATCTTGGTTTCAAAAAGGTGCAAATGGGCATTAAATTGAACAGATTATTAGGGGCAGCTTTTGTGGTAAAAAGAACACCTTTCAGGGGGAGCAACGTCAAAAATAATGGTTCAGATTCCCGTAAAGCCAGTGTGGCAGTGCTGTGGCTGGGGAAATCAATCAACTGCATGATATCTTATTACTTAGTCTAATTTAATCATAGATTATAGATCTTTGCATTAGTCTGGGCAACCCGAACATGATTTAAGAAAGAGGACCAGCGAAAGAAAAATCTCTTTTCTCTCTGCAGCACTTAGTATAAGGCTCTTGTGAACAGGTATTCTGTAGAATGGTTACTGCATCTGTCATCGAACCATTTAAAAATATATGGTTGGCTGCATCGTGAGAGGTAAGTTCGTAGAACGGAGACTTGAATTAGTTCAGGTTTATTAAATCGCAGAGAAGTTGCTTAGAGTTTAGTGAGACAGCATGGAAAAAAAGGCCCTTCGGCCCACTGTGTTCATGACACCCACTGATCATAACGTTCTAAACAAATTTTTAATGGCTTTTTTAATTCACCTTCTGGTTTCATTACAGATTATCCAGATTTGAATCAGTTCAGATTTATTAATTCACAGAGAAGTTATTTAGTGTTTAGAGAGATGCAGCATGGAAACAGGCCCTTCGGCCCACTGAGTCCATGACAACCACTGATCGTAATGTTCTCAGCACAATTTTAATAGCTCTTTAAATTCACCTTCTGGCTTCATTACAACTTGTCCAGGAGATTAATTTAGTTTAGAGATACAGCATTGAAACAGATCCTTTGGCCCACCGAGTCCATGCCGACCATTGATCACCTGTTCACACTAGTTCTACCTATGTTAGACTACTTTCTCATCCATACCCGAGGCTATTTACAGAGGCCGATTAATTTACAAACCCGCCTGTCTTTGGGACGTGGGAGGAAACCGGAGCACAAGCAGCAAACCCACGCGATCACAGGGAGAACGTGCAAACTCCGCAGAGACAGCATCCGATGTTCAGGATCGGACCTGGGTCTCTGGCGCCGTGAGGAAGCAGCTCTACCACCTGCGCCACACTATAGTTGGTGAAGGAGTAATAGGGTTGCAGGCTTTGTCTGTAAATATGATTTAAACCATCCATGGAAATAACAGGGAAGCTTGCAAACCAGCTGAGGGAAATCATTCTTCCTCTCTTGGCCACTGAGTTTCCGGCTGTTGTTAGATGTGTTTCTGCAGAGTATCATATGATCTCCTGTTTCCAATTGGCGTGCCAATCAAATGAACTTCTCCTTCATCTTGAGTACATATGAACTAATAAAGAACAGTGTGCATTAAAATAGCAAGTTCCACCTCCCCTTCACAGGGCATTCCATTCATTTTACAGCCGATTAAATACTTCTGGAACGATCTCACTCTAACCCTTGCAATAGCCAATTTGCACACTGCAAATTTTCACAAGGATACAATAACACACATGTTGTCAGGACTCAAGGACCTTATGCCAGAGGGAGAGATTGAGCAGGCTAGGACTCTATTCTTTGGAGCGCAGGAGGATGAGAAGTATTCTTATAGAGGTGTATAAAATCATGAGAGGGCTGGATCGGGTGGACGCAGAGAGTCTCTTGCCCATAGTAGGGGAATCGTGAACCAGAGGGCATAGGTTTAAGGTGAGTGGGGAAAGATTTAATAGGAATCTGAGGGATAACGTTTTCATGCCAGAGACCGAGGTTCGATCCTGACTACAGGTTCTGTCTGTACGGAGTTTGTAAATGCTCCCTGTGACCGCGATTCCTCTGGGTGCTCTGGTACCCTTCCACACACCAACGATGTACAGGATTGAAGTTAATTGTCTTCTGTAAATTGTAAATTGTCCCAAGTGTGTAGGATAATGTGTATGGGGTGATCGGTGATTGGCGCGGACTCAGTTGGCCGAAGGTTTCCACATGTTTCCTCGCTGTATCTCTAAAGTCTAAAGTCTAAAAGAACATGTTAGGTGAAGCTTGCAGTTGGGATCCTCCTTCAGACTAGGCACACCAATAAGATTTTACAGTGGAGCCGTCAAAATGTAGAAACATGGAACTGCAGATGCTGGTTGACACTAAAGGGTCCCGGCTCAAAACGCCACCTATCCATGTCCTCCAGAGAAGCCGCCTGACCCACTCAGTTACTCCAGCACTTTGTATCATTTTGTGTGAACCAACATCTGCAGTTCCGTGTTTCTTCATCAATTTCATTATTGTTGATAACATAGAAACTAGTGGAAGGGTGATCAATGGTGGGCGTGGACTCAGTGGGCTAAAGGGCCTGTCTCCAAGCTTTACCTCTAAAAAAAAAACTTCGCCCTGATTCTTCTGACACACACCTACAGTGAGAGTAATTTACACACCTACCATGGGTGGAATTTACACACCTACCATGAGAGGAATTTACAGTGACCACTTAACCTACCAATCAGCACATCTTTGGGCTGTGGGATGAAAATGGAGCACCTGAAGGAAACACTCGCTGGACATGCAAACACCTCAAAGACAGCACCAGATGGCAGGATTGAACCTGGCTCCTTGGAGCCATGAAGCAGTGGCACTACCGCTGCACCACTGTGCCACGGATGTACTGGACACTTTCAGGCAAGCGGAAATAGCAAAACATGGCCAGCCATTAACAATGGGAGACTCGTAATTCTAGATTCTGCAGATGCGCGCAGGAAGGGTTTTATCGGGATGCATCACAGCATGGTTTGGGAACAGCTCCATCCAAGACCGCAAGAAATTGCAGGTAATTGTGGACACAGCTCAGACCATCACACAAACCATCCACCCTTCCATTGACTCCATCTACACTTTACGCTGCCTCGGCAAGGCCACCAGCATAATCAAGGACCAGTCTCACCCTGGTCACTCTCTCTTCTCCCCTCTCCCATAAGATAAGAGGTACAGAAGTACGGAAACACACACCTCCAGATTCAGGCAACTGAACCATCTTACCAACAACAACTGTAGAGCGGTCCTGAGCCCCCATCTATCTCATTAGAGACCCCCGGACTAGCTTTAATCGGACTTTACTTTACTTTATCTTGCACTAACCATTATTCCCTTTATCATGTATCTGTACACTGTGGACGACCTGATTGTAATCATGCATAGTCTTTCCACTGACTGGATGGCACGCAACAAAAAGCTTTTCACTGTACCTCGGTACACGTGACAATAAACTAAACTAAACTAAACTAAATTAAAAATGGTACTGAACTGGAAAGCTATGGTAGATCACCACAAATCAGTCCTATTGCATGTACCCATGTAGACACACGAATGCACATATGCACTTGTACGAACGCACACAGACCTTGCCCCACATTAGCACTCTGCTGACATGCATGTTTAGATCTCAGGCAGACCACTATCATCATGTCAAGCATATAAAGACTGGTGAAGTAAAAGTTGAAGGACAATATTGCTATGTCTCAGTGCATTTGATCTTTGCAGTTAATTGCCTAAAATTACTGCTTGTGATATGGATATTGATTTGGTATTGGGATGGAGGAATTGACTTGTTTGCAATAAACTAGTTAATGCCCCTGTTAAAATAATGGATAAACAAATATCATAACAATGCATGTAGCATCCATAAGCAAATACTGCAAACCCAGGTTGAAGCCTGTGTAGTCAGCTCCACTGTTAATTACTGTTTGTTGCCGTTAGAAAGCCTGGTGCAAAGAGGATTTGGGAGTCATTTAAAGATTGTGTCTTGTCTCTTCTTGTCTCTTGGATGCTTATTGCTTGCACTTTAGAATTATACTACCTTGAAGGGCCACTGTTGGCTGTCAGTGGTACTTTCAGTTTACGAGATTGTACTTAAGTGCAGCACGAAAGCAGGAACCAAATAAGTCACAAGAAAGCCTCCTGGGCAAGAAGATTACCTCTATTTGTGCTCTCTTTCTCATTCAGCCGTAGTTAACTTGGCATGCAATGTCTTTGCTACATAATATGTGTTATTATACCTCGGAAATAAACAGCACAACTCACTGCACAGAAAAATCTATACTCCGATTCAACCTTTGACCCAGATATATTTGTACTATGTTATGAAAGGTCATGTCGCTATTGACTTACATGACCTCTTCTGCTGAATGATTTTGACTGTGCAATTATTGAGAATTGAATCCTGGATCAAATTAACATTGCCCTATGAACAGGTTATGCACTCAATCTACTTTTACCCCTGCAACCTCTCCTGCAGCCTGCTACATACCAGAACACTGCGCCTCTTATGCCAAATCCCCTTCTCCTGTTCACTCCTCCTAACAACTTACTGAAGGTTCAACAGTCTAACCAGCCAGGATCGCATCAAACGCAGTCAAAGGCCTGATGCCTTGTAGCTTTGTCCAGATCTGGGTCTGCCTGTTTCTGGCATTGTGACTTGCAGGACAGACAAGAATGTAACTTAAAATTAGAGTAAGGATGTTTGGTTTTGGTATGGTTCAGAGACACAGCGCGGAAACAGGCCCTTCGACCCACCGAGTCCGTGCTGACCAGCGATCCCTGCACACTAACAAGAAGTGTGCTTTTACAGTCAGAGAGTGGTGAAGGTGTGGAATTCTCTGCCTCAGAAGGCAGTGGAGGCCAGTTCGTTGGATGCTTTCAAGAGAGAGCTGGATAGAGCTCTTAAGGATAGTGGAGTGAGGGGGTATGGGGAGAAGGCAGGAACGGGGTACTGATTGAGAGTGATCAGCCATGATCGCATTGAATGGCGGTGCTGGCTCGAAGGGCTGAATGGCCTACTCCTGCACCTATTGTCTATTGTCTATTGTCTATAATACCCTGCACACGCTAGGGAGTATATAAAATTTTACCAAGCCAATTAGCCTACAGACTTCGGAGTGTGGGAGGAAACTGGAGCTGCCGGGGAAAACCCATGTGGTCAGAGGGCCAAGGTCCAAAGTCCGTACGGACAGCACCCGAAGTCAGGATCGAGCCCGAGTCTCTGGCATGGTAAAGGAGCATCTCTACTACTGTTTGCTCAAACTGTCAAGGCAGTCTGTAATTCTCTCCCTGTGACAGTTGTGTAATACCACTGGAAAAGGTTCAAACTGAGGGCGAATGAGTAAAACACAAAGTACTGGAGTAACTCAGCAGGTCAGTCAGCATCTGTGGAGGGAATGGATGTGTGATGTTTCAGGTCTGGACCCTTCCTCTGACTGCTTGTGGTAGGGGATGGAAAGCTGGAAAAAAGGTTGGAGTGGGCCAAAGCCTGGTGAGTGATAGGTGGAGGGAGGAAGTGGGGGGTGAGTGGGGAGTGATAAATCATTGTACGTAAAGGACATTAAGGCACTGCATGGTTAATATGAACGCTTCATTTCATGAGGAAAATAAGTTTGTTTCAAGCAATGGCAGTCTGTGATGTCCATTATAATCAATGGCAAGAACTGCAATAACGTCACGAGAGAGCTGACAATCACTCACGCCCAGCCACTGTTCTGCTGAACGAGGTACACAATGTTTAGGGATAATCCCTAAACTTCTCATAAAATTATGAGAGGCATAGATCGGGGTAAATAGTCAGAACCATTTTCGAGGTGTGAACATTTCAAAGACTATAATTCATAGTTTTAAGGTGCAAGGAGAAAAGTTTAAAGTAGATGTGAGGGGCAAGCTTTTTAGCACAGAGAGTGGTGGGTAGTGGTGTGTGGAATGCCTGTCAGATTAGTGGTGGACAGATACAATAGTGACAATTAAGACATTTTGAGACAGTCTCGTGGATATGGACGGATATAGATCACTTGCAGGCAAATAAGATTAGTTTAACTAGCCATTACTTCAGATTTTAGAGATACAGCGTGGAAACTGGTCCTTCAGCCCACAGAGTCCACGTCAACCAGCGATCACCCTGTACACTAGCACAATCCTACACACTAGGGGCAATTTACCTACAAACCTGCACGTCTTCGGAGTGTGTGAGGAAACCGGAGCACGGAGAAAACCCAAGTGGTCACAGGGAGGACGTACAAATTCCGTACAGACAACACCCGTAGTCAGGGTCGAACCCGTGCCTCTGGTGCTGTAAGGCAGCAATACCGCTGTGCCACAGTGCCTCCCTTATGGCACAAAGGGCCTGTCGCTGTGCTGTATTGTTCTGTTTTTTATGTTCCTCCCTATCTATGATCAAACGTAAGGAAAGGAGAGAAAGCCGCGTGGAAAATGGACATCATGTGCAAATTAAGTGTAATAACCTTCACCCCACTATAAAAACCACATTTGTATGACTGGAATCATTTGATATTCCACATAACTCTATGACATCTACTAGATGAACTCCAGAACATCCATTTTGAACACCTACCAATCTACCCTCTACTTATCCAAACAAGAGCGATGTTTAACCAGGCAGGACAAAATGTTACCATATAATCAATTAAATGCTTGGTTTTTTTTTCTCTGTTTTGAGGAGTAGCCTTTCAAGTCTCTGCAGCCTTTTCTATGGAGGAAGTGGTTTCAATTCAGAGAAATGTTATGATTATGATTCTGGTTTGTTAACCCCACCAGGATGGAATGATTTGGAGAACTGATTCTGCAGAGCTTAGCAATGTTCAAAAGCAAGAATACCTTGCCTTGCTGTGGTTGCTGAAGATTGCTTTGCACATCATTATTTTTTTTGCTGATACCTTTGGTATTAATTTCTTTGGGTCTTCTTAGATCTCCATTTCTTGCGGTTAGGGGAAATTATGGAGAAAACGGTTTCGATCATTTTAAGGAACAAGTATTTAAGTCTGTTATTATTGTCATCTTCAGGATGTGAACAAAATAACATTTACATTTTCATCCGTTCCTCAATCTGACTTATTGTAGGTTCATAAGTTCATAAGTCACAAGAGCAAATTTAGGCCATTTGGCCCATGACTGTGCTATTCAATCATGGCTGATCTTTCACTCCCTCTCAACCTCATTCTCCTGCCTTCTTCCCATGACCTTTGACACCCTTACTAATCAAGAACAAATCAATTACCGCTTTTAAAATACCCAAAGACTTGGCCTCCACAGCTATATATGGCATGATTTAAAATTAAGGAAAGAGATGGGACATGTTGGTCAGTGTGGGCAAGTTGGGTCAAAGGGCCTGTTTCCACACCTTATGACACTATGACTCCCATGTCTTTGCAGGGAAGTGGGAGCCTTTTCAGTGTTAGATTCCAGATCAAGCACCACAGGACTTAACAGCATAGAAACTTTGTGGATTCTTTCCTCATGAATAAAGCTTCCTTCTTTACAGTGCACGAGATCGGTAGATTTAGCAGAGTTATTAGGATTACACCCCTGTTTGTGAAGATTCTCTTTGAAGAAATGTTTAAATAATAAGTAGAATAATTTGCAACCCTCTCCATGTTACCCCGAAATAACTCCTAGTTAAAATGGGGATTGGTATTTTGATTGAACTGACTGAAATATATGGCATGGAAACAAGCGGTTCGGCCCACCGGGTCCACGCCGACCATCGACAACCCTTTCACACTAGTTCCTCGTTTTTCCACTTTTGCATCCACTCCCTACAAACTCAGGGGAAATTTACAGAATCCAATTAATCTACAAACCCGTGAGTCTTCGGGATGTGGGAGGAAACCGGAGCACCCGGAGGAAACTCATGCAGTCACAGGGTGAACACGCAAACTCCACACGGACAGCACCAGGATAAAACCCGGGTCTCTGGTGCTGTGGGCCAGCTACTATACCAGCTGAGTCACTGAGCTAACATGGTCCAATAACATTGCTGCGCTGGTCAAGAAGGCACAACAAAGACTGTTCTACTTAAGAACACTGAAAAAGTCTGGTCTACCCCAACAGCTGCTGACGACCTTCTACCGCTGCACCATAGAGAGCATCCTAACGCATGGCATCCCTGTGTGGTACCTCAGCTGCACGGAGGCAGAAAGGAAAGCTCTACAGCGGGTAGTCCATAGAGCTCAGAGGGCCATCGGAACACAGCTACCAGACTTGGAGGGCATCTACAACACACGATGCCTCAGAAAAGCCACCAGCATCCACAAAGACTCTTCACACCCCTGCAACAGTCTGTTCGAACTCCTTCCATCGGGCAGACGATACAAGGCCTTCTACGCCCGCACCTCCAGACTCAGGAACAGCTTCACCCCCAGGGCCATAGCTGCTATGAACCGGTCCTGCTGAGCCGGATGGCCACAACGCATAGATCAACTTGCACTTTACCCTGTCTAAAAACTGTTACAATTGTTTCGTTTCGTTGGGTTGCTGTTAATTACTTAAATTATTGCATCGAATGGGAGGCGCATTCCCAATCTCGTTGTACCCCTGGGTACAATGACAATAAAGATATATTGTATTGTATCGCCGATTATTATCTCACTCCACTCCCATCACCTGCCCTATTCCAACACTCCATCATGCACACATAAAATAATGATGCAAAGTTGGCAAGAGTAATTCCTTTATCCCTGTGACCAAGAGTGACAACTTTACCCCGAATAGCTCTTATCCAAGATGGGTAAATGCCGGGGTGTGGTGACTCTTTGTAAGCCGGCCTCATAAGATGATCTGCTGTCATTCATTGCAATCTTCCGTAGACTCTTTTAAATCTTCGTTTCAACAGCAGCATTTGACTAAATGTTTTACCCTTTATCAGTTATCAGTGCACTGCGGATGGCTTGATTCCATTCATGTCTTGGACTGGATAGCACTCAAACAAAAGCTTTTCACTGCTCCTCGGTACACGTGACAATGATAAACGGAACCAAAAGCTCAGTTCGGTTTATTTTATTCTTGCGTGTCCCGAGGTACAGTGAAAAGCGTTTGTTGCGTGCCATCCAGTCAGCAGAAAGCCAATACGTGATTATAATCAAGCCATTTTCAGTGTATAGATACATGATAAGGGAATAACGTTTAGTGCAAGCTAAAGCCAGCAAAGTTCGATCAAGGATCGTCTGAGGGTCACTAAAGGGGTAGATAGTAGTTCAGCACTTCTCTCTGGTTATGGTAGGATGATTCAGTTGCCTGATAACAGCTGGGAAGAAACTGTCCCTGAATCTGGAGGTGTGCATTTTCACACTTCTGTACCTTTTGCCCGATGGGAGAGGGGGAGAAACACTGAACCTGATTTACAGGTGGAATTATGTTGTAAACCTGAATCAGACCGAGAATAAGTGAGCTCACTATTTGTGGGATCCCACAGATGGGAGAATGGGACAGGGCTTTACCCCTTGTTGAGCCACTGCCTGGCATTCAAAGTGTAGTAACTGTCAGCAATCTCTCTCCCTTAGCATTTCAAAAGTACATTATGCGTAATTTCTCCGATTTAAACACCTTTCCCCAATGAACAGAAAAACTGTAAACACTGCATTATTCATTAGGTTGTGAGAAGTATGAAAGGCAACTATTTCCTTGAACTAATCCAGCTCAGGACTCACTTAATATAATAAATAAAATAACAGCCCTAATGGCAGCTCTTTACATAAATGTTTAATATTGGTTTAAGGATCTAAGAAATGTCCATTGGGGAAAGGTGGAATTAATATGTCTATTTTTCACAACAGATGCTAAGAATTTTCAATTAAGGGCCTCCCGTTGTTAAAGGGAGTGGCCGCATCCGCCATTTCTTGGCGAATTATGGAACTTGCTGGGGATCTGAACTACAGCTCTGCCTGTATCAGAACCTTATAAGGCCAAGGAGACAATGCCCTTTAAATGTTTTATTTAAAAAAAATACACAAAATGCCAGAGTAACTCAGCAGGTCAAGCAGTAGCTCTGGAGGACAAGGATAGTTTAGTTTTGTTTCGTTTTGAGATACAGGGCAGAAATAGGCCCTTCGGCCCACCGAGTCCGCACCGACCAGCGATCCCCGCACATTAACACTTATCCCACACACTCGGGACAATTTTACATTCAGACCAAGCCAATGAACCTACAAGCCTTAATGTCTTTGGAGTGTGGGAGGAAACCGAAGATCTTGGAGAAACCCTACGCGGTCATAGAAGGAACGTACAAACTCCATGCAGACGTCACCCTTAGTCTGATCGAACCCGAGACTCTGGCACTGTAAGCACTGTAAGGCAGCAACTCTACGGCTGCACCACCGTGCCGCTCTGTTTTGGGTTGGATCCCTTCTTCAAACTGCTTGTAGTAGGGGGAGAAAGCTGGAAGAAAGGTGGGACGGCAGGACAAAGCCAGGCGAGTGATAGGTGGAGATAGATACAAAATGCTGGAGTAACTCAGCGGGTCAGACAGCATCTCTGGAGAAAATGAATAGGTGACGTTCAGTCTGAAGAAGGGTCTCCACATGAAACGTCACATATTCCTTCTCTCCAGAGATGCTGCCTGACCCGCTGAGTTACTCCAGCATTTTGTGTCTGTCCTCGGAGTAAACCAGCATCTGCAGTTCCTTCCTACACAAGTGATAGGTGGGTACGGACGAGGGAGGTTTGATTGGTAGTTGATTGGACATAGGCCAGAGATGATAAAATAAAAATCTGAGAGACAAGGAGATAAGGAGGGGAGAGGTGAAGCCAGAGGAAGGAATATAGGTGGAAGTGAACCAGGAAACCAGGGAAGGGGAATGGGGGTGAGCTTATGGGAGAAATGGGTGTGCATCTAGGTGGGGTACAGAGAAGAGAGGGGGGGAAATGGGAGTAGGGGTTTGCCGGTTAGTTACCTAAAACTGGAGAATTCAATGTTTATATCAATGGGTTGTAGGCTACCCAAGTGGGATATGAGGTGCTATACCTCTAGGTTGTGTGTGGCAATGGAGGAGGCCCAGCATAGAAAGGCCAGTATGGCAATGGGAAACAGTGTTAAAAACATTTTGATGTTTGTTATGAAGGAAGAGTCAGCAAACCATTCAATGATGTATCGGAGAGGGTAGACTTTAGACTTTAGCGAGCAGAAACAGGCTCTTCAGCCCACCATGTCCGCACTGACCAACGATCACCTCGTACACTAACACTATCCTACACACGAGGGACAATTTTCTTTTTGCAATTTTGCCAATTAACCTACAAATCTGTATGTCTTTGGAGTGTGGGAGGAAACCGGAGCTTCCGGAGCAAAACCCACGCCGTCACAGGGAGAACGTATAAACTCCTTACGGACAAGCACCAGTAGTCAGGATCGAACCCGGGTCTCTGGCGCTGTAAGGTAGCAACTCTACCGCTGCGCCACTGTGCTGCCCAGCGACTAAATTAATCCGGACAAAATTACGAGAGTGCACTTGCAATTCCACCGAGCCCCAGACTGATTCACCGGGCGGCCACAGATGGCGCTGTGTGTGCGCCATGTGCACATTTGGGACGTGTCCCTCCAACCTGAAAGAGTCAACTGTTTACATCTGCAGTTGTTGGTGGTTGATCCCTTGGTTTTGTGCAATCCTTAGTGCAACACAACAGGCCACGTGTAAGCCACTGGTGATAGGAAAAATGATCAATTATACATGTGCTTATGTATTTCATCATTTAATTCATATTTAATTTACATTTGATATTTGTTTTATGTAAGTTTCTAGCAGTCCATGGTGCTTTAGAGACACGGGAAGGGTATAATTAATGGTTCAGAGGAGTCTTGTTGAATTATTATTACGTGACTTATGATGGTCCAGCAAAATGGACAATCTGGCAAAGCTCGGAAGTGTGCTGGAAAATCGGTGGTGTACCAGTACTAAACTGTGGTCTGGTCCCCATCATGATTAACACATCACCTCTTTGGTCTGGCCAAACGGACAACCCAGCAAGGCTCTGGAACCAAGGGTGCCGGACAGTCGGTGGTGTACAAAATCTTTGACCTCCATCAATAGTCTAACGGAGCCAATCCCAGCCATCAAAAGGTAGGGCTGGTGCTAATATTCTGCAAAACGATTAGACGCCAAAAACCTTTCATGTCTCAGCAAATAATTTTACCTGATTGATAGACGTTGTTTTAGTAAAATCATAAACCAGAGAAATCTGGCCACCAGCTAATTTTGCAGCATTAAAGATGCACAACATCGTGTCCCAACAAACTGTAGTTTGCATGAGGTGGAAGTTAAGGTGACAGAGAGGTAAAGATATATATATCGATAGATGGGTTCACAATACTGCATATGCAAACAGCCTGCTATATAGACAAACTAGCAGAGGGAGACAGAAAAACATTAACTCAATCAATACATTGATTGACTGGAAGACATGTAGATGGATTGAATGGGGACAGAGAACAGACGTTTGGGGTAGATTTGTGCAGAAATGAATAGGTAGATTTTCGGATAGGTTCAATGGATCAATAGATGTTGGAATAGATTGGAGTGATACTCTGGAAATATAGATTCATTAAAATAATTGTGTTGGGAGCAGGTGAGATTAATGGACCAATAAGTAGATAAGGGTTCACTTTAAATGCAAGAATTTCAGGGTGTATAATTTAAACAACTAAATATCTTAAAAATAGGCTTAAAGATATACAGAATATGTTTACGTTGGCAAATGTATATAATAAAGGCTTGTACTTAACAATCACCCTGAAAGTGTACAAAAGAATAAGCATTTAAACGTAAAAAATAGATCTTGCGTGTGTCTGAATCTGTAGATATTTGCGATTGTTATGAAAAGGAAATAAATCCTGATTATAAACATTGTAGAATCACAGAAGTTGACATGTCTGTTGTCATAACTAACAGCACCTTGCAATGTAAATACAGTAACATGTCCATTCTTTTGGGTTGCACTTTGATACACCCTTTTTCTGTAGCAGAATGTTCAATAAAAACTGTGGCACCATGTGAGTTTCGTCCGGGTGCACCAGTTTCTACCCTCATCCCCAAGACAAATGGGTTTGTAGATTGATTGGCCTCTGTACAAAGAAAATCCCCCTAATGTTTCGGGAGTAGATGAGAAAGTGGGATAACACACAACTAGTGTAAACAGGTGATTGATGGTTGGCGTGGCCTCGGTGGGCTGAAGGGACTATCTCCATGCTGTATCTCTGAACTCTAAACTCAAACAGATCAGATGCTACTATTTATAAATACAATCAAGGCAAACTCGAGTACTAAAAAAAAAAAGATAGAGCAAAGAGGAAGATACAGAGTGCAGAATGTGGTTCTTAGCATTGTATCGCATCACCAGGAATGTAATTTGAGATCACTTTTGGTTGTGTTGTTTCTCACCCGTTTCTCTGGGTTGGAGGAGTGAGGGTTGTGACCGTTGCAGGTGAGTATTGCTGGCATCCACCCTTTTAGATGTACCTGGCTGGATCAGGTGAGCAGAGAGATGGGCTCCACCCAGGATTCTTGCCAGTTTATCCTTCATTGTCTCTGACCTCTGGAATTGAGTTCCCAGTGGTGGTGGTGGACGTTGTGTTACTTGCAACGCAAGACACAAGTGGCAAACTCAAAAGTCAGTGACAATGTTTCTAAATTTTCAGGCATTCCCAGATTAATTGCACCATGTCAACTGTTCATCTGCAGAAAACACAGAAAGGTAAGTTTAACACAAAGTGACCTACTCTTGGAAATTTCTGTCCCCTTGTCTTTCATTAAGAGAGCGAGTGTCGGCATGAGAGACAGGAATGCTTTCTTCTTCTAGGCGTGGGTAAGACATAATCTAGAACAAGGGCTCACAGTATCAGGAAACAGAGAAGAGTCAAGTCAAGTCAAGTCAAGAGTCAAGAGTGTTTTATTGTTATATATCCCAAAAGGGAACAATGAAGTTCTTACTTGCAGCAGCAGCACAAGAAGTTTGTAAACACAGTAATCAATAGAAAATATAATAGTCTTTACTTTAGACTTATGAGATACAGCGTGGAAACAGGCCCTACGGCCCACTTAGTCTGCGCTGACCAGCGATCACCCTGTGCACCAGCACTAACCTCCATGTCTGTGGAGTATGGAAGGCAACCAGAGCACCCGGAGAAAGCTTACGCAGTCACAAGGAGAATGTACAAAACTCCATAGAGACAGCACCCGTAGTCAGGATCGAACCAGGGTCTCTACTGCTGTAAGGCAGCGACTCGACCACTGTGCCACTGTGCCACTGTGCCACTGTGCCACTGTGCCACTGTGCCACTGTGCCACTGTGCCACTGTGCCACTGTGCCGCCCCTGATAAACCAACAAAAATAAAGTTCAATGAATAAAAATACGCAATATAGTGCAAAAGCAAAGAAAAGCAAAGCCACTAGGGCAACTTAGGCAGTTCACAGTTGCGCGTTTAGTTGGAGATCATAGTGTTCAATAGCCTGATGGTTGCTGAGAAGAAGCTGTTCCTGAACCTGGACATTATCTTTTAGGACTGAGATGATGAGAAATACCTTCATTCGAGACGAGTGAACCCGTGAAATTCATTGACCACAGAGACAAAATCACTGACAATATTTAAGTAGGAGATAGATAGATTTTGAGTTACAAGTAGATCAGAGGGCATGGGGAAAGAATGGGAATGAGATGGAGATGGTGATTCATCTACTCCTGCTTCCAATTTCTGATGTCTGTTTTGTGATTTTAACTGCACATTCAGGGCTTCCTTAACCCCGTCCACATACCATGAGCTATATTAATGTAACCTACTTATGATGTCACAGAAGGAGGCCATTTGGCCTGACCATCCACGCCTGTTCGCGGCAAGAGCAATCCCGTTCATTCCGTTCCTCTTTTATTTATTCCCCCAGAGCCCAGTAATATATTTCCTCTCCCATGCCCATCAACTCCCCTCTGATTCATTTGTCACCACCTACACTTGGGAAAATTTACAGCAGCCAATTAGCCTACCACCAGCACGCCTTTGGGGCAGTTGGTTAAATATCAAAGCGTATTCTTATGCAAAATGGGAGCTGGATGTTGAGTGTAGCCATGCTGCCAATCACACTGCAATAGAATCCCCTTTATCCGGGATTTATTTAAACTAACAGACATTGGGACAGAAAGAATTTTCTGATCTTTTTCGGAGTACAAAATAATTTGTTCTATATTAATAAATTTTTATTAAAAAAAATATAAGGCAGGCGCATGTATAAAAAAGTAATGATGTTGCAGGTATGGGAAATTTCGAGTGTTGCACTTGGAGACTCACTTTCCAATTAAAATATGCTTTTTGAAGGCCCCACCTGATACTTTGCCAGAGTGAGGCAATTTTTTTTCTCTGCGGAAATGTTCTTGGATCTGAATTGAAATGCGATGCCTTTTTCACTCAGTGAGCCTTGTGCCTCCCAGGCACCTATGCCCCATTAATACACACGCCTGAAGCCTTAGCAGAGTGTGTTTTATGGTGCACTGTGCCTGGTTCTCGAAGACGTTGGCACAATGCCAGTCAGACAGCAGGGCTGAGTAGGATCACCCAAGTGCCAGGTCGTGTAAGGGGACCAGGACGATAATTCCAACACTAAATTCTTGTGACTATATTCTTTGGCGTTGTGGATAAGATAGATGTGACCAGTGCCATCTTGTGCAGCGGGGAATAAATTGATGAGCCCTATTGATTTAGTTCTCTGCATAAATTATTAAAGCAGTGCAAAATTAAAATGTAAATGGGCTTCGCAGTGATCTGGTTTCGTTCTGACTGCACTGAGTCTCAATATCTGGGCGAGGGGTTTTATGTTAAAAATGAATCCACGACTACATAGATTCATCGCTGTACTACACTTGTCACATGGATCCCCTGACAGGGCCACACATCATTATTACAAACTTAAAGCCTCTTTTTTCAAATAATGCCATTGGTGGGGTTTTTTTCCCGTGCAGCTGAGGGATTTAACTCCTACTCACACTAAATCACAGTCCTGACTTTGCAACGCTCCCCCAGTACTGCTCAAAGTATAGCAGCCTGGACTCGATACGGAGTGGGGAACAAATCTCAGAGGCGTGTCTGTCACATACTGGGATACGATGACTCTTTCAAAATCATCTTAATACTGCCCATCAATACAGAGTGAAAGTGGTGTACCTCGTATCCTATTACAAATCAGCATCAAATGAGGATAACAGGCTGTACATTATGTAGTGTCTGATTTCTTTAGTGGTGTGTGTGCGCGTGCGTACGTGTATGTGTGCGCGCGAGTCTGTGCACGTGTGTATGTGTGTGTGCGCGCGAGTGTGTGCATGTGTGTGCACATATCTGTGTGCATGCGTGTGGGTGCATGTGCGCATAGTTGCGTGCATGTGCGCACATGTGCGTATTGTGTGCATGCGTGTGCGTGCATGTGCGCATAGGTGCGTGCATGTGTGTATATGTGCGCGTATGTGTGTGTAAAGGGGTGAGTATTATGATTATTTTGCTTTGAATTTATAATTTCTCCCGACACAGAGGTTTATTCTACATGAGTAATATTGAGGAATATAAGAGCACATCATGGTTGCACAGTGGTGCAGCAAATGGAGTTGCTGCCTCATTGCTCCAGTGACCAAGGTTCAACCCTGACCTCACGTGCTCTCTCTATGGAGTTTCCCATTGATTTTCTCCGGGTGCTCCGGTTTCCTCCCGCATTTCAAAGGTGCGAGTGTTAGTTGGTAATTGCCCTCTGTGACAAGCATGTATTGTGTAGTTGAGACACAAGTCCTGAGGAGAGTTCTGGAAAATGTAGAGCAATAAGATTCGGTTAGCGTGTGAATAATGTGAGTGAGAGAGTGAGTGGACTCAATGGACCAAAGGATCTGTTCCAATATGGTATGACTCTGGGTTTTCACATACAGTAAAAGCCAGCATTCCTACGCACAACAAAACATAAAGTGCCAGAGGAACTCAGCAAGTCAGGCAGCATCTGGGGAGGGTATAGACAGGTGATATTTCAGGTCGGGACCCTTCTTCAGAGACTGAAAAATGATAGCACTTTCTCCATCCAGTGCAAATGTGCAATGCCTTCATTTCCTTGGCCTAACAAAGGTCTATCACTCTCTATCATCCCCCCTCAACTGTATCCACCAATCGCTCGCCAGGCCTTAGACAATAGACAATAGACAATAGACAATAGACAATAGCCTTGTCCCACACCCACCTCTTTTCCAGCTATCTACCCTTTACTACAATTGGTCTGAAGAAGGGTCCTGACCTGAAAAGCTGTCTATTCATTCCCTCCACAGATGTTGACTAACCCGCTGAGTTCCTCCAGCACTTTATGTTTTGCTCAATATTCCAGCATCTGCAGTCTATTATGCATCAAATGCCAAATGTCAGAGATTCCTAAAAATACTATAAAACTACATCCCAAAGAGATGGGGTTAATGTATTCTACACGCCTTAATGGGACGTGTATGATACATGCAGTCAACGGAAGAAAATTATAAATAAGCTTGTGATTTTAACTGACTAAGTTATCTTGTGCTATAGTTAACGATGAATCACAGATTTATCCCTCATCAGTGGGATAACTGTTTGGAATATTGTGAGCTTCCTGTGATAGTTGTTGAGAATGATTCTTCCACACTTGACTTAGCATGTGAGTGGGAACATCCCATTCTCACCACAACAGCACATTGGGCTTCTTTTAGGCTTTGCAGAGGTGCTGTTGGTAACCGAACCATCCTATCAACAACTAGAGAGTGGTCCTGAGCTACTATCTACCTCATTGGAGTCCCTCTGACTATCTATAATCTGACCTTACTGGACTTCATCTTGCACTAAACGTTATTCCCTTTATCATGTATCTGTAATAATAATATATTCCTTTATTCGTCCCACACCGGGGAAATTTACAGTGTTACAGCAGCAAAGTGGATAGCAAGACAGCAAGAGATCGTTCATTATAAATAAAGACACATAAATTGTCATCAGTTTTCTGTGTGTTCTTAGCTGTTATTGTTGACTCGTCTGCTGGGAGCAGTGCTGGTTGTGCAGTCTCACAGCAGCGGGAATGAAGGACCTCCTATATCTCTCCTTCACGCACTTGGGGTGAAGGAGTCTGTCACTGAAGGAGCTACTCAGTTCAGTGACAGTGTCCTGCATGGGGTGGGGGTCGTTGTCCAGCAGCGATGTTAGTTTTGCCATCATCCTCCTCTCTCCCACTGCCTGCACTGAGTCGAGGGGACAACCCAGGACAGAGCTGGCCTTCCTGACCAGCTTGTCGAGTCTCTTCCCTTCCGCCGCTGAGATGCTGCTGCTTCAGCAGACCACTCCATAGAAGATGGCCAATGCAACCACCGTGTTGTAGAAGGTCCTTAGGAATGCCCCCTGCACTCCAAAGGACCTGGGTCTCCTTAGCAGATAAAGTCTGCTCTGGCCCTTTCTGTATAGTGCATTGGTGTTTTCAGTCCAGTCCAGTTTATTGTTGAGGTAGACACCCAGGTACTTATAAGAATCCACCCTCTTGATGTCCATTCTCTGGATGTTCACCGGTGTCGGGGGGACCTGGCTGTACACTGTGGATGTCCTGATTGTAATCGTATTATCTTTCCACTGACTGGTTAGCATGCAACATGCTCTTCACTGGACCTTGGTACATGTGACAATAAATTAAACTCAAACTAAATTGTCCTTCCACGCTCCCCATGCTTGATTATCTAAAGCATAGTGATGAGAAGAGCGTTAGCAAGCTTCCCTGATAGAGACAGGCAATATGCTCTGTGTCTACCAAGCCAAGCCCAACAAATGGCAGCCTACTTGTCAAAAATGCAGGGAATAGGTTTGCATTTTTGTGCCTTGCACGGGCGGCAATGTTCCCACTGTGCAAAGAGGTCTTTTAAAATGCAAATGTTGCATGAGCGCATGGGTCCCGTAAACATCTGGGAATGCAGCTGGAGGGAGTCCCTCAGGATGCTTGCAAGAACCACTCTTGACTCCGTTCATCCTCGTTACTATGTTAGTCCTGGTTATTTTGTTACTTTGTGCTGCAAAATATACCTGGTGTGTGTCTTTGTGTGTGTGCGTGTGTATGTGTGCAAATGCGTGTGGGTATATACCTGCATGTATGTATGGATATGTGCGTGCGTGTGCGTGCATGTGTGTATTTATGTTTGTGTGCGAGTATGTATGTGCGTATGTGTGCGTGTGCGTATGTGTGTGTGTGCATATGCACGTGTGTGCATGCATGTGTATGTGTACGTGTGTATGCACGTGTCTGTGTGTGCGTGCGTGCGTGCGTGTGGTGAAAGAAAAAATGCGAAAGAGTTGCACTATTATTTTTTGTTCCACGTCGATTATTCTCTTAGGCACCGATAAGTCTTTTTAAACTTTAAAAAGAAACAGATGCGTTGATCACTGGGTAATAGTCACCGTGAGATTTCCTGATAAATTGCAGTGATCGATGCTATTAGTGTGATTAGATGAACACATCCATACATCACATCTTACTGTCTAATATACTGCAAGACGAAAAATGAGACATGTTTTATTTTCCACAGATTTTATTATATGTCTACAGATATATCAAGTTGTCATATATTTTTACTGTTAAATGCTATGAATGTTTATGTTTCTTTCTGCAACATAATCTCCCCTGAGATCCAGCTGTTTATTGCAGTGCCAGTAATGTGCTGGTGATTATCATCATGCCAGTCGCACCAGGCATCTCAAAATAAATTTGATTCCCAGCCATCTGAACACAGAAAGGAATGTGTACCATTCAAAATGGTTTCAGTATTTACATTTGGTTTGAGCTTCATAGACATCCTGGAG
Organism: Rhinoraja longicauda; assembly: GCF_053455715.1. Lineage (NCBI taxonomy): Eukaryota > Metazoa > Chordata > Chondrichthyes > Rajiformes > Arhynchobatidae > Rhinoraja > Rhinoraja longicauda. The sequence goes on from NC_135974.1 coordinate 11,747,545, forward strand.
CCTCGTGCAGCAATAAGTAAGAGCAAACAAGATAACTGCAGTGTCTTGCCACAATGAGGAGCAGCAACCACTGGCGCCGATATTTGATGTGCCACAAGGGCTTGAGGATCATCCACTTGCTTGTGGAGCAACTCAGCAGGTCGGGCAGCATCTGGGGAGGGAATAGACGGGTGACATTTCAGGTTAGCACCCTTCGTCAGACTCTGAAGAATGATAACACTCTCTCCATCCAGTGCTACTGAGGTACGCCTTAATGTCCTTTGCCTAACAATGGTCAATCACTTCCCCTCACCCCTTTCACCTGTAATCATCTTTAACTCGAGGATAGACACTAAATGCATCTTTGGAGAAAAGGGATAAGTGACGTTTGGGGTCAAGGCCTTTCTTCAGACTCTGAATTTGAAGAAGGGTCTTGACCCAAAATGTCACCTATTCCTTTTCTCTAGAGATGGTGCCTGTCCGGCTGAGTTGCTCCAGCATTTTGAGTCTATCGTCCGTGTAAACCAGCAACTGCGGCTCCTTCGAATACACATCATCCATAACATGCCAGGCTTTGGCCTACCTGAACCACCTTTCCACTGCAATGGACAACACAATGGTGTGAGCTTATGTGTGTTCTGTGAGTGGGCGCAGGGATATAAACATAGAAAATAGGTGCAGGAGGAGGCCATTCGGCCCTTCGAGCCAGCACCACCATTCATTGTGATCATGGCTGATCGTCCCCAATCAATACCCCGTGCCTGCCTTCTCCACATATCCCTTGATTCCACTAACCCCTAGAGCTCTATCTAACTAAAGAGCAGCAGACTGAGACACTAGGCTGTGTGCAAACCTGCCGGCACTGCCATTTTGGTCCACAGTTCTTCCCAGATAATCCCCCGCATTAGTCTGAGCCCAGCTAAGCATGAATTGAACAACTGGAGGGACTACTTCCTACCAGCACAATGTAGAGTAGTGATTGGCAATTGCAGCCTCGTTGATGGTTCTGGCAATTGCTAACATATCTCATCTTTATAATGACACAGAAGGAAACCATTAAGACCACCAGTCCCATGCTGGTTCCCATGGAAACTATCCAATTTGTCCCATTCCCTCCTCCACTTATTTCCCTGTATCTCTACAATGTATGCACCTTCACATATCCCCACAACTCCCCTTCATTGACTCAGACTAAATGGTAGTTGATGGTGACTAACTGATCTACTCATCTACTGATCTACTGATCAGTCAGAAGAAGGGCCTCGACCCGAAACATCACCCATTCCTTCTCTCCAGCATTTTGTGAAATAAATACCTTCAACTGATCTACTCAATGCCTTTGGATTATGGGAAGAAACGCATGCAGTTATGCGGAGAACACACAAATTCCTTGTACCAAGGTTAGGATCACACCCAGGTCTTCAGAGCTGTGAGGCAGCAGCACTAAGTCCTGTATCATCACACCGCCCATCCAATGTCTCCACAAGTAGTATAAGAAAATAACTGCAGATGCTGATACAAATCGATTTATTCACAAAATGCTGGAGTAACTCAGCAGGTCAGGCAGCATCTCGGGAGAGAAGGAATGGGTGACGTTTCGGGTCGAGACCCTTCTTCAGATAGAGGGTCTGAAGAAGGGTCTCGACCCGAAACGTCACCCATTCCTTCTCTCCCGAGATGCTGCCTGACCTGCTGAGTTACTCCAGCATTTTGTGAATAAATCAATGTCTCCACAAAGTGCTTTCCTTGGTTGGTGCCACATTGTGGAAGATGCTGAAGGATTTTTTTGCTGAGCTCAATGCTTCTGCACTGACCAGTGGGTCCAACACATTGATTCACTGGGAACTGCTCTCTTGCAATGCAATGGACAGCACACCTGTGTCGCTGGCAGAGTTGCTGCCTCACAGCACCGGATCTCCGGGTTTGAACTTGACCTCGGTGTGGAGTTTGCACGTCCTCCCTGTGACCACATGTGTTTCCTCGGGGTGCTCTGGCTTCCTCCAGTATCCTAAAGACATGCAGGCTTGTAGGATAATTTGCCTCTGTAATATTGCCCCTAATAGACAGCAGCCTAATTGGGTGGCACTGTGGCACAGCGGGAGAGTTGCTGCCTTGGACTGCCAGAAATCCGGGATCAATCCTGACTACGAAGTTTGTACATTCTCCCTCTGTAGGTTAATTGGCTTTGGTAAAATTGCAAATTGTTCCATAGAAACATAGAAACATAGAAAATAGGTGCAGGAGTAGGCCATTCGGCCCTTCGAGCCTGCACCGCCATTCAATATGATCATGGCTGATCATCCAGCTCAGTAACCTGTACCTGCCTTCTCTCCATACCCCCTGATCCCTTTAGCCACAAGGGCCACATCTAACTCCCTCTTAAATATAGCCAATGAACTGGCCTCAACTACCTTCTGTGGCAGAGAATTCCACAGACTCACCACTCTCTGTGTGAAGAAATGTTTTCTCATCTCGGTCCTAAAAGACTTCCCCCTTATCCTTAAGCTGTGACCCTTTGTTCTGGACTCCCCCAACATCGGGAACAATCTTCCCGCATCTAGCCTCTCCAACCCCTTAAGAATTTTATATGTTTCTATAAGATCCCCCCTCAGTCTTCTAAATTCCAGCGAGTACAAGCCTAGTCTATCCAGTCTTTCTTCATATGAAAGTCCTGCCATCCCAGGGATCAATCTGGTGACCAGTTTATACTAGTTTATACTATCCACATTCCGAGTGTGTAGGATAGTCAGCGTATGGTCAGCGCAGACTCAGTGGACTGAAGGGCATGTTTCTGCGCTGTAACTCTAAAGTTGAAAGTCTAAAGTCTAAGATGTAGGCAATAGATGAGAAAGTGGGTTAGCATGGAACTGGTATAAACTGGTGATCAGTGTGGGCCGAAGGGCCTGTTTCCATGATGTGTCTCTAAACTAAACTAAACTAAACAGTGTGACTGAAAGAATAAAAATGATACTTGGAGCGACTGGAAGTCAGGAGAGATGGGATCTGTGCAGAAGACCCAAAACATTCAGGATGTACAGGGAGCAATTCCTGTAACTAAATCTGAGTAAGGAACAATGGGACATCTGTGCTGCCATAATGAAGTTGTAATCCAGAAATCTGGATTAATGATCCAAAGACAAACATTTAAATCCCACCATGGCAGCTGGGGAATTTAAAATCAGTTACTTAAATAAATTCCAGAATTAAAAAAAATAATGGTGACTGTGAAATCATTGGATTGTTACAAATATCCGTATGGTTTCCTAATGACCATAAACCAAGAAACTTTGCCATCTTTTCTCAATCAAACCTATACGTGACTCCATTTTCATAGCTGCCTTTAGACTTTAAACTTTAGAGATACAGCGTGGAAACAGGCCACTGGGTCTGTGTCGACCAGCGATCACCCTGTACACTAGCACTATTCTACACACTAGGGTGCGTTGACCAGCGATCACCCTGTACACTAGCACTATTCTACACACTAGGGACAATTTACAATTTTTACCGAAGCCAATTAACCTACAAATTTGTACACCTTTCGAGTGTGGGAGGAGACTGGAGGACCCGGAGAAAACCCACGCGGTCACAAGGAGAATGTAAAAACTCCATACAGACAGATCCCACAGTCAGCATCGAATCCAGATCTCTGGCGCTGTAAGGCAGCAACTTTACCGCTGTGCCACTGTGCCGCCTGTGCCTATCTGAACTGACCCTGCAAGCCATTCAATTGTGTCAAGACTATTATGAAGTGCTATAATAAGAAAATAACTAGATTGATCTGCCAGTATGGAACAAGCACTAGATTTGGAGGTAACAAAGGCACATTCAGCAAAGCCATTAGTAACTCTGGATGTGTCAAAATCGTTTTGTTTGCTTTTAGTTTAGAGACACAGTTTGGAAACGGACCTTTTGGCTCACTGAGTCCACGTCGATTACCCATACACTAGTTCCATGTCATCTCACGTTCGTATCCACTTCTAGCACGCAAGGGGTACTTTACAGAGGACAATTATCCTACCAACCTGCGCGTCTTTGGGTTGTGGGAGGAAACTGAAGTACCCAGAACTCATTCCAGGGAATAATGCATTCCAGGGAACAATCTGTCTTAGCAACAGGTCAGACAATCAAAGAACATAAAACATTACAGCGCAGAAACGGGCCCTTCGGCCCACAATGTTTCTGCCGAACATGACACTAAGTTAAACTGATCTAATCTGACTGTACATGATCCATATCCCTCTATTCCCTGCACGTCCAGGTGCCTATCCGAAAGCCTCTTAAATGCCACCATCGTATCTGCCTCCACCACCACCCCTGGCAATGTGTTCCAGGTCCCCCCTATTCTCTGTGTAATCTCCACATCTCCATTAAACTTTCCCCTTCTCACCTTATAGCCATGCCCTCTGACGTTGGACATTACCACCCTGGGAAACAGGTTGTGACAGTCTACTCTGTCGATGCCTCTCATTACTTTATATACTTCTATGAAATCTCACCTCAACCTCTCACGCACCAGAGAAACCCTCAGCAATGACTCAAGATCCCATTAGGTTTTGGCCATCACTAGTTCTCACCTGTGGTATTCTCAACGAACTGAAAGCCCGCTTCAAGTAGTCATAACCAATCATTAGCTTATCGAACCCATTCAATTAACCTGCCTCAACGTGCTACCGAAGAAAGAAATTTAAATGTGCAGTAAGGAACTGCAGATCCTGGTTTAAACCAAAGATAGACACAGAAAGCTGGAGTAACTGAGCGGGTCAGACAGCATCTCTAGAGAAAAGGAATAGGTGATGTTTCAGGTCAAGACCCTTCTTGAGACTGAGAGTCAAGGAAAATTTAAATTATGCACTTTACACCTCCAAAATTCCCATAAGACATTTCAAAACACTGCGGCACGTTGTTTTGCACAGCTGTAGAGTTGCTGCCTTACAGCGACAAAGACCCGGGTTCCATCTTGACCATGGTTGCTGTGTACGTAGTTTGTACGTTCTCCCTATGACTGCGTGGGTTTTCACCGGGTGCTCTGGTTACCTCGCACACTCCAAAGACATGCAGGTTTGTGGACTAATTGGCTTCTGTTAATTGTAATTTGTTCCTAGTGTGTGGAATTGTGTTAGTTTATGGGGTGATCGCTGGTTGGCATGGACTCGGTGGGCCACAGGGCCTGTTTCCCCGCTGTATGTCTTAAGTAAATTAAATGAAAACCAGCACCATGGAATATTTTGTATTCAAGAGAGAGAGTTAGATGTAGCTCTTAGGGCTAACGGAATCAAGGGATATGGGGAGAAAGCAGAAACAGGGTACTGATTTTGGATGATCAGCCATGATCATGTTGAATGGCGGTGCTGGCTCGAAGGGCCAAATGGCCTACTCCTGCACCTATTTTCTATGTTTCTATGTTTCGTTTAAGAGATGACGCATGGCTTAGTTTAATATCTTATTGGAAAGAATATGAGGCACTGCTGAAAACCCAGACCAGTGCAAGCAAATGTATACTATTACCAGGCAAACACAATGGGATAGTGTTATCCCTTACCCTGCCAAATAAACAGGAATGATAAGCTGTTACCATCGGTCTGGTGAATGAACAGGAACTCTGAATAATTACCCAACAAGTGGCTCTGGCGAGTAAACAGGAACTGCATAATGTAACACTGCAAGTGTTCCTTGTCCTGTCAAATAAACAGGAACACGGTTTCTGCAAAATGAACAGGAACTCTTTCTGGTTCCACAGTGAGAAGCCCTTACTCTGGTGAACTCTGCTCACTTACAGATAATTGCCACACTTACAAAATGCTATGTTAACGTATAGGTTTTGTTCTCTTGGATGAAGCTCCCAGCTCACAGCCATGCTGGTGAGAGAGATTTTGGAGTTTGCTCCTCTCTCCGCCTTGAATCCAAGCTTGTGATTTGCTGCATTGTGTTGTGAAGGCTTCGCCTCTAAAAAATGACTTTATAGACACCAAGCACTCAGTCAGATAACACATTTAAAAATGATATGAAATGCTATCTTAGGGTGGTTAACCCGAAGAGCCCTGTTTATACACATGTTAACGATTTCCCTGGGGTAAAACAAGCATTTGTACTCAGAGATAGACGCAAAGTGCTGGAGTAACTCAGCGGATCAGGCAGAATCTCTGGAGAAAAAGGATGGGTGACGTTTTGTTTCTTCAGACTTGTAATTGGAGACACGAGAAACTGCAGGTGCTGGAATCTTAAGCGTAACTGCAGGGAAGTTCTGCTGCAGTTGTACAGGGCATTGGTGAGACCACACCTGGAGTATTGCGTACAGTTTTGGTCTCCTAATCTGAGGAAAGACATTCTTGCCATAGAGGGAGTACAGAGAAGGTTCACCAGATTGATTCCTGGGATGGCAGGACTTTCATATGAAGAAAGACTGGATAGACTCGGCTTGTACTCGCTGGAATTTAGAAGATTGAGGGGGAATCTTATAGAAACTTACAAAATTCTTAAGGGGTTGGACAGGCTAGATGCAGGAAGATTGTTCCCGATGTTGGGGAAGTCCAGAACCAGGGGTCACAGTTTAAGGATAAGGGGGAAGTCTTTTAGGACCGAGATGAGAAAGGTTTTTTTCACACAGAGTGGTGAATCTGTGGAATTCTCTGCCACAGAAGGTAGTTGAGTCCAGTTCATTGGCTATATTTAAGAGGGAGTTAGATGTGGCCCTTGTGGCTAAAGGGATCAGGGGGAATGGAGAGAAGGCAGGTACGAGATACTGAGTTGGATGATCAGCCATGATCATATTGAATGGCGGTGCAGGCTCGAAGGGCCGAATGGCCTACTCCTGCACCTATTTTCTATGTTTCTATGTGTCTATGTTTCTATGTAAAACGAACTGCCGGAGGAACTCAGCAGAACCGAATCGTCAAGACCTGAATCATTGCTTATTCATTCCCTCCACAGATGCTACCTGACCTGCTGAGTTCCTCCAACACTTTGTTTTGGACTTACTATTGATTGTTCATCTTTATCTTTAATGCAGTAAGCATTAAAACAAATGCTTGCAAATGGATAAAAAAGAACGATATTTGTGAGAAAGAATAAGATCATGCTGTTAACTTATTTAATGCTTTTATATCAGAAGTATTAATATCGTTACTTTTATTGTTTTATAAGACATAACAAGTGTCCACGGTTAATGTTGGTCAAATACTAAATTAGATGCTAATAACACATCATATTATTTAACTATAAACTGCAAAGCATGTGCCAGAAATAATCCAAAATCCAGCTGCCCACACAATTCCCACCACCTGTAACTCTCTTGTCTTTACATTGGCTCCCACTTAATGCCTCGATTTTAAAATTCTAACCTATATTTTCAAATCATTATGTGGTCTCACTCAGTCCCCACTTCTGAAATCCAGCCCAATATTGAGATATTGTTCTCCATTAGTTTTGACATCTTGAACAACCTTGATTTCAATCGCACTTTACTAATCTGGGATTGTGTTTAGGTATGGCAATACTTGACTGAACTGTAAAACTGCATAAAAAGAATGTAATTGTGCATGTGATTAAGAAAAAAACCCATTGACCATTGACCAAAGGCTGCTGGGCTTTCATTTCGGATTTCCATCCCTGGATATCTCTGCATCCCTTTCCTCCTTTAAAACCTGCCTTGTTGACCAATATTTTGGTAATTTCTCTTTATGCGGCTTTGTGTCAAACTTTGTTTGGTCACATTCCTGAGCAATGCCTCAGGATATTTTGCTCAGTTAAAGGTGGGACAATATCATTTTAGAAGTAGGAGATCACTGTCTATAGATGGGTTATTAAAGAATAGTTGATATAACAATTGAATTTTGGTCATGTTATCGTTTTTATCTTAAATGGTGTTAAATAGTGACAGGTCATGGTAGTCCAAAACTTCCCCTCCCCTCTCTGCCCCCCCCCCCCCCCCCCCTCCACCTCCCTTCCCCACCCAAGTCATCCTACCAGGCATCCTTGTATCCCTCTAGTTATCACATCTTCCCCAGCCAACAATGGGCCATTAGAAGCTCCACCCTTCCTGAGGTCATCTGTTGCCGGCCCTGATTTGTCCTGGCTTTTTCTCACCTCTGGTTTATTTCCCTCCCCCACCTCTACTTCCAGTCAGAAGAAGGGTTCCGACCCGAAAAGTCACCTATTCTGTTTCTCCAGAGATGCTGCCTGACCCATTGAGTTGCTCCGGTATTTTGTGTCTATCTTTGGTATAAATCAGCATCTGAATTTCCTTCTATACAAAAAGCGATTAAACCTGTCTGGAGATATTTGGATGTCATATCTACACTACCTCCTCTGACATTATTTGAAGATATCCTCTACACATTGATTTCAAGGAGAGTTCTGCGTGCTCGAGATCAGGTGGCAAGGTGGTGCAGCTGATAGAGCTGCTGCCTACAGCGCCAGCGGCCTGGGTTCGATCCTGACCTTGGGCACTGTCTGTGTGGAGTTTGCATGTTCTCTCGCTGACTACGTGTGTTTCCTCCAGGTTAATCAAGAGTAAAATTTGTTTAATTGTCATATATACCAAAACAGAACAATGAAATTCTTACTTGCTTAGGTGCTCCAGTTTCCTCCCACATCCCAATGGCGGCATGGTGGCGCAGTGGTAGAGTTGCTGCCGCACAGCGCCAGAGGCCCAGGTTCGATCCTGACTATGGGTGCTGTCTGTATGGAGTTTGTACATTCCCACCAGTGTGTAAGGATTAGATGCAAAAGTGGAACTAGTGTGAACAGGTGATCAATGGTTGGCATGGACTAGGCAGAAGGGCCTGTTTCCATGCTGTAACTGTCAATCAATCAATTACTCCCCACAGCAGCTGGTCTAAGGACAATAAGTGGAACAATACACTGAGCAAAACATAAACTCAACGTCAAACACACAGGAATGGGAACAGAATCAATCCCCAACTGAAAGACAGGGCGGCACTGTGGCACAGTGGTTGAGTTGCTGCCTTATGGCACCAGATACCCGTGTTCGATCCTGACTACGGGTTTTGTCTGTGCGGAGTTTGTATGTTCTCCTCGCGACCAGGTGGGTTTTCCCCGGGACTGCTCTGGTTTCCTCCCACACTCCGAAGACATACGTAGACGTATGGTTGGTTGGTCTCCGAAGACGTAGGTTAATTGGTTTTGGTAAAAATTGTAAATTGTCCCTAGTGTTCGTGTGGCAGGGATTGCTGGCCGGTGGGCCGAAGGGCCTGTCTCAGCATTTTGTTTCTGAAGGAAACTAAACTGAAAACTAAACATGGCAGAGAGTGAGAATTTCAGAATCTAGAGAATGTTAATGTAACGATGATTATATCTCAAGATTGGGATGAAAGCTTGCAAGAGTGAAACTCCTTCCCCCAGTTCCGGCACATTAAAGCAGCTAGCGCAATGTTTCCCTTTTGCAAGCCAATTGTGCTGCCTCTCAAGTCAAGTCAAGTCAAATTTATTTGTCACATACACATACTCGATGTGCAGTGAAATGAAAGTGGCAATGCCTGCGGGTTGTGCACAAAAAGAATTACAGTTACAGCATATAAATAAAGTTAATAAGTTACTAAACATAGCACAAAAAGTGTCGACAAAAATTTAGTCTCTGGGGTTATAAAAATTGACAGTCCTGATGGCCTGTGGGAAGAAGCTCCGTCTCATCCTCTCCGTTTTCACAGCGTGACAGCGGAGACGTTTGCCTGACCGTAGCAGCTGGAACAGTCCGTTACTGGGGTGGCAGGGGTCCCTCATGATCTTGCTTGCTCTGGATCTGCACCTCCTGATGTATAGGTCCTGCAGGGGGACGAGTGTAGTTCCCATGGTGCGTTCTGCCGAACGCACTACTCTCTGCAGGGCCATCCTGTCCTGGGCAGAGCTGTTCCCAAACCAGACTGTAATGTTGCCGGACAGGATGCTCTCTACAGCCCCAGAGTAGAAGCAATGAAGGATCCTCAGCGACACTCTGAATTTCCTCAGTTGTCTAAGGTGGTAAAGGTATTCTCTTGTGTATTCTGCTGACCTTGATATGCCATGTGATTAGATCCTTGACCCTTCAATTAATAGAGATTTACACATAATTATGACAAATGGCTTTGTACATTATCTGTGACATCATTTAAATGGGGGCAGTTGTTTGCAAGCAAGAAGGGACGAGTTGTCATCAGCCTTATTGACCGCTAAGATTGAGTGGCGAGGATAAAAGAGGTTATGCTCTGTTTTAAACAGACAAATTATTTTGCTCAATGTAATTGCACTTGCCGTACTATGAAATGGAGCAGTTTATCACTGAATATTCATTTCTTATGTTTTAGCTGGTTGTAAATCTGCATTGACTTTTAAAGTACCAGTTATAGGATTTCTTGCCTTAGCCATCTGGACTGCCTGTTTATCTATCGCTGTAAGGGTTAAGGTACCTTAGCTCTTTATCTGCAATCATTGACCAAAGAGGTCAGAGTTTAAATGACAGCTTACATTGTTTCCAGACCACGATTCACTGAATCAGGATAACCCAGGAAAAGGATTGAAATAATTTAAATCTGAAGTGCAAATGGAGACCTGGCATTTCTTTTTGTCCAAACTGATTATTTTTCCTAACTAATCACAACCTGGTAACGTGAATATAGAAATGAAGAACTGCAGATGCTGGTTTAACCAGCGATAAACCCAAAGCACTGGAGTAACTCAACAGGTCAGGCAGCATCTCTGGAGGAAAAAGGTGGGTGACGTTTCAGGTCGGGACCCTTCTTCAGACTTGCGTTTCGGATCGGGACCTTTCTTCAGTCTGTTGTCATCCAGCAGCATTAATAATCCTTCAGCACTTCTCGGGCAGCTAATGAGTCCGAGCCAGTGTCAATCTCCAAATTTTGGTTAGCCCGGCTGTAGACTGTGCGTTTAGAGTCAGATAGCCATTGAGGCATAGAGTCGTACAGCGTGGAAACAGGCCCTTCAGCCTGTGACAAAGTGGTGCAGTAGTAAAGTTGCTGCCTTACAGCACCTGACACCCAGGTTCGATCCTGACAACGGGTGCTGTCTATATGGAGTTTGTACTCTCTCCCTGTGACCACATGTGTTTTCTCCAAATGTTCTGGTTTCCTTCCACACTCCAAAGACGTAGAGGTTTGTGGGTTAATTGGCTTCGGTAAAATAGTAAATTGTCCCTAGTGTGTAAGATAGTGCTAGCATATAGGGTGATCGCTGGTTGGCATGGATTTGGTGGGCCGAAGGACCTGTTTCCATGCTTTCTCTAAAATCTAAAGCCTAAAGGCCCAACTTGCCCATGCCGACCAACATGTCCCATCTACACTAGTCCCACCTGCCTGCATTTGGCCCAACCCTCTAAATCTATCCCATCCATGTACCTGTCTAAATGTTTCTTAAATATTGCAATAGTACCTACAAATGAATGCTGGCGATGAACCATTCTCACAGCTGGATTAACCATTTAAGGGAATAATTCCATCTTGGCCATCAGTTCCTCACTCCCTTCTCCATTACTGCAACATTGACAGAACCACCTTATTTATAAAGTCAGCTGCCAAGTACTCATTTGAAACTGGATGTGAAAACGGTAGAGTTATCCTTTCATTAAGGCTGTAAAAGAATATGTTGAAGGGAGCATTTCTCAAGGTTCAATCATAGAGTCATACATATCAGCATGGAAACAGGGCCTTCAGCCCAACTTACCCACTACGACCAGCATGCCCCATCCACACTAGTCCCACCTACCTGTGTTTGGCCCATATTCATTGAAACCCCTTCTATCCATGTACCTATCCAAATGTTTTTAAAATGTTGTGACAGTACCCACCTCAACTACTTCCTCTGGCAGCTTGTTCCACATACCTCTCACCCTTTGAGTAAAGGAAGCTGTCCCTCAGGTTCCTATTAAATCTTTCACCCCTCACCTTAAACCTATGTCCTCTGGTTCTTAATTCCCCTACTCTGGGCAAAAAGGCTCTGTGCTGAGAGTTTTCTCCTTCCTTATCAATTTAGAATTGGGGGAACATTCCGATCCAGCACCTAAGGAAAAAGCAATCACAAAGGACACAAAGTGCTGGAGAAACTCAGCAGCTCAGACAACATCTCTGGAGAACATGGATAGGTGATGTTTTTGGGTCAGGACCCTTCTTCAGACTGAATGTAGTCGTGGGGAGATAGCTGGGAGACTAGGAGCAGAACACGGTCTGGCAAGTGAGAGGTGGATGGATACAGATGAGGGGAGAGGTTGATAGGCTTATGTTTGTAGATGAAAAGACAGAAGGTGTGAGATAAAGAAAGAAAAGTTGCGAATTGTGAAGCCAGAGGAAGGAATGTAGGTGGAAGGGGAGGGGGAGGGGAGAAATGGGTGAGTCCAAATGGAGCGCAGGAAAGAGTGGAGGGAAAAAGCAGGAAGGAAAAAGGGGGGGCATGTAATATTGAAGGTGGACCCCTTTAAGAATTGTAGCACGTAAACACTCAATATGTTTTAGGAGCACAAGGAACAGCATTCTCAATGCACGTAGTTTAGATATTTAGTGATTTACTCGGCCTGTTATGTGAATCTGTTCACATTGCAATTGTATATGGGTATGCACCAAAGCTTGTAATGACAATCTGGAACTGGTGTGAAGAAGTGTATTTTTTTTGTTGTAATATATAATCTGTTTCTGTACAGACAATAAAATTACAATCATAATGTGCGGGGATTGCTGGTCAGTGCGAACTCGGTGGGCCGAAGGGCCTGTTTTCGTGCTATATCTCTAAACTGAACTAACTTCCCACCAGCAGGCAGTTAAAATGGCCACCAGGGCACTAGTTATCATACACACGGATAACAACCTTAGCACCAAGTACAGACAGCGGGTCAGGCAGCATCTCTGGAGAAAAGGAATAGGCGATGTTTCGGGTCACGACCTTTCTTCAGACTGAGAGTCAGGGGAGAGGGAAACCCTAGGTATGAAAGAGGCACAGAACAAATCAGAACCAGCACCGATGACTCAGGAAAGGTGGAGCCCACAATGGTCCATTGTTGGCTGTGGATGAGGTGATAATGAAGGGATACAATGAAACTAGCAAGATGACTAGGATGGGGGAGGGGCAGAGAGAGAAGGAATGCCATGGTTACTTGAAATTAGAGAAATCAATTGGAGGTAAGCAAAATATGAGGTGCTCTTCCCCCAATTTGCGTGTGGCCTCACTGACAATGGAGGAGGCCCAGGACAGAAAGGTCAGAGTGGGAATGGGTTTCAAACCTCTGGAATGCTATACCACAGATGGCTTTACTTGCTGAGATGTTAAGAATATTTTAGACGCCAAGAGAATTAGCCACTAAAATGGACTTGAAGCATTTTATCAGCCATGACGATAGTGAATGGGAAAGTAGGCTGGAGTACAGCATGGCCCACTGTATTCTTTTGTGTTGCAAGTATGGTTTAGGTTTAGGTTTATGATTATCATGTGTAGTGCAGTACAGTGCAAACCTTTCTTTTGTATGTAACCCCATCAAATTAGATAATATTATACATAAATACAATCAAGCCAAACTCAAAACAAAGACACAAAGTGCTGCAGTTACATGTTTCTACAAGCCAAAATCAAGTACAATAGGTAGAACAAAGAGAAAGATGCAGAATGAAGAGTATTGTTCTCAGCATTGTAGCGCAGCAGAGCAGAGACCAAGTCCAACGATGGGAATGGGTTAGAGATAAATTGGACACTACCCTAGCTTATGGAGGGACCATTCAGAAGCCCGATAAGAGGTTTATTCCTGAGTTTGATGTTGCGTGCTTTCAAGCTCATGTATCTTCGGACTGATGGGAGTGGGAGCAAATAATCCCTGCATTCTCCCCCTCTCCTTCCCTCCTCCACCCTAGTCATTCTGCTGAGTTTCACTGTTCGCATGCCTTCGTTGTCACCTGTTCCACAGCCAACAATGGACCACCTTTCCTTGGCGTGCTCCACCTTTCCTTGGTCACCGGTACAGTCCTTGGTGCTGGCTCTAATAAGTTCTGAACGCTTTCATGCCTCTAGTTTCCCTTTCCCCTGACTCTCCGTCCGAAGAAGGGTCACGACCCAAAACGTCACCCATTCCTTTTCTCCAGAGATGCTGCCTGACCCGCTGAGTCACTCCGTCATTTTGTGTCTATCTTCCGTGTAAACCAGCATCTGCAGGTCCGTCCCTAGTCAAGTCAAGTCAAGTCAATTTTATTTGTATAGCACATTTAAAAACAACCCACGTTGACCAAAGTGCTGTACATTTGATTAGGTTCCAATAGAAAAAAAAAATGAAAACATACAGTAGCACTCAAACAGTTCACAGCGCCTCCTCAATGAGCCTCAAACGCTAGGGAGTAGAAATATGTTTTGAGCCTGGACTTAAAGGAGTCGATGGAGGGGGCAGTTCTGATCGGGAGAGGGATGCTGTTCCACAGTCTAGGAGCTGCAACCGCAAAAGCGCGGTCACCCCTGAGTTTAAGCCTAGACCGTGGGATAGTGAATAGCCCCAAGTCGGCCGATCTGAGGGACCTGGAGTTAGAGAGGGGGGTTAGAAGATTTTTGATGTGGGGGGGGAGTGTCCATTTAGGGCTTTATACGTGAATAGGAGGAGCTTGAAGTTGATTCTGTACCGTACAGGGAGCCAGTGGAGAGAGGCCAGAATCGGGGTGATGTGGTCCCTTTTACGGGTACCCGTCAGGAGTCTCGCTGCGGCGTTTTGGACCAGTTGCAGGCGGGACAGGGAAGATTGGATGTCCCTACACATCTTTAATTATGTTGGCTGCTCTTCCAAGGCATCATGAAGTGCAGACGGAGTCAGCGGTGGTCTAACCAGGGCATTGAGTAAATCTACGGAGACAATATGACTGGAGGTCGTGAGGTTGTGAAGAGTTAGAGGAAGCAATATCTTTGCCCCTCTGGTGCATATCGAAAGGGGAAAGGGTGGTGAAGGGGAAGTAGGCATCACATTTCAGATATTTATAATTATTTGCTTAATTTAAATTACTTAGCCACTGTAAAGTATATACAGTATGATAAGGAGGCGTGAAATGTATGGTAGGCCTACACTGTAGTCTACAGTGTTATTGCTTGTGAGTTTATGGAACGATATAAATCCCAAGTCCCAGCCTTTTACCAGCCATCCTTTCTATTCCTCGTATTTCTTTCTCCCGTTTGAACCATTCACTAAAATTGAGTCAGGATAATGAGATGCAGCAATGAAATATGTATAAAGTGTTCATGCAGGTAATTTATTGCGCCAATGTTTTTTAGCAGTTATTGAATATGGATTGATTTTTAAAAAAAATAGAAATGCACTTTAAGATTAAAATGAATTTAGTATCACAGACGGCAATGCAAAACACTCATCAGTGCATATTGTAAAGGAGTCCAGAGATTTCAATGCTCGGTTTAACTGCACCTGATTTTGTAAAATACTTTTTTCAGAGACTTTTAGATATGCAGCGTGGAAACAGGCCCTTCGGCCCACCGTGTCCGCGTCCACCAGCGATCGCCCACACACTAATATTATCCCACACATTGGGGACAATTTACAATTTTAACAAAGGCAATTAACTTACAAACCTGCACGTCTTTGGAGTGTGGGAGGAACCTGGAGAAAACCTGGCGAAAACCCACGCAGTCGCAGAGAGAATGCGCAAACTCCATTCAATGCTCAAATGGTATCGACAGACCTCATATACCACATAATGTGTGGAACAATAATCAAAGCACACGTGGATTTGCCTTCAGCGATCCGCTTTGATTGCAGTGTTTGAACACATTGTATTCTCTTATTTTAGCGTTTTAACTATTTTTCAAGATCATTTGGAGCATAAATTCCCATTTCTGCAAAATTTAGTGAAGTATGCCTCGTGAAGATAATGCAATGGCAGCTGTACTTGCCCTGGAAATCAATCAGTAAAAATTAGCAGACATTACTGAAATACCTTCCATGCACAAAATGTGCAGCAGTTACACAACTCGACTCCTTTTAATAGCACAACCTTTTAAAAGACGGCTGTGGAGGCCAAGTCAATGGATTTTTTAAAGGCAGAGATTGACAGATCTTGATTAGTACGGGTGTCAGGGGTTATGGGGAGAAGGCAGGAGAATGGGGTTGAGAGGGAAAGATAGATCAGCCATGATTGAATGGCGGAGTAGACTTGATGGGCCAAATGGCCTAATTCCGCTCTTAGAATTTATGAACACGAACAATCTCCATGAAGGGCAAGATCTGCCAGCACAATGGAGCTCCACCACCTACAGGTTCTCTTCAAAATATGCGTCTTCCTGACTTGCAAATATATCACTTTCTTTTTTTCATCGTCACGCAGTGTAAAACCTGGAACTCTCTCACCAACATTACTCTGGGAAAACATTCACCCTGTAGGTGGTACTAACATCAGGAACAACTCAGTGGGTCAGGCAGCATCTCTGGAATACACGGCTAAGTGACGTATTGGGTCAGGACCCTGCTTCAGAATTCTCCAGAGATTCCACCTGACCTACTGTATTCCTGGGATGGCAGGACTTTCATATGAAGAAAGACTGGATAGACTCGGCTTGTACTCGCTGGAATTTAGAAGATTGAGAGGGGATCTTATAGAAACTTACAAAATTCTTAAGCGGTTGGACAGGCTAGATGCAGGAAGATTGTTCCCGATGTTGGGGAAGTCCAGAACAAGAGGTCCCAGTTTAAGGATAAGGGGGAAGTCTTTTAGGACCGAGATGAGAAAGTTTTTTTTCACACAGAGAGTGGTGAATCTGTGGAATTCTCTGCCACAGAAGGTAGTTGAGGCCAGTTCATTGGCTATATTTAAGAGGGAGTTAGATGTGGCCCTTGTGGCTAAAAGGATCAGGGGGTATGGAGAGAAGGCAGGTACAGGATACTGAGTTGGATGATCAGCCATGATCATATTGAATGGCGGTGCAGGCTCGAAGGGCCGAATGGCCTACTCATGCACCTATTTTCTATGTTTCTATGTTTCTATTACTCTAATTTTTCCCTCAAGATTCCAGCATCTGCAGTTCCTTGTGCCTACACACCAGTGGAGATGGAGGAGACCTGCTGGAATTTCCATTCGGGTGACTCTGATTTTGTTATTTTGCTTGTCCATTCCATTCCCATTTGTTTAATTCATTATTTTGCACGCGGGCTTCGTTAGCAAGGCCAGTGTTAATTGCTCTTGAGAAGGCAATTTTGGGCCATTTTACTGAAACGCACTTATCCTTGTGGGGGAAGGCACCGATGAGTAAGGGGAAACCATTATTCTGCGAGTTCTAGGATTTAACCTAGTGACATTGAGGGAGCAACAATTGCCCCCTGCCCCTCTTTGTGTAACAATTCCTTCATTGTGAAGCAAACAGCTTTGTACTGGTCGCCCTCAATAACTTTACAATCCTGGTGATGTTCTGAGGTTGGCTGCTTAGAAAGTTAGCCGGAGGCAATTTTAAACATAAAGTATTGTCAAGCTTTGGATGGTTCATTTAAAACATCTGTAATTGTGCTTCTGTGTCTGGAGGTCTGCCATCAGATGGCTTGAGAATACACTGTGTTGTACTGGCATAATGAAATGTAATCTAAATTGAAAATGATTTGGATGCACAACAAATGTATTGTGCTATTGTTCCAGAAAAATAAATATCTGTTAATGGTGTGTCTCATTACCACATACTTGTGTCACAGAAAATTTAAAAACAATCAGTGTTTTCATCTTGAATCTTGCCTTTCTGTTTATTCCACTCACAGAATTCAATTTTCCTGCACCTCTCTTTAATTCACCTTCAGCTGATTTGAGTCTACACCATCCTGATGTAGGACGGTGAACTAAACAAACCCACAACACTGAAAATTCCACCCCCCAGCCTCAAAGATTTTGCTCAACTTGTTGAGTTCCTACAGCAGACAGACAGCTCAACGGGTCAGGCAGCATCTGTGGAGAACATGGATAGGTGAGGTTTTGGGACGGGGTCCTTCTCCAGTCTGAAGAAGGGTCCCGACCCGAAAGGCCACCCATCTTTTTCTCCAAAAAGATGCTGCCCGACCCGCTGAGTTACTCCAACACTTGTGTCTCTCTTTGGTATAAACCAGCATCTGCAGTTCCTTCCTTCTTTGAGTTCCTACAGCAGTTTGTTTTATCACCACCTTCCATTGCATTTCATTTTTTGGTCTTAATCCTCAAACTTCACTGGTCTAGATGTTGCTGACTGGAATTTTGTGTGGTTTAGTGATACAGCATGGAAACAGGCCCTTTGGCCCACCGAGTCTATGCTGACCATCGATCATCCGTTCATAGGAGTTCTATATTATCCCACTTTCTCATTCATTCCCTGCACACTGCGGACGCCAATTAACCTACAAATGAACTTAAACTTAAATTTATTAACCTAAAGAAAAGCATGTTTTTGGAGTGTGGGAGGAAACCGGAGCACCCATGCGGTCACGGATAGAATGTGCAAACTCTATACACACAAGGTCAGGATGGAACCTGGGTCTCTGGCGCTGGAAGGCAACAGCTCTACCGGCTGCACTACTGCGCCACACTTGTAAGGAAATTAATTCTCTTGCATTTGCCTTGTTTCTCTTTGTGTCCTCTCCCGTCACAGGAGAGATCCCGGAGGAATGGAGACGGGCTGATGTTGTTCCTCTGTTTTAGAAGGGAAGAGTGGCTTTGTGTGTGGCAGGTCACATTTTTCTAATTTGATTGAGTTTTTTGAGGAGGCGTTGAAAGTGATTGACGAGGGGAGAGCTGTGGATGTTGTCTACATGGATTTTAATATGGCATTTGATAAAGTGCCCGAGGGTAGGCTGATCGAGAAGATTAAGATGCAAGGGAACCATGATGACTTGTTAGTGTGCATTTAGAACTGGCTTACCCGTAGAAGATAGTGGTGGAAGGGTATTATTGTTGTGGAAGTCTATGACCACTGGTGTTCTTTGAAATCTATTGAATTCCACGACTCTATTCCTCCCAAATATGAGCACAAATCATTGATATAGAAACATAGAAACATAGAAAATAGGTGCAGGAGTAGGCCATTCGGCCCTTCAAGCCTGCACCGCCATTCAATATGATCATGGCTGATTATCCAGCTCAGTATCCCGTAACTGCCTTCTCTCCATACCCCCTGAACCCTTTAGCCACAAGGGCCACATCTAACTCCCTCTTAAATATAGCCAATGAACTGGCCTCAACTACCTTCTGTGGCAGAGAATTCCACAGATTCACCACTCTCTGTGTGAAAAAAAACTTTCTCATCTCGGACCTAAAAGACTTCCCCCTTATCCTTATATAATTGCAGACAAAACCCTGATCCTATTCCAACATCAGTGAAGTAAGGGTTTGGATAGAAAAAGGGTCTCAATCTAAAATGTCACTTATCCATGTTCTCCAGAGGTGCTGCCTGACCCACTGAGTTACTCCAGCACCTAGTGTCTTTTGTTTTATGAGTTTCAATAGATTAGTTTGCATTGTGCCACCTTGTTGGAATACTTAAAACCTCTCTGTATATAGGTTTTAGATAGACACAAAATGTTGGAGTAACTCAGCGGGATAGGCTGCATCTCTGGAGAGAAGGAACGGGTGACGTTTCAGGTCGAAACCCTTCTTCAGACTCTATGTAGCTAATATTGTGTTCTGTTCAACTCCAAAAACATTAAGGGAAGGCTAACTTGGGTTTAAAAAATCAGACCAAAATGACACAATTATCTTTAAGCAAAAAACAAACTAACAGAGGAACTCAGCATTCCAAGCAATATCTGTGAATGCTTAATCTTTTGGTTCGAGATCCTGCAGGCATCCTTTGGCTCACAGTTTGTTTTTGGCTGCGATTTCTGCATCTGCCATCTCTTGTGTCTCCTCAATCAACTTTGTTGTCAATTGCCTGGTAATAATTTTTATTAATATTGAGGGATAGATAATTAACTCATTCTCTGCTGTTTCAACAGTTGTTAATCCATTCGTAATAAAGTATACACAGTCTAGACAACGTAGTATAATTGGGATGAATGTTAGGCAGCACAGAGGCACAGCTGTAGATCTGCTGCCTCACAGCGCCAGAGACCCAGGTTCCATCCTGACCTTGGGTGCTGTCTGTGCAGAGTTTGTATGTTCTCCCTGTGATTATGTGGGTCTTTTTCGGATGCTCCAGTGTCCTCCCACATCCCAAAGACGTGCAAGTTTGTAGGTTAATTGGCTTCTGCAAACTGCCCCTAGCATGTAGGATGCAAAAGTGGGATGGCATGGAACTAGTGTGCAGGTGATCAATGGTCAGCATGGACCCGGTGAGCTGAAGGGCCTAACCTAAACTAAGATAAACTAAACTAAATAATGACACCTCTCTCAGGAAAGCAAAAGTCACCTGGAATTATTCTGCAACCTCTCGCTGCTTCTGCCGGTCACTGGGAAAGGTAATGATCGCATTAGTCCTAACGTGTAAAGCAGAGGCAGCAGCATTTTGGTTCATGTGCAAACAGCAAATTGGTTGAGGCTGAAGAAACCATCCAAAAAAAAAAGGCTTAATAGATAAAGGTTGTATAAGTCGAGAACTCTGGATTTCACATTACAGACCACTTCAGTAATCAGCTGTCTTTTTTTTTTCTCTCTCTCTCTCTCTCTCTGAGAGGATTAACACATCAAACCCCTGATAGCCTGTGACTGCAATGTGGGCAATACTCTGCAACACCCAACAGTTGGTTTAATTGGAGTTCCGCTTGAATTCTTGTCACATTTCCAAGATCGGGAAGTGGGTAATAAGTGAGCATGGAGTTCCTCTCCTCACACTGCTGACCATTGCATGTTTCCTCCTTAAGACCAACAGTAAAAGCTCAGATTGTGACTGGGTTTGTTTGGTTTAGTGTTGATTTATCAGGCGTTTTAATGCTATCAACTCATGCCTGTTAGGGGCCATGTTCAGACTCCACAAATCACTTCCCTTAATACAGTAAAGGAAGGAGGAGATTTATGCAAAAATTGTTACAAGACAACTCTACTGATTTATTAACATGGAAGAACACAGTTTTGTTCTTAGTATAAGAACATACCAGAGCTTTGGTTGCTGTGGATGTGCCAAGATAAGTATAGGAATCTCCAAGCAAAATTAAAGCATGTCAAAGTTAAAAACTTCAGGAAAACGTTCTAACAGTATCAAATAAAGCATTCATTTGACCTTGAATTTTCTTGGCTTGCCAGCATGGGGGAGCTTCTCAGCAGGTTATTTAACGATGTGAATTGCCTGAAAAACTTCCAAAACCAACAGTTTACTCATCGATATTTGTCAGAAATGATCGTGTTCCTTGGGCGTGATCCGAACTCAAGTTGCCGTATTAAGATAGCTGTGTAGCGTATGATTGGGAACAGTGCTTCAGGAGTGTGATCTCTATTCCTTCAGTCTGAGCAGAATTAAAAGCTAAGGTTTACTGATTAAAGCACTGCATTCTAACCCCCTCAATCACTCAACTTTCCATTCCCTTGGTGCATGTGTTTAATTTAGAGATACAGCATGGAAACAGACCCTTTGGCCCACTGAGTCCACGCCGACAATCAAAAACACATTCACACTAGTTCTATGTTGTTCCACTTTCACATCCACTCCCAGCACAGTCAGGTCAGTTTACACAAGGGAATTAATCTGCAAACCCGCATATCTTTGGGATGTAGGAGGAAACCGGGAGGAAACCCACGTGGACGCAAGGTGAACGTGCAAACTCCACACAGACAGCACCAGAGGTCAGGATTGAACCCGGCTCTCTGAAGCGCTGAAGCAGCAGCTCTACCAGCGCCATCCTAATTGGGAACTGTTTCTTGGGCAATTGCAAACACAGTTCCTTAAAATCGGACACAGAATAGAACCTCTGAATTCTTAGAGCACCAAAGAAAGCCATTTAGTCCATTGGATTCATTCTGGCTCCCTCCACAGCAATCCCTTCAGTCCTATCACTCTGCTTGTTCCAATAATGGGCTGGCAAATTATTCTCCCTCAAATTCCTATCCAATTCCCTGTTGAAATCTTACATTGACTGTTCCAGCCTCCTCCCTCTATGAGAATAAACACACACTGACAGAAAAAAAATTTCCTCATATTTCCCCCAATTTTTCCCATCACCCTGCATTTATTTTCCAGTTCCTGAACCGTCTGTTAATGGAGCAGCTTCCTTTATTTTATCCTACTGAATCCTATTGTCATTTCCCCCTTAATGATGGCTTCCCTTTAACGATGGTTGAGAGAGCCCTTGGGTATGATTCATTTTGTTCCTGTATCCCCACTCTCACCCCTCTCCTTCTGACCAGATTAAGGATAGAATTCCACTGGTCCTCAACTTCTACCCAACAATTCTCCTCATAACCCCATTTGCTAATTGTTCTGTGTAGGAAGGAACTGCAGATGCTGGTTTAAACCGAAGATAGGCACAAAATGCTGGAGTAACTCAGCGGGACTGGCAGCATCTCTGGAGAGAAGGAATGGATGACGCTTTGGGTCGAGACCCTTCTTCAGACTGGGAGTCAGGAGAGGGGGCAGTGGGAGATACAGAGATAAGGAAGTGTAAGGTGCGAGAACGAGACATCAAAGGGGGTGGGGATCAAGGAAAATGCAGGATAGATCATTGAGAGCTAGGAGAAGGTAACAACAAAGAAAACAGAGATAAAATGTAATCAGGAACAGCCGGACTGGTAATTGTTCTTTCACCTCATAACAACATATGATACAGGAGCACAGGTCAGCTATTTGGCCCTTCAATCCTGTTCTATCTTTCATTTACATCGTCACTGATCCATTATTGGTTTCAATACCATTTGTTGACTCTTTCCTATCACCTTCAAAGATTTATTCATGTGTAACTCCCGATCCTTCTGTTCTGGCACATCTATAGAATTGTGCTATCTCGCTGATATTACCGCACCTTGTTCTTTCTGGTGGAATGATCTTTTATTATTGTTTGATGTCCCACCATAAGGTCATCAGGTCATAGGCGATAGTAGCAGAATTAGGCCATCAAGACTACTCCACCATTTATCTCTCCCTCCTCACCCCCTTTCTCCTGTCTTCCTCCCATGAGCCCTGACACCCGTACTAGTCAAGAATTTATCTATCTCTGCCATAAAAAATATCCATTGACTTGGCCTCCATAGCCTTCTGTGGCATTGAATTCCACAGATTCACCATCCTCTGCACTCCTCTATTGGAGTGCATTCACTCCTCTATTTCAATTGATTTTTAAAAAGCAGGATTCAGGGATGAATCTGCTCTTTAATAGGAACCCCCCCCCCTCCCCAGAAATGAAAGGACAGTACTCCAAATTATTCAACCTCTTAACAGTTTTTGTCTACCTAACCAATGCAGGCTATGTCTTTGCTTCCTACATTTTGGAATTCCTTCCTTCCTTGTTCTCTTCCAATCTTACTTTACGACTCACCTTAAAACCTATCTTCACCAAACTCATAATGCCAACCAATCCTAATTTCCTCTTAAGTGGCAGATTGCCACACTTCTACGCTGTTCACTTTCATGATATTCGAGGTGCTACCTAAATCAAAGTACTTATTTGTTAGCAGGATGAAGCCACTGCAATTTTGAAACTGGTAGCCTTCAGAGTGATTTGATTTACAAAACAACATCACAAAAGGTCTTGTTATGAATCCCCTACAGATAAATAACCATGAAGGACTTACAAAATAACTCAACTGGCAGGAGCTTTAACTTCCAATCATCCATCAACTCATCAAACTGCATCCATGTAGCTGAAGTACTAGTTGTTATCCATCCCTTATGATGTTCACAGAGACAGACAGATGGACTGATGTTTAGGGATTAATAAAGAGTATTTTCAAGCTTCACTAAAGAGGGATAATTTCTCTACAAAGAGCTGCACTTTCTATTCAAAGATGATTAGATCTTAATTGTTTCATTGGTGAGTTTTAAATGGTTATCACTTTGCTTTCCTTTCCATTTGGCACATCTTCCCTGCTGTGTCTGCATGTTTTTAATGCTCAGCTTGAGAGCCAAATTACACTTACACCAAGAGATGTTATGAGATAGAATCTTTACGACATTTACTTATTTGCAATTTTCACACAGTAAATACTTTCTTGAACTGTTCAAAGAAATACGGCATTTAACTTCCACAAATATTAAGCATCTTTCTTCTAAAAGTTAAAGAATATTTGTCAGTGATTATCCTATTTCTTATTCATAAGATAATGTTTCAGTCAGTGATTGTAAGACCTGGTGCAGGAAGAGTAGAACATGTAACGGCAGATAGATTTGTGTAAGAAGGAACTACAGATGTTGGTTTACACCAAAGATAGACACAAAATGCTGGGGTAACTCAGCGGGACAGGCAGCATTGCTGCAGAGAAGGAATGGGTGACGTTTCGGGTCGGGACCCTTCTTTAGACTTCTGCCTCGACCCGAAACGTCACCCATTCCTTCTCTCCAGAGATGCTGCCTGTCTCGCTGTTACTCCAGCATTTTTCTGCCTATCTTCGGTTTAAACCAGCATCTGCAGTTCCTTCCTACACATGTAACCTGCAGAGGTCTGTCCCAATCATGTTTTAAGGTTTGTCCAGACCATCACGAGAGATGTTAACTGGATGGAAACACAAGGAACTGTAGATACTTGAATCAAACCCCCACCTTAGTTTAGTTTACCATTGTCACGTGTGCCAAGGTACAGTGAAAAGCTTTTTTGTTGCCTGCTAACCAGTCAGAGAAAAGATTACACCTAATTACAATCGAGCCGTCCGCAGTGCACAGATACAGGATAAAGAGAATGATGTTCAGTGCAAGATAAAGTTTAGTAAAGACCGATTAAAGATAGTCCGAAGGTTTCCGATGAGGTAGAGGGTAGGTCAGGACTGCTCTCTAGTTGGTGATAGGAACCTGAACAAACCTGTACCCACCTATCACTTGTCAGGCTTTCTCCCTTCGTCGCCCCGGCTTTCTCCTCTCTACTACCATCAGTTTGAAGAAGGATCCCGACCCAAAACATTGCCTAACTATATTATTCAGAGATGCTGCCTGACACGCTGACTTACTCCAGCACTTTGTGTTTAGCACGAGGGCTGCCAAATTAGGTTTAGGTACTTTACACCAAAGTAAATCGAATGGAACACTGATTGGGGAAGAGTCTCTTGTTTAGCTGAAAAGTAGCATTGTCTTCCAGGTAATATCCTAGAAATGAGCCCAAAATCACATTCTGTTAAGCGGAATAGCAGAGCTGTAGACTAGAGTAATATTAAAATAAGCCCAAACTGAACATGATTTACCTCAGTCCTTTCAATGGAGTGGACTAGATCATTTGGAGGCCATTTGGTTGTAAAGTGGGGGAGGTTGATGGAGAATGTTCTAAAAATAAAAAGGTAACATTGGATACACAAGAGACTGTAGATGCTGAAATCTGGAGCAAACAGCAAACTGCTGGAGGAACTCAGCAGGTCACGCAGCAACCCATAGTTAACAAATGCTGGAGTAACTCAATGGGTCAGGCAGCATCTCTGGAGAACATGGAACACCCTTCTGAAGAAGGGTCCCAACCTAAAAATGTCACCTGTCCATATTCTCCAGAGATGCTGTCCAACCTGCTGAGTTACTCCAGCACATTGTATCTGTTTTTGTAAACCAGCATCTGCAGTTCCTTGTGCCAAGCCCATAGATGCTGCTTGACCTGCTGAGTTCCTCCAGCAGTTTCAATATTTTGCTGCAGGTTACATTGGATGGTCAAAGGAGTTGACCCACACATATTATTTGATCCTTGGTGAGTTACTCTATTTAGATGTCATTTTAGGGGTTACGGTTGGCTTTAGGACTTCTATGTGCTGAAAAATAAATGGCTGAAAAATAAACTTGATCACTGAAGATGGCAGGGCTTGGATGTGCTGCAGAGTTCCTCCATCTGATTTCCTTCTCTGGTGAAATAGCAAATTATCAAACGGTAACTTTCTGAGTGAAGGACTGTGATGTATGTAAAACGACACCACAGTAAGTAGATCAAGGACAGGAGTGGAGAGAAAAAGGGAGGGAAGGTGGGAAGGAAGGAGAGGAGAGGAGAGGAGAGGAGAGGAGAGGAGAGGAGAGGAGAGGAGAGGAGAGGAGAGGAGAGGAGAGGAGAGGAGAGGAGAGGAGAGGAGAGGAGAGGAGAGGAGAGGAGAGGAGAGGAGAGGAGAGGAGAGGAGAGGAGAGGAGAGGAGAGGAGAGGAGAGGAGAGGAGAGGAGAGGAGAGGAGAGGAGAGGAGAGGAGAGGAGAGGAGAGGAGAGGAGAGGAGAGGAGAGGAGAGGAGAGGAGAGGAGAGGAGAAAGAAGTGGCAGAGGGAAGAGGAGATGTAAAGAGAGGGACAAGGAGGAGAGGGCAGGAGATAAGGTGACTGGATGGGAAGGGAGGAGGGGAAGAGAAAGGAGAGAGGAAAAGGGATGGGGAGAAGAGAAGAGGAAATGAGAAGAGGGAGGGGAATGAATGGTAATGGGAGAAGAAGTGAAGAGGAGATGGGAGAAGCAGGGATAGAAGGCGTAGAGAGGAATGGGGAGAGCTGCTGAGCGGAGCAAAAGAGGGACGAGTAAAAGAGCGGACAGAAGAGGAGTGGCAGAAGGGAGCTGCCAGGGATGGTGGAGGAGGCAGATATGACAGTGACATTGAAGAGGCTTTTAGATAGGCACATGCTGATACAAGGAATGGAGGGATCTGGATCATGTGCAGGCAGAGGAGATTTGTTTATCTTCACATCATGTTACTCACAGGCATTTTGAGCTGACTGGCCTGTTCCTGTGCTGTCCTGTTTTATGTTCTAGAAGTGGAGAGGATAAGGGAGGAGAAGCTTAGGAGAGGAGATAAACTATTCCACAGTTTAAGAATAAGGGGTAGGCCATTTAGAACGGAGATGAGGAAAAACTTTTTCAGTCAGAGAGTTGTATATCTGTGGAATTCACTGCCCCAGAAGGCAGTGGAGGCCAATTCTCTGAATGCATTCAAGAGTGAACTAAATAGAGCTCTTAAGGATAGCGGAGTCAGGGGGTATGGGGAGAAGGCAGGAACGGGGTACTGATTGAGAATGATCAGCCATGATCATATTGAATGGTGGTACTGGCTCAAAGGGCCGTATGGCCTACTCCTGTACCTATTGTCTATTGTCTAGTTTCTTTTTGTTTAGCTTAGAGATACAGCACAGAAACAGGCCCTTCTGCCCACCAGGTCTGTGCCGACCAGCAAACACCCGTACACTAGTCCTATCCTACGCGCTAGGGCCAATTTCCAGAAGACATTTAACCCACAAACCTGCACATCTTTATGAAGTGAGAGGAAACCGGAGTACCTGAAGAAAACCCACGCAGTCACAGGGAGAATGTAAAACTTTGTACAGACAGGCAACTGTAGTCAGGATCGAACCCGGGTCTCTGGCACTGTGAGGCAGCAAATCTACCGCTGCGCCACTATGCTACGTTATCTGGTACCAAAATATCTGGTATTCTCCTCGCATCTCCTCCCTTCCCCACCCCCCCCCTCCTTGAAAATCATCGCCCTTTCCTTTACCTCTGAAAACATCTTGAAACATCATCAACGAGTGATTTCTATGTAAAAATAGTTTTTTTGCAGCTACGTGCAGTTTTATTTAAAACAGAATGTTGACTTTTTACTGGCCTAGCATTCAGGAGAAATCATCAGTGGGATGACTTCACTTCTACCACATCACTTTGATGTGTTACCTGAAACCTCTTTGCTGTCACATTAGTTGTTTGTTATAGATCCTCAGGTAACAGATGTGCAGCTGTTTTGGGATATTTCTACACTTAATGCCTAACCTTTAGATTTTAGTATCTCTTTTACTTTATTGCGTGCACCATCATAAACAAATAGCTGTTATCAAAGACGCACAGCAGAGAAGCTGTTTACATCAGGACCATCTTTATTGTTGAAAAGGCTTCTAACAATGATTAGTTTAGCAGAACAATCTAATTTGATATTCATTCAGTTGAATAATCCGAAACCTAGTCTGAAAAGCAAACAGAAAGCTGCAGAGATTGGCAATATGATTAAGGGTCAGAGACTGAAATATGTATTGTGTTTCTCTTCCCATAGACACGGCTTGACCTGCTGAATATCCCATTCTGATGCAGAGTGGAAAGATCCTCTCAACATCTACTCCATCCAGGCCTTTTACTGTTCATAGATGTGTCTGAGGTCATTCCATGAAAATTGACCTAAACAGTAAGGAGAAGTGACCACAATAGGGACTGTTACCCGCAAGCAGAATAGTTTAGTTTGGTTTGGCTTAGTTTAGTTGAGAGATGCATCATGGAAACAGGTCCTTCGGCCCATCCAAGTCCATGCCAACCCATACACTAGTTCTATCCTGCACACTAGGGACAATTTACCGAAGCCGATTAACCTACAAACCTGGATGTCTTTAGAGTGTGGGAGGAAACCGGAGCACCCGGAGAAAACCCACATGGTCACAGGGAGAATGGACAAACACCATACAGAGAGCACCCATAGTCGGGATCGAACCTGGGCTCTGGCACTGTGCTGCCCCTCAAAGCACAGGAGGAAGCCTTTTTGCTTCTGTATGGTAGAGTAATTTAGTTTAGTTTAGGTATACAATGCGGAAACAGGCCCTTTGGTCCATCTAGTTCATGCCTACCAGCAATCACCCATACACTAGTTCTATCCTACACTCTCGCCAATTAATATACAAACCTGCAGGTCTTTGGAATGAGGGAGGAAACTGGAGCACCAGGAGGAAACCCACATTGACACAGGGAGAATATACAAACTCCACATAGACTGCACCAGTAATCAGGAGTGAATCTGCCATCTCTGGTGCTATAAGGCAGCAATTCTACCGCTGCGCAATTGTGCTCTCCTGATTCTAGCTGATAATCCAGCTGTATCATTTAATTAATTTCCCTCTTACTATAGTATGGAGGAAGTGGTAGAAAGATATCCTCAATTACATTGGCTACATGCACAATAGAGAAATGGTCACCTATTAACTTTTATGGGGCAAATATCAAAGGTAGAATATAACTCAAATATTTCTGCAATATCCATTTAATATAAACAGGCTGGAGGGAATTCTCATTGCATATTCTTCTTAAAGATTCAGATCGAGGAGCAGTCTACCAGATAGACAACAATTCTATCTAAGTTATTAATCCAACTATTAAGGGGTTGGACACATTAGAGGCAGGAAACATGTTCCCAATGTTGGGGGAGTCCAGAACAAGGGGCTACAGTTTAAGAATAAGGGGTAGGCCATTTAGAACGGAGATGAGGAAAAACTTTTTCAGTCAGAGAGTTGTAAATCTGTGGAATTCTCTGCCTCAGAAGGCAGTGGAGGCCAATTCTCTGGATGCTTTCAAGAGAGAGCTAGATAGAGCTCTTAAAGATAGCGGAGTCAGGGGGTATGGGGAGAAGGCAGGAACGGGGTACTGATTGAGAATGATCAGCCATGATCACATTGAATGGTGGTGCTGGCTCGAAGAACCCAATGGCCTACTCCTGCACCTATTGTCTATTGTCTAAGTTAGACACAAAAAGCTGGAGTAACTCAACAGGTCAGGCAGCATCTCTTGAGAAAAATAACAGGTGATGTTACTGGTTAGAACCTTTCGTCCGACCCAAAATGCCCTGGTATGCAAAACCTCATCCTGGGCGCAGATCCTGGGAATAGGGGATAAAGACTCCATCCCCTACTTCCAATTCCTCCGTCTACGCCGCATCTGCGCCCAGGATGAGGTTTTCCATACTAGGGCATTGGAAATGTCCTCATTCTTTGGGAAACAGGGGTTCACCTCTTCCATTATAGATGAGGCTCTCACTAGGGTCTCCTCAAAATCCTGCAGCTCCGCTCTTGCTCCCCCTCCCGCCATTCGTAACAAGGACCGTGTCCCCCTTGTCCTCATCTTTCACCCCATCGGCCGTCGCTTAGAGCATATAATCATCCAACATTTCCGTCACCTCCAACGGGATCGCACTACTGGCCATACCTTCCCATCTCCACCCCTTTCTGCTTTCCACAGAGACCGTTCCCTCCACAACTCCCTGGTCAACTTGTCCCTTCCCACCCAAACCACCCCCTTCCCCAGGTACTTTCCCTTGCAACCGCAAGAGATGCAACACATGTCCCTTTGCCTCCCCCTTTGACTCCATCCAAGGACCCTGACAGTTCAGGTGAGGCAGAGGTTCACTTGCACCTCCACCAACCTCATCTACTGTATCCGCTGTTCCAGGTGTCAACTCCTGTACATCGGCGAGTCCAAGCGCAGGCTCTCCGATCATTTCGCTGAACACCGCCGCTCAGTCCACCTTAACCTACCTGATCTCCCGGTTGCTCAGCACTTTAACTCTGCCTCCCATTCCAAATCTGACTTTTCTGTCCTGGGCCTCCTCCATCGTCAGAGTGAGGCCCAACGCAAATTGGAGGAAAATCACCTCATATTTTGCTTGGGTAGCTTACACCCCAGCGGTATGAACATTGACTTCACTAACTTCAAATTGCCCTTGCTTTCCCTTTCTCTCCATCCCCTCCTCCTTCCCAGTTCTCTCACCAGTCTTACTGTCTCTGACTACATTCTATCTCTGTCCCGCCCACTTCCCTGTCATCAGTCTGATGAAGGGTCTTGACCCGAAACGTCACCCGTTCCTTCTCTCCAGAAATGCTGCCTGTCCCGCTGAGTTACTCCAGCATTTTGTGTCTACCTTCGATTTAAACCAGCATCTGCAGTTCTTTCCTACACACTGTGCTGTTGTCCACTTTTAACCATGGTCCTGCCTGCAATCTGAGTAGCTACGATCCCTCACAGACATTATAGCACCACATAATGCAGACGAAGCATCCCACATGTGACATCGCATTTCTGCTGCATCAGCAGGATGCTGAGTATTTTACCGGTCATTCATTGCATTCGCCATTTGCATGTTTTTGGGTCAAAAGGAACCTATTCACCCCAAGGTTCTTTGGGATGGAAGATGTTGTGGAAATGCAAAAGGTGCCTGGCTTTATATGAAGTAAAGGTTGTCCAAAATATTCAGAAGTGTTGGTAAGTTTCAGGAAACTTTGTCCAATAATATTGGTTCTAGTCCAAACAAATGGTTAGATTCTCAGAAATATATTTTGGTGTCTGTCCTGGATAATGGGTCGGTGGGAGTATCATCATCCTTACATTGGCAGGAGGTTAAGGATGATGCATCCTAATGCAAGATCCAAGGTTGGGGGATTAAAACCTGGGCTGTAAAAGCAAAATGACAGTGGATGAAACATAGAAAACAGGTGCAGGAGGAGGCCATTTGGCCCATCGAGCCAACACTGCCATTCATTGTGCTCATGGCTGATCGTCCCCAATCAATACTCCGTGCCTGCCTTCTCCCCATATCCCTTGATTCCACTAGCCCCTAGAGCTCTATCTAACTCTCTCTTAAATCCATCCAGTGATTTGGCTCCCACTGCCCTCTGTGGCAGAGAATTCCACAAATTCACAACTCTCTGGGTGAAAAAGGTTTTCTCACCTCAGTTTTAAATGGCCTCCCCTTTATTCTAAGACTGTGGCCCCTGGTTTTGGACTCACGCAACATTGGGAACAT
Organism: Rhinoraja longicauda; assembly: GCF_053455715.1. NCBI lineage: Eukaryota > Metazoa > Chordata > Chondrichthyes > Rajiformes > Arhynchobatidae > Rhinoraja > Rhinoraja longicauda. The sequence continues at coordinate 11,779,058 of NC_135974.1, forward strand.
TTTTCCTGCATCTAGTTTGTCCAGTCCTTTTATAATTTTATATGTTTCTATAAGATTCCCTCTCATCCTTCTAAACTCCAGTGAATACAAGCCTAGCCTTTTCAATCTTTCCTCATATGTCATTCCCGCCATCCCAGGGATCAATCTCGTGAACCTACGCTGCACTGCCTCAATTACAAGGATGTCCTTCCTCAAATTAGGAGAACAAAACTGTACACAATACTCCAGATGTGGTCTTACCAGGCCCCTATACAACTGCAGAAGAACCTCTTTACTCCTATACTGAAATCCCTTTATTATGAAGGCCAACATTCCATTAGCTTTCTTCACTGCCTGCTGTACCTGCACGCCAACTTTCAGTGACTGGTGTACAAGGACACCCAGGTCTCGCAGGACATCCCCCGTACCTAACCTAACTCCATTGAGATAATAATCTGCCTCCTTGTTTCTGCCGCCAAAGTGGATAACCTCACATTTATCTATAACATACTGCATCTGCCACGCATCTGCCCACTCACTCAACCTGTCCAGGTCACCCTGCAACCTCCTAACATCCTCTTCACAGTTCACACTGCCACCCAGCTTTGTGTCAGCCGCAAACTTGCTAGTGTTGCTTCTAATTCCCTCTTCCAAATCATTAATATATATGGTAAACAGTTGCGGCCCCAACACTGAGCCTTGCGGCACTCCACTTACCACTGCCTGCCATTCTGAAAAGGACCCGTTTTTCCTACTCTTTGCTTCCTGTCTGCCAACCAATTTTCTATCCATGCCAACACCCTACCCCCAATAACATGTGCTCTAATTTTAGTCACCAATCTCCCGTGTGGGACCATAGCAAAGGCTTTCTGAAAGTCTAGATACACTACATCCACTGGCTCCCCTTCATCCATTTTACTTGTCACGTCCTCAAAAAATTCCAGAAGATTAGTCAAGCATGACTTCCCTTTCATAAATCCATGCTGACTTGGACTTATCCTTTTACTGCTATCCATGGGATAGAAATGTAACATGAATGCAATTGCTATGGACGGAACTGAGGGTTGATACATTGGCCACACACACGAGTGAGACATGGGATTGCTGCATAAAATGTTGTTGAGGTTGGAAAAGGGGATTACCTTATGGTTTGTGTCCACATCGTTTACATCCTTGTCCGTAGTTGAGGTGTTATTCACATACGAGATAGAGAGTTTGTCAGGATACTGCTTCTGAAGATGGGAGGCAGAGCAAAACATTATAATGCATACATGGTGTAAACACAATCCATACAGCTACTGATCAGAGTACATAGCAATGCAGCTTGAGGAGAAGATTAACACATTAGGTGTTTGGTGACTGAACTTTTGTTCAATGAGGCTGCACTTTTAGTTTAGTTCAGTTTAGTTTATTGCCACGTGCACTGAGGTACAGTGAAAAGCTTTTAGTTGCGTGCTAACCAGTCAGCAGAAAGACTATGCATGATTACAAGAAGGGGCGGCACAGTGGTGCGGTGGTAGAGTTGCTGCCTTACAGCGCCAGAGACCTGGGTTCAATCCACAATATGGGTGCTGTCTGTCCGGAGTTTGTGCGTTCTCCCTATGATAGCTTCCTCCCATACTCCAAAGACGTGCAGGTTTGTAGATTAATTGGCACCCTGACTGTGTAGGATAATGCTAGTGTACAGGGTGATGGGTGGCTGGCATGGACTCGTTGGGCCGAAGGACCTGTCTCCATGCTGTATCTCTGAAGTCTAATGTCTAAAGCTCTAAAGCAGTGCAGCTAGAGAGTAAGATTTGCACATAAGGTGGTTCAGTGACTTAAGAAAGGAACACTGTACCTGTATTCAAGGATGCTGCACTTGAATTCTATCGTACCTCAACCCAACTTAGGTCTGCAAAGTAGCAGTGCAGTAGAATGGTCAGTCCGTGCCATTTTAATGAAATCACAAACCCTTCTTCAAAAAGTTAAAAATATTTATTGTGGCCACAAATCCAGCACCGGAAGTTGTATACGTGATTAAGTGTGTGCCTGGAATGGGGAATGGAGGAAAATAAATAAGTTTATACACATTATTGGTTAAAATATAAAGAGAAAATTGGAAAGAAAGAAAAAAAAACCATTTTGGAACTAATTAAAGGCTGGGAGCAATGCAATGCATAAATAAATGGATTGTCTGCGTTTAAATCTGTCAGAACATGTAATTAAAATATTTGAAGGTTGGATTTCTTAGCTAAATGTATTCTCGTGATGCAAACAGACTGCTGCAGTCAATCCTTAGAAAGATAAATGCCTGGGAAAAAAATTATTTAACTGTTAGACAGCAGCGAATGTAAGAGTCACAATTTGTAGCCATACTCTGTGGAGGCTATTGAACCATTTGAGGAAATTTAAGATCTTAGTGCTGCTTGCAGCACTAAACACAACACATTCAAGATGATAAACTCCTTAATTAAGAGATGCAATAAATATCTTGATTTCTACTCAATTAATCTGGATTCATAATTAACTAGTCATCGATTGTTCTCAGTTTGAGTACACAAAACCTCTTGCTTATTTACTACACCCATTGGCTTCTCTTGAATATATAAAGTGGCCCAAGTCACCCACAATGTTTGCAAAGCATTTCCTGATATTCTTGCCACTTTGGTCGGCACCATTTTGAGGGAAACCTTTTGAATCTTTAGCAGTTTTGCCCGACAGAATCTCACAGGATTGGCTGAATACTCCAGGTGAGTTGGCCTTCCCTGTATCGAGACTTTGGGCTTTTGTACTGATATTGGGTTTTTAATATATTGATATTTATTTTGTTTATTATGTTATCTGTGAACATTCCATGTGCAGATCTATTATGCTGCTGCAAGTAAGAATTTAATATTACCTTACTTTACTTTAGAGATACGGCATGGAATCAGGCCCTTCAGTCCACCGAGTCTGCGCAGACCAGCAATCCCTGTGCACTGACACTATCCTACGCACTAGGGACAATTCTACAACGTTATTGAAGCCAATTAACCTACAATCCTGTGTGTGGGAGGAAACGAGAGCATCTGGAGAAAAGCCAAGCGATCACAGGAGGAACGTACAAATACTGTGCAGACAGCACCTGTAGTCAGGATCGAACCCGGGTCACTGGCGCTGTAAGGCAGCAGCTCTACCGCTGTGCCAATGCGCCGTTGTTCTGTGGTTGGTACATATGACAATTAAACACTCTTGAGCAACATTGGGGTTCTACCATGGGGTGATCTAGGAGATGGAACTCCTGGCTGAGGTTGCCCCTGCAACTGTCCGAATGCCCCTTGGTGGTTGCAGAGTCAGAGTGGACAGAGAACTCATTCCCCCAAGCCCCTCCACACAGGCGTAGCAGCATAGTGATTACGTTATTGAATTAGCAGTCAAAATGCAATCGATTAATTATTGAGACATGAGTTCAATTTCAATCACAGTTAATTATTTTTTTAAATAGTATCATTAACAAAGACCATGAAACTGCCAGGAAGTTGATTAAAACCAGCCTGTTTCACCCATGGCCTTTACAGAAGGAAATGCATCGTCCTGACCAGGTTTGGCCTGCATGTGACTTCATGCACAAGGCAATGTCATTGACCTCTAACAGCTCTCTGAAATAAACTTGAGAAGCCACTTGATTTTATAGATAGGCAATAAATTATGGCCTCATTCATGATGGCTTGAATTAGAGATGGGTGTCGGCACAAGGAACTGCAGATGCTGGCTTACAATTAAAAACACAAAGTGCTGGAGTAGCTCAGGCAGCAACCCTGGAAAACATGGATGATTCAGGTTGGGACCCTTCTTCAGACAGATTGTCTGAGAGATGCGTCTATTCCCGCCACTTGACCGCACAGCCAGGGTCCCGACCCGAAATGTCACCTATCCATGTTCTCCAGAGATGCTGCCTGACCCGTCGAATTACTCCAGCACTTTGCATCCTTTTGTGCAAAACCAGCATCTGCACTTCCTCGCTCAATGGATCAATAGATTTTTATTGTCACGTATGCACAGGACAGTGAAATCCTTTTGCGCAACCACAGATGCACAGTTGCCACAGTTTTGGCGCTGTTTAAAATTAAAATTAAACGGAAAACATTACAGCCCAAAGTCCAGTCCACATGTTGGACGTCGTGGAGCGGCCCTGATCCAGGTAGAAACATAGAAACATAGAAAATAGGTGCAGGGGGAGGCCATTCGCCCCTTCGAGCCTGCACTGCCATTCAATATGATCATGGCTGATCATCCAACTCAGTATCCCGTACCTGCCTTCTCTCCATACCCCCTGATCCCTTTAGCCACAAGGGCCACATCTAACTCCCTCTTAAATATAGCCAATGAACTGGCCTCAACTACCTTCTGTGGCAGAGAATTCCACAATTAAACACAAGCCTGCATGCCCACGTCCCTCTCCTCTCCCGAACGTCCCAGTGTCCCGAGGGCGCCTCCTGCAGCCGACCTTGAAGACGCTGGAGGTAATATCCCGGTCCTCATCCTACGCATCCGTCGACACCAGCAGCTCCCCCCTCAACTCTCTGGGCTTGTTTCCCCACCACAGATGTGTTAGTTAACCTGGGCAAATATTAACCATGCCCGGACCATTTGCTTCAATCAGCCAAGATTAACTGGTATCGCTGGAAAATGTCCCCGTCCCGTCCTTTTCCCATCAGGCTCATAGCGCACATCAACAAAATAGCCTTCTTTCCACATTTTCGGAAACAGTTCCATTGACTGTTTAGTGTGACATATTTGGGTATTTTCCTTTCTCTAAAAGCAAAAATAAAATACGGTCTGCTCCTAGGTAAATGTCTCAGCTGCAATCTCTCAAAATAAGTTCCAGCAAATATCCTTCAGCTCTTTATTCTCAAAGACTCTAGAATCTATAGGTGCTACACACCATTGTAAAGACACTTGGGCAGGTTACATAGATAGGAAAGGTTTGGAGAGATATGGGCCAAACACAGGCAAATGGGACTAGCTTAGAAAGAACATCTTGGTCAACATGGATGAGTTGGGCCCATTTTTGTATGAGTTACTTCAGAAATATACAAAGCTTTTCACTGACACTGTTGTCGTTAGAACTGATTTGAGGTTTGTTTGTATCACAAGGGAATAAAAATGACCGCAATCAGAATTTGGTCACTGAGAAGTATACCAAGTAATCTTATGAGTATTAGTTGGTTGAGTTACACTTCCAGGATTGTATGGACTCCAAATGTCCAATGGGTAAAACTCACTTTAGCGGTCTGGTTCAATATTGAATATATAACTGGAACAGCACAGTGGTTCAGCGGTAGAGTTGCTGCCTCCCAGCGCCAGAGACCCGGCTTCCATCCTGAATATGGGTGCTGTCTGTACGGAGTTTGTATGTTTTCCCCGTGACCACATGTGTCTTCTCCGGGTGCTACAGTTTCCTTCCACACTCCAAAGATGCACAGGTTTGCAGGTTAATTGGCTTCGGTAAAATTGTAACTTGTCCCTAGTGTGTCGGATAGAGCTCGTGTACGGGGTGATCGCTGGTCGGCATGGACTCGGGCGACCGAGGGCCTGTTTCCATGCTGTTTCTCTGAAGTCTAAACTGTAATTAGTTTAGTGATTACACGTGGATTGGCAATGGAACCCACCAAACAGCGAAAAGCTAATAAACCTGTCCGTTTGCAAAGTATGTTTCCTGTTCCCATGTTAATTTTCTTACATTTAATTCTCCCTATCCTTACATTAAACATCTTTGAGGTTTCCACTCTAACATCGCTAATGTTGAATCATTGCCTGCAAGGGTTTGTGAATCCGCTATAGTAGCACAATGACTTTGCAAGCTGTAGTTAACCTCTACCAGTCTCCTGACTCATCTTTTTTTTCAGTTTTTGGATATCAATTGACTCTCCTGTAATTGAGTGATATCACTTTTCTCTGTTTAAATATGCAAGAATGTCGGATCTCTTGGCTCAGCTATTAATCCTTCCGGTATTCTGGGATATCACGTTGATATTAGGTTTAAATAGTGACATTTTCTTTAAAAAAATTCAGATGAACAATAGCTCCATGAGCTTTGAGAAAATTAATGTTAAATGGTGGGGGACACCAGTTCTCATATTAACTGCCTCATATTGGTGGGTATGGGCCAATTTCATTATAATGTGATATGGAGTGTTGATTCTGATAGCTAGTCAATCAGGTCATAACTGTGATAAAATGGCTAGTTTCCTTTCAAGGGTAAATCTGTGGCTAAAGTCTTCCTTTATTTGAATTACAGATTGAGGAACTTTTGAGTGCAAAGAACTTAAAGTCTGAGAGTGAACGCATCTATTTCCACCTCGGAAATGGAAATTCTTTTTGAGTTACTGCCTGCTTTGAGGGAACACCTACTCGATTAAATGGAAGAGTACTGTTCTTCAAAGTTACACCTGAAGAAACTACACCCATGATCCCCCTCATAAACAGTACACAATGGACTGTTCATCCAGCAAAATCACTGATGCAATTTATAACTTTCTAAAGGTTGTATTGTGCGGTGCATCTATTGGCAGCACTCTGTCACCCAATGAGATGAAAATGGACAAGCCTTTGGGTATTAATCTCACCAAATGTATATTTTGTAGTATCCGGACTTTAATTAGCTAACAGAATCTATTTATACAGCTCAGTACAACCAGTCGACAGTGTCTAGTTCGAAGAGAACTTGGTAGACTGTTGTATTCTGCTGAAACCACGTAAACATCTTTGGTAAAAAGTGATGAATAAACACTAGTCGATTGCAATTTGGGCGCATGCAGTCCAATTCACTTAGAACAGTCTCCAGGAATCAATCACAGGGGGAATTATGTGATGGGTCACCAATCTGTCCAGGAACGGTGGTGTCACCGGTAAGTGGATGGGAGCTGAAGGGCATGTGTATGAGACTTGAGTTTGAGGTAAGTTTGTCAATATATGGGTGGGCAGATGATTTTTAAGCAGATGCCTGGCGTATATTGTTGTTAAGTGAGAGACAGAGGTATACTGTGTGTTTGGTCAGTTGTACAATTGTTGGGAGGTGGGTTTGATGAAGTCTCCATTATTTCTAAAGTCACGACTTTTGAGGATCTTTGTCCGCATGTGTGATCAACAAACATTTTTTGAGCACTGCTTTCGTGTTCTTTGGCTTTATCATCTGGCATTGACCTTGTGCACAAGCTCTTTTCCATTGTCACTAGACTATAAATCCAAGTTGACTTCTTGAGTTGATGAGAAGAGAATACCTTTACCCTTCTCTCCTTCTCTGCCATTGAGGATCCAGAATTATGAGGGAAAATCTAGAATAGATGCTCTTTCAAATGACATGGACCAGCCTGTCCAGGGACAGAGCATATCTATTTAGGAGACACAGTCTGGAGATCATCCTACAGTTGCTGGTTTCAACTGGTGTGAGCCACTCACAAAACCAGGTTTAGTTTTAGAGATACAGTGTAGGAACAGGCCCTTCAGCCCATCGAGAAAGAAGATGAGGAGGAATTTCTTCAGTCAGAGGGTGGTGAATTTGTGGAATTCATTGCCATAGAAGCCATCAATGGATATTTTTAAGGTGGAGATTGATAGATAATTAGGCTCAGGGGTTATGGAGAGAAGGCAGGAGAATGGGGTTGAGAGGGAAAGATAGATCAGCCATGATTGAATGGCGGAGTAGACTTGATGGGCCGAATGGTCTAATTCTGTACCTAACTTATGAACTTACGTGCCCACGCTGACCAACGAACACATGTACAATAGTTCTATGTGTAGTAAAGAAAACTGCAGATGCTGGTTTAAATCGAAGGTAGACACAAAATGCTGGAGTAACTCAGCGGGTCAGGCAGCATCTCTGGTGAGAAGGAATGGGTGACGTTTTGGGTTGAGACCCTTCTTCAGACTGAGGTTCTACCCTACACACTAGGGACAAAATTACGAAACAATTAACTTACAAACTTGCATGTCTTTGGAACGCGGGAGGATAGAACCCATAGAAAACTCACACAGTCACAGGGATAACATACAAACTCCATACAGACGTTACATGCAGTCAGAGGTATTTATTTCACAAAATGCTGGAGTAACTCAGCAGGTCAGGCAGCATCTCAGGAGAGAAGGAATGGGTGACGTTTCGGGTCGAGACCCTTCTTCAGACTGATGGGTTAGACAGAGTAGAAGAGAAGTCTGAAGAAGGGTCTCGACCCGAAACGTCACCCATTCCTTCTCTCCTGAGATGCTGCCTGACCTGTTCAGTTACTTCAGCATTTTGTGAAATAAATACCTTCGATTTGTACCAGCAACTGCAGTTATTTTCTTACACTCACATGCAGTCAGGATTGAATCAGGGTCTCTGGCGCTAGAAGGCAGCAACTCTACCATTGCACCACTGTGTCTCCCATATGTATGCAAGAATACAAGAGTTAGAGCTACCTGGATTGTGTGCTGACAGTTTGGTAGATTGTGATTGTATCCCTGCACCATAGTGCTCTACAGCGTGGAAACAGGCCCTTCAGCCCACCTGTCCTTGACGACCAATTTAGCATTTTTGTTTGAGGTTTCTTAAAAGGACAACAGCATCCAAGTTCACATCTGCTATCCAAGTTTAACATCCATTATAAACATTTTAAGGGAAATTTAGGAATGAGGGCAACAGGGATATTTAGAGTCGACACAAAATGCTGGAGTAACTCAGCGGGTCAGGCAGCATCTCTGGAAGGGTCTCGACCCGAAACGTCACCCATTCCTTCTCTCCAGAGATGCTGTCTGAGTTGCTCCAGCATTTAGTGTCTATTTTCTGTGTAAACCAGCATCTGCAGTTCCTTCTTACACATCTCTGGAGAAAATGGATACGTGTCGTTTCGGGTCGCGATCCTTCTTCAGACATTTAGGGATACCTTTAGCCTTAGTCCTTTCGCCCGTTGTAATTTATATAGAAAGTAAGAAATACGGAACAAGGCTATTAGGGATCTGTAAGAGAATGATTGCGTTAATCCTCCACTGCAGTCGAGATCTTAGTGTGACAATATCCGCTTGCTGCATTTTTGTTTCCAGAAGTCACAGTTTCATTTAATTTTTGCAACATTCACAGCTTTCCTTTGTTTAAATCGTGACCTTGGTGGCAAATGGTGATCTCAAACACCAAGAACATTGCAACATTCCCCCTGGAACACTTTCCTCCCTTCGCTTCTCCATGCTGCTTTAATTCAGACTCAGTGTGCATGATTAGTCGTCTCAACCGCCATTACCGACTTTACATCGTGAAATACTGCTTATTATGCTGGAAAAATGTCTCGCGCGTTTCCGTAAATCTGAAATTACAAATGTGTATACTCAGGCATATTGACACAGAGGTGAAGGCGTACATTAAAATTTAAAGTTAAGTTGCCGAGATGACTTTGATGAACTTGTCCACGCTCTGTGTTTAAATGTTTAGCCTGCTGGGACTGAGGCATCTGACTGACAATAGTATAACCCCTGCCGTACCTCGGGAGAAGCGTGCTAAGTATGATTTGAAAACATCATTAGTTATCTGTTTGTTTACACTACGTACGCTGGAGACTTCCAGCAATTCATCCTGCAAGCTGCATCGTTTCAAAGTCTCCAGAATGACCAATCCATTAAAGAAGCCCGTCAGGCTGGCTGTATGCAAGGCACCTGCCCTTACCCTTCCACAGCCCCACACTCGTGTGAGAAAGGAGCAATCTTCAGTGGTTTTACTCAAGAGTGTGCTCTTGTCATCTAGTTTTATGCATCAGCGCAGTACTGAGGAAATTTGCACTGCTCCTCTCTGATTTAGTTTTAGCTTTAGATACAGCACGGAAACAGGCCCTTCAGCCCATCGAGTGCCCGCCGACCGGCACGTTGACACTATCCCACACACATGAGGGACAATTTACACTAATACCAAGTGAGATAGCCTACAAACCCGTAGGTCTTTGGAGTGTGGGACCAAACCGGAGCTTCCCGGAGAACACCCCAGCAGGTCACAGGGAGGACGTACAAACTCCGTACAGACAGCACCTGGAGTCAGGATCAAACCCGAGTCTCTGGCGCTGTGAGGCAGCAACTCTACCGCTGCCCCACCGTCTCGCCCTAGATGGAAAAAGATTTAGAAGTAGAATAAGTGAGTTATCCTTTGTGTTTTTCTTGCTATTGCAGCTTGCTTAGTTTCGTTTATTGTCCACTGTACGGAGTTACTGTAAAAAGCTTCTTGTTGCGCGCTAACCAGTCAGCGGAAAGACTATACATGATTGCAATCAAGACGTCCACAGTGGACAAAATACGGAATAAAGGGAATGATGTTTACTGCAAGATAAAGTCCAGTAAAGTCTGATTAATGATAGTTCAAAGGTCTCCAATGAGGTAGATGGGAGGTTGCTGCATGCAAATTAGTTGCTGCTATGTTGGAATATAGAACATATTCATGGCACAAGAAAAGACCCTTTGGCCCACAATTTCTGTGCTGAACATGAAGCCAAGACCACCTCTCATCTATCAGCACATGATCCGGGCGGCACGGTAGCGCAGCGGTAGAGTTGCTGCTTTACAGCGAATGCAGCGCCGGAGACTCAGGTTCGATCCTGACTACGGGTGCTGCACTGTAAGGAGTTTGTACGTTCTCCCCGTGACCTGCGTGGGTTTTCTCCGAGATCTTCGGTTTCCTCCCACACTCCAAAGACGTACAGGTATGTAGGTTAATTGGCTGGGTAAATGTAAAAAAATTGTCCCTAGTGGGTGTAGGATAGTGTTAATGTACGGGGATCACTGGGCGGCACGGACTTGGAGGGCCGAAAAGGCCTGTTTCCGGCTGTATATATATGATATGATCCATATCCTTCCATTCTCTGCATATCTATACACCTATCCAAAGGCCTCTTAATTGCCACTATTGTATCTGCCTCAACCATCAACACTGACAGCATGTCGCAGGCACTTACTAGGCTCTGTGTAAAAAAAGTTGCCCTGCACATCATCTTTACCTCTTCAACCTTAAAGCAATATTACGACAGGAATTGGATTTTAACAGTTCCTTATGGTGGTGAGGCACTTTGGGCACCCTAAATAGTCTGTTAATGTCAAGTTTTGTAGGCTCAAAGGCCTAGTAGGTGAAGGACCTTGTAGGCCGAAGGACCTATTCCTGTGCTGTCCTGTTCTGTATTCTATGCCCGATGTTCTCTTAAACCCTGAGATTTGAAGCAGTTCAACTATGTGGGGAACTTGTAATTAGAACATGGTTGCATCTCTGACAAATTTCTTGTTGAAACGTGTAGGAAGATGCTGGTTTACACTGCCAATAGACGCACAATGCTGGAATAATTCAGCAGGTCAGGCAGAATCTCTGGAGAAAAGGAATGGGCGATGTTTCAGGTTAAAACCCTTTTTCAGACTTCTCTGCTATTTATAATCAACATCAATGATTTGGATGAGGGGAAATGGTTTTGGTGATGATAGAAAGTTAGGCTCGAAAATGAACTGTGAGGAGGATTTTAAAAAGACTAACGGGCTGAAGAAAACTGAAGTGAAACAGAGTTCAAATTTTAGGTCAATAACCCTTCGTCAAAACAGGAAAAGTGAGAAAACAAGCACATTATAATTTTCAGTGAGGGGGAAGGGTGGAAAGAACAGAGGTAAATGTCCGTGATAAGATCAAGTCCAAAGTGTTTCAGCAATCTGGAGACACAAGGAAGTGCAGATGCTGGAACCTGGCATAGAACACAGTGCTGCAGCTACTCAGCAGGTCAGACAGCATCTCTGGAGGTCGTGGATAGGCAATGTTTCAATCCGAAAAAGGATCCTGACACAGATCATTGTCCATCCATGTCATCCAGAGATGCTGCCTGACCCACTGGAGTTACTCCAGCACTTTCTATTCCAGCAACTACTATGTTTCTCCCTGTTACAAAGAGTTCTTCAATTTCTTTTTACTTACTGCTGGCATTGAAAGTAATGCTACTTTTGGATTAAAAAATAAAGTGATGGAGGACCTTAACAGGCCGGGCAGCATCTGTGGAGGGAAATGAACAGACAACAAATGGCCAGACAATGTTTTGGGTCGGATTCTTCTTCAGTCTGGTCAGTGTATAGAATGGTCCCGACCTGAAACATTACCTGTCTATTCCCTCTGCAAATGCTGCCTGACCTGCTGAGGTCTTCCTATGATTTGTTTCTTGCTCAGGATTTGAGTATCTCCAGTCTCTCATGTTAACCTTAGATAATCTTAGTTTCCAATTTAACAAAGACATTCCTTTTATTTTCACCACTCCTCTCTCCCTTACTACATGTTAAAACTCACTTTCCTTTTTCTGATGCAGGTTTATTTTTTCCTTAAATGTTGACTCTAGTCTCTCCTCGGATGCTGCCTGAGCTGTTGAGTTTCAGGCATTTTCTTTCTTTGTTTCAGATTTCCTTCATCGGTAATTTATTGCTTCACTGGATCATTAAAGTGGGAGGTGGTTTTTAATTACAGAAAATAAGAAATTATTCATTTTGGTAGGAGGAGTGGAGAAACTATATTTTCTGAAAGATGATGGACTACCTATCATGGTGATGGGATGTTTCACAAAATGCTGGAGTAACTCAGCGGGTCAGGCAGCATCTCAGGAGAGATGGAATGGGTGACGTTTCGGGTCGAGATCCTTCTTCAGACTGATGTCAGGGGAGGGGGCAGGACAAAGAAAGGATGTAGTTGGAGACAGGAAGACAGTGGGAGAACTGGAAAGGGGGAGGGGAAAGAAAGGGACAGAGGAGCTATCTGAAGTTAAATGGTGATGGGATGGTTCCGGGAATGCAAACATGAATCGCAGAAACATAACATGCATGTTAAAATGCAACAATTGGCCAGGCAAATGCTGCATTGAGGTTTGTTGCAAGGAAGTTGAAGAAAGGAAGTCCTACTCTAATTACAGAGAGCCTTACTGGTCATGATGTGCAATTATATGTCCCTTGCTTCAGAAAGGATAACATTAGCCTCAGGAGTGCAGTGAATATGCAAGAATATACATGATACATTGATTGGAATGGATGGGTATATTCTCCATAATGAAAGATAATCTCACTGAAATGAATGTAATGCCATCCTACGTGTTAATGGAGTCATGGATTCGTGCAGCATTGAAACAGGCCCTTCAGCTTGTTGAGTCCACTGAGTCAGAGATGATGATCATAGAATTTAGAACAACTGTACACGTCAGGAACAGGCCTTCGGTCTACCTTGTCTGTGCCGGACATGATGGTCATGAACATGAACATCAGGCACTCACTTACACTTATCCTACACTATTCCCATCTCATTCTCCCCACGATCCCGACATTTACATCCAGTTTCTAACATTTACCAGGCAATTTACTGTGGCCAGTTAACCTACTGATCCAAACTCTTGAGTTGTGAGAGGCACCCAGAGCACTTGGAGGAAACCATGCAGCCACATTGAGAATGTGCATACTCCACATAGCAGTGAAGTGTGTTGGGATAAAGGTTTCTGGAGCTAAGAGGCAGCAGCTCTACCAGCTGCACCACAGTCTTGGGGGTCTTATCCTTGGGTTTGAGAGTCTGGAATGAGGTGTCATAGATTCAGAATAAGGTTTGGACATTTAAAATTGAGACAAAGGAGACATTTCAGAAGGTTTGGAATCTGACCAATTCTCTTTCAACTAGAGTCGCTTCACTGGACTATTTAAGTCATGGGGCATGAAGGTGGGAGATGGTGTTTATTTCGAGAAAATTGAAAATTATTCATGAAGCTCTAACGATGGGTGGATTGGTAGATTTTCTTTTCTTTTCAGTATTAGGAACCTGAGGGACGGGAGGAAAGGGTAGAAGAGTGTAAGTGAGGTAAATGTTCTGGCATAATATTACACATATATTACTGAGAACCCACAATGGACACAATCGCCTTCTCCTTCTCCAATCTATCAGCAGCATCTTCCACCAACACCTGTCTGAAGATGGGCAGGGTTGCTGCAGAAAATCAAGCCTTTTTCAATGTTGTGCCATGCTGTGCAATCTCTTTGTCCTGTAACCGACGTTAATTTGGAGAAACAGCACAAAAGCAGGCCCTTCAGCCCATCGAGGCCACACTGGCCAATGCTCACCCGTACACTAGTTCGATGTTATCCGAGTTTTGCACCCTACACACCAGCGGCAATTTACAGAAGCCAATTCACCTACAAACCTGCATGTCCTTGGAATGTGGGAAGAAACCAGAGTACCCAGAGAGATCCCAGCCGGTCACAGGGAGAACGTGCAAACGCCGTACAATCAGCACCCACAGTCAGGATCGAACCTGGATCTCTGGCGTTGTGAGGCAGCAACTCTACCGCTGCGCCACAGTGAGTCTGTGTATTCCTTTGTTGAATTCCACCACTGAGTTCACATCTGGAGCACTAGGTGGCAGCCCGCTCCATTATTAGCAAATTACTCCTTAAGACGGTTTTAGCCCTGGGTTGTTTTGATTCATTTTCATGTCCGCTAATTCATTTCTCTGGGTTCAGTCCAACTTTTTATTTTTATCAGCTGCGGGAAAGAAACCAGTCGCCATGTTGAAATGTCTCCAAACCAAACTATTAAGAAAGTTACATAAACGTTCCCAGCAGTGATGAACCCACTAACATGCACACGCTTCAGAGGCAGATCGAGGCTCACATGGTTTTGCCTGAGCGAGCACTTACAACCTAGTTTATATTCTTCATGCTTGTTAGGTATCAGACTAGACAGATTAATATCTATCCATGTAACCCCTAAATACACCGGTGTTGACATATGAAGGTTAACAGGCTACAAATTCCATCCAAATTTGCCCAGTAAATGTGTTCAATCTTTTTGTTGAGCCATTCATGTGCTGTGCTGTGCTGTGCTGCCAAGTTCAAAAATGGAAAGAATAAGTGAACGTATTAACAATTGTCTATGGATGACATTGAAAAGGAATCACTATTAGAATGGAGGGCACAAAGATATGGTCACCAATTGATAAAGAGCATAGAACTGTACTGCATAAGAACGGGCCCATCGGCCCTCAATATTTGCGCTGAACATGTTGCCACGTTAAACTGATCTCTTCTGACTGCACATGATCCATATCCCTCCGTTCCCTGCACTTCCATGTGCCGATCTAAAAGCCTCTTAATTGTTACTATCGTATTTGCCTCCACCATCACCCCTGGCAATGTGTTCCAGGGCTCCACTATTCTCTGTGTAAAAAGACATGCTCCTCACATCTCCATTAAACTTTCCCCCTCTCAGCATTTAGCTCTGTAACATGGATAATTATCAACTCCGAGTCAGGTTGGATCAGGTCAGGTAATAAGGTAAGATCCTTCATGCTTGACTCAGCCCATCTAAACATGTCTGCCTTGAATGTAGGTAGGGCTGAGGCAAATACATCAGTCCAAGAGAGAGGAAAAATTTACGAATTTAAGTTTGCTAATCTTTGTTTTAAGACTTTTGTTTTTAACTTATGTTGGTAATCGGCAGATGTATGGAACCAAGAAGGCTGAATTCTTGAGTGATTGATAACACTCTTTGTCGATAAGAGGGGCAGGTGCTAAGAATTCCTCTGATATGTTGTGGGTAAGAATTTTGTCATTGCAATCCTGCTACCTCCCCCCACTCCTCACCCCATTTCCCCCTTGCCCCAACTTTGGACCACTATCCTCCACCAATACTTTCTACCATCTGACAATCGTCTTCCCCTCCTTCTCAAACCAACCCACTACATTCTCAATGATTCAAACGTTCAATGGTACTTTAAACAGGCCCTTTGGCCCACTTTGCCCACGCCGATGAACATGCCTCATTTACACTAGACCCACCTGCCTGCATTTGGCCCATATCTCTCGAAGCCTGTACTATCCATGGACCTGTCAAATTGTTTCTTAAACGTTGTGATGGTCCCTGCTCCCACTAACTCCTCTGGCAGCTTGTTCCATACACCCACCACCCCTTTGTGAAAAGGTTACCCCTCAGATTTCTATTAAATCTTTTCCGCTCCACCTTAAGCCGATGTCCTCTGGTTTTCGATTCCCCTACTCTGAGCAAGAGACACTGTGCGTCTACCCGATCTATTCCTCTCATGATTTTATTCACCTCTATATGATCACCCCACTTTAGCTAATTCCCATCATCAAGATTCTCCCACGTTTCCTCGTCGTGACACCTCAGCCTGCCCTTGGCTGTATCCTTCTGCTCCGCGAGAGATGCAACAGTTCAAAACTCAGCTCACTCTCACCTTCTTTAAGGGTGTGTATGAATGGGTATTAAATATGACTCTATACCTCACTCACATTCTGTGAGTGATTGAAAATCCGCCACTCCTTTCAGTGGGTATTGGCACTGCGTGCTCAGCTGTTTGTCATGTACTTGCGAGCACTGTGGTTCCTGTGTGAGAAACACCTTAAACTTGGAAAAAAAAACTTGTGATGGAGCACTGCTTGCACGTTATATTCTGGCAAACGCACTTCTTTCAAAGAATTTTGAACTAGCGGTTTCAAAATTATACGAGAACTTCAAAGGTCTGTTTCCAACACACCAATGAGTAAATCAAAAGAGTACGGACACTGGAAAGTTGAAATATAACAGAAAATGTTGAGAAAGCTTGGCAGCATCTGTGGAAAGAGAAACAGTTAACGTTTCAGGTTTAAGAGTTAGTCTAAGCAGCAGAAAAGTTTGCGGGTGGGGGTTGGGGTAAGGCTCAGACAGACTAGTAGGAGCTTACTTTTTGGAGTTATTTTTCACCAGTTGTAGCTCATGTTACTGAAACTGAGCCTGCAACTTGTGTGGTATAGTGGTACAGTGGTAGAGTTGCTGCCTTACAGCGCCATAGTCCGGATTTGATCCTGACTACAGTGCCGTCTGTATGAAGTTTGTAGGTTCTCCCCGTGACCGCGAGGGTTTTTATCCGTGTGCTTCGGTTTTCTCCCACACTCCAAAGACGTAGAGGTTTGTAGGTTAATTGGCTGTGGTAAAAATTGTAAATAGTCCCTGGTGTGTAGGATAGTGCTAGTGTACGGGGTGATCACTGGCAGATGCAGTTGGTCGAAGGGCCTATTTCCACGCTGTATATCAAAAGGCAAATAAAAAGTCTAACTCTGGAAGGAGAAATGCAAACCCAGGCGTGACTGTTTATCACACTGGTCGAGTAAGTTGGAAGGAGGAGCACTGGCCACTGACTGGTTCAGGAAACTCACAGCTCCATCCTGCAGTCAGAGACAGAATATAACCCAGGGAGTGTGTGCCTGGACGTGGGGATTTGTGGTTGTGTTTTGGTGATGAACCGTTCAAGTAAAAAGGACAGTCTATGTGGTCTCCTCTCTTCTTCCTCCATTTCCTCTTCCTCCTCTTGCTGTCATGCCTCCACCTCCACCTTCATCTACCCTCCACCTCCTCCTGAGGAGTTGAGGCCAGTAGAGATTAGCCATGGTGATATTGAACAGCAGGAGCCAAGTAGTCAACTCTTGCTCCTATTTTCACATGTTCTTGTGTCCTCTTTCCTTTCCTCCCTTTCTGCCGCGTAAGTACTCTCCCTTCAACTCTATAATTGGATTCTACAATCTAAATATGGGCATTTCACTTTGAAAAGAACCTGCATCCGCAAAAAAAACCCAAATATAGGATGGATCTTCAGGGCCAGGCTGGAGATGCTGGGTTTATTTCTCCTTAGAGCATTAAAAGGTGATTAACAAAAATCAACAAAATTCTGAAGGGTCTAGTTAAAGGGAAAAACATGAGTTCCATTTGAACATTCAATAACTCAACTTCCATTGATTCAAAATCTTCTGAGAAGAGAAATTTATCATCATCTTTTATTTTCTCCATTATTCTAAAGCTACGCTAACTCTTTCCGGATTTACGCATGAGAAATATTTTAGTAGCACCTGCCTGATCAAGCCTCCTCAAACTCTGAAATGTTTCAGTGAGGTCATCTCTCACCCTTCTAAACTTTCACCTACTTAATAATTTCTCATGAGACAATCCCTTTGTGAAGTAAAACAAAAATGATAGTTCAGTGCGTGTTTTGTAGCTACAGGCAATGTATGTCAATGACTGTATGTCAATGTTGTTGGACAATCTCCTCAGCTTCCATTGGAACCAATTTGCATCAGTCCAAAACTTAGTAATCAACTCCGAAAACTGCAGGCACACTTGAAACAGACAGGCAACTGGTTGTCAAGATCATCTCTCCTATTTTATGCTTCTGCTTTAACACAAGAAGAATAGAAAACAAAGACAGGAAAATAGAAGATTCCCAGCATCTACTTCTACCAGGAAACCAATGCTTTTGTCAGCAAGATCAATATTTTCATCTCTGTTCCCACATAATAGAATGATGCTGCTGTTCAATGTAACCACATTTGAGTACTTTAGGCAGGACCTCACTGCTGGTTGCCATGTGCTCTGTCTAAAGACAGCCTTAGCTTTCAATTAATGGCTATGTTTGTTTTTACAAAGGCTTGATGTGGGAAATCTTTGAAGACGTGAGTGGTGCCAGAAGTTGGATTAGACATGCGTTAGAGTCTGCTGGACAACTATGGACGAGTGTTAGATGCTTAAAACATACTATGCTCAATGCTCTAAAATACATCATTGGATGTGAAATATTTCCGAAGATCTGAGCTTGTGAATGTTGTTCTGACAACTGTGAATTAAAAATATATGTCCTTTCTTACCTTTGCTGAGTTGATCAGTGTACATCTACGGGTATCACAGCTACCAGACTTGGAGGGCATCTACAACACACGATGCCTCAGAAAAGCCACCAGCATCCACAAAGACTCTTCACATCCCTGCAACAGTCTGTTCGAACTCCTTCCATCGGGCAGACGATACAAGGCCTTCTACGCCCGCACCTCCAGACTCAGGAACAGCTTCATCCCCAGGGCCATAGCTGCTATGAACCGGTCCTGCTGAGCCGGATGGCCACAACGCATAGATCAACTTGCACTTTACCCTGTCTAAAAACTGTTCCAACTGTTTCGTTTCGTTGGGTTGCTGTTAATTACTTAAATTATTGCATCGTATGGGAGGCGCATTCCCAATCTCGTTGTACCCCTGGGTACAATGACAATAAACATATATTGTATTGTATTGTATTGTATTGTATGGTGCAGATGTTTATATGGGATAGGAGACTTCAGTGATCCCAGTGATCTTCTGTAATCAGTTGTCCTGCCCATCAAGAAGTATATTGAATGGGAGCCCAGTGGATGTTGCTTCAATGTTCCTGAGACCTGGTTACCATTGTTATCTCCATTGGTGTCTTTATGGAGTTAGTACCTTCTCCCTGTGATTTCATGGGTTTCCCCTGGGTACTCCAGTTCCGTATGTACATTGCAAGGGCCAGGAAGCGAGCAGGCAAGATCATCTCTGACCCCTCTCACCCTGGCCACAAAATCTTTGAAGCATTTCCCTCTGGAAGGCGACTCCGGACTGTCAAAGCAGCCACAGCCAGACATAAAAACAGTTTTTTTCCACAAGTAGTAGTTCTACTCAATAACCAAAGTCTGTAGTCTCTTTTTCACTCTGGTTTATTTTCACCCACATGTTTAGACCGTAATGTTGTATCCTTATTGTTTTGATGTGTTTATGCTTTATTCTTAATTGTTAACTGTATGTTTGTGTTGTCATTTGTGAGCGGAGCACCAAGGCACATTCCTTGTGTATGCACATACTTGGCCAATAAACTTATTCATTCATTCACTCATTCATTCATTCATTCATTCATTCATTCAAAGGTGGGCTGGTTGGGAGATCACCCGAATGTGTAGATGAATGGTAGAATATAGAGAAGTTGATGGGAATATTGGGAGAATAAAATGGATTTGGTGTTAGATTAGTGTGCTTGATGTTTAGCACAGACTCAGTGGGCCTGAGGCCTGTTTCCATATACTTGATTCTAACTCTATACTCTGTGACCCCTGCATCCCATCAATACAAGTCATCATGTGTGTTGTGTCCATGCCAAATTGACCTAGTTTTTTCTTCTCACCCCCATTTTCCTACCTTCTCCTCATGCCTTTGACACACTAACTAATCAAGAACCTGTCAACCTCCACTTTAAAAACATCTAATGACTTGGCCTCCACTGCCTTCTGTGGCAATGAATTCTACAAATTCACCACCCTCTGGCTAAAGCAATCCCTCCTCATCGCCATTCTAAAAGGTACGTCCTTTTATTCCGAGGCTATGCCCTCTGCTCCTAGACTCTCCCACCACTGGAAACATTCTCTCCACATCCACTTTATCTGGGTCTTTCATTATTCGGTAGGTTTCAATGAGATCCCCCCCCCCCCATCCTTCTAAACTCCAGCGAGTACAGTCCCAGAGCCATCAAATGCTCCTCAGATGTTAACCCAATCATCCATGGGATCATTGTCATAAACAATTTGCAACATCTTGCAACAACTGTGCAACTTGCAACTTACTGGTGTAAGTTTGGTCTTTTTAATTAAGGAGAGATCAACCTACATTTGAAGTGTGAGCACGGTAGTGCTGAAGTGAGGGGAGTGCTGCAGAATCCCTGTCCCTTCTTTAACCCTCGGAAACAGTGCACGTTAAAGCACAAGTGCAGCGAAAGGTTAATCATACTCTGGAAACTCTGATTTCTTTTCAGCATCAATTATCAGCCTGTTCTTGTGCTCTGACTCACAGGCACATGCTCCAGTAGAGATTTAATGAGTAAGATGAGATCACTGACAAAATCTGCACAATCTGTGCACTGCATCTCATCGAATGGCATTGTTCCATGAAACAAATCTCTTCATTCCCATGACTGCGTGGGCTTTGACCTGTGCTCTGTACCTAGAGTACATTTTGATATTTCCCAACATGTCCTGCTTTACAGTTGGCTAAAGTTAGAGCGACTTGCAAGTTAATGGAGGCCACCCCTTGAAAACCACAGGCCCTGATGCTGCAGAAAAAGACTTGGAAAGGAAATAATTCCAAGCTTTATAACCCGATACTCCTTAATCGGAATCTGGGTATAATGCATAAGCCTAAGTATTTTTTGCTACCCTTTCCCCTGGCATTTTCGCAAGAATGAAAGGAAGATACTTAACCGTTAAAAGGACAGAAAATAGTTTAAAAAACTTCTGGAAGTGACTCAGGGAACTGCAGATTCTGGTTTGCAAATAACAACTGTAAAGTGCTGGAGTCAAGCAGCATCTCTGGAGGATATGAATAGGTATTGTTTCAGCTTGGGACCCTTCTTCACTAAAGGACACAAAGTGTTGGAGTAACTCAACATCTCTGGAGAACGTGGATAGGTGACCTTGAAAAAACACCTATCCATGTTCTCCAGAGATGCTGCCTGACCTGCCAAGTTACACTTTGTGTCACTTTGTGTATTTGTGTATCTGTAGTTCTTTGTTTCTATCAGATCCTTCTTCAGACTGATTGTATCAGAGGGGAGTGGATGGGGAATGGGTGGGGTGGGGGGGAGGAGAAAGCTGCAAAAGAGGTTGGGGCAGGATCATGCCTATCAAGTGATAGGTGAATACAGATGAGGGAAGGTTTGATTGGCAGATGGGTGGACTAAAGCTAGAGATTTAAAAAAGAGAGACAAAGGGTGTCAGATAAGGAGAGAAGAGGTGTGAAATGTAAAACCAGAGGGAGGGATATAGGTGGAAAGGGATGCGGGGAGGGACTGGGGGTGGTATAGTAGGAGAAATGGGTGTGCACCAGGATGGGGCAATGGAACGAGGTCGGGAGGGAGTTGGGATGCAAGGGATATTACCTAAAATTGTAGAGTGTTCTTAATGTGGAATATGAGTGCTGTTCCTCCAGTTTGCACATAACCTCACTCTGGCAATGGAAAAGATACAGCATGCAAATGGATAGGGGTGTTAAAATGGTTAGCAATCGGAAATGGGAAGGGGAGTTAAAATGGGATGGGAATGGGAAGCAGAGTTAAAATGGTTAGCAACAGGGAGATCCGACAGGCCGAGGTGGGCTGAGCGTATGTTCAGCGGAGCTCGTGATGGAACTCCATGCCTTCATCTGTGGAGGCAAGTGAACAGACGTTTCAGGTTTTTCATCAGACTGCCGGAGGCGAGGGGAGATTGCTGGCAGAGAGAGGTGAAGACAAAAGATGGATCAAGACCAGGTAAGAGACAGGTGGAATCAGGTGAGAAGGGGTTGATTGGCAAATGATTAGGGGAGATATTGGTGAAGATAGCAACCACAGCTGGAGGCTATAAGTGGAGAATACAAAATGGTGCAGATAGTGGTGTCTGATGAGGATGGAAGATGGGGAGTGAAATATGGAACTAGATGGAGTGGGGATGGAAAATGAGAGACCCAGTATAGAGAGGGTGAGTTTCGAGCAGATAGTTTTGTTTAATTTAGTTTAGTTGAGTTTAGTTTAGAGATACTGCATGAAAACATGCCTTCTAGCCCACTGCGTCTGTGCCAACCAACAATCACACGTACATTAGTTCTATCCTACACACTAGGGACAATTTACAGAAGCAAATTAACCAATGAACCTAAAAGCCTACACATCTTTGGTATGTGGGAGGAAACCGAAGCACCCAGAGAAAAGTCCGCGCGATCTTGGGGAGAACGTACAAACTCGGTGCAGACAGTAGTCAGGATCGAACCCGGGCATCTGGTGCTGTAAGGCAACAACTCTATCGTTGCGCTACTGTGCTGCAGATGTAGGAGGGGAATGGAACAGGATGACAGGGGTGAAGGGATATAAAAGAAAGGTGTGGCCAGGGAGGGGAGAGTGGCATGGGGACTAGGTAGATGAGAAGGAGTGTGGGGGTGGAGGACACCTGAAATTGTGGGGGGGGGGGTATTTACCTGAAATTAGAGATTGGAGAATACAATGGTCTCCTTAAAAGAATGGACTCTTTATTTATGAGAGTCAAAAAACAAAAGCAGTCCTAGAGTTGTGGAATCACTCAGCAAACAGCTCCTTCAGCTCACAAGTCCATTGCCACCTTTTGTCCCATCAAAACAAATCCTATTTGCCTCTATTAGGCTCATATCCTTCTATGCCTTCCGATTTAATTGTCCGCCCAAGTGCTTGTTAAATATAGTCATTGCATTTGATTCTGCCACTTCTTCTCGCAATGCATTCCAAATATTAACCGCTCGCTGTGTAAAATAAACATACCGCTTAGATCCCCTTTAAAATTCATTGTTCTCACTTTATACCTATGCCCTTTTGTTTTTGATACCCCCTGTCATTGGACCATCTACCCTATCTATGCCACTTGTTGTCTTATGCACTTCTATCAGGTCACTCCTCAGCTTCCTCTGCTCCAGAGAAAACAAGCCTCGCCTATACAATCTCTGAAGAAGAAGACTGAAGAAGGGTTCCGACCCGAAACATCACTTGTTCCTTTTCTCCAGAGATGCTGACTGACCCGCTGTGTTGCTCCAGCACTTCGGTAGAAACCAGCATCTGCAGCTTCGTCCTACACTGTACAATCTCTCTCCTGTAAGGCAGCTACTCTGCCACTGCGCCAGTGTGCCACCTATTTCTGGTCATCACATATGCCATAAGATGTGAAAGGCCTTGAAAGAGTGCAAAGGAGAGTTGTCAGAGGAGTTGGGTTGAGAGATTTTAGCTGTGTGGTTAGATTAGCCAAATTACAGTTTTCGTCCTGGGATAAAGGAGATTGCGGGAAGCCAACAAGATCATGGCTGGTTTAGAGGTAGAGCAAAAAGACTGTTCTCATGTGTTGCAGGTACATAGATTTAAGGTGTAGAGCAAATGATACAGACAATGTGAAGAAGAACATTTTTCTCCACTAAGTGATGGTAACCTAGAACCTGTTGCTTACATTGGTAGCGGAAATGGAGATGATTAATGATTTCAAAAAGAAATTGGATTGATAGACGGGGAAATTATATTTCAGGGCCCTGGGGGTAGAAGAGGGGGCGGAAAGGCCGAACTGGCTTGTTGCACAGAAAGGAAACATAGCCCCGATGGATTGAATGGCCTCCTGCTGATGTGTAATGACTCTATAATTCTGAAAATTCAATGGGCAGAAAATTCGCTCAAAGGAATTAGTCCAGGTCAGGTTCGATGCAGGGGTTCTCCTCAATTGAAATAAATAAAGCAGAATTTCTCTGAATGTTTGACATGAATGAGCACTTTTATAAAGTCATAGAGTCATACAGCGTTGAAACAGGCCCATCGGTCCAACTTGCCCACACTGACCAACATGTTCCACCTACACTAGTCCCATCTGTCTGCGTTTTGGCCGTTATCCCATTAAACCTGTCCTATCCATTTACTTCTCTTGTTTTCATTCCTTTTAATATTTTGCTAATTATGTGAATTTAATATTTTCTCTTAGTTCTGCATTGTTTCTGAATGTCAGAAACATGTAGAAACATTCAGGGTCTTTTGTTAACATGACAGTTGGCTAAGCGAGCGTGCTTGGCTTAGCCTGCTGTTAAAGATATTGGATCATTTTTGTGGGGGCAAGGCTTATTCTGCCCCAGCAACGGGAACATTTCCCCCTTCTATCCAATATGATTGGATTTTGGAGCCAGAACTTCCGTGATGCATGGCTTGCCCATTAAAATTGGAGCTGGCACATTCCAGCACATTGACCTTGGGAGATTGCTCATTTGATGAAATGTAAGCAGCTTTCTGCTGAGTTTACATTAAGGGTCCATTGCATAGTGAAATATAAGGAATGGAAACAAGCAATTACGAAAATCACTTTTTCTTACCAGATGGAAGTAGCACACAAGAATGTGTTCAATTATGGAAAGGTAGCTCAGAGAAGTATCGAAAAATTCTCCCTCATGCAAGGAGACAGATAGATGTTGCATTCCAGAGGAGTGGATGAGGAATTTATTCCGGCATGGGTGAACTGATATGATCTAAATGACCTTCTTCAACCACAATTATCTTGAGAGCTTATGCTTAATCATAGATAGAAATTTATGGTGCAGAATGAGACTATTTTGCCCATCATATTCATGCTGACTGGGAAGAAGCTATCCAACCTAACTCCACATTCCTACTCCCAGTCATTCTCCTTGTTGTGGCATTAACAACTTCACCAAACTAAATAATGAATGATTTTAGGCTTTCTGTCTCCACCGCCCTTTCCAGTTAGCAATTCCACAACATTAATAGATAATGCTATTGAGGGCGTGCAGTGTAGGTTCACTAGGTTAATTCCCGGAATGGCAGGACTGTCGTATGTTGAAAGACTGGATCGACTAGGCTTGTATACACTGGAATTTAGAAGGATGAGAGGAGATCTTATCGAAACGTATAAGATTATTAAGGGGTTAGACACATTAGAGGCAGGAAACATGTTCCCAATGTTGGGGGAGTCCAGAACCAGGGGCCACAGTTTAAGAATAAGGGATAGGCCATTTAGAACTGAGATGAGGAAAAACTTTTTCAGTCAGAGAGTTGTAAATCTGTGGAATTCTCTGCCTCAGAAGGCAGTGGAGGCCAATTCTCTGAATGCATTCAAGAGGGAGCTAGATAGAGCTCTTAAGGATAGCGGAGTCAGGGGGTATGGGGAGAAGGCAGGAACGGGGTACTGATTGAGAATGATCAGCCATGATCACATTGAATGGCGGTGCTGGCTCGAAGGGCCGAATGGCCTCCTCCTGCACCTATTGTCTATTGTCTATAATGTGACATATTTTCCCTCAATGCCCTCTATCTTAGTGTGGTGGAGTTATTGCAGATTAGCCCGGAGAGCCTGCTTAAAAACTCTTCTGGTAGAGGATGAGGGAATGGCTTCTGTATATTCCTGTGTGACTGTGGATTTTGTGTACTCCAGACGTCATTGCCAGTATAATAACCACAATCTGAAGAAGGGTCTTGACACGGAATGCCGTCTATCCCATTCTTCTCCAGAGATGCTGCCTGACCTGCTGAGCTACTCCAGCACTTTGTGTCCTTTTGTGTAGTAACCAGCATCTGCAGTTCAGTAATTTCTACACACAATACTGGACAGTTTCATCACCACTACAACCTCAAGATCCAAGTTATCCCTATAACTCTGTGGGATTCTTCAGAGTGCTCTGATTTCCTCCCGCGTCCCATAGTTGCTCGGTTGATTGGCCACTCCAAATTAGTCAGAGTGATAGATTCTTGGAGGGAGTTCATAGGAATGTGTAGAGAATAAAATGGGATTGATATAGTATTAACGAAAAAGTTGGTAGGCATGGATTGGAGGGCCAAAGGGCATCTTTCCTTGTGTATTCTCCTCTATGATATTTCCTGCTTCCACTAAACTTTACCCCTCAGCGACCACCGTAGAAGGCTAATGCAGCATTGGGAATAGAATGGAGTGGGGGATGGAGTTTGCAAACACGAGGCATGGGGAAGACTAAGTAGGATTTGTATTGATGTTGGGACGATCAATAGATGTTGTTGTCTTGAACTGTAGTTATAATCCACCTGGTGTCACGCTTAATCAATAAACTGGTCTCTTGGTAGTTCTCTCACTCTGCTTGAGCCAGGGGTTGATGTGCAGAATCAAACCAGGGCTTGAGACCAAAGTTTTCTCACATCAACATGCATTCAAAGCTACTTTATATCATGCAGGAAGAGAAGGAGGTGCGGGGAAATTGTCCTAATGCCCTCATCAGGGAACCTCACAAAGGCAGCCTCACTTTAAAGAAGCACTCCAGTCTTACAAAAACAGAATCAAATTCAATGATACCTCAAGCCCAGAACATGTTTCTTTGGATATTTCCCCTTAAAGTCTAAAAAACGGTTTATTTTTCAATTTTTTTAGCTACTTAGATGTTGACATTTTTATTTGCTCATCGTGTTACATGGGCTGAAGATAGACACAAAATGCTGGAGTAACTCAGCGGGTCAGGCAGCATCTCTGGAGAAAAGGAATGGGTGACTTTTCGGATCGAGACCCTTCTTCAGACTGAGAGTCAGGGGAGAGGGAAACGAGAGCTATGAAAAGGTACAAAGAACAAATGAATGAAAGGTATGCAAAGGGACAAATCAAAGGCAGCAGCAATGATCAAGGGAAAGGTGGAGCCCACAATGGTCCATTGTTGGCTGTGGGGAAGGTGATATCGAGGCTTGCCCACATTTCACAAAATGTTGTGCTACCACAATCTTTAGTCAGTATCTTCCTTATAAACAGAACTTTATGCAGCAGGCAAAAATTCCTACCTTACAAGGCCAGGTGAGATTCCAAGTCCAGTTCTACATTCTAGACTATTGAACATGAGAACCAAAGAATCGGATGCAGGAAGCCATACAGTTCCTTGCAAGTAGGCTTTAGTTTAGAGATACAGTGCGGAAGCAGGCCCTTCGGCCCACCGGGTCCATGCTGACCAGTGATCACCCTGTACATTAGCACTATCCGACACACTAGGGATAATTTACAATTTTACTGAAGCCAATTAACATACAAACCTGTACGTCTTTAGAGTGTGGGAGGAAACCGGACCACCCGGACAGAACCCACGCTGGTCACAGGGAGAACGTACAAACTCCGTACAGGCAGAACCCGTAGTCAGGATCAAACCCAGATTTAAGACCGTGTAGAAAAGAACTGCAGATGCTGGTTTAAATTGAAGATAGACACAAAATGTTGGAGTAACTCAGCGGGACAGGCAGCATCCCTGGAGATAAGGAATGGGTGATGTTTCGGGTCAAGACCCTTCTTCAGACTGATGATCAGTCTGAAGAAGGGTCTCGACCCGAAACGTTACCCATTCCTTCGCTCCAGAGATGCTGCCTGTCCCGCTGAGTTACTCCAGCATTTTGTGTCTACACCAGATCAAAGACCCTTCATCAGAAAAGAGAGAGGGAGAGAGAGAGACAGACAGACAGACAGACAGACAGACAGACAGACAGACAGACAGACAGACAGACAGACAGACAGACAGACAGACAGACAGACAAGACAGACAGACAGACAGACAGACAGACAGACAGACAGACAGACAGACAGACAGACAGACAGACAGACAGACAGACAGACAGACAGACAGACAGACAGACAGACAGACAGACAGACAGACAGACAGACAGACAGACAGACAGAGCGAGAGAGAGTATAAAAGGTTGGGAGTGGGCGATGTTGTGGTTTGCGGTAAGGCATATGGCAGAGTAATAGGAGCTCACCTTTTGGAATAATTATTACCAGTAGTAGCTCATCTTACTGAAACTCAGCCTGCAACATGTGTGGTACGGTGGCGCAGTGGTAGAGTTGCTGCCTGACAGCACCAGAGACCGGGTTTGATACTGGCTAAGGGTTCTGTCTGTACAGAGTTTGTACGTTCTCTATTTGACCACGTGGGTTTTCTCTGGGTGCCCCGGTTTTCTCCCACATTCCAAAGATGTGCAAGTTTGCAGGTGACTTGGGGTCTGTAAATTGTCCCTAGTGTGTAGGATAGTACTAATGTATAGGTGATCGTTGGTTGGCGTGGACTCGGTTGGCCGCTCCATCTCTAAAAACTTAACGCCATCATATTATTTACCTTCCTAATTGTTTGCAGCATTGCACATTAGCATTCACTGATTCTTGTACAATGGACATGTACAGTATCTAAGTCCCTCAGAAAACTAGCACCTATTAACCTACTAATAGCTAACAAGGTTCTTGTTGAAGACAAAGCCGCTGTTATGTTGCAAATCTTAATTACGTTATAATATTAGGCTCAATGGAGAAAGAAAATGGTGGCTTGTAATAAAAATGAACTGCAGATGCTGGTTTATATCGAGAGGTCTGAAGAAGGGACCCGACTCTGAATGATCAGCCATGATCACATTGAATGGTGTTGCTGGCTCGAAGGGCCGAATGGCCTACTCCTGCACATATTGTCTCTTGTCTATTGTCTATTGACTCGAAATGTCGCCTATCCATTTTCTCCAAAGCTGTTTCCTGACTCGCTGAGTTACCCGGGCATTTTGTGTCTATCTTTCAAGGATCGCTTGCTCAGCCTTCTGTTGGATTATTGCTTGTGGTGAGATGACCTTATATTTGACTGATCTCCCCAACTGATCAGTTTAACAAATCTCATTTTTGTTGTCATATGTAGGAGTTGTAGCATGCTGAGGTGTGGCGTCTTTTGAGGGTGGATCTTACTGGGACAGGATGAGCTCATTGAAATCTATGTCTTTGGACCTGGATAGGGTACCAGGCATCATTATATTGGTTGATAACACTCTGATTCACAAAGCTATGGGACCGAACCACCCATTGTAACTGACGTATATAATTAAGTGGGCACTCCTATACAATGCTGAGTCAATGCTGCTTTGTCAGAAATGCTTTGTTCAGACCAGTCAACTAATGCCCTCTCCAGTGATTCATGCAGGCACTACAGAACACTGATATAATTCATTTTTGTCCGGTTTAGATACAGCATAGAAACAGGTCCTTTGGCCCACTGAGACCACACTAACCACCGATCACCCGTTCACACTAGTTCCACCCCTAACACCATAGGGTCACTGGAATTTAGAAGGATGAGAGGGGATCTTATCGAAACGTATAAGATTATTAAGGGGTTGGACACATTAGAAGCAGGAAACATGTTCCCAATGTTGGGAGAGTCCAGAACCAGGGGCCACAGTTTAAGAATAAGGGGTAGACCATTTAGAACAGAGATGAGGAAAAACTTTTCAGTCAGAGAGTTGTGAATCTGTGGAATTCTCTGCCTCAGAGGGCAGTGGAGGCCAATTCTCTGAATACATTCAAGAGAGAGCTAGATAGAGCTCTTAAGGATAGCGGAGTCAGGGGGTATGTGGAGAAAGCAGGAACGGGGTACTGATTGAGAATGATCAGCCATGATCACATTGAATGGCGGTGCTGGCTCGAGGGGCCGAATGGCCTACTCCTGCACCTATTGTCTATTGTCTATTGTCAATTTACAGAGGTCAATTAACCTATAAACCCACATATTTTTGGAATGTGGGAGGAAACCGCAGCATCCGGAAGAAACATACTTGATCACAGGGAGAACATACAAACTCCACACCGACAGTGACAGTGCCTGATGTCAGGATCGAACCTGTGTCTCTGGCAATGTGAGGCAGCAGCTCTGCCAGCTGAACTGCTGTGCTGCCTATTTAAAGAGGAACAAATATTTTTTCCTTGTGCCATGCCTAACTCCTCAAACTCCTGTGAAACCCTGGTGGTCTTGCCCTTCTTATAAAACTCTTAAGCCCAGTTAGAACCTGGTAGTAGAGATGATATCCCTGGTAATGTGGAAAAAAAGTCAGGTGAACTAGTCAATGCCATTGGGATTTAGACTTTAGACCAGAGATACAGCGTGGAAACAGGCCCTTTGGCTCACTGAGTCTGTGCTGACCAGTGATTGCATGCACTATACGACACACATGGGATAATGTACAATTTTTACCAAAGTCAATTAACCTACAATCCTGTGCGTCTTTGGAGTGTGGTAGTAAAGCAGAATGTGTGGAGAAACCTGGAGAATGCCTGGAGAAACTCATGTAGTCACGGGGAGAACGTACAAACTCCGTACAGACAGCACCCGAGGTCAGGATCAAACCCGGGTCTCTGGTGCTGTAAGGCAGCGACTCTACCGCCGAGCCACTGTGCGGCCACATACAGTCAACATTGCTCAGTGATGCACCACTGTTCTGGGATGTTGCGGATATACTTGCATTTTTTTATGAAAAAATAGTTGGTGCTTTTCAAATTGATATTCTTGAACAATAAAGGATCGTACAGATGTAAGATAATGAGCAACACAGAATTTGGTGAAACAAGATCGTTTAATCTCACTTTGTGTAATAAGGGAAGCTGTTTCTTTGATGATACCAAACAGCAGCGGTTCTCTTGAAAAAGATTCAAGCTCCAGAGTTGGGACAGGTGGTCTGTTGTAGCATTTAGCAACAATTACATTTTCAGGAGATATTTTGATTAGTTCATGGATTAGGACTGACAACAGCTGCGAGGAGAGTGTTAAGCACTGGAAAGTTGCACAATGCTGCTTCTGCTGTGAAGTGATGAATGAATGCAGGAACAGAGCAATGCTTGTGAAGTCTTTAAGCCTTCTATAAATTGTATTATTGTATCTCAGAGACATAGGTTGCTACTGCTTCACTGGTGTTTGATTGATTGATCCTCTCCTCACACACGAGCGACAATTTACAGAGGCCAATTAACCCACAAACCCGCAGGTCTTTGGTTTGAGGGCAGAAATTGGAGCACCCGGAGAAAACCCACGCGGTCGCAGGGAGAACGTACAAACTCCACATAGACAGCACCTAAAGTCAGCATCGAGATGGGGTGCCTGGCCTGGTGAGGCAGTGGCTCTTCCATTGTTGGATTGTTCCATAGTAACTGTGACACACCAAACAAGTGACTATAGTATTTGAATCAAAATAGTGTTGTAATGATAATGTCATGATATACTCGGTGTTAAAGAGATGAAATCCAGTAAATGACTTTAAAAAAACATTATATTGATTGATAAAGATCGACTGATATTGATAACGCAGGAAACAATTATATTAACAGAGATATCCATGCAGTGATTATAATCTGCCAATATATTGATGCACAGTTATGATGCAAGTGTTATATTGATGTGATATTGGAATTCATGATGCATCTTGTCACTGATATATTATACAATGGTAAATTAATACAATGGTGTAGTATTGATATGAAAACAGTTATACTTGGAGACAATAATTAGATCTTACTATTGCATTGTATTAATATGCTAATACTAGACCAAGTGGACCCGTTGGGCCCAAACCCCTCCTGCATTTGCGCAGCACCCTCTCCTCCCCCCTTCCCTCACCCCCCTCCCTCCCCTCCCCTTTCCCTCCCTCCCCTCCCCTTCCCCTCCCTCCCCTCCCCCTCCCTCCCCTCCCCCTCCTTCCCCTCCCCCCACTCCATCCCCTCAACCCCCCTTATCTTCCATCCTCCCCCTCCCCTCCCTCCACCCCCTTCCCTCCACCCCCATCCCTCCCTCCCTCCCTCCCCATCCCTCCCTTCCTCCCACCCTCCCTCCCTCCCTCCCTCCCTCCCTCCCTCCCTCCCTCCCTCCCTCCCTCCCACCCTCCCTCCCTCCCTAGGAGATAGATGTAAACTTTAAAATGTGAATAACTTTAAAAATATAACACAGATTTCAATGAAACCTCTTCCATTAGCACCAAAGGAACGACGGTGAGTAAGGTGGGCCTAAAATTGTCACGCTATCATGTACCGTTTTGGCTGTAGTTCAGGAACAAACAAACAAACAAACGAGAGTTTTAGTATATAGATGGTGAGGAGAAGACTAAGCATAAAGATAATCAAGAGATGGAGAATAGAAATTACTTGATTACTGTGGGGCTATGAGGAAACAAGAAAATTACGAGTACCAGATTTTTCTTTGCAAAGTTGGCCTGGAATGAATGGGCTGAATATGTGTCTTTGGTACTGTGGCAGGTGTGCAATCCTATAATGGACATCATTTGATTCCATGCTCCAGATGATTATTACCAAAGTATCTTGAAACATTAAGAAAAATCACAAATGGAAAAACTTCAGGGAAGGAAGGGGATCAGCGATGGGAAACAACAAGGCAATGTAATCTCATGGAGTTCAGTGATGGATTGGAAGCGACGATGGAAGATGTCATCATCAAAAACATTTCCGTGAAAAGGAAAAGATAACTGCTCCCCTGCCGACATTGTAACGGTGTTTATGAATTTTATGAGGGGCAGAACTTTGAGGAGTTAGATATGGCATTAGTTGATATAATGGATCTGAGAGTAGAACGGGAAGCTGAAGATACATTGAAGCTCAGAGAAGATTAGAGCTGACATTTTTGAGAAGGGTAGAAACAAAGAACAGATGCTGGTTTACAACAACAACAAAAAGCCACAAAAGTGCCGAAGCAACTCAGTGGGTCAGGCAGCATTTCCAGATAGTATGAAAAGGGGATGTTTTGACCCGAAACATCACCTATCCATGTTCTCTAGAGATGTTGCCTGACCCGCTGAGTTACTTTAATACTTTGTGTCTTTTTTTTGAGAAGGGTGATGCTTTGGAAAAAGCATGAGGCTATTTGCAGAAGAAGAACCATAGATTAGAATGAGGTGCATTGAAAATACCGTTGCTTTAATGCATTGCTCGTAATTGTCGCACACAAATGTCATTATGTTTTGATATAACCCAAACAAAACTGGAATTGATAGCACAGAGTTTAAAATGTTTATCTGGTGTTAACTTGTTTCGTCCCAATTTACATATCAGATGCATTCGGTGTATGACCTTGCCCTATTTGCTGATTAATAGTCCATGTAATGAAAGTATCACAGAGTTTCTATCTGATGATTAAATCCCAGCAGGAGAAAGTTTGTTGCTCAGAGCAGAAACCAGGCTGTCAGCGTGATATTGCTCGAAGAAATAAAACATTACTTGCTGAAGTTTTCATATTTCATTGCAACGTAGAGGGAGATCATTTGGCTCATCAAGCAATGCTGACTCTCAGAGCATTCCCATCAACCCTGTCCCAATACATGTACCCTCTGCATGCACCCACTATATATACCCTATACATGTACACTCTACGTGTACCATATGCATGTACCCTATACATATCCCCTATACATGTACCCTATCTCTCACACATGCCCTTTGATGTTCTGTCACCCATCTATGTTAGAGGTAATTAACAATAGCCAATTAACGTATCCATCAGTGTGTCTTTGGAAGAAAACTGAAGCACCCTTGCTAAACTAATGCAAAACAGGGAGAACGTTTAAATCCACACGGACAGTACCTGTGGTCAGGGTCCAAACATGGATCACTGGAGTGTTATCTGCTGCATCATTGCACTGCCTTATTCCAATGTCCAAAAAGAATCTCTAAACACAACTCCTCCCAAAGTATAGACACAAAATGCTGGAGCAACTCAGCGGGACAGGCAGCATCTCTGGAGAGAATGAATGGGTGATGTTTCTGGTCAAGACCCTCCTTGGGGCTCGACCCGAAACATCACCCATTCCTTCTCTCCAGAGATGCTGCCTATCCCGCTGAGACACTCCAGCAATTTTTTTGTCTATCTTCTGTTTAAACCAGCACCTGCAGTTGCTTCCTACACATTTTTCAAAGTATCACCGCTACAAAGTGTTGGCATGCGCAGTTTCTCGGGATTACATTGATCTCCAGTGCGGATGGTTTGTGACTGTTTCATAGAAATATGAGAATAGTTGAAAGTGAAGCCAACATTTTCTCACTCCACGCAATTCAACATTTACATAATTAACGCTATTTGGAGTTCCAGCCTGAGTTCACAGTAAGGAGAATTGAAACTGAGAAATGTAAAGCTGGACAATAATCAGATCATGAAAAACAATACTTTTATTGGGGTATAAAAATAACTGCAGATGCTGGTACATCTGAGTTTGACCTGTCAATAGTCAATAGCCTGCTGAGTTACTCCAGCATTTTGTAATACCATTTTTATTGAGGTGGCACAGTGGCACAGCTAGTAGAGCTGCTGCCTCACAGTGCCAGAGATCAATGTTCGATCCTGACCTTGGGTACTGTCAGTGTGGAGTTTGCACGTCCCCTCTGTGACCACGTGGGTCACCTCCGGGTGCTCTGGTTTCCACCCACATCCCAAAGACGTGTGGCCTTGTGGGTTAATTGGCCTTCTGTAAATTGCCCCAACTGTGTAGGGTGTAGATGAGAAGGTAGGATGCATAAAATGAATGTGAAAGGGTAATCGACGATCCGCGAGGACTCACTGGGCCGAAGGGCCTGTTTCAATGCTGTATCTCTAAAACTAAAACTGATACTTATATTACAGCTGAATTATGACTTAATGGGACTGAGTTCAGAGAAGGACATATTGGACGTATTCACACGGACAATCAGTTTTACGGCAAGATTATTGACACCGTAAACGGGGAGAGTTTATTCATGACAGTGAAACAAGTGCCTTTTGCTTAAAGAACTAAATTAAAAAGTGAACAAAGCTCAAAACTAAAACCAAAGCAATGTCTCCTGATAAGACAAAGGTGAATTTTATTTCCCCCTTCAGAGTGGATGTGATGAAAATAAATAAATTGCATACAAATGAAGTGAAATTCAAGCCTAATCAATTGTAGCTGTGCAGTCCATAGGTGCAGGGGCCAAGCATTGTTATTGAAACCAGGAACCGAGGCATCGCCGTCTGCTGTTGTTAAATTTCTGGTGTGCAAAGTCCACGAGGAATGTTCACTGTGAGGCTATTAGTTCAACTTCTGCCTGAACCTCTTCAGAAGATAGGACTGTTTGATTAACTTTTTGTAACTTTGTCGCTGCCAGAAACATGGCGACACAGGTGTACTGCCGAGGTGAGGTCCACTGTATGATGTTACTGGGTTGTATGCAAAGTCAAAGAATCTCACTGTGCCTAGGTACATGTGACAATAAAGTATCGTTGAATACTGAAGGAGATTGGACCCATATCTTGATTATGGAGTGACAATTGTGTCCAGTCAGTGATTTGGAGCCCAACATTATTATCCAGTGATTCCTCAACTTACACAACAAAACATCCAAACTCACTGTAATGCTCTTGACTTTTTTTAGAGATACAACAAGGAAAGGCAGGAACTGGGCAATGTTTATGAAGTCTTTAGGCCTTCTAAAGGCGGTATTGTGTTCCTCAGAGACGTTGGATACTACTGTTCCACTGGTTCAATTGATTAATTGATTGAAAGATACAGCATGGAAGCAGGCCCAATGGCCCTTCAAGTCCCAGACGACCATCAATCACCCGTTCACACCTGTTCTTTGCGGTCCCTCTTTCTCGTCCGCTCCCTACACACTCGGGGCAATTTAAAGAGGCAGATTAACCTACAAACCCGCACATCTTTGGGATGTGGAAGAAAACCGGAGCACCCGGAATGAAAAAAAATCTGAATTGCCCCTTGTGTGTAGGATAGTGGTAGTGCATGGGATGATCGCTGGTCGGCACGGACTCGGTGGGCCGAAGGGCCTGAAAAAAAGAATCAATGAGACGCGGATGGGCATTTATGAGAGAGATTAATTTGCCAAAGGATAAGTAGAGAGGAACAAGGAGAAGGAGAATGAGGCTAATGGGATTGTTCCCCGCAGAGCTGGCAGGGATCCGATGGACCGAATGGCCTCTTTGTGTGTTGCTTCTATATAAATTTAAGAGTGCTTCCAGTATTTCCTATTTCTT
This sequence comes from Rhinoraja longicauda, assembly GCF_053455715.1. Classification (NCBI taxonomy): domain Eukaryota; kingdom Metazoa; phylum Chordata; class Chondrichthyes; order Rajiformes; family Arhynchobatidae; genus Rhinoraja; species Rhinoraja longicauda. Next base: position 11,815,155 of record NC_135974.1, read on the forward strand.
TTTAAATCTAATGAGCTGTTTGTTGTTCTGGCTCAACTATAAGAGAGGGTGTCTTGCATGTTACAGTACATGTAATTGGAAAGGGGAAAGATAGCTCAATGTTTTGGCTGGGGTTGTGTAGCTGAGTAGCTGCTGGAACTCTTTCCGTGATGTTGTCCAGGAATGTCAGTGCTGCTCAGAGTCAGCTGTGTGGCATGCAGATGCGTTCACACTCGACAGCAGGCTGCCAATGCCTGCGGAGATTGAAGCTATTAGGGTTTCCTTAATGAACGGCCATTTGACCCAGAGCCCTGCCATTTTCTCTCCTGCCAGAATGAGATCACTTCATGAAACAATGCTTCTGCATTAAGCAGAGGTCCACGGGTCACGTTCACTCCATGGAACAGAACACCGCAGGAGATCCTTCTTCAAACTGTGGCTATCAAACTGTACAACTCCTCCCCCTTCTGTCGTGGGATAGACAGACTGCCCTTCCCCTCCCCCCACCTCTCAAATCTTTGTACATCCCAACCCTTTCCACTCGTCACTGTAATTTCATGTTCCATGTATTTTCTTGTTTTATGACTGTTGGCAGATCAATTTCCCTCCTGGGATAAATAAATTTCTATCGTATCGTATCGTATCGTAAAATATTTTGATTAGCAGACCAGTCTAGATGAATCTATCATCCATATTCCAAAGTATTCATGGAAATCTCACCTTGGGTGAAGCCTAGAGTGAACCCTACATGGAGCAATTAGACTGCATGCGGTGTAATTAGTGCTGCTGAACTGATGCCCAAATTCTTTTGGAGATATTCTTCGCAGTGTAAAGCTTTGCGGTCTGATGTCATGCACACAATTTTGTTGATTATTCCAGCTGTTTGGGGAGGAATCCTGATGTTCAGTGGTTCAAGCAGCAGTAAGTCCCTCTCGTGTGTAATGTCCAAGCCCAAGACTTACTGATGTATTGTTTGGGATCCTCCAGCATTACAATCTGTCGGGGGAATTGTATCCCTGCAGAGGATCTGGAACGGTTTGGGTTTAGTGGACACGGATGATCACGGGGATTAGAAAGGACAGGGGAAAGTACAGTATGTTCCCTTTTACTTAAAGTGACGCAAAGTGCTGGAGTAACTTTGCGGGTCAGGCAGCACATCTGGAGAAAACGGATAGGTGACATTTCAGGTTGATACCCTTCTTCAGAATGAACAGGAGTCTCGAACCAAAGGACCACCTATTCATGTTTACCAGAGTTGCTGCCTGACCTGCTGAGTTATTCCAGCACTTTGTGTCTTATTTTCAATCATTTTTTTGTCTTTATGTGCCATTGAAATTGTATTTAGCTAGTTATTGTTATCTTTGCGATAGTACCTGCCTCAGCTTCTTCCTCCAGCAGCTCGTTCCATACACCCAGCACCCTTTGTGTGAAAAATGTTACCCCTCAGTTTCCAATTCAATCTTTCCCCCCTCACCTTAAACCTATGAATCTCTGGTTCTCGATTCCCCTATTCTGGGGAAGAGACTTTGGGTTTCTACCCGATCTATTGGTCTCATGATTTTGTACACCTCTATAAGGTCACCCCTCATCCTCCTGCACTCCAATGGTCACACAACATAATTGAATAACCTTTCATCCTACCTTCACAGATTAGTCATGATACAGATCGAAATGTTTGGTGCATAAAATACAGCTGTAAAGGAAGCGGATGTATCTGCTTCTTAAGAGATCCTGTCAACATATTAACTGATGGATGAAGCCGTGCTTTCAACCTTAGATCCTCGCTATAGTCCCATTCCAGCTTAAGTTTTGATCTTGATGGGTTGGATGACTGTGAGCTGCCTGCAGTTAGACTTAGCTTGCCAAGCAGATGAAATGCATTTTTACTCTATATGAGTATTCCTCCCTTATTTAATCAGACTGATTGAGGGGGTGGTGGAAATGACAGGCTGTGATTCATGAATGTGGAACCACTTTCTTTTAAAGTCATGCTGTGTGATATTAGTAACAATAACGTAACATTGTCTGCAAGGAATTTCTTACCTCCTCTGTTTTGAGGCGACTAATCTTTTAAGGATTGAGTTCAGGAAATGTCGGAGCACAACGCCTGGTCAGGAGGAGTCCGTGAAAGGAGAAAGGAAGTTAATGGTTCTGGTCAAAGAGCCTTAGAAACAGGGAAGGGGAGAAAACAAAAAGTCGGGGAGTAACTCAGCAGGTCAGGCAGCATCTCTGGAGAAAAAAGGTATTGATTTGTGTTAGAACCCTTCTTCAGCCTGAAAATAGATGTGGGCTTTTTCTCACAGGTCATCCGTTGCCAGCTCTGATTTGTTCTGGCCTTTTCTTGCCTACAGTTTATTTCCCCTCCCTCTCCCCCCTCCTTCCCCTCTCCCCCTCCCCCCCCCTACTTTCAGTCTGAAGAAGGGTTCCGACCTGAAACATCACCTATTCTTTTTCTCCAGAGATGCTGCCTGACTTGCTGAGCCACTCCAGCATTTTGTATCAATATTTGGTGTAAACCAGCATCTGCAGTTCCTCTCTACACATATAAACTGATCTCATCTGCCTGTACAAGATCCATACTGCTCTATTCCCTACAGTTCCATGTGCATATCCGAACGTTTCTTAAATGCCAAGAGTATTGGACAAAAGATGTTTGTATCACATATTTATCTAACTTTAAGGTCTCCCATATACAATGACATTTGATACCTCTTGAATTCTTGTAAACCTTCTCTGCATTCTTTCCAGCTTAATGGCACATCTTTTTTTGCAGCAAATACTGGGTGACCAAATACTGAGCACAATACTCCAAGTGCCACATCACCAACTTCTTGTACAACTATAATATCACATCCTAATTTAAATCAGTTTAAATACAATCAGTTTGCTGACTGATGAAGACTACATACCTACACTCCTAGATCACCCTGCTCTACAACACTCCCAGGACCCTACCATTCACTGTGAAGGTCCAGCCCTGGTTTGACTTTCCAAAATGCAACACCTCATACCTCATGAATTATACTCCATTTGCCATTCCTTAGCCCACTTACCCAGCTGATCAAGTTCCACCTATAGTTCTTAATATTCAACTTCACTGTCTGCAATAGGACAAGGTGACATTGAGCAATCTTGATAGGATGTTATCCAATAAGATAAGTTCATAAGATAGGAGCAGAATTAGACCATTCGGCCCATCAAGTCGAATCAATGGCTGATTCATCTTTCCCTCCCAACCCCAATCTCCTTGCCTTCTCCCCATAACCCTTGACACCTTGACTAATCAAGATGTTCTCATCTCTTGACCCTGTCATGATATTTTAATGATGGTTTGATCACACAATGGTTCATTCATAAAATATCTGCAAATTTCCAAACAGACCAAGTTTAAATCTTATTATTGGTAACGAGAATTAAGATATCTCCATGTATTGGTGGGCTTCATCAACCTTGGCATGTCAAATGTGACAACAATTTTGACTGCAAGTGGCACTGTGCATCCAAGGCTTTGTACACACCACGGCAATTGCTCACAGCAAGAATGATGCATGATTTATCATCACATTGCATGCATTGTAGGCCAACTAAATGCTGATGTCATCACTAAACAGTCAAAGCTGGATCCCTGCCAGTTCGATTAAAGGATTGTACAGGAGCACAATTGTTTGATGGAAAGTTTAATTCACTGGTTGCAGTTTAATGCATGAGGATCAATACCATTTCTATACTGAGCACTTGTGCATTTCACACTATCCCTTTGAAGACCGTGTAGCGTAGTTTTGCGTGTTAGCCACTAGCTCATTCTTGTCATAGAATCATTGAGTCATCCTGTGTGGAAACCGGCCCAACTTGACCACGCCGACCAACACGTCTGATTTACACTAGTCCCACCTGCTTGCATTTGGCCCATATCCCACTAAACCTGTCCTACCCACATACCTGTCTGAATGTTTCATACGATACGATAGAGACGTGTACAGAGAAAATGTGCGAGGAGGTAATGAGCAAAAGGAAACTGTTCCTAAAAAAGCATGTGATATAGTTTTCAGACAACATTTTCCATTTATTTTCAAGCTGTGAAATTGTGTCTGAATTGATCCGACCTCCACCTAACTGATATGTTTGGTCCGCTGTGGTTGATTTGTTGTGCTCCAGTCTTAATGGGGCCATCTTTGAATACTCACACTCTCGCCACAGGTAGATGCATGCCCTCCTATACTCTCCCCACACCTCAGGTCACGCTTTCTTATCCACTTACCCTTCATTCTCCCAGTCCCTCTTTCAATACTCTCTCGTCTTTTACATCCAATCTCAGGATCCTCCCCCCTTCTCTTTTCATCTGTGTTTGTCATAGACCCATAGAGTCACACAGCCCAACTTGTCTAAGCCAACCGAGATCTCATCCCATTTGCCTGTGTTTGAACTATATCACTCCAAACCTTTCCTATGGATATTCTTGTCCAGATAGCTTTTAAATATTGTTATTGTACCTGCCTCAACTTCTTCCTCGGGCAGCTTGTTCCACGAATATACTATTCTTTGTGTGAAAAGATTGCCTCTCAAGCTCCTTAAATCTTTTCCCGCTCATAGAGTCATAGATTCATAAGCACAGAAACAGGACCTTCGGCCTAACTCACCCATACCAACAAAGATCCTTGAGTCATAAAACGGGTGCTGGGCCTCCAGCCTCCAGTCCAAAAAACAACCTTCCACCATCACCAAACCATTTCTGTATCAAGTTAGCTAACTTGGATCCCATATGATCTAATCTTTAGCTTAGTTTAATTTAGTTTTGTTTACTTTAGTTTAGAGATACAGCATGAAATAGACTCTTTGGCCCTCCGAGTCCGCGCCGACCAGCAATCTCCGCACAGTAACACGAGACGCGAGGGACAATTTACAATTTTTATCAAAGCCAATTAACCTACTAACCTGTACGTCTTTGGAGTGTGGGAAGAAACCGGAGCACTCGGAGAAAATCATGTGGTCATGGGGAGAATGTACAAACTCTGTACAGACAGCACCCATAGTCAGGATCAAGCCCAGGTCTCAGGTGCTGTAAGGCGGCAACTTTGCCACTGCGTCACCGTGCCGCCATTTTAAAGTGGCCTTTCTTGTAAATGTTATCAAAGGCCTTGCTGAAGTCACATAGACTATGTTTACTGACCTGCTCTCATCAACCTTCTTGGTTACTTCCTTTATAAACTTAAATCTGGTCTTCAATTGTATGTTACTAATTGTATGTAAATGCAAGCAGGTGGGACTAAGACCTTGCTGTTCAAGCCCAGGGGCTAACTAGTGTACAACAACCAACTCACAGTAAGGAGACCTTGGAATAAATTACTGAATTTGTTGGGGCTTTTAGACAATGTAGAAAAATATTTTTCCTGAGGTAAGTCAGAACTGTTACTATGGATGAAGGAATAGTTGAGCAGAATGCAATATATTCCCACATTTCACACTTGCCAATCAATAGACTCAGATCCAATGGTTCCGGTTTTACCTCATTAGAGACTCTCGTTTTATCTTTAATTGGACTTTACTGGACTTTATCTTGCACTCAACATTATTCCCTTTATCATGTATCTATACACAGTGGAAGGCTCGATTGTAATCATGTATGGTCTTTCCGCTGACTGGTTAGCCTGCAACAAAAGCTTTTCACTGTACCTCGGTGCATGTGACAATAAACTAAACTAAACTAAACTAAACTAAACTAAACTAAACTAAACTAAACTAAACTAAACTAAACTAAACTAAACTAAACTAAACTAAACTAAACTAAACTAAACTAAACTAAACTAAACTAATCTAAACAAAATGAAATGAAACAAAATTAAACTAAACTAAATTGTACTAGACTAAACTAAACCTATTAAGACGACATTTGGAGAAGACACAAAATGCTGGAGTAACTCAGCAGGACAGGCAGCATCTCTGGATAGAAGGACTAGGGATGCTGCCTGTCCCGCTGAGTTACTCCAGCATTTAGTGTCTATCTTCGGCAGGGCCGTTTTTACAGCATTATGGGCCCCCGGGCAAAGCAGTGTACTGGGGCCCCTACCATTACTCTCCCCCACCCCCCTTACCCTACCAGTGCCGGCGAAAAGCACTTGCCGAAAAGCACTTAGTGATGGACTTAGGGTGCTACATTGTTGCGAAAAGCACTTACAGATCGCTGTGAGAAGCACTTAGGGATGGAAAATGTTGCGAAAAAAGCACTTATTGAACCTACATTTTTAAAGTAGTATTTATTTATTGCAAGTCACTTAACATACACAGATCAGCATGGGGCCCCTATGCTCGTGGGCCCCCGGGCAAGTGCCCATCAGGCCCATGCGTTAAGACGGCCCTGATCTTCGGTGTAAACCAGCATCTGCAGTTCCTTCCTACACAAGCAAACATTTGGACAGCACCGAGATGCTGATACAGCTCAAGAATAAATGCTTCACAGTAACCTTTGCATTCTCTCGCTCTCTGTCCCTCCCCGACCCTAGTCGCCCCACTAGTTTCATTGTCGTCCTGCTTAGTTTCACTGTTCCTATCCTCTTGTTATCACCTTTTCTACAGCCAACAATGGACCATTGTGGGCTCCACTTTTTCTTGATCATCGGCACTGGCTTTGATTTGTTCTTTTCATACTTCTCATTCATTTGTTCTTTGTACTTTTTCACACCTCTAATTTCCCTCTCTCCTGACTCTCAGTCAGAAGAAGGGTCCCGACCTGAAACGCCACCTACTCCTTTTCTCTAGAGATGCTGCCTGACCCACTGAGTTACTCCAGCATTTTGTGTGTATCTTTGGTGTAAAGCAGCTCCTGCAGTTCCTTCCTACACTTATTGCACTGTCGAGTAGCATGTACATGACACTATAGTTGCTGTGGCAAAGATTTTTTTGGAATGAACTAAGATCAGAATGCAGTTATGCACTGGACCTCTGTGGCTCTGTACCTTCCCTTAATCTGAAACAAAAGATCTTTTCTTAACATTAAAAATTGCAAGAAATGAACAGTGTCTTCAGCTAAAAGGGCTGTGAGTTCTGTGAGTTTATGATACTCAATGGAAGTAAAAGTCAGACAATATTTTATTGTATGTTTCGGTACTGCTTACCTGCCAGAGCAACATAAAGAGGACAAAAAAGAGACATGGATTGTCATAATAAAACTAGGTGAAAGATGCTTTAAAAGGCAAGAGTCGCTGTCCTGTGAAGATAAATGAGTTATTTCTGTGAGTATCTAACATTGAGACATGCATTGTGATGCTCTGTCTTCTCAACAGCTTCCTGACAGAGGAATAAAGCTCAAATCTTCGGAGACAGGGGTTTGGACAGATGCATTGAAGATCTTGAAAATTGCTGCACCTAAGAAGCTGACATCCACGGCTGCCGTCAATCCTAGAAAGGAAACGCATCGCGCCCTGCAGCTCAAATACCCTCTGCCCTGTGGCGTTCGGTCCACGCTGTTCACAACAGCTGTCCACAGTTAACCAGCATCATTGCATCCATCACAAGGTCAGTGCTGGGGACCTTGAAACCGCTCCGCTCTCCTGCAGGAAGTGGAAGGCGAGTTACACTCATGACATGTTCATGGCATTTTCATAGCAAAACAACAGGGTTTATTATTAGAGCCACAAACCCGTCTTGATATGGTCCCCTCATTTAACTGTCTAGTTTCCCCAATCCCTGTGCCATCAGTGATCGGGGCAGCACAGTAGTACAGTGGCACAGTGGCTCAGCAGTAGAGTTGCTGCCTTACAGCTCCAGAGATCTAAGTTCAATCCTGACTACGGGTGCCGTCTGTACAGTGTTAGTACATTTTCCTTTTAACAATGGGTTTTCTCCAGGTGGTCCGGTTTCCTCCTACACTCCAAAGACCTACAGGTTTGTAGGTTAATTGGCAGGAAGGAAAAAATTGTGAATTGTCCCTCGTGTGTAGGATGGTGCTAATGCATGAGGTGATCGCTGGTCGGCGTGGACTCGGTGGGCTGAAAGGCCTGTTTCCGTACTGAAGTCTAAAGACTAAAGTAGGAATTCAACAGGCTCCGTTAACTTTTTATTTCCATTTCTGTCAATCTATTTCTCGTAATATTAAATTATTTGTCATCCATAATAACTTTTTCGCTTTATCTGCCACTGATAATTATGATATTGCCAAACTGTGACTTGGAGCTAAAGTTGGGAAACAATAGGTTGAATTAATCACAAAAGACCCAACAGGTGGGGTGTAAACTCCCCAGGAAAAAAAACAAGCTGCTGTGTCTTGCAATGCCCACTGTTTGAATGTTTAGAGCATGCAGTACTGAGATAGGGATTCAAATTATGTGCACTGCAAGAAAGCAAGAGCTCGCTAGATTCGTGATCACAATAAGGACATTGTGATGATCATTCAGGCTAAATACAGTATTGAATTTACATAAAGTATAGCCTACTCCCCTCCCCTTTCCTCTCCCATTCAAGGGTTCCTTGGTGCTTTTACCTAAGTATGATCATAATGAAACCTTTATAGTTGTCTCACTGAATCAAGTTTTGAACTTACATAAAACATAGAATGTAGAAAAGTACAGGACAGGAATAGGCCCTATGGCCACAATGTCTGTACCGAACACTATGCCAAGATAAACTAATCTCATCTGCTTGCACACGATCCATATCCCTCCGTTCCCTACATATATGGCCATCTTACACGCCAATATCATATCTGTCTCCACCATCACCCCTGGCAGTACATTCCAGGCACCCACCACCCTCTACACAAAACATTTCCTCTACATACTCCCCGTGACTGGATAGCACGCAACAAAAGCTTTTCACTGTACACGTGACAATAAACTAAACTGAGACTGAAACTAAATTTTGCCTCTCTCACCTTAAAAGCTATGCCATCTAGTCTTTGACATTTCCACCCTGGGGAAAAGGTTTTGACCGTCTACCCTATCTATACCTCTCATTATTTTATATCTTTCCATCAGGTCTCCTCTCAACCTCCAGCATTTCAGAGAAAACAATCCAAGTTTGTCCAACCTCTCCTTGTAGCTAATATCCCTTAATCCAGGCACTTATTTTATTAATTGTTGGTCAACATTTATTTTCTACCTCTAGTTGGTGATGGGCTGCATTTCTTAAGCTCCGAATCAAGCAGGTTGATGCAGGCACAAGGAATGCTGGAATCATGTGTAGAACACAAAGTGCTGGGAAAAAAAACTCAGTAGGTCAGGCAGCATCTCGGTAAGACATGGCTAAGTAACAATTTAAATAGGGACCCATTTTCAGTTCAGTTTAGGGTTTAATCACAGAGAAGCCAGACAAGGTTGACAAGTTTCCTCCCACAAGGGCTATCAGTAAAGTGGTTAGGTGTAGGAAGGAACTGCAGATGCTGGTTTAAACCGAAGATAGACACAAAAAAGCTGGAGCAACTCAACGGGACAGGCAGCATTTCCGGAGAAAAGGAATAGGTGACGTTTCGGGTCGAGACCCTTCTATATACATTCTCATAACAATCTGACAGTTTTGTGCTAATTTATACTGGGCCCAGCTCCTCATTTATAGCCTTTTGTAAATTCCATTCCAATCCTCAAACTGTCATCGTGTAATTTGAACTCTCTGGATTACTGGTCCTATGACATAACCAAAACGCTGCCAAAGAACATTCAAACCTATTACCGTTTTCTGTCAAGGACCTGCCCAAACTCGTTCGGCACAGCTGATTCTGCCCAAATCTATTTCATCCAGTTTGACATCATTGTTAATTGGCTGCACTCCTTGTCTTGGCAAAGGACTAAGAAATGGAAAATTGGTGCTCACTTCAAAGGCCTGATCAAATACATGGGAGTCACATTAGAAGTCTGCACTTCTGGCAGGAAGCCTCACCTGCTGGGAACTTATATTGAAAATTCATCCTAATGATTGAAAAATTGTAGACAGTGTAGACCCAATTTCTCCTCTGAAATCCCAGCGGGCAGGTTTCCCACTGGGAGCGCTGACTCATAAAATTATCCCGGCAGCATAAACATGCAGCTGCACTTGCAGGTTTGGCAACCTGTAATGTTAGCAAAGGCTGACCACGAGCTTCAAAAGAGCTGGCAAAACTAGATTTCTTTTATATCAAAAAAAAAATAAACCTGACATCTAAGCAGTCCTGTAAATAAGCTTATGAAAAATACTTGTACTGAGAGTGAAGTGTGATAAGACTTTAAGCTTCAGTAATAAGTAGGCACAGTGGGAGAGAGATTCATCTCTGGCTCTTGGCAATAAATGCGTGTGTGAGGGTATTGGCCATAGGCTGAGCTTTTTGACAGTTTCTTTAAACCTAATGGGTGGGAATGAATACACCGACCACTGATAGTCCTGCCCGTGCTTAGTGCTAATGAACAAAGAGACGTTTCTTTCTCCCCAATATTCTGAAGGCAACAGCAAAAATGGTGACCATTTTCCTTTGAACTTTGCACAGATATTAGGATGGATCTGATATTCATTATCACAGTTACACAGGTGGCACGGTGGTACAATGGTAAAGTTGCTGCCTTACAGTGCCAGAGACCAGGGTTCGATTCTGACTATAGGTACTGTCTGTACGGAGTTTGTACATTCTCCCCATGACCGCCTGGGTTTTCTCCGGGTGCTCTGGTTTCCTCCCACACTCCAAAGGCATACAGATTTGTAGTTTAATTGGCTTTGGTAACATTTGTAAATTGTCCCTCGTGTGTAGTGTGTGCCTGCATAATGGAGATCACTGGTCGGCGCAGACTTGGTTGGCTATTCCATGCTGTGTCTCTAAAACACTAAAGAAAACACTGGTGTTAAATCTATGAGTTATTTTAGAAGTTGTCGCAAGAGCATTCATCTCTGGTCCTCTGAAAGAAGCAAACTATAAGCTTTACTGATTCCAGACAATAATTGAAACAGCCATATTGTTATGAATGTAAAAATGTCGAGCCTTAAATGAGTTGTGAGCCTTGAAGTTGCACTCTTTAATTTGAAGTGATTTGAATTCTGTTTTCATCTTGATAAAACTTTGTAATTTCACCTTCAGCATGGCGTGTCCTTTTAGAGTCCATATTGCAAATTCAGCCATGACTGATTCCACAGCCTGAACAATATTCTGTCTATTAATTTGTTAAAGCATTATCAATTATTTTCTAATGACCTCATGCATTTCCAGTTATGTGATAATAGAAAGTTGGAGGTACTATGGAATTCCCTGAAAGTTAATTTATTAATAGTGCCCATTTATTTTATGGAGGTTATTGCTATTTTTTTTAATATTAAAAGTGAAGGTTTGTGGAGAAAATACAATGAAATGCAAGTAACTTGATTGTTTGATATTTAATACAGTATGCATCGAAAACAAATTTAACAAAGTAAGGGCTATTTATTCTTAAAAAATATCATTACATTTATGAACTTAATAAATGCTTGCTATAATTGGATTTATTAAATGAAATGAGAAGATTTAATTGGAAAGAATTGCATTAATCTATACTTGGGTAATAAATATATTAAGGAAACAAAAGAAGGAAATGTTGCTAACTACGGAATGGATCATGAAAACAATTTTTACTCTTAAGGCAGCTTTGGGCTGGGCAGTTTAAATTTATTATTTTTAATCTTTAAAGATGGTAGGTTAAGTGCATTGTGTTTTTAATTTTGTAAGGGTGGCATGGTGGCACAGCTGGTAGAGTTACTACCTTACTGTGCCAGAGACCCAGGACCCAGGTTTAATCCTGAGCTTGGATGCTGTTTGTTGGGAGTTTTCACATTCATTCTCCCTGTGATGGTGTGGGTTTCTACCGGCTGCTCCGGTTTCCTCCCACTTCCAATGGATGTATGGGTTTGTAAGTTAAATGGCCTCGTTAAATTGCCCCTAGTGTGTAGGGAGAAGATGAGAATGTGGGAAAACCTAGAACTAGTGTGAACATATGTAGACCAAGCTGTATTTTACAATTCAATTCAATTCAATTTTAGGGATAAACTAAAAAAAAGAGTTCTTTCTATCGTGTCATTCATTTCCCGTGGAGATGCTAGAGTCTTTTATTGTTGATAAAGTAGACGTTTTATTGATGTTTGGTTTCCAGTGTAATGCAGATAATGCATCAGGAAATCTGTATGCAACAAGATCCCACAAAGAATCTGTTTTGGTGATCTTCAATGAGAGATAGGAATTGGCTGTGACAATGGGACAACTCATATCAATCCACCATGTACCATTTAGACAAGTATATGATAGGGCAGGTTTAGAGGGACATGGGCCAAAAACAGGCAGGTGAGACTAGAGTAGATGGGACATGTTGGCCGGTGTGGGCTCGTGTGGCCGAAGAGCCTGTTTCAACACTGTAAGACTCTACGACTCTAAACTCACATGGAATCTAAAAGGTCATATTGTGAGGGAGGTGACCAAAGCATACTATACTACAGAACAAATATTATACAAATATATGTTCTTGCATTAATATGAGGAGATTTTGGCTTCATTTCTGGAGCTCTCTAGTGTAATTTTCATCCAAGATTCTTGCATATTTTCTGTCGACTTCTGCTTTTTCACAGTTTAGCCAAACTTGTACATCAAAGTTGTAGATTTTATGGAGTGTCTTGAGGGAAGAAGATGAGATGGAGTGGAGAGCAGCCAACCAATGACTGCAGGAGCAAGCCTCTACAGTTTTGTTTCTTGTATCACCATGGCATTTTCTTAATGCCTGAAGTTGAACAGTGATGTGATTCAATTTAATCTTGTTATGTCAGTTCTATATTCCTTGATATTGAACGTAATGTAGTTTGCAATAATTGTACTGATGCCAAGAACAATGTATCTCTGGCTTAATCTATATACTAAAACTCTCATTTGTTTGTTTGTTTGTTTCTGAACTACAGCCAAAATGGTACATGGAGGTGGGAGGGAGGGAGGGAGGGGGGCGGAGGGAGGGGGAGGGAGAGAGGGGGTGGAGGGAGGGGAGTGGAGGGAGGAGGGAGGATAAGGGGTGTTGAAGGGGATGGAGTGAGGGATGGGGAAGGGGGAGGGGGGAGGGGGGGAGGGGGAAGGGGGATGGGGGTGGAGGGGAGGAGAGGGGAGGGGGAGAGGAGAGGGTGCTTCACCAACGCAGGAGAGGTTTGGGCCCGATGGGTCCACTTGGTCTTGTTTATCTATATATTTACGATGATCTGTTCACCAGTTAGAACTATCAGCTATTTTTAAAGAAATTGCCAATCGTTGACCTTGCCAAGATTAAATCTTTTTTATTGCAGGTATAAATAACTAAATTTGTGTAAGTAAAGCATCCCTGTGTCTGACCCAGTCCTTAAATAAAGCAGGTTTTTCCCACTTTGTTCAAATGTTAGCATGCTGTTGATTAATCTGGCGCTCAGTATTTTTGGGGCTGGGATTGAATGTAATTTACAGAGATCTAAATTGGACATAGTACATAGAACTTGGAATAGTATAGCACAGGAACAATCTCCAGCCCACAATGTCTGTACTGAACATGATGCCAAGATAAACTAACTTCATCTGCCTGCACATGACCCATGTCCCTCCATTCCCAACATATCCTTGAGCCTATCTAAAAGCTTCCTAAATGCCACCATCATATCTGCCTCAACCACACCTGGCAGTGTATTCCAGGCACCCACCACCCTATGCTCTGCACATCTCCATTTAAACTTTGCCCCTCTCGTCTTAAAGCGATGCCCTCCAGTGTCTGCCATCTCCACCCTGGGACCAAGGTTCTGTTTATATGGATGTGGGAGATCCTTAACCATCACCCTGGTGAGAGGATTATTGGGCACCAAGGGTTTCGTATCAGAGTTGGCGTTCCCTCATCCTGCCAGCCTTGCCCATCACTCTACCTGGAATATGTTTCCCCCTACACTCACGTTACCACATTTTTAGAAAATGCAGTTTGAAATCTGTGGTTTAGGAACTGTCCTTCTGTGGAATTAGGGTGAGCGTATGGATAGAAAAGGAATGGGCCAAAACCAGAAAAATTGGATTGGCATATAATGGCATCTCAGTCTGCAAGGATGAATCGGGCCAAAGGTCTTGCTTCTGTGCTGTACAAAATGTAGAACTGCAGATGCTGGTTTATACCAAAGATAAACGCAAAGTGCTGGAGTAACTTAGCACGTCAGGCTGCATCTCTGGTGAAAAAGGCTGGATGATGTTTCGGGTCAGGACCCTTCTTCAGACTCTCTGCACAGCTCTATGAATTTGTTTGTGCGTTCTCCCCATGACTGCGTGGGCTTTCCCCGGGTGCTCCAGTTTCCTCCAACACTCCAAAGACATATAGGTATGTTAATTGGCTTCGGTTAAAAAAAAATGTGATTTGTCCCTAGTGTGTAGCATAGTGCTTAGTGGTCCTGTTCCCGCGCTGTATCTCTGAAAATAAACGAAAAAAATCCTCAAAACTAATACCATTCGCCTGGGCAGTTTGCAGCCCAGTGGTATGAACATTGACTTCTCCAACTTTAGATAGTTCCTCTGTCCCTCCCTTCCCCTCCTCCTTCCCAGATCTCCCTCTATCTTCCTGTCTCCACCTATATCCTTCCTTTGTCCCGCCCCCCCTGACATCAGTCTGAAGAAGGGTCTCGACCCGAAACGTCACCCATTCCTTCTCTCCCGAGATGCTGCCTGACCTGCTGAGTTACTCCAGCATTTTGTGAATAAATTGATTTGTACCAGCATCTGCAGTTATTTTCTTATACCATTGACTGAGAGGCAACGTGTCAAGCTCACAATAGAATTCTTCAGGTCAGCAATGACTGCACCTCAGTGCCACATCTACTGGCATCAGTCGATAGTGGAATATACTCATATTGTTACAACACTAAGTTAGCAAAGATGATGAGCTCAAGCATTTGGAGTGCAGTGTGGACCCTTAACATTTTGTCCCAGTGGGAAGAGAGCTACCTTAAATTTGGGGTTTGAGTCAAACTGATATATTCATTATGCCTTGTTGCTAAATTTAAGACGATATCTAGTTCGAGAAAACCGCATTCAAATCAGAAGAAATTATCCAGACTCTGAGGCGACAAAGAATAATTAGTATTTCCCAGAAAGCACTCAAATAGTCTCTGCTGTCTCTCAGTTATGGCTGGGTAGAACCAGGGTCAACCTTTCTCAACCACAGCTTAATATCCCAAGTTTCGGGATGACCACATTTCAGAGGAAACATTTTTTTTCCTCATGCACGAAATGCGCACCAGAATATTTGCAGCAAAATCTGCTCTAACCTTCTAATTCAGTCTCTAGTTCTTGAATCTGTGATGGTTAGTCGCTGACAAGGCTGGTACTTAGGCTTTACTTGAAACTTTAGAGATACAGCATTGAAACCAACTAGCTATCAATCCATACACTAGCTCTATCCCACACACTAGGGCCAATTTACAATTTTACTAAAGCCAATTAACCTACAAACCCACGCATCTTTGGAGTGTGTGAGGAAACCGGGACTCCCAGAGAAAACCCATGTGGTAACGTACAAACTCTATATAGAACATACAAACTCTATACAGACAGCACCCTTAGTCTGGATCGAACCTGGGACTTTGGCGCTGTAAACAGCAACTCTATCGCTGTGCCACCGTGCCGCCATCTCTGGCCATCTCCTATTGCCTCCTGAAGAGGGGACAGTGAAGAGGCAAGTATGTTGGTGGATCTGAAGTCTGATACAGGCCAGACTGGGGAAGGACAGCAGGCTTCCTTCCCTGAAGGATATTAGTGAAACAGATGGGGTTTTATGACGATCTGGTTGTTTCATGATCATTACTGATACTTCCTTCTAAATTCCAGATTGTATTTAATTATTTGAATTCCCCAGCTGCCATTGTGAGTTTGGAACTCATGTCTCCAATCAATAGTCCAAGACTCTGGATGTAACTCCAGCAGTTTATCCATTACCAAGCAAATTGATAAGGTACAGTTATTCTGAAAATTAGCACACATTTCTAAAAACATATTCCTCACTATAGGTCTCAGTGCTTAATATTCCAATGCTTAAATGAACTCTTGGTTGCACTCCAAAGCCCAGGGTCTCACAACAGACCCTAACGGTCCAACGTTTATTGTGCACTCTATTCTCTGACAAGAATGATATAAAAGTTTTTGAAGGACTTTCTTCTATTAATACCCCTATTCTGATGTTCTCGCGACTCGTTTAAAACAAGGTGTGCACGCTTGAATTACAGCAGAAATTAACCTCGAGCACAAATGATCTATTTGTGATTTATTTCAGTGTTTAAGTTTTTAAACCATTTATTTTGTTGTGGTATGTGTCCTTGTGGAAGCAGTCTCCTCATGCTCCCAGTTGAATTAAACATTGTGTGGATTGACTACACATGCAATAAACAAGACTGGTGTTGCCATATAAGAGGGAATGTTATAATGAATTATCACAAAGTAAAGAGCAACTGGTAAGGATAGATTCACAGTGATAGGCTCTATATTAGTTTAGAGATGCAGCATGGAAGCAGGCCCTTCAGCCCACTATGTCCATGCTGGCCATTAATCACCCATTCACACTAGTTCTAAGTTATCCCACTTTCACATCCACTCCTTACATATTAGGGGGAATTTACAGAGGCCAATTATCCTACAAACCCGCATGTCTATGGGATGTGGGGGGAAACCGGAGCACTCAGAGGAAATCCACGTGGTCACAGGGAAAGCATGCAAACTCCACAGAGACAGTGCCCAAAGTCAGGATCAAACCTGGGTCTCTGGCACTGTGCGGCATCTGCTCTACCACTGTGCCACCAAAACATGTGCCTTGTGTGAGGTTTGAACTCACAACCATCTGATTATGAGACTGACGCTCTATCCACTGTGCTAAGAAGGTTCCAATGTAACATGGCTAGTGTTTTTATACACGTGGACAGTGAATGGTGAGGTGAGAGTTTCCTGGTCTCTGGCGAGAAACTGCATTATGTCTCTTAGCACAAAACTCCTATAAGGAAATGTGATCCTAATTATGGCCAATTCCTGGGGCTGAATTTGGATGACTGTTTTTTGTACATTTCAAATTGAGGATTCGCTTGCCAATGAATCATAAAATTATTACGAGATAGAAAGACACCAATCAGCTCCTCAAGTCCATACTATCACTTGTCGAGCAATCTAGTCAGTTCTATTCCTCCCACTCATTAAAGTGGTCTCCTGGACCACCCATATTGAAGCAACGACCATCACGCAAACCAACCTCCCTTCTACTGACTCAATTTATACCTCACGCTGCCTCGGCAAGGCCAGCAGCACAATCAAGGACGAGTCTCTCTTCTGGCCACTCCCTCTTCTCCCCTCTCCCATCAGGACAAAAAGTATTGAAGTATGAAAATGCACACCTCCAGATTCAGAGACACTTTCTTCCAAGCTGCCGTCAGGCAACTGAATCATCCTACCACAATCAGAGAGCAGTCCTGAACAACTATCTACCTCATTGGTGACACTCAGACTATCCTTGATCAGACTTTGCTGGCTTTACCTTGCACTAAACGTTATTCCCTTATCATGTATCTATACACTGTAAATGGCTCGATTGCAAATCATGTATTGTGGACAGCACGAAACAAAAGAATTTCACTGTACCTCCTCGGTACAGGTGATAATAAACTAAACTAAACTAAACAGATCAAACAGCTGAGAAACAGGCACTTGGCCCAACTGACCATCAAGTACCCACCTACACTAATACCATGAAGTAGACTTGATCTGTGGCCTTCCACGTTCTCATCTTAATACTTAACTGGTGTGTGTCTGGGCCTCCACCTCAGGTGGCATGTTCCAGATTTCAGGTGAAAGGTTCTGTCTCAGATCTTTTCTGAACCTCTGACCCTTTATCCTAACCCTATTCCCTCTATTTTTAGGTACCCCCAGATACCTTGAAGGCGGCACAGTGGCGCAGTGGTAGAGTTGCTGCCTTACAGCGCTTGCAGCGTCGGAGACTCGGGTTCGACCCCGACTACGGGTGCTGTCTGTACGGAGTTTGTACGTTCTCCCCGTGACCACGTGGGTTTCCTCCGAGATCTTCGGTTTCCTCCCACACTCCAAAGACGTACAGGTAATTGGCATGGTGTATGTGTAAATTGTCCCTAGTGTGTGTAGGATAGCGTTATTATGCGGGGATCGCTGGTCATTGTGGACTCGCTGGCCGAAGGGCCAGTTTCCACGCTGTACTCCTGAACTAATCCAAACTAAACCTGATAAAATTTCCTACTTACTACTCTGCTCTATCAGAGACCCTCCAACACCCCTCAAATAGTCTACGCCCCACTCCAAGGGAAATGAAACCACCCCATCTGGTGTCACCACTGAAACATTCCACCCCAGGGGAATGCCCCTTTATTTTATTTTCCGTAACCCAACATTTGTTTTAATAAAAAGGAACTGCAGATGCTGGATTATACCAAAGATGGACACAAAATGCTGGAGTAACTCAACGGGTCGGGCAATATCTCTGGAGAAAATGGATTAGTATTTTTTCCAGATATGTTGCCTGATCCGCACATTGTGCCCAGTCAACATTTGTTTTACTTGAAACATCTATCTAATTACCCTTTGCAAGCTCCTGTTGGCTTTGTTTTCACTTGCACTAAATTAATTCAAGAACATGACTATTCACGTGCAATAAAATGCATTTACTGTGCAGTCTGACCATCATTTTAAATCAATGTCCTCCAAATCTCGAACTATGAACAGTGGGGACAGCATTTCTCTCCTTACCCAATCCAAATCCATCATGAATTTATTCACCTTCATCATATCTCCACACGACCTCTTTTATTCCAAGGAGAACAGCACGTCAGAGAGAGATCAAGCCTACTTTATCTCAAGGATACTGCAAGAATCAACCCTTTTCCGTCTTATGATATAAGATCAGCATTCAATTTTCGCAAACTGGAAATATGAATTTGTCTACAAAAGTGGGGTATTATCACATTGAAACTTCATTCACTGCCATGAAGAATTTACCTCATACAATTTCAATATTTAATAAAAATTCACATTATCCAATATTATTTCCAATGAGATTTCATTATATGATTGAGTCTTTCAAAATAATTTGAGGTTAAGTTTCATTTGAGGTATCGGCACATCGGCCTTCACCAGTCAGATTATTGAGTATAGAAGTTGGGAGGCCATCTTGCAGTTATATAAGATGTTAGTGAGGTCACATTTAGAGTATTGTGTTCAGTTTTGGTCACCATGTTATAGGAAAGATGTTGTCAAGCTTGAAAGGGTTCAGAGGAGATTTACCAGGATGTTGCCAGGACTCGACAGACTGAGCTATAGGGAGAGGTTGTTGAGTAGGCTAGGGCAGATGGAGCATGTTGGTCGGCATGGGCAAGTTGGGCCGAAAGGCCTGTTTCCATGCTTTATGACTCTATGGGGTAATAAGAGGTTAGAATTAAGTTGAGAGCCATTCTGTTATTATCAACTAAAGTTTAAAATGAAAAAACTTTGCATAAAGGAAATTACATTAAAAGTGATACTAATCTAGTCATTCTTGTTGATATTTATTTGGCTCTTTTATTTTTCAAGTGATCCTTTCAATGTATTAAAAAAATGGGATGGTCTGGATCAGAAAATGGGAAATTAAATAATGGCAGATGTGTTTAATTCTTCACATTAGTCTTCATGAAGAGGGACTCTGGGTTCAGATGTTGCTAAACTGCCTCAAGAATCCGCAAACATATGTCAAGATAAGTAAAACATATGCTGTGAAAAAACTCAAATCATTAAAGATGTGCATGGCACCTGGACCAGATGGGCTCTACCCTGTAGTCCAAGTGCAAATGAAGCACTTATTTAGAGTGGCTTTGGAATCAACCTTTTATATATTTTAACTCTCTTCAGCATTTATGGGATGGCACAGATTAGGCAGTACTTATTGAGAAAGCGAATGGTATGTTGACATTCATAGCAAGGGGATTTGAGTATAGGAGCAGGGAGGTTCTGCTGCAGTTGTACAGGGCATTGGTGAGACCACACCTGGAGTATTGCGTACAGTTTTGGTCTCCTAATCTGAGGAAAGACATTCTTGCCATAGAGGGAGTACAGAGAAGGTTCACCAGATTGATTCCTGGGATGGCAGGACTTTCATATGAAGAAAGATTGGATAGACTCGGCTTGTACTCGCTGGAATTTAGAAGATTGAGGGGAGATCTTATAGAAACTTACAAAATTCTTAAGGAGTTGGACAGGCTAGATGCAGGAAGATTGTTCCCGATGTTGGGGAAATCCATAACAAGGGGTCATAGTTTAAGGATAAGGGGGAAGTCTTTTAGGACCGAGATGAGAAAGTTTTTTTTCACACAGAGTGGTGAATCTGTGGAATTCTCTGCCACTGAAGGTAGTTGAGGCCAGTTCATTGGCTATATTTAAGAGGGAGTTAGATGTGGCCCTTGTGGCTAAAGGGATCAGGGGGTATGGAGAGAAGGCAGGTATGGGATACTGAGTAGGATGATCAGCCATGATCATATTGAATGGCGGTGCAAGCTCGAAGGGCCGAATGGCCTGCTCCTGCACCTATTTTCTATGTTTCTATGTTTCTATCTCGGTTGCCCTTGAGAACCTGCCTTCTTAAACAGCTGTGGACAGTATAGTGAACATTTAGATGGCGCAAAGATAGGTGGAGGGGGCAGGTAGTGCAGATAAAGCAGGGACTCTACAGATGGACTTGGACAGGTTGGGAGAGCGGGCAAAGAAGTGGTAGATAGAATGCAACATAACAAAGTGTGGAGTCATGCATTTTGATGGTGTAGACTATTTTCTAAATGGGAAGAGAATTCAGATATCAGAGGCACAAAGGGACCTGGGAGTGTTGGTGCAGGACTCCCAAAAAGTTAATTTGCATGCCGAATAAAGTAAGGAAGGCAATGCAATGCTGGCATTTATTTTGAGAGGACTAGAATATAAAGACAGGGATTAAAAAAAGAGGCTATGGGGAGAAGGCAGGAGAATAGGGTTGAGAGGGAATAATAGATCAGCCATCTATTGGTGAAGTAGACTTGATGGGCCGAATGGCCTAATTCTGCTCCTATAACTAATGAGCTTATGAACATACATTGGATGGGATTCCTAGGCTTTCTCCCCAATGGTAATGAAGGAAGAGTCATATGAATGCAAGTCAGAATGGTGTGTGATCTTGTGTTCCCTAACATCTGATGCCTCTGTTCTTCTGGGTGATCTCATAAGGCGATAAGTGATAGGAGCAGAATTAGACCATCTATCTCTCCTTCCTAGCCCCATTCTCCTGCCTTCTCCCCATAACCCCTGACACCCATACTAAACAAAAATCTATCTCTGCCTTAAAAAATATCCATTGACGGCCTCCACAGCCTTCTGTGGCAACAAATTCCACAGATTCACCACCCTCTGACTAAAGAAATTCCTCCTCATCTCCTTCCTAAAGGAACACCCACCTCCAGTTTAAATTCCATTTGGAATATTTTGGAGGACCAAGAACCAAGAACCAAGAACATACTTTAATTCTGAGGCTATGATCTCTGATCCTAGACTCTCCCACTAGTGGAAACATCCTCTCCACATCTACTCTATCAAAGCCTTTCACTATTCAACTAGTCTTGGTCAAAGAGTTGAGAATGGGAAACCCTATTGAGTTTGTGCAACATATTTCAGGCCAAAGGTTTATAGCCATAAGCTACACCTTTGGCTCTATATTTGCCAAATCATATAATTGTGCCTCGTAGCCAAAGTTGCACATTATAGCCTGGCATATTAATTGATTGATTAATTGATTAATTGATTGATACTTTATTATCACCTGTGACGCGTCAGTGAAATTCTTTGTTTCGCATACCATACACAAAGTTTGCTAAGGATTGCCACATATAGGCCGTCGACAAAGTTACAGTCTAGTCCTGAATAGTCGCCTTTCGTTCTCTCGGTGCCCCCCCCCACCCCCCCCCACGCCGGGTCCCTCATTGTTCTCGGCAGCTTCCTCCCCCCCTTCCCCCACACTGGGTCCCACTTTGTTCTCAGTGGCATGCCCTTGAATGTTGGGATAATCGACAAGATACTGCAGGCAGTGTGACTATATCGAGCTGTTTCAGTGTTATAGTCTATATGAATAGAGCTTCATTTGATGTTTGGTTAGGAATGGCAGCGCTATGCTGGACTGTATGTAAGAAAAGAAGTTCACTGTGTGTCTGCGCGTGCGACAAATAAAAGCACCATCGACCAGTGACTATTGACAGGCCTGTTTCCACGCTGTATGACTCAATAACTAAAATCAAATTTTAGTTTGCTGGTCTTCTGAGATCAAAATTGAGATTCACAGGCTTTATCAACTTTTAGAATCTGTTGTGGCTCAATAACACGATGCTTCCCAAAGTGTAAAACTCTTCAAGCTTGTGATTGAGAGGAATCTTTTAAGTAGTACAGTGGCGCAGTGGTACAGTTGCTGCCATACAGTGCTTGCAGCACTGGAGACTCGGGTTCGATCCCGACTATGGGTGCTGTCTGTACTGAGTTTGTATGTGGGTTTTCTCCGAGATCCTCGGTTTCCTCCCACACTCCAAAGACGTACAGATATGTAGGTAAATTGACTTGGTATAAATGTAAAATTGTCCCTAATTTGTGTAGGACAGTGTTAATGTGTGGGGATCGCTGGTTGGCGCGGACTTCGGTGGGCTGAAGGGACGGTTTTTGCTCTGTATCTCTAAGACTTAAAACTGAAACCCAGAGACCACAGAGGATTTTCAAATATCTGTGCATTGGCTTCAAATAAAACAGACATGCTGAGAACATTCGGTAGACTGGAGAGGCTTCAAAGAGAAAAACCATATTTGATGCACAATCTATCTACCTTCTGCCTGTAGATTCACGGAGAACCACTGGTGATGTTCTCCTCTCTGATTTCCACTCCTTTGTATTGCAGTGTTCCGCAGCTTCATGCCGATCCATCTGATCTCCCATTCCTTGCAACATCCACCTGACTGCAAAACCAAGTTGCTGAAAGCGCTGCTTGAATTAACAAAACTAAATGGGTTGAAATGAAAGGAAGTCTACCGTTACTGCTGTCACCCATGTTGGGTTTACCATGAGTTTCGAGACAAGGCGTAAGTAACCTGATCTGGGGGACAAGAAGCTCCTCACATCTGGCCCCTCAGGTTTATGCTGGGCTCAGTAGCGTGACCCTGTCAACTTGACCTGCAAAGGTAAAGGCAACTCAATGGTTCTACACAGGGGTCTGACATGAGTTTGACGATTTATAATATCAAGTGCTGGTGAGTTATTGAAGGTGAGTTATTTTTTCTCTCTTTTCTTCTGGTGTTTCAGATTATATTTGTTTTCTCCTACGTATATCTTCCCCAGATACTTTTAGTTGTTCCCGGACCTTTATCGCCCTCCTTCAAGCAGCACCATCATCACTTGTGATATTTAATCCGTTTTGGTTTCCCCAATGTCATGCATCTTCCCTTTTATTCACACATACACACAAGCACAAGCACACACACACACAAACACACACACACACACACACACACACACACACACACACACACACACACACACACACACACACACACACACACACACACACACACACACACACACACACACACACACACACACACACACACACACACACACACACACACACACACACACACACACACACACACACACACACACCTCTTGGGATCAGCCAATCTTCCCTGTCCCGCCTGCAACTGGTCCAAAACGCCGCAGCGAGACTCCTGACGGGTACCCGTAAAAGGGACCACATCACCCCGATTCTGGCCTCTCTCCACTGGCTCCCTGTACGGTACAGAATCAACTTCAAGCTCCTCCTATTCACGTATAAAGCCCTAAATGGACACTCCCCCCCCACATCAAAATTCTTCTAACCCCCCTCTCTAACTCCAGGTCCCTCAGGTCGGCCGACTTGGGGCTACTCACTATCCCGCGGTCTAGGCTTAAGCTCAGGGGTGACCGCGCTTTTGCGGTTGCAGCTCCTAGCCTGTGGAACAGCATCCCTCTCCCCATCAGAACTGCCCCCTCCATCGACTCCTTTAAGTCCAGGCTCAAAACCTATTTCTACTCCCTAGCGTTTGAGGCTCATTGAGGAGGCACTGTGAACTGTTTGCGTGCTACTGTATGTTTCATTTTTTTTCCATTGGAACCTAATCAGATGTACAGCACTTTGGTCAACGTGGGTTGTTTTTAAATGTGCTATACAAATAAAATTGACTTGACTTGACTTGACCTCAAATTTCTTTGCAAATGTAAACGTTTTTTTCTAAGTTACCCGGTTCTGAAGAAATGTCATCCACCTAAAATGTCAATTCCATTTTTCTTCTCTGCCGATGCTCCTTATTCCCAGTGTATTCTGCTTTCGTTAAACAAAGCACGGAATTAAATAGTTAAAGAAAAGTGGTTTTCACCAAAAGTCTAATTCTTCGCAAAAGTATTAAGCAATTACTATTCGGGAGATTTTGTCTCAATCTTGACATATGTCAGTGCACAAATTAAATAATTTACTAATTCGGAAGTGACTTTCTTTTCAGGTGAACACTTTGAATTCTGAGTAAGTTAAGTTGCACCAGAGTGTTATATTCCTTCATACATCAGCACGTTTGGGCAAGGGTCTCAACAAAGGAGAAATGGTCCTTGTGCTCTGTGATCGTGGCATACTTTTATTAATATTCTTTTTTGTACCAGCCTGGTAGACCCAAGCGTTGCATTATTTAGCAGGGAAATTTCACAGGTCCTTTGTGCTCCCCGATGTTTTAATTACAGAGGAGAGAGATGGAGTGATTCTGACCATATGTCTCAATTCTACATAAATAAATACTGTCACAGGCCCGCTGTAATCTGCTGACGCTGTCATAGATCCCAGTGACACTAAAACTGTCAGCCTTAATAACCATCTTCAATCCTTCGATGAGCATGGTAATTCAGGAAATGCCAAGACTGATATTCCGTGAAAATATTCAATCCAGAAACAATTAAGTTCACATTGATATAAAATGGCTCCTTCAGGAATTAGAAGCTCAATAGAATTAGGCAATGACTCCAGATGAATGTAAATAGTTGAAGAGATAGGAATGGTATATTTTCCAACTGTGGCTTCAAGCACCCGAGGGGAAGGGAGTCTGAGTAATTAGCTTGTGGATGTTTGTGTGTGTTTGTTGATCCGGATAAAAGAAGCTGGGATCCCAGCACATACACCGGGGGCTCTCAGAGTCATGGATATAGTGACTGAAGCTTACTGTGCGCTGCAAGAAATGAACTAAATGGTACATCACCTCTCTTAGTTGAGTTTCTTGTCACGTGTACTGAGATCCAGTGAAAAGCTTTTCCCTGTACCTCTCAGTACATGTGACAATAAACTCAACTAAGAGACGTGATGTACCATTTACTTCAATTCTTGCAGCGCACTGACGTGTTTTTCACTGTACCTCTCTCTGTACAGGTGACAACAAACTAAACTAACAAACTAACTTCACACAGATCACTCAGTCCCACACCTGACAAACTTCTGTAGAGTTTCTTGAACATATATACACTCCCTGCCGCCACAGGTATGTTCCAACCGAAGAACATTTTTTTTAGGATTTCAAAGATAGACACAAAATGCTGGAGTAACTCAATGTGACAGGTAGCATCGCGGGGAGAAGGAATGGGTGATGTTTCGGATCAAATCCCTTGTTCAGTCCATTTTTCAAACTTGGTTATCCAATTCGGCTCATGTGTTGCTCTAATGCTACATGTGGAATTATTTTTCTTCAACAAGTTAATGGCACTGACTCCTGATTGAGCAAAGCCTTGATTTTAAGATACTCATTCCTATCTTCATATCAGGCCATGGCCTCATTTCTTCCTTTTCTAGTCCTACAAATTTCAATATCCTCCAATTCTGAATTCCTAATTCTCGCTTGACCGGCAGAGACATTGTGGGGCCGAAGGGCCTGTTCTTGTGCTGTACTGTTCTATGTTCTATGTTCTATATCCTATGTTCTATGTTCTATGGTCTATGGTCTATGTTCACTCTGTCATCACTACATTATTAGCAGGAAAATAACTGCAGGTGCTGGTTCAAATTGAAGGTAGACACAAAACTGACCAGTGGTGCTTGGTAGTTGATTTCACATGGGAATTGAGAAGAAAGGGCGCGACTAGCCATGACAACTCCTGGCAGGCAGACTTTGGCATGTTCCTTAACCCCAGGGAGTAAGCACATGCTAGCCATGCCATCCCGCAGCGCTCCCACCACAAATTTATTTGCATCAAAAGCTTTCAAGTATTTGCATTCTTCGTCCAAATGCACTTCATAATCAAAAAGTACAGGTGCTTCGTAAAAATACACAAAGACAATGAGTCATTGTTGACTGGGAAGCTAGTCGGGCATTGAAAATCCAGGCACACATTTTACATGATTTGTTGGCTTGTAGTTGTAAATGGTTGGCAAAGTCTGTACAGAGTCTGTCTGGGTTTCCAGTACTACTTTCCAGAGGAGAAGAACCAGTGGCGAGATCGAGAAGTCAAATAATAACAGCATAAACTCTCAATAATTAAAAAATTGGAAAGGTAGACAACAATCAGTTTTCACTCTCTGGATTGCAGTTTCTTATTAGTTCATTGGCAAGAAAATGATACAATTCCTCAATAGATAAATCTGACTAGAGCTGATTTTGCTTCAAGCCCCTGAACCTTTAGGAAAGATATTTGCGAATGAACAATGGTTCTGAGCACCAGCAAAGTCTGAAGGAGGGCTCCGACCCAAAACCAGCAAATACCCGTACACTAATTCTATCCTGCACACGAGGGACAATTTACAGAGGCCAATTAAATGACAAACCTGCATGTCTTCGGAATGTTGTCAATTTTTATCGAAGCCAAACTTACAAACCTGTACGTTTCTGGACTGTGGGGAAAACTGAAGCACCTGGAGAAAATCCAGGCGGTCACAGGAAGACCGTACAAACTCCATACAAACAGCACCTGTGGTCAGGGTTGAACTCGGGTCTCCGGCGCTGTAAGGCAGTAACTCTACCGCTGCGCCACTGTGCCGCCCACCTTGGTAATGTGCTGATGTGCTGAGCGTGATGCGCATTCTATAAAATGCACCTACAACAAACAGCCAGCTTCCCATCTTTGCCCGCACTCCGGAAGAAAGAAAAGAATGCAAAGTTATCTAAATGGGGAGCAGATGTTTCTTGTTTGATTGAGAGCATGCAGGTAATAACAGGACTATGATGTTACATTACAGTTAGTCAGAGAACAGCTGCTTTCCAGAAGTGACAGATTCAGATCTATCTGCTACCCTTCCTGAGGGAAATGATCTCTGGGTTATTTCGTAAATTCCATCAAACGTAGCACATTACTGATGCAACAATTACAGACTTTTACACTCAATTAATTGTGCCCAGTAAGAGTGTACAACTGGATAGGCTTCCAATGGAACCCGATGCACAATGTAATTGTGTGCTGTGCTCCCATTAACTCGTGTAATTTGCCTTTTACAGCTACTCGAAGAGTTAGACTGATTATTTGATTGCAATTTTTTTTTGATGAACTGTTTCTGTGTTTAATTGCATGAAACATGTTTTCCCTCCATTTCTTTCAGTGCATCTTTTGGATTTTTACTGTTGTTGCTTTATTCTTTTCTTTTAAGTCGCTCCACTTGTCCCGTAACTCCTGTTCTGAAAATTGGTGGGTGCACAGGGTGTGATGATTCAGTCATCTGATGCCAGGTTCTTGACTAAACTCAGAGGAACAATCGTGCTGGATAAATGCTGATAAATGTTGAGTTTGACCTTTTCAATCGCCGATGAGAGGGAACCTCATTAATACTTGCCGCATAGTGAAAGGCCTGGATAGACTGGATGCAGAGAGGATGTTTCCACCAGTGGAAGAGACTAGGACCAGAGGCCGTAGCCTCAGAATTCAAGGACGTACCTTTAGGAAGGAGATGATGGGGAATTCCTTTCGTCAGAGGGTGGTGAATCTGTGGAATTCATTGCCATAGATGGCTGTGGAGGCCGTCAATGGATATATTTAGGCAGAGATTGATAGATTCTTGATCATCAAATGGGTGTCAGGGGTTAAGGCAGGAGAATGGGGTTGAGAGGGAAAGATAGATCGATTAGACATGATTGAAACACGTTGCAGACTTGATGGGACAAATGGCATAATTCTGCTACAACAACATGAACTTATTAAAACTAGAGATGTTGCCAAACACTAAATAGATGGGGAAAGGTGGCCAATTGGAATGGTAAGATAGGTAGGGCAACATATTAGCTACCATATCTTCCTATTTTTCACCTTGCCTCAAGATGGCTGAATTTGGGAACCCTTGTATTTTAAATATCCAGCAGGCTTGTGTATAACTCCAAAAATGACTGAGTTTGAAAGGTATTTCCATTGTTAGAATCCATGCTGGCAGAGTTGACCTTATATATACTTTGATTGGATCAAGTATCAAGAGTGTCATATGTGCCGAAGCGGAACAATGAAATTCTTATCTGTGGATATTACTGCCAATACTTGCATTGGTTAGAGACATATAGCATGGAAACAGGCCCTTCGGCCCAACTTGCCCATGCTGACCAAGATGCCCAATCTAGACTAGTCTCACCTGTCTGCATTTGGCCCATATCCCTCTAATTCTTTCCTATCCATTTCCCTGTCAAACCTCTTTTAAATATTGTTATAGTGCCTGCCCCCAATGGCCTCCTCCAACAGCTCGTTCCATATTCCCATCATCCTCTGTGTGAAAATGTTGCCCCTCAGGTTCCTGTTCAATCTTTCCCTTCTCACCTTAAACTTATGCCTTCTGGTTTTTGATTCCCTCACTTCAGGGGAATAGACTGTGCATTGACTCCATATGTATTCCCCTCCTGATTTTATACACCTCCATAAGATCTCCTTTCAGCCATCTCTGATCCAAGAAATAAAGTCCTAGCCTGTCCAACCTTTCCCTATAGCTTAGGCCTGGCAACATCCTCGTAAATCTTATCTATACACTTTCCAAGACAAAGTGCTGGAGTAACTCAACAGGTTAGACAGCATCTCTGGAGAACATGGATGGGTGGGGTTGTGGGTTGAGAACCTTCTTCACACTGATTGTATTGTGGGGGAGGGGGGGGGGGAAGGGAAGATATCTGGAAGAGAGGAAAAACAGGACAGGGTGAAAAAGGGTCTCAATCCGAGACATCACCTATTCTTGTTCTCTAGGGATACTGCTTGACCAGCTGAGTTATTCCTGCATTTTGGGTCCATTTACGTGCAGGACAAACATCTATCCACGTTCTCCAGATGTGTTGCCTGGTCCACTGAGTTACTCCAGCACTTTGTGTCTTCTTTTGTTAACCAGCATCTGCAATTTCTGCACACTTTCTCATCTTAATGACGTCCTTCCTATACCAGTGTGACCAAAAGTTGTCCACCCTTAATTTTTCCCTGTGGAAGCAGTTGAGAGTTAACTATATGATTAGGTCTGCTTTCACATCTAGTCCAAAACCGAGATGGTTGGAAGCTTTCCTACAATGAAAGCTATTAATGAACCAGATGAAGGTTTTTTACGATAATTTTATTGTTTCATGGTAACCATTATAGGAACAAGCCTTTTAAAAAAAAAAAAGTTAGTTTATTGCTTGCAATTAATTTCTCAGCTGCCCTGCAGAGATTCAAATTCTGAATCAATGACCCAAAATTCTGGATGTGGTCATTATAGCTAATTAATTCACTAACGCCAAATGGAAGGTACAAAGCCAGATTTGGTTAGAGGAGCAAAACGCAAAGTGCCGAGTAGCTCAGCAGGTCAGGCAGCATCTGTGGAGGGAATGGATACGTAACGTTTTGGGTCGGTATCTTAAAAATCCAGCAAGCCAACAAGTAGTCTGAAAAAAGGTTCCTGACCCAAACCATCGCCTGTCCATGCCCTCCAAACATGTTACCTGAACCGCTGAGTTGTTCCAGCCTTTTGTGTTTTGCTCAAGATTCCAGCATCTGCTGTTCCTAGAGTCCGTGACAACCAGCGATCACCCCTACACATGTTCTATGTTATTCATATCATATCATATCATATATATACAGCCGGAAACAGGCCTTTTCGGCCCTCCAAGTCCGTGCCGTCCAGCGATCCCCATACATTAACACTATCCTACACCCACTAGGGACAATTTTTTTTTTTTACATATACCCAGCCAATTAACCTACATACCTGTACGTCTTTGGAGTGTGGGAGGAAACCGAAGATCTCGGAGAAAACCCACGCAGGTCATGGGGAGAACGCACAAACTCCTTACAGTGCAGCACCCGTAGTCAGGATCGAACCTGAGTCTCCGGCGCTGCATTCGCTGTAAAGCAGCAACTCTACCGCTGCGCTACCGTGCCGCCCTATGTTATTCCTATGTTAACCTATGCACTAGGGGCAATTTACAGAAGCCCATTAACCTACAAACCTGCACGTCTTTGGAATGTTGAAGGAAACTGCAGCACCTGGTGAAAGCCCATGCGGCTCACAGAGAGAACGTACAAACTTCGGCACGGTGGCTCAGCAGTAGAGTTGCTGCCTTACAGCGAATGCTCAGGTTGGATCCTGACTACGGGCGCCGTCTGTACGGAGTTTGTACGTTCTCCCCGTGACCTGCGTGGGTTTTCTCCGAGATCTTCGGTTTCCTCCCACACTCCAAAGGCGTACAGGTATGTAGGTTCAATCCTGACCTCGGGTCTGTCTGTGCAGAGTTTGCATGTTCTCCCTGTGACCGCATGAGTTTCCTCTGGGTGCTCTCCCGCATCTCCCACAAAGACTTGAGATTTTAGAGAAACAGACGTGGAAACAGGCCCTTCAACCCATCGGGTCCGCACCGATCAGCGATCACCCTGTACACTAGCACCATCCGACACACCAGGGACAATTTACAATTTACAGAAGCCAATTAACATACAAACATGTATGTCTTTGGTGGGTGTGTGGGAAGAAACCAGAGCACGCAGGGCGGCACGGTGGCGCAGCGGTAGAGTTGCTGCCTTACAGCGAATGCAGCGCCGGAGACTCAGGTTCGATCCTGACTACGGGCGCCGTCTGTACGGAGTTTGTACGTTCTCCCCGTGACCTGCGTGGGTTTTCTCCGAGATCTTCGGTTTCCTCCCACACCCCAAAGACGTACAGGTATGTAGGTTAATTGGCTGGGGATATGTAAAAATTGTCCCTAGTGTGTGTAGGATAGTGTTAATGTGCGGGGATCGCTGGGCGGCGTGGACTCAGTGGGCCGAAGGGCCTGTTTCCGCGCTGTATCCCAAAATTTAGAATAAATAAATAAAAATTAAAACTCCATACAGACAGCACCCTTGGTCAGGATCGAACATGGGTTTCTGGCGCTGTAAGGCAGCAACTCTACCACTGCGCCACTGTTCTGCCAAGTTATTCTAACCATGGTCAGGTCAGGTTTTCACTTTATACCCAAAATTCTCTTTATCCCACTATAAGTATTGTCATGATATTTAATACCGTTACTATTTTTGTCTCAATGCCCTTCCAAGCACTTTCCTTTCAATACATTTTCCATTTTTGCTGTTCATTTAGTGAGAGAACAATGGAGTAAACATGAGGAAATGTAAGTGCAACAACAGCTGCCCCTATTTCTATAGCACCTGCAGTGACGCAAAGTGTCCACAGGGGCTTCACCATGTGTTATCAAATATGAATTGAGGGTGGCTTAGAATTGATGGTGGTGTAGTGATGGAGGTATTGCATTACAGTGCCAGAGACCCGAGTTCGATTCTGACTAAGGGTGCTTGTCTGTACGGTGTTTGTATGTTCTCCCCGTGACCTGCGTGGGTTTTCTCCGGGTGCTCCAGTTTCCTCCCACACTCCAAAGGACGTGCAGGTTTGTAGGTTAATTGGCTTGGTACAAATGTAAAATTGTCCCTAGTGTGTGTAGGGTAGTATTAATGGGGGGGATCGCTGGTCGGTGGGCTGAAGGGCCTGTTTCCGTGCTGTGTCTCTAAACTAAACTAAATTGATGCTGGACCCAATAGGAGAAATTGGGGCAGACGACCAAATGTTGATCAAAGGGTAAGGTTTTATGGAACATCTTAATGGTGCAAAGAGGCAGTGAACTAGAAAGGTTTAGCTTGGAAATTCCAGAACTCAGGGCCTTGGAAGCTGTCAGTGGTGATTTGATTAGACTTCTGATTCCTAGATTTCTCTGGCATGCGACCACCATGTAGAGGAGCTTTCAGAGGTGGTATTGAGAACCTCAAGCTTATGCTTCAGGAGCAGAAAGAGACCCTGTGTTAGTTGCAAATGGACCATACCTCTTCATAATCCACCTGTCCTCTCTGGTAACCAACTATCCTGCAGTTCATACCTACTCTCCTCAAAACACACAAACCCAGAGTGATCATCAAGCTGGATGGACTGCCCAAGAAGAAGATTACATTTGGGAAGTATCAAGAACAGAATTTAGTTGGGTTTAGTTTAGTTTAGACATACAGTATGGAAACAGGCCCACTGGGTTCACGTTAACCATCAATCACACTAGTTCAATGTTATCCCAGTTTCTCATCTACTCCCAACACATTAGGGGCAATTTATTTTATAAACTGAGGACAATTGACTGACAAACTCGCACATCAGAAACCCGCGTGGTCACCGGGAGAACATGCAAGCTCCACACAGACAGCATCCGAGTTCAGGATCGAACTGGGGTCTCGGGCGCTGTGAGGCAGCAGCTCTACCAGCTGCACCACTTCCCGCCCTTAGGTATGGTAGGGATACTTAAAAAGAGACTAAGGGTCTCGACCCGAAACGTCACCCATGCCTTCTCTCCAGAGATGCTGCCAGTTTCGCTGAGTTACTCCAGCTTTTTGTGTCTATCTAGGGATACTTAAATCTCTGAGCTGCAGGTTACAGAGAATCGGGTAGGGACGGACTAGGAAGTGTGAGAATTGTAAAATCAAGTCCTTGTAAGCCATTTTCTATCACTGCAGTAAGACGTCACACCAGTAAAAACCATAACAAATGTAAAACAGTGGAGGAGTCACAAGCAGAGTTCTGTTTCAATCTTTCCTGACTGATACTCACTGTCCATGGCTGTTACCCTGGTGTTCAGTTCTTTTTGTGGAATGGAAAAGCACATTTGACACAAATTTCTTTATTCATTAAATTAAATGTTTTGTGGTTGTTTGCACTTATGGAGCTTTTACCTCACAATATTCATCACCATGAATTTACAGGAAATAATTACCTAACAATCATTTTTAATGGCAGCTAAATCGCTTCACATTCAGAAGGCTCGGAGGAAATTACTCTTAGGCAATCGGCTGTTGCGGAGAAATGTTAATGAGCTGATTTGTGAGAGGTTGGTTCACTGAAGACTGGGAATGAACGAACATTTTTTCTAAGTTCTTTATTTCACCCTTGAAGGTGAGATTTTGGGTAATGATTCGACAGCACAGCTTAAACCCTCTACTGTACTGTCACTCCGTGAGGATTAGCATACGCGTGAAATGGATGACAATTTTCATGAATGTCACGAACAAGACCTTAATGGTGCATTCAGCAAGAGTATTCCTTAAAGCTGGTGGTCACAACTCCACCTATCTAGGCTTTCTCCTAAACCTTTCTGCCTCTCCTTCCGTCTCTTAGCACCTGATTTTTCCACCAAAACCTTGACCCTTACGTATTCTGGCGGTCAATTGTATTTTTGTTTTCTTGTGATGCTCCTGTGAGATGCCTTCTAATGTTTTACAACATTAAAGATGCTATGCAAATTCATGTAAAGATTGTTCCCATAACCCTGAGTGGAAACTAAAAGGCATGTTACCTGCAAACTATTAGGAGAGGGCATCCAATACTCTGGCCAATAATGGATTAAAAGTCAGAAGTCCAATAGTTTCTGCTGTTGTAATTCCTCGATAAAAAATTGAGTGTGACAGTTGCTTAGTTTAGATTACAGATACAGCAGAGAAACCGGCCCTTCGTCCCACCGAATCCACACCGACCTGCAATCGCACACTATCCTAAACACTGGTTTACAAATGTCACTGAAGCCAATTAACCTACAAACCTGCACGTCTTTGGAGCGTGGGCGGAAACTGGAGCACCCGGGGAAAACCCACGCGGTCACAGGGAGAACGTACAAACTCAGCACAGGCAATATCCATAGTCAGGATCGAACCAGGGTCTCACCCATTTCTCAGCCATTTTGTTTATGGTGGGTGTCTGGAGCGTGCTGCTCGGGATGGTGGTGGAGGCAAATATGATAGTGGCATTTAAGAGGCTTTGGATTGGCACATGTATACGCAGGGAATGGATCAGGTGCAGGCAGAAGAGATTACTTTAATTTGAAATCATGTTCAGCCCGGATATTGTGGATTGAAGGGCCTGTTTCTCTGCAGTATTGTTCCATATTATATGTTTGGTTGGATGCCCTAGTATGTAAGTCAATGTTTATAAGTCACAGGAGCAGATTTAGGTCATTTGGCGCACTCCGCCATTCAATCATGGCTATCTATCTTTCCCTCTCAACCCCTTTCCTCTGCCTCATCACCATAACCTATGACACCCTGACTAATCAAGAACCTGTCAATTTCTGCTTTAAATAATGCCCAATGACTTGGCCTCCACAGCTGTCTGTAGCAATGAATTCCACAAATTCACTCCCTCTGATTTAAGAAGTTCCTCCTCATCTCCTTTCTAAAAGTACCTCCTTTTATTTTGAGGCTATGCCCTCTGGTCCTAGACTCTCCTACTAATGGAAATATCCTCTCCACGTTCACTCTATCCAGGCCTATTCGGTAAGTATAATGAAGTCTCCCCTCATCTTTCCAAACTCCAGCGAGTACAGGCCCAGGGCCGTCAAACGCTCATCGTACGTGACTTATGCACCTTCAGCTTCCCAAGCACACATCGATTTATTCACAAAATGCTGGAGTAACTCAGCAGGTCAGGCAGCATCTCGGGAGAGAAGGAATGGGTGACGTTTCGGGTCGAGACCCTTCTTCTTCCCAAGCACACATAGCAGCTCCACTAAATTCTGGCCCCTGACTCTCTTGAATTTCTGGCACATTGCTGGTGTCTCCCGCTGTGAAGACTGGCACAAAAAAATATTCAGTTCATCTGCCATTTCTTTATTCCCCGTTACTACTCGTCCAGCGTCAATTTCCAGCGGTCCAATGTTATTAAACTTTGTTTAAAACTGCTCTGTTCTTCTGTGTTAAACATGCAATATGAATCATATTACTCATGCAGTAGAGATTGATATACATTATGGCTAAGTTTGATCCTGCTCCTTACTCAGGAAATTTCCGAAAAGTTAGGAATTGGAATCTACACTTCCTTAGTACTTTGGCTAAGATGAACCAACACCCCTCAGACCAGATGATAGAATAGGTGTGAGAAAGCACATGGAGTTAAACGGCATGGAAACATGACCTTCACTCCACCAGGTCTGCCTTGACCATCAATCACCCATTTACACTAGTGCTACAAAATTTTTATTCTCAACGAGACCAAGTTGGGCCCAAACCTCTCCTGCATTGGTGCAGCACCCTCTCCTCCCCCCCCCCCCCCTCCTCCCCTTCCTCCCCTCTCCCTCTCCCTCCCCTCCTCCCTCCCTCCCCCTTCCCCTCCCCGCCACTCCCCCTTATCCTCCCTCCTCCCCCTTCACTCCCTCCAACCCCCCTCCCTCCCTCCCTAGGAGATAGATTTAAACATTAAAATGTGAATAACTTTAAAAATATAACACCAATTTCAATGAAACCTTCCATTAGCACCAAAGGGACGATGGTGAGTAAGGTGGACCTAAAATTGTCATGCTATCGTGTACCGTTTTGGCTGTAGTTCAGGAACAAACAAACAAACGAGAGTTTTAGTATATAGATGGTTCAATGGTTCAATGGTACGTTATTGTCACTGGTACCGAGGTCCAGTGAAATTCATTTAAGTAGACAGATCAATGCAAGTATCATGATATATAGATATAATCATGATATAATCAGTCTGAAGAAGGGTCTCGGCCCGAAACGTCACCCATTCCTTCTCTCCTGAGATGCTGCCTGACCTGCTGAGTTACTCCAGCATTTTGTGACATAAATACCTTCATGATATATAGATATCTCTTAACTAAGTAAATCACATTTAGTACAAGAGTGTAGCAGTAGTGCACTGAGACAGTAGACAGTCGCCAGTTTTTGGCATCATTTTCAAGTCTCAATTGTTATAAGTGCAGGGTACGGTTCCTAACCTTGAAGGCCTGTTATCCTGGAAGCGTTGCAGGGTCAGTCTGGCCAAGTGTGGCCGTTGGTGTTCTCCACATTCCCACCAATTCCCCCAGATTCTGAACCTCTATTCAAAGTTCAAAAGCACTTTATTTGTCCCCGTGGGGCAATTTACAAAGGCACGTAGAGTAGTACAAAAACTATTGGGGGGGTGGGATTAGCAGGGTGTGCAGCGGGACAGGGGTGGTTAGGAGTTGAGGAGCTGAACAGCCTTGGGGACGAAGGTTGTCCTTCTCCTCTATGTCCCACAGCCTGGGCAGCGAAGCCGGCGTCCTGAGGAGAGCCCCTCAAACAGGACATGTGAGGGGTCCTGTAAAATCCTGCCAGCTGACCTTAGCATCTGCTGGTCGCATAGGGTGGAGAGGGCTCTGACAGGGAGTCCAATAATTTTGGAACAGACTTTGGCTGTGCTCTGCAGGCGGTTTCTGTTCTGAAGGCTGGTGGAGTGGAACCAGCAGATGAAGGAGAACGTGATGATGATCTCAATGATGGAGTAGTAAAACGTTATGAGGATGTCCTTGCTGACCCCAAAGGAGTTGAGCTTCCTCAGGAGATACAGCTTCCTCAGGAGATGCAGTCCATGAGCAATTTACCCACCAACCCATAATACGCCTGTGAAACTGGAGCCTCTGGAGGAATCCAAAATGCCATAGGGACAAGATGGGAACTCCACATAGCATTATAAGTCCATGCTTCCCAGAATTACAACTGTGGCTTTGTCCCTCATTGAGAGATACGGAAGAAGTCCACAGCACACTAACATTGAACACACACTGAGTGGAAATTTAAAAATGACTGGCTACAATCGACTAAAAGTTGTGCTAGTGAAAGGCAACGAAGCCATGAATAGTTCAGAAACATTTCTATTCTCAGTCACTCAATGCCACTGGGGCATTTTATTTTTTCCCTTTGCCGAGTTCCAACATTTGGCTTTTATTTCCTTGCAATTTGCTGGTGCATTTTAGAGATAGTCAGAATTAACATATGTACAGATTAAATTCTCTGCGAGGAAATCACATTTACTGGCCGAGTCTTTACAGCGTGATCCCTCATTTTGACTTCTGTGGTTTAATTAGAAAGAGATAATGTTTAACAAGATTTCCTGGAGGGAGAGGGGAAAAAAAAAGTGTTTCCCATGATGTACTGCACAAGCTTTGAACAATCTTCCTTTAACCAGTTCAGGCAGATTGCCTTTTTAGTGCAATGCTACCACCCTCGTTTCCCCTCTGCCGTGCTTTATATAATTTTAAACTGTGATCATAGAGATGAGGAGGAAATGAAACAGATTTGTCGTGTGGCATTCAGTGTGCCTTGTCTATATCTACATTCAGTTATTGACCATTTTAGGCTGTGACTCCAGGTTTTCTCACTTCAGTACTCCAACGAACATGGCGATGTATTTTGGAATTTCGCAGAAGCTGCAGGGCAGTAACTCTGCCTCTCCGCCACCTCTATCAGCATGTTTTTGCCTGGAAATTGTGGTATTAAAAGCATTGAATCTGCCAATTCTGGCCTGGTTTTCTAACCTGCCTAATTTCTCGCATAAAACTGACTCTGGGTGTGTCAGGTATGTTGAAGAACAAAATCACAGCTGGTAGAAAATTGTCCCACGGTGGCGCAGCGGTAGAGTTACTGCCCTACAGCGTCAGACACCCGGGCTCGATTCTGACTAGTGATGTTGTATGTGCGGAGTTTGTACTTTCTCCCTGTGACCACGTGGGCTTTCGCTGGTTTCCTCCCACATCCCAACGATGTGCGGGTTTGTCGGTTAATTGGCTTCTGTAAATTGTCCCTCGTGTGTCGGATAGAACTAGTGTACAGGTGATCGCTGTCAGTGCGGAGTCGGTGGGCCGAATGGTCTGTATCCACGTTGTATCTCCAAACTAAACTAAACATGTTTAAACACTTGCTACATGACTTCAAGTGATATCGCCACTTCCTGAAACAGCCATGCTTCAACAACTCTCTGTGAACTTTTACAAATTGTCTGATATCAACGTATCATTTTAAGGAAACTGAAGCTTATTTTAATTAGAGCCACTGCAACCAACCAAGAATGCTTAACCCAATGGGAATGAAACTAGAGGAAAATAATTGAGAAGGGTGTTCTGATATATCACTTAGCCTATTACCATTGCTATTCTATTTGTTGACAACGTTAGAATGGCATGCTGCAGAGGACAATTATCAGATCACATCCGCACATGGGGATGCTGTTGTTGTAACATCCACGCAAAATCACTGGCAATTCATGCAAAACTTTGCTGACACAGTTTTCACATTTGTCGACCAGTATTCGCTCAGATTCAGCAATATCAGTCACTTCAGTAATTGGCACAAGAGGGTAATCCACTTACTTAAATATATTTTACACCAGACTACCCTTCCAGTTCACAAACTAACCTATTCCAAAAATAGGCATAAAGTGCTGGATCAACTCAGCGGGTCAGGCAGCATCTCCGGAGAAAAAAGAAAGGTGACGTTTTGGGTCGGGACCCTTCTTCGCTTGTTTTGGGGTCGGGACCCTTCACTGAAGAAACGTTACCTATCCTTCTGGTCCGGAGATGCAATGCCTGCACCACCGAGTTACTCCAGCACCGTGTGTCTATCTTTGGCATAAACCAGCATCTGCAGTTCTTTATTTCTCAATTCCAAAAAATATCAGCTTTAAACTGCTCTTTTTTTTTTAACATTAAATACAAACATAAAATATACCGTAAAATAGTATAGCATTGGAACAGGCCATCTGTGCCAATTATGATGCCAATCTAAATTAATCCTATCTGCCTGCAAGTGAGCCATATTCCCCTCTTCCCTGCCATTTGCAAGTATCTGTCTAAATATCTCTTAAATGTTGCTATCATATCTGCTTCTAACAAACCCTCTGGCAATGTGTTTCAACTATCTACCACTCTTTTTCTCATCCTCTTTAAACTCTCACTTCAAGCATATGCCCTCGAGTATTTGACATTTTTACCCAGGGAAAATTATTCTGACAATCTACCCGATCTCTAAGTTATATATACCTCTGTCAGATCCTCCACCCCAGTTTCTAATACTCCAGGAAAAAATAATCCAGGTTTATCCAAGTTCTTCTGATAGCTAATATATTCAATTCTAGCAAATAACCTGGTGAACTTCTTCTGCATCCTCTCCAAAACCCTCTGCGTCCTTGTGTGCCGACCAGAACTACAAACCGACACTCCCACTGTGGACTAACCAAGGTTTTATATAGCCGTACCATGTCTTCTCAACTTTTACATTCAATCCCCCAGTTAATGAAGGCAAGCTTGCTGTATGCCTTGTTTATCAGCCTATCCACTTGAGTTGCCACTTTCAGGGAGCGTTGGTTCAATGGCTCAATGGTTCTTTTATTGTCACGTCTACCAAAGGAACAGTGAAATATATTGGTTGCATATAGATTGGTGTGATTATTGCCATACATATAGACAATCCCTGATTGAGTACCCTATGCATGGAAGTGGCTCACTCGGTCCGTATGCAATGGCGCCACGTTTTGGAGCCACTTTACACAGTCCAAGCTGTAGCTGGCCATAAAGGCCCGTTGCAGCCATCACATCATTCAGTTCGCCAGCGAGCCAGCCTTCTCCTCTCCGGGATTTCAGCCTTCGTGCCCCAGGGGGCACCTCCCATGGCCGACCTTGAAGGCACG
Source organism: Rhinoraja longicauda (assembly GCF_053455715.1). Taxonomy (NCBI): domain Eukaryota; kingdom Metazoa; phylum Chordata; class Chondrichthyes; order Rajiformes; family Arhynchobatidae; genus Rhinoraja; species Rhinoraja longicauda. The sequence continues at coordinate 11,855,048 of NC_135974.1, forward strand.
GAAGGTTAGAGCCTGCATCCCTCCAATTCTCCTCCTGGCCCTTTGTCCTGGGCCTTCCGATGTTGCTGACTCTCCTCCTTCCAGGTTCCAAGTTCCAGGTCTTCAGGGGCAAGTGGGAGCCTTGGACCCACTCCTGGCGAGCTCCACGGTTCCGCGGCCACCGTCCATCGGGGTTTAGCAACTGCCCGCACCGCCCTCCGAGAGCTTCCACCATGCGGCACTGTGCCTGTCATTGCCAGCGGCTCCTCGGGTCTTTGAGGACCAGCAGGGCTGGGTTCAGCAGCAGCTTCTGTCAACAGCACAGTGATGAAGCTGTCGAGCTGCTGCCTCACAGCACCAGATACCCGGGTTCAATCCTGACTGCGGGTGCTGTCTGTACAAAGTTTGTCCATCCCCTCTGTGACTGTGTGGTTTTCCTCCGGGTGTTCCGGTTTCCTCCCACATCCAAAAAACATGTAGGTTTGTAGGTTAATTTGCTTCTGTAAATTGTCGCTAGTGTGTCAGATAATGCTAGTGATTGCTGGTCGACATGGACTTGATGGGACAAAGGGCTTGTTTCAGCATTGTATCTCTAAACTAAACTAAGATAGGTTGTGAGCATCGCTGGCCTAACCATGAATATATCAATGAAATGTCGAATCTGATAAATTAATAAATGTTGTACAATTGTCAATTTAGAGAGATGAGCTCAAATTCAAGGCCAACATTTATGGGAGGTGCTGAGTGAGAACCACTTTGTGTGGTTTCGAACTCCTAATGAGATATTAAGCCTAGTCTAACCTTTCAAGTCAACACAAAATAATACACAAAACTCTCTAGCTAAACACGACATGCTGGAGGCATTCAACAGTTCAGGCAGCATCTGTAGAGGGACAAGTGACATTTCTGGTTGGGACTCTTCTTCAGACTGAAGAAAGATCCCGTCCCAAAACGTCTCCTGTCCATTCCTTGCCCAGATGTTGCCTGACCCGCTGATTTCCCCCAACACTTTGCATTTCGCTCAAGATTCCAGCATCTACAATTGCTTGTCTCTACATGACACTCTCTATTGTCCTGGTCAGCATCTATCTCCCAACAAGATTCTGCGATCTCACTGCCTATCAATTGTCTGCACTGTTCTTGGTACTACACAACTATAAACTGAGCGAGCCTATCCTTAGATTTTGGAGAAATGGCACTGTGTTCATGGAGCACCCATTCAAATCCATGGCGTTGATTAACGGTCTTGCATTTCAAGATATTTACATGGCTGACTGTACATCCACCCAGCTGCAATGCATGCAGTGAGGTAATAGTGAGTCCTTGCTTTCAGAGTCCCTGCTTTGGGCCGACATGGCGGCACAGCGGTAGAGTTGCTGCCTTAGAGCGCCAGCGTCCCGGGTTCGATCCTGACTCCTGCCATGGTTATTGTGAGGATGTTATTGAAGAGCGGAGAGTGGACGAGGAGGGAGCTGCTGGCGATGACGGACTAGAGGATTGGGCCGGTGGGAGAGGTTCCGGGGTATTGCCTCCAGTGCCTTCATGGTCAACTGTGGGAGGTGCCCGCAGGACGCAAAGGAGGTTGGGCGAGGAGAAGGACATTGGTTCATGGGCCGAGCCGGTCCAGGGTGATGTAGAAGGCCCTGCAGCAGCATGCAGCTTACTTGGATCAGGGACTCGCCAGTACATCCAGCATGTGGACCGGACGGTGGACTTTGGACTTTTTCTTCTTACAAATGGCAAAAAAATATGGCGACTATAAATGTGTGAGATATGCAAAAAGGATTTCATTGTGCAGTGCGTATGTGACGATAATGAACCATTGGCTTGCTTGTTGTGTTATGCAGTTGGTGTAGCAATGGCTCTCCTTCAGGTAGTTGATACGTGCAGGTTGTTCAGGTTGTTGCAGTGAATCTTGTGGTGTGGATTGTTGTTGTTGTGACAGATGCTGGAGTGATAGCAGTGATTATTGTTACAGCTATTATTGTGGTTGAATCTTTGTTGCAGAGATTACTATTGTGGTGAATGCTGTAAACCTTAATTGTGGTTGTAACTGCGACACTTACTATCTTTGATATCACTGTTTGTTGCACTATTCATTCTACTTATTGTTCCAGTGGATACGGCAGTGGGGTTTGTCATTGTTTCTGTTCGTGAGGTAATTGATGTAATTGTAGCTGAAGAGTTGGCGATCCAGTTGTTGTTGTAGCTGTTGTGGTGGGCATTTATTGCAGTGATCTTGCGATATTTGTTGCTGCAGTTGGTTTTGCATTTGTGGTTGACGTTATTGTCACTGTATTTTTGCTGTTCATATTTTCTTTTAGACTTTTACAGATACAGCATGGAAACAGGCTGCTTGGCCCACCCAGTCTGCACAGATGAGCGATCAGTCCACTAACACTATCCTACATACACCAGGGACAATTGTACAGTTTTACAAAGCCAAAAAACTATCAAACTTGTATGACAAAAAGCTGGAGTAACTCAGCGGGTCAGGCAGCATCTCAGGAGAGGGGGAATGGGTGACGATTCGGGATGGGACCCTTCTTTAATCTGAAGAAGGGTCTCGACCCGAAACGTCACCCATTCCTTCTCTCCTGAGTTGCTGCCTGACCTGCTGAGTTACGCCAGCTTTTTGTGATACCTTCGATTTGTACCAGCATCTGCAGTTATTTTCCTATCAAACCTGCATGTTTTTGGAGTTCCCGGATAAAATCCATGCAGATCACGGGGGGAACATACGAACTCCATACAGAAAGCACCCATATTCAGGATCGGACCCGGGTCTCAGGCGCTGTGAGGCAGCAGCTCTGAAAATCAGAAAGAGGGAGTGGCTTAACAAAAGTATCTGAAGGCAGACATTAAGTGCTGGAGTAACACAACGGGTCAGACAGCATCTCTGGAGAAAAAGTGCAGGGATGGATTATGCTTCGGGTCGAGACCATTCTTCAGACTGCCAGTGGGGGAGGGTAAGAACTGGAGGCGAGAATAGACCAGGACAAATCAGGGCCAACATAGAAACATAGAAAATAGGTGCAGGAGGAGGCCATTTGGCCCTTCGAGCCAGCACCGCCATTCCTTGTGATCATGGCTGATCATCTGCAATCAGTAAGCTGTGCCTGCTTTCTCCCCATATCCCTTGATTCCACGAGCTCCTAGAGCTCTATCTAACTCTCTTTTAAATCCATCCAGTGATTTGGCTTCCACTGCCCTCTGTCGCAGAGAATTCCACAAATTCACAACTCTCTGGGTGAAAAAGTTACTTCTCACCTCAGTTTTAAATGGCCTCCCCTTTATTCTTAGACTGTGTCCCCTGGTTCTGGATAACCTCAGGCAGGATTGTCCCCTGATAGGGCAATTGTTGGCCAGAGAAGGGAAGATGTGATCTCAAGAAGGTTATATTGTCGTGAACTGTGGAACAGGTTAAACGACGAGGGTGAAGCGAGGTGGGGGGGGGGGGGGGATTGGGGGTAAAGGGGTGAGTAAGGCGTGGAGAGGGCAGTGTTAGTAGAAGTTACCTAAAATTGGGTTGTAAGCCACCCACTTTGTGTCTATCTTTGTAATAAACTAGCATCTGTAGTTCCTTCCTGTCACAAAAGCCTCCGAACCTCAACTCAGATCTGCTTTTGAAGTTGGAGCAGAAATAGCAAAGTGAACTTGGAAAAGCTGCCACTCCGGGGAGCAGTGTTGGACAACTTACAGACTCAGCATCATCATTGTGGCCTTGGGAGGTTGGTGTGTTCTGGCTTAATAAATACTCCCCCCCGGCTGACTTCTGCTTCTCAATCTTCATTGATGGCAGTAAATGTGCTGCTTTATGAACCTATCCCTAGCCTGTACCAGGAAGAGATGAGCCGAATATCTGGGGAATTCAAGCTAACTTGATCTAAGGCACATTTTGTCTGAAGTGAGATCTGAGGGGAAATAAAAGAGATGTTGCAATTAACATATTAGCAGTTATCATATGTAATTTGGATCAATTATTGTCAAAAGCTATGCCCAATGTGAATTCATACTTGATAAAAGCAGCGCAGAAGAGCAGTTTATGTCATTCAACATTCCTATAAAAACCATACAGCTGTCAGCCTCATAAAATGGCAGAGCAGACACAGATGCCTACTCTTGTTTTAATACACCTGAACGGAGGGGTTGTGGGGAAAGTTAGTGGGAAGCTGCAGTTTTATAACTACAATGCATTGGTTTCTGCGATAGATCAACCAGGCACAATATCGTGCAGTAACATTCAATACTTCGTGCATGCTCAACTCTGAGAATATTTGTTTCATAGATTCGTAGAGTTACGTATGGCGTTCCCGCGAGGTTCCTTCGGCTTTCAAAGTGCACATTCAGTTAGTCATGTTTTCCGTCTGTGTGCTTTTCTGGTCGTGGAACCATTAACGTGCAAGCTGCATATATCCTAATACAAGATTTGCAAAGCAAGGATAATGCATGACACAGTGCCACTGACTGATGTTTCTTCCTCAGGGATACTAAAACCTTCTGCTCTCTTGCTGAATGGCTTCTGTCATCTCCTTTAAGGATGTGTCACTTCAATATGTCAACAGTGCAGAGGCAGTGATGATCAGAAAGCTCTTGACTTGGTTATGATGTTTAACATTTAATGCAGTGTAGCCTCCGAACATTCCAAGGCAGCCATTTATTCCACCGTTGCAATGGTGAATGATATCCCAAATTTCTGAAGATCACCCATAAATTAAAGTCTGCGAGTTATTCTTCAATGTTTGCTAAACCTTTGGGGAAAATCCTTTCAGTCTAATTCCTGCATTGAAATGGATTGAGATGCATTTCCCATGTCAACAGAACCAAAATCTGTTCGGACAAAGCACATCCACTCGATCATTGCCCACCGACTTGCATGGTAGAATACGTTTTTGCTGATTGCCCTGTTCAATAGATCATGCAAGCTTTTGCAATCTGACCGATGAACAATATTGTGTGCAAGCTGTTCTTCAGCGTTTGAATGCCTTGAGAATTTTGAGTCTTCTAGGTTTGTGTTTAACATATGAAAATCTTACCTTCCTGAAATTTATCCTGGTATAATACTTACAATACTTCAACTCTTCCTGGCTAGTATACGGTGCCCACTGGTTGGTGTGGGCTTGGTGGGCCGAAATGCATTTTTCCATGCCGTTTCTCTAAACTAAACTCAGCACCCGGGTGATGGAATTGATTGCTAGTTTAGGTTAGATTCGTTTAGTTTAGAGACACACCGTGGAAACAGGCCCTTCTTTGGGCCACCAAGGCCACGCTGACCAATAATCACCCCCTCACTATTTCTATCCTACACACTAGGAACAATTTTACAGAAGATAATTAACCTGCAAACATGCACATCTTTGGAATGTGGGAGGAAAATGGTGCACCTGGAGAAAACCCACATGATCACAGTGAGAACATGCAAACTCCGTACAGACAGCACCCGAGGTCAGGATCGAATACGGGTCTCTGGCGCTGTAAGGCAGTAACTTTACCGCTATACCACTGTGCTGCCCCTAAGGCACTAAGAATGAACAATAGTTGCAGACTACTTGGACATACTTCCCTTTTGTATGGTAGTTCGGGAACATATTTATTGAGGGTTAATTCACTATTTACTACTTGACTCAGAATCAGTGGTAAGTTGATACAGCTCTTTGATCTGCAACACCGCAGCTAAACCAGGAGCAAATGTTACAAAATATCATGTTTTGCCTTAATGTTCATTCAGATACAGCATTTGTAGTTATTCATGTACGTATCTCAAGCATTGTAAATTTCAAGGTGTATGCAGGATATTCAATATTAACTGGTAGAGCCTCAGGCTGTACTAATCAAATTCTCCTATTAGCTAAGCTTATTCAATATTACCAAAGGCAAACAGAGTAAATATTTAGACAGATCGAGGTGTAATGCATGAAATAGATTTATCATTGTTGCAAATGGAAATTTTGTGATCAGATTCCCTTAGTCCAATGAGTTCATTTTAATTTTGCAAAATAATAATAATTATAAGAAAAAATGAATGCGCTATGCTTCCCTACATTAATGTTTTCTTGTTTAACTTAAACAGGATAGCTGACCAGTCCTGCAGCACGGCTAGCTCAGTCGGTAGATCATTAGACTCTTAATCTCAGGGTTGGTTGTGGGTTCAAGCCCCATGTCGGGTGACACTTTCTTTAGGGTGGCACAGCGGTAGAGTTGTAGCCTTATAGCACCAGAGACTCGGGTTCAATCTTGACTACTGGTACGAACTTTATACGTTCTCTCCATGACCAGCATGGGTTTTCTCCAGGTGCTCTGGTTTCCTCACACATTCCAAAGGGACCAGGTTTGTAGACTAATTGGTTTGGTAAAACTGTAAGTTGTCCCTAGTGTGTGTAGGATAGCGTTAGTGTGCAGGGATCGCTGGTCGGCGTGGACTCGGTGGGACGAAGGGCCTGTTTCCGCGCTGTATCTCTAAGCTAAACTAATAAACCAAACTAAGGCTTCTCCGAGTTTTTCCTTTGGCCTGGCAATCTTGCTGTTTTCCGCTATCAAACCACTCGCTGGGTCTCTGCGTTTTTTCCTTCCCCAGCTCCTGCCCAGGAAGGCGTCTAACTATTCATCACAGTGTGCATTCTTTGATTTCTGAGACATTTGAAAACAAATTGCAATTGACTTGAACGTTATGCGGCCTAATGTGCAATTTTAAATGTCCATGTCGGAGCTTAAATCTAGACGAGATCTTTCCCATTGATAAGAACTGTTCCTCCTCTGTGCTTCTGTTGAAAAGGAGGCTGCATTGTGTCTCCTCCTTAAACATTCTTCCTTGAAGCTGTCAGTAGTTTAAGTTGTCCATGGGGACTTGCGGGCTATTTACAGCAAATGTCAAAAGGAGTGCGGCAACGATCTCCTCCCACATTACACTAACAAGGTGGGGTCTGCATTCAAGCCGTAGGGCAGCCTTCCTTTATTACAGTGATGTGCCTGTTTCCTGTTGTCCGTCTGGACAATCTCTGAGCAGATTTCCTGAATTAAAGCCAACATGTGGCCCTTTCTCTTCGCAGAGAGCTTGATCAACTGGCAAGAAGATTGAGAGGTGACCCCTAACCATTTCCTGCAAGACCCCGAGTCCCTTCATTGGCACTTAATGGCGTTTAGATTTGAAGAGCCTATGCTCCAGTAACTTCATTTTCTGTTTCATGGCTAGCTTTATTTTTATATTTGTTTCAGTCAATAAAACATCACACCTGGATGGCAGTCCAGGAATGCATGAGGTAGGCACAGTTCAATAGGATATTTGACACAAAAGAAATAAATCACAGTAATTGACAGAAACAGGGGAAAAATTCAAGGAGAACTAAATTATTAGCAGAAATTAATACTATGCTGTGGAGAGTCCACAGAATTACAAGTAGTTGACATGTGAAAGGAAGGCTCTGCTTTTGGTAACAGAAAGAGTCTGCAATACTGTGCAATAATGTTTGAGGAGGAATCGACTGCCAAAATCAACTATTTATTAGTCTTTTGTGTAGAAACACAATGGAACTGTAATTACTACTTACATCGAGACAACAGTATTATAAACAATGGTTATTGCTGCATTGAGAAAGATTGCTGCACGAGTTATTGACTAAAAAAGTTGCAACACTAAAAACACTGGGCTTCCAACAATGCCCCCAATCAAACAAAAGAACTATTAAAAAGGCAAAAATTGTAAATTGTTTTATTAACTACTGACTAATATTGACTGATAACCTTGGTGTGCATAATTGATACAGAGGAAAGCAGGATTATGCGGAAAGATGCACATTTTTAATATGGTACCCGATCCTTCATCTGTGAGTAACCCAAAAGCAGAATACTTCAGATGCCTGAATCCTGGCAAATAAAGAGAAGATACCTGAAGTGCATAGCAGACCAGAAGCAACATCCATGGCAAAAGAACTAGAGTTAATGTTACAGGCCAATCAGCTTAGAGTCATGGTGTCATATGGCATGGAAACAGGCCCTTCTGCCCAACTTGCCCATGCCGACCCCATCTACACTAGTCCCATTTGGCCCATATCCCTCTAAACCTTTTCTATCCATGTACTCGTCTTTTAAATGCTGTTATAGTACATGCCTCAACCACTTCCTCTGGCAGCTCATTTCATATACCCACCACCCTCTGTGTGAAAATGTTGCCCCTCGCGTTCCCTTTAAATCTTTCCCCTCACACCTTAAACCTATGATCTCTGATTCTTGATTCCCCTACTCTGGGTTGAAGACTCTGTGCATCTACCCTACCTATTCCCCTCATGAGCTTATACACCTCAATAAGGTCACCCCCCACATCCTCCTGTGTTCCAAGGAACACTGGCCTGCCCAACCTCTCCGTACAGCTCAGGACCTCAAGTCCTGGTAAGATCCTCAGGGGTGACGGGGAGAAGGCAGGAGAATGGGATTAGGAGGGAGAAGTAGATCAGCCACGATTGAATGGCGGACTAGTCTTGATGGACCGAATGGCCTAATTCTGCTCCTATCACTTATGACCTTATGATCCTTGTAAATCTTCTCTGCACTCTTTCCAGCTCAACAACATCTTTCCTATAGCAGGGTGACCAAAACAAATTTCCGAAAGAAACGTACCTATCTTCTGACCAGGTACATTATGGTCTTTTGGACTCAACACTGAATTCAACAGTTTCACAAAAGCATCCATTCCAGTTTTATTTGTCCCATTTCCAGATTCAGCTTGTCTTTTATTTTTTCCCTTTTCTAATATTGTCAGATATATTTATTACTTCTTATTTACACCTCCCCCACGCATCCCTCTCTTTATTCACCAGCCTTTACCACCTCTTTCAATCAGCACCATCAACGTTTATGTCAACCATTCTCTTTTGATTCCCACCTTACCAAGATCCTTCCTTTTCCTAGCAACTATGTACTATAATCACCAACCTTTTCCAGTTCCGAGTTGTCAACTTGAAATGTTAACTGCTTCTTCCCCTGAAGATGCTACCGAGCTTTCTGGGTTTACTCTAGCATTTACTCTTTGTATTCTATCTCTAAGGAATTCAATTTAAAATCATTGACAAAGATTTAAAAATAACGAATGCTGAACCGTTTGGTGCTTTTGATATACACTGCTGAGTTTCTCTGTGAATTAAAGATTTACCATGATGAAGGAAAATAACTGCAGATGCTGGTACAAATCGAAGGTATCACAAAATGCTGGAGTAACTCAGCGGGTCAGGCAGCATCTCTGGAGAGAAGGAATAGGTGACGTTTCAGGTCGAGACCCTTCTTCAGAAACGTCACCCATTCCTTCTCTCCAGAGACGCTGCTTGACCCGCTGAGTGACACCAGCATTTTGTGATACCTTTACCATGATGAAAATTGTTTCAGAAAGAGGGATTAAAAAGCAAAATAACTAGAGATGCTGCAATCTGAGAGGACGTTGATATAAATCTTTAATTCTGTCCCCCTCTACACACGTACTGCATGACAAGCTAAGTATTGCTAGCATTTTCTGTTCTTTTGGAAAAGAAGCCTTGTTAGTTCAGAACATTAGCACATCGAGAAGAAGCTTCACTAACAAAACACCTCAAAGAATCTTCTAATGGCAAGAAGGAATAATGAATGGGATCTCATTCCGGATGAGTTGAACCTTGAATCACCATTTTAAAAGAAGCAGAGGAAACTCAAACGTCAACCGTTTTGGGAATAATGTTTTCAAGAAGCTTTGATCTTTTCAATTTATCTGTTTAATTTTCCATAGTTGATTGCATTACACCGGCTTAAATGAGAAAACGTTTCCATTCTTCCCGTATTAAAATATAGTATCACCTCCGATATCTTTTATATACGTCGTTTTATATTCTGTTGAAGGACAAAAAATGCTGGGGTAACTGAGTGTGTCAGGCAGCATCCCTGGAGAACATGGAGAGGTGACTTTTATAGTCGGGACTGATTGCAGGGGTGGGGAGACAGAAAGCTGGGAGAGAGGAGGGGAAGGCCAAACCACGGCAGGTCATGGGTGAACACAGGCACGGAGGGGGTTTTGATAGGCAGATTGTTTGACTGACGAAGACCAGAGATGAACACACACAACAAAACAATTAGAGTTGCGAATTGTGAAGCTGGAGGATTAACGTGGTGCAAATTGTTTGGGAAGGCACGTGGTGGGGGAGGGGAGGGATAGGTGCAAGGTCAGCCAGGGTTCAGGAAAGGGGAGGGGAGAGGAAGAAGGGGAGGAGGGGATCTGGGAGAAAGGGGATGTGCAGGACATTCTATCTATAAAATGATGACGGTAAGAATGCATAAACCACAACTAGTCTCGTATAACGTAGCACAGGGGGTACGGTAAGGTTGTCTGAAAGCCCTCTCGATTGAATGTGTTGGTGAGAAGGGTAAAATAATTATTCATTCATTCATTCGTTGCTAATGATTTTCAGTCGGAGTTTGTTATCCAGATCTCAATTCCACAGTGGGACACAATAGCAAGACCTTGTCACTAATTGCAGATTGTCATATTGCTTTTCAGTGATTCATGAGGTCTTTCCCAGAGCATTAGTCAGTACCTGCAGCTCTTGATAACGCCACTTTGTTTGTGTAACTCAAAAGGTTTTTTCTGCTTCTTCTTGCCGAGCACTTCTCAGCCACTTCCTGTTTCAGCGTGTGCTTTCCCCTATCTCTCCAGCGATCAGAGACTGAGGGACCTTGTATTGAATGAGAGGAAGGTTGGGTAATTAACTGGATCCTTTAGAAGTTCACTGGCCCAAAAGCTGCCAAAAGATAGCCTCCGACAGTTCATTCGCTATCCTCTGATCATTTCCATTTCACACTAAGCACCGAGCACAGGCGAGATTTCCTATTGTGTTATTGACAAAAAGGGCCGCAGTTTAACCAATTGATTGCTGAGATTTGCTGTAATTTTTATTCCCAGGTTAGGTTTGGTTAGGTTATAGATACAGCGCGGAAACAGGCAAAATTTATTTTAAAAACGTGCAGTGCAAGTTTTCTTACACAGCTTGTTCCATATCCCCACCACCTTCTATATGAGAGTTACCCCTCAGATTCCTATTAAATCTTTTCCCCTTTGCCTTAAACCTATGTCCGCTTGTCCTTGATTCACGTACTCAGGGCAAGAGGGTCGTGATGAAGGCAAATCAATAGTGACATTTAAGAGGCTTTATAAATAGGCGCGTGGTAATGCAGAGAATGGAGGGATATGGATCATGTATAGGCAGAGGAGATTAGTTTAACATGTCATCATGTTTGTCATGGATATTGTGGGCTGAAGGGCCAGTTCTTGTACTGTTCTATGTTCCATGAAGTGAAGTCAGGTGACTGCATTGTGCAGTCGAGTGTACAGTACCAACCTGAATGAAGTTGTGGAGACACAAGGGGCTGCAGATTCATGGAGGATGCAGGAAAATCCAAAGTGCTGGAGTAACACAGCGGGTCAGGCAGCATCTGTGAAAGGAATGGATAGGCGTCGTTTCGGATCTGATTGTAGTAAGGGGGAGAAAGCTGGAGAAGTGATGGGAGCAAGATTAAGCGTGGCAATTGAATAGGTGAGGAGGTGGGGGTTGATCGGGAGATGGGCGGACAAAGGCGAGAGACGACAAGGAGACAAAAGGATGTCAGATGAGGAGAGTGAAATGTAAAGTCAGAGATGGAGATATAGGTGGAAGGAGACAGGGGTGCGGGGAATGAGGGGTGGGTTGGCGGTGGGATATATGTGCACCAGGGTGGGAGGGGGTGGAGAGACACAGGAAAGAGAGAGGGGGAAGGGAAGCATGTTACTTAAATTTGGAGAATTCAATATTCATACCATTGGGCTGTAAGCTACCCTAGCAATATAAAGTTGTGCTTTAGTCAGCAAAGAGACAAAGAGGCATCTATCGATCTAATTGTCATTTAAGAATCATGATCTTATTTAATGGTTTCTAAACAATTCAGAGCTACCCCTACTGTTTCTATTTGATAGTATTCCACCATGCATGACATCATTCCAATCACATCACAGATCCTGACCCAAAACACGCCCATCCATGTTCTTCAGAGATGCCGCCTGATCTGCTGAGTTACTCCTTAAACCGGCATCTGCAGTTCTTTTCATCTACAACCTCCATTTATTTTGTTCCATTAATAAGGCAAAAACATCTCATGGGCACATTATTAGTTAATTTAACTGACGCCATGCCCCAATAGGAGATATAAGGACTAATGACCAAAAAGCATTGCTAAAGTGCTGCCTTTTAAGAAGTACCTCTCAAGGGGAAAGTGAGGTTTTTGGGAGAAATTTGCAGAATTCAAGCCAATGACAGAGGAATAACCAGAGGGTGACCGCAGGGCCAGAATCCAGATGAGTGAATCACAAGTTGAACAATAAAATCTGCTCTGATTATTTTTGAAGTGACAAAGACTCTACGGGATTCTTCATAATTTCCGCCAATTTCCAGTGCATGAATCACGAAAAGCTATTGGGCTGACCCAACAAGTAGTTAAGAATTAAATTTTGCCCTGCACCGCAAATGGATTGGAGTTTTAAAACGGAGAATTTTGTTGTAATTCGATAGGATGTTGATGAAGCCTCACCTGGAAGACTGTGAACTGTTTTGGTTCCTTCCATAATGTCCATGCTGGCTATTTCTTGTGATGGCACAGTGGGGCAGTGGAAGAGCTGCTGCCTTACAGCGACAGAGACCTGGGTTTGATCCGAACTGCGGGTGCTATCTGCACAGAGTTTGTACGTTCTCCCTGTGACCATGTGGGTTTTCTTTGAGTGCTCCAGTTTCTTCCTATATTCCAAAGATGTACAGGTTTGTAGGTTAATTGGCTTCTGTAAATTGTAAATTGACCCTAGTGCATGTGTAGGAAAGTGTGAGTGTATGGGGTGATCACTGGTTAGCGCGGACCCGGTGATCCGAAAGGTCTGTTTCCACTGTGCCTCTCTGCATTAAAGTAAAGTCTAAAGTAAACACAGAAACATAGAAACGTAGAAAATAGGTGCAGGAGTAGGCCATTCGACCCTTCGAGCCTGCACCGCCATTCAATTTGATCATGGCTGATCATCCAGCTCAGTAACCTGTACCTGCCTTCTCTCCATACCCCCTGATCCCTTTAGCCACAAGGGCCACATCTAACTCCCTCTTAAATATAGCCAATGAACTGGCCTCAACTACCTTTTGTGGCAGAGAATTCCACAGACTCACCACTCTCTGTGTGAAGAAATGTTTTCTCATCTCGGTCCTAAAAGACTTCCCCCTTATCCTTAAGCTGTGACCCCTGGTTCTGAACTTCCCCAACATCGGGAACAATCTTCCCGCATCTAGCCTCTCCAACCTCCAACCTCTAAAGAAGGTTGTTCCACCAAGAGAGACTGAATGCTTTGAGCCTGTATTCCATAAAGTTTAAAATAATGAAAGGTGAACTTATTTAAACATATAAGACTCTAAGGGGGCTTGACAGGGTAGATTCAGGGATGTTTTCATTAGTGGGAAAGTCCTGAACCAAGAGACATAACTACAAGATAAGGGGCAGGTCATTAAAATTAGCAGACATGGAATTTTTTTCCCGCAGATGGTGGTGGATCTTTGGAATTCTCTGCCTCACCAGGAGTTAGAAGCCAGAGCATTATAAGTATTTAAAGTGGAGGTGGATAAATATTGGAATGATTGATACAATCATTAGAGGTATGTGGAGAAATGGCATAGAAGGTGAGTTAAGGCCAGCATTGGTCAGCCATGACCATATTAGATGGTGGGGCAGGTTTGAAAGATTTAATGCCCTACTCCAGCTCTTATTTTATTGTGTTCTTCTTGTGAGATGTAACACCTGCAACTTAATGCTGGCAAAAGCAATAGTGTTGGTCAATAATTTCGAAACAAAATCAGATCGGCATTGAATGACACCTCAAAGATCGAGCAGGGGTTGGGACTGCTGAGAATGCTTACAAAAGCCAGTATGGACATGATGGGCCAAATGGTCACCTGTGCCTCAGTGATTTTTATGCTTCCAATTTGCCCCAATATGGGGCAGCACAGTGGCACAGCTGGTGGAGCTGCTGCCTCACAGCACCAGAGACCCAGGTTCCATCCTGACCTCAGATACTGTCTGTGTGGAGTTCAGTTTAGTTCAGTTTAGTTTAGTTTATTGTGAACTGTACTGAGCTAAAGTGAAAATCTTTACCGTATTCACCGTGTGACCACGTGGGTTTCCTTCGGATGCTCCAGTTTCCTCCCACATCCCAAAGATGTGGGGGTTAATAGGTTAGACAATAGACAATAGGTGCAGGAGGAGGCCATTCGGCCCTTCGAGCCAGCACCGCCATTCAATGTGATCATGGCTGATCATTCTCAATCAGTACCCCGTTCCTGCCTTCTCCCCATACCCCCTGACTCCGCTATCCTTAAGAGCTCTATCCAGCTCTCTCTTGAATGCATTCAGAGAATTGGCCTCCACTGCCTTCTGAGGCAGAGAATTCCACAGATTCACAACTCTCTGACTGAAAAAGTTTTTCCTCATCTCAGTTCTAAATGGCCTACACCTTATTCTTAAACTGTGGCCCCTTGTTCTGGACTCCCCCAACATTGGGAACATGTTTCCAACCCCTTAATAATCTTATACGTTTCGATAAGATCTCCTCTCATCCTTCTAAATTCCAGTGTATACAAGCCTAGTCGCTCCAGTCTTTCAACATATGATAGTCCCACCATTCCGGGAATTAACCTAGCGCAGCGGTAGAGTTGCTGCTTTACAGCGAATGCAGCGCCGGAGACTCAGGTTCGATCATGACTACGGGTGCTGCACTGTAAGGAGTTTGTACGTTCTCCCCGTGACCTGCGTGGGTTTTCTCCGAGATCTTCGGTTTCCTCCCACACTCCAAAGACGTACAGGTATGTAGGTTAATTGGCTGGGTAAATGTAAAAATTGTCCCTAGTGGGTGTAGGATAGTGTTAATGTACGGGGATCGCTGGGCGGCACGGACTTGGAGGGCCGAAAAGGCCTGTTTCCGGCTGTATATATATGATATGATGAAACCTACGCTGCACGCGCTCAATAGCAAGAACTGAGGTTAATTGGCCTCTGTAAATTGGCCCACATGTGAAGGGAATGGATGGGAAAGTGGGATAACACAGATCTAGTGTGAATGGGTGAACAATAGTCAGCGTGGACTCAGTGGGCCGATGGGCCTGTTTCCATGTTGTACCTTTCAATCGTATCCATTCAATCAAATACTTCAGGTGAAACCAACTCAGATTGTTCAGCTAAGGATGACTTCAATTCTGTTGTGTTGTGCAGATGAAATTTCACTCATCCAATGGCAACCTTCGAGGCAGAGGGTGACTCAAAGTCAGGTGCAGCTTGTTTTGTGAACTCTCTAGCCTTCAGCCTTAAGGCAAGAGTGAATAATTTGTTTTTCTTGTCAGAGAGTGAACATGTGTTTCATTGCGCAATGTTTAAACAAGTTGTTTTTATGCCCTGGCCATGTCTGGGAAAGGCAGATCCATTTAAGCCATCTCAACCACAATGAGGTAGAAAGATAATTAATTAGATAAGTTCATATGCTAAAGTTAAACACACAGCAAATATGGAATGGAAAAATAAAACACTCGTGGGCTATTTTTACTTCAATGTTTGTTAATTCTAACTCTGCAACCCATTTTAATATGTCTTGAAATTCTGCTTAAGCGGTTTTCTGATTAACAGCAGCAAATAAGCATACTAAAGTACAGTCCAACGCTGAAAGTACTGTAATTGGGATAGGCAAGCCAACAGCTACAACAAGGGAAGATACAGAGTATAGACACAAAATGCTGGAGTAACTCAACGGGACAGGCAACTTCTGTGGGTAGAAGGAATGGGTGACATTTCAGGTCAAGACCCTTCTTCAGACACAGAGTGCTGGATTAAATCAGCAGGTTAGCCAGCATCTCTGGAAAATATGGATGGGTGACATTTCAGATCGGGATCAGGAACACAGAGCAAAGAGAGTTGAGAATATTTTTTAAATATCTAGCCATATGAACAGTAGATTATCTGATATACAATCAGGAATGGTAAGGAGAGAGGTGAGGAAAGAAAGGTCGGTATGGGAATGGAAAGGGGAGTTAAAATTATTAGCAAACGGGAGTGCCAGCAGGCCTTGGTGGAATGAAAACAAATGTTTGGCATAATGGTCAGCTCGTCTATGCTTTAGTCTGAGGAAGGGTCCCGACCCGAAACATAGCCTACCCATGTTCTCCAGAGATGTTGCCTGACCCCTTGAGTTACTCCAGCACTTTGTGCCTTTTTCTTCCACATAAGTTAAGGGGAAGGTTGCAGAGTTAGATGAGAGTTGCGTGGACTTCAGGAGCAGTCACTCTGTTCCTGACCACTGCAGATGGAACACCAATATATCGGAGCAAAGAATCAGCACAGCAACAGCGAGATTCAATTAGAGGCAGCCTTCAGAAGATAGAATGGAACACAACACAATTCCACTGCGGAATTAAAAGAATGCTGCATCAAGGTGAGATCGGGTAAAACAGAAAGGAGACAGTAGTCTAGTCTGTACTGCTGTAGTTCTATGAGGTGTAATCTGGGGCTCACGTTGTCGACCTCCCCGAGGTGAGCCCCGTCAACTGACCTCTCGGTCAGGCGAACGACAACAAACAGAGACAGCAGAAGCAGAAGCAGCTTCATAACTTCTGCTGCCTCAAACGCAAGAAGAAGAAGAAGGTGTAATCTCATTGCAATTCCCTCATCTTTATGCTGGACAACCTACCTCAGATCCTGTGCTAGGTCAGACGCAGAGAAAGAAGATACCACACTGATTTAGCGAGGATCAAGAGACGGTGGAAACATTCTTCAAGAGGCAGAGGGTATACAATAGAAATATAACCCAGCGGCAGCAGAGATAAAAGCATATAGTTTTGAACTTCAGAACTGGAATTCACAGTACGGCAGAGAGGTGCAGCTTATAGAGTTGCTGCCTCACAGCAGCAGAGAACTGGGTTCAGTCTTGACCTCCAGTGCTTACTGCGTGGACTTTGCACGTTCTCCCTGTGACTGGCAAGCATTCCTCCTGCTGCCCCAGTTTCCCTCCATAATTCCAAAGACACGCGAGTTGCTAGATTCATTGGCTGCTGTAAATTGCCCCTTGTGTGTCGGTGAGTGGTAGAACCTGGGAGGGGGGGAATTGATGACAAGATGGAGAGAATAAAGTTGGATGAGATCAATGTAGGGTTAGTGCAAATGGATGATTGGATTTCAGAGTCAGTGTGGTTTTGGGTGGGGCAATGGGGCTGTTACCATGCTCTCTCTCTCTCTCTCTCTCAATAAATACAGTCCAGACAGAATGGGCTGGATCACAATGTGTTTTGATATTTCTGGCATATGTTTCAGTTCATTCTATATTTCTGTACTTAGAAAGAGCGGCGCAGTGGCACAGCGGTAGAGTTGCTGCCTTACAGCACCAGGGACACGGGTTTGATCCTGACCTCGGGTGCCGTCTGTACGGAGTATGTTCTTTCCCCCTGTGACCGGGCAGGATTTCTCCAGCTGCTCCAGTTTCCTCCCATACTGCAAAGACTTACAGGTTTGCAGGTTAATTGGCTTCTGAAAATCGTCCCCAGTGTGTAGGATAGAACTAGTGGGTGGGTAACTGTTGGTCGGCATGGACTCGGCGGGCCGAAGGGCCTGTTTCCATGCTTTATCTCAAAGCTAAACTGAACTAAGCTAAACTGAAATAGAACACAAGACGTTTTGGTTAGTACTGACCTGAAGGACCTGGATGCACTTGGCATCTTGCCCCTCAACTCTAAATCAACCTGTGTCTCTGATCCAGATGGAAAATATAAGTGAGCGCACGTGGCTTATTTTATTTTATTTTAATTACTATTAATGCTTGTACGTGATTTAAAATTAATTAATTATTTTGTTTTTGGGTATTATTTTTCAACTCTCCTAGGGGGTCTCTCCTATGAGTCTATCTTCGGTGTAAACCAGCATCTGCAGTCCCTTCCTGCTCAAACCAACAACTGTCCCAGCTTCATTTCATGTACAGCGTCATTTACATGCCCCATGCATCGATTAAGTGCGATTGGCAGTCAGAAGAACATGCCCACTTTAAAACTGGAAAGACAGCTGAGAATATTTACAAGGATGCTACCAGGACGTGAGGGCCAGAGCTACGGGGGAGTTGGGCAAGCTAAGACTTTATTCCTTCGAGCGCAGGAGAATTAGAGGTGATGTTATAGAGGTGTATAAGATCTTGAGGGGAATAGACAGGGTAACTGAACAGAGTCATACGCAGAGAAGGGGAATCAAGAACGAGGAGACATAGGTTTAAGCTGAGAAGGGAATGATTTAAAACAAATCTGAGGGGTAACTTCTTCACGCAGAGGATGGTGGCTGTATGGAACAAGCGGCCATTTAAAAGGCATTTGAACAGGTATATGGATAGGAAATGTTTAGAGAGATACGGGCCTGATACGGGCAGGTGGGATTAGTGTTAATGGAGCATCTTGGTCAGCACGGGCAAGTTGGGTTGGAAGAGGAAACCCACACAGTCACGGGGAGAACATACAAACTCCATACAGACAACACCAGGAGTCAGGATGGAACTCAGGTCACAGGCGCTATAAGGCAGCAACTCTACCACTGCACCATTGTGCCACCTGTGTGGTACTTGAGTTGTTTATACGGACATCCTAATTTATATTGATCTTTGGGAACATGTGCTATGAATATAATAGGATCCAAAGTAGGGGCAGGAATGTGGAAAGATCTCCTCAAGGACTTTTGTTAGCTCTTTTGCATTCATACTGCATAACGTGTGCAGCTTTCCAGATGTAAAGAACTCTTTTTCAATAAAAATACACTGTTTCTCAAGTGATATGAACTTTGATAATGGACACCAATAAGAGGGGGATTTGGCATTTGGGGATCAGAGAGCCAAAGTATGTTTTCAGAACAAGAAAACAGCCCAAATCAGTCAAGAACAATTTCAGCGGGTACTCTGATCAAAAAGTAACCAGATGGCTTTGTTTCTTTTATGTCATGTACAGTGGAATAACTCTCAGGTGAACTGAAACTAAGTTCCAGGTCTGTTCACTGCCTAATCTCAAATGAGTGCGGTTTCTTTGTTGAACTGTTTAACAGAATGGGCAGCAGAGTGGCGCAACTGTTAGAGCTGCCGCCTCACAGCGCCAGACCGGTTCAATCTTGGTGTCGGATGCTGTCTGTGTGGAGTTTGCACGTTCGCCCTGTGACTACATGGGTTTCGTCCGGGTGCTCTGGTTTCCTCCCACATCCTAAAGACGTGTAGGTTTCTATGATGATTGGACTCCGTAAAATTGCCCCAACGAAGGGAATGGATGAGAAGGTGGGATAACATAGAACAACTGTGAAAGGGCAATCGATGGTTGGCGTGGGCTTGGTGGGCCAAAGGGCATGTTTCCATGTTGAGTCTCCAAAATTAATGCAAGTTGTCTAGGGAATACGGATCTCAACTCTGCACATGGAAAATAGCCGGATAGGAGCGATAAGGTGCTGAAAGATCTTAAGGAAAATAATTCCTTCAGAGCAAGGACCTGTGAAGACTCCAAATTACTTCACAGGTATAATTGTAATACAGAGAACTATAGCAGCCAACATCCTCCCAGAAAGATCTTATAAAAACAACGAGGTCAATTATTTTATTTTGATTTATTCAGAGATAAGTCTTGGCCAAGACAATGAAAAAAACTCTACTTTTCTTCAATTAGGGTTGAGATAATTTTTTGCCCTGTGAGGTGTTTGGGCCCGTTGGCCCGTAAAGACATAGAAGGAAACTGGATCATCAATTCTCCATCAGTTCCTACCAGAACATTGCTTTTATTCGGATCCTTCCACTCTTTCTCCACAGCCGTACAAATTCTTTAATTGTCTGTCCAATTGCTTTTGTCGCCATTGATCAATTGTGTGTCTATCAACTCCATTGACTGCAAATCCTTGGTGGTGGCTACTCACAGTTGATAGTCCCCTTACATTCTTTGTCTAGAAATTTAAATCTACATTCCCTGATCTTCGATCCATTTGCTAATGGGAACATTTCCTTTCTATTTATGCTTCTACAGAACTTCCCATATTTCCTAAAGTGTCGGGTTAGAATTGGATGCAATACTCCCCTTGTGGACTGACTAAGGTTTTGTGCAGGTTTCACGTCACTTTCTTGGGTTTCTATTCTACGTCTCTATTTATGCGTCCTAGAATTCCATCTGCTTTCCTAGCTACTCTCTCAACTCTCTTAACTGTTTTCAAACAGTTAAGGTCCCTTTATTCCTGAGAGTCCATCTGAAAGAATACAAATCTCCCACAGAAGGTAAACCAGTGAAAGGCCCTTCATTGAAGATAGACGCACAATGCTGGAGTAACTCAACGGATCAGGCAGCATCTCGGAAGAAAAGGAATAGGTGGCGTTCTTCGACCCGAAACATCACCTATTCCTTTTCTCCAGAGATGCTGCCTGACCCACTGAATTACTCCAGCAATTTGTGTCTATCTGCAGTGGAAACCAGAATCTGCAGTTCCTTCCAACACACAAGAGGCAGGAAGAATATTTGTTTTCCACTTCGCCTCCTCGTCTCATGATCATGTGAAACAGAGCTGTTGTAATCTCTGCAGTGTTTGAAATGAGATAAGAAACCTTTAAAGCAGAAATCTGGCCAAAGGTCTACGAAGGAAAACTCATCAATATGATGTGGTACAGAACAAGCCAAGATCACATGCAGAGGATCTACTGGTGGAAGGAAATGTGTGCCAAACTCTGACATTAAGGCAGCACTGCATGGCTTTAAAAAGAAAGGCATGAGAATTCAAAAGAAGTGGAGAAAATACTCAAAGAACACCTAAACCAGTTATAATCTGGGGAAATACATTTCTTAATAACCTTTCAGAGATAATGCCATTGCTGGAATAAATACAACTTTAGCTGGCATGTTTGTTTGAGACTATATGTTGAAGTAGATGAAATGTACAGAAGATAAACAAGCCATTTTGGCCTCAGCTGTCCGGATAGGTGGCTCCACTCCCACTTGATCTATCTCATCACAAACTTTTAACGTAACTTTCTATTGTTTCATCTAGTTTTATGGCTACATTATTGGATGAGTGATTGCAAGGGAACAGACAGAGATTGAAATCCCAGCAGTGCACCTGGGAAATTTTAATTCAGTTATTAACTAAAGATTTCTGGGATTATAAAAAAAACTAGATTCTAGTGCCAGTTTACTAAGAGGAAGGAGATCTGCATTATTTTAGTGCACTGGACTAAATACGATTCCAGGTGCAGCTGGTGGAGATGCTGTCTCACAGTGCCAGAGACCTGGGTTCGATCCTGACCTCGGGTCTGTCTGTGCAGAGTTTGCATGTTCTCCCTGTGACCGCATGAGTTTCCTCTGGGTGCTCTCCCGCATCTCCCACAAAGACTTGAGATTTTAGAGAAACAGACGTGGAAACAGGCCCTTCAACCCATCGGGTCCGCACCGATCAGCGATCACCCTGTACACTAGCACCATCCGACACACCAGGGACAATTTACAATTTACAGAAGCCAATTAACATACAAACATGTATGTCTTTGGTGGGTGTGTGGGAAGAATCCAGAGCACGCAGGGCGGCACGGTGGCGCAGCGGTAGAGTTGCTGCCTTACAGCGAATGCAGCGCCGGAGACTCAGGTTCGATCCTGACTACGGGCGCCGTCTGTACGGAGTTTGTACGTTCTCCCCGTGACCTGCGTGGGTTTTCTCCGAGATCTTCAGTTTCCTCCCACACCCCAAAGACGTGCAGGTATGTAGGTTAATTGGCTGGGGAAATGTAAAAATTGTCCCTAGTGTGTGTAGGATAGTGTTAGTGTGTGGGGATCGCTGGGCGGCACGGACTCGGTGGGCCGAAGGGCCTGTTTCCGCGCTGTATCTCTAAAATCTAAAAAAAAAATCTAAAAAAAAATCTAAAACTCACATGGTCACAGAGATAATCTGTACAGACTGTACCCCTAGTCAGGATCAAACCCGGGTCTCTGGTGCTGCAGGGCAGCAATTCTATCGTTGTGCCACTGGTGCAGGTGCAGGTTTATAGCTTAATTAACGTCTGTAAATTACCCCTCGAGTGTAGGGAGTGGATGCGAAAGTGGGACAGCATAGAACTAGTGTGAACGTGTGATCGATGGTTGGCGTGGACTCGGTGGGCCAAAGGGTCTGTTTCCTTTATGTAGCTTTCAATCAGTCAAAGCAAAGTGATTGATCTTTTCACATTCTCATATGACGAAGCATATCATTAGGTTCAAGGAGGGCAGTATACATGTTGCTCACATCCACGTTCATTTTGTAAGCAATTAAAATGTTTCCATTGCAAATCATCTGGGTTCCTTCACATGATCACACAAATAGTAGCAAAATCCAGATTGCACACTTATTGGATTTATCAGTGGCTATCTGGTATCCATGTCCTTGGGGTTTGAATTCCACCACAAGAGGAAGCAATATTCCTAGAAATTCATCCCAAGGCTAACGCTGCCAAATCGCCATAAACAAATGACAATGTGTTGTACTCTATCTCTAAGATTTAATACCATTGAAGGCAGGGGAAAGGAATTGCAGAAGGATCGTACAGCACAATATTGTTACCAAACGGAAGTCAGTGGACCATTGAGTTTGATCCTGACTACGGGTGCTGTCTGTGTGGAGTTTGTACATTCTCCCTTTGACCACGTGGGTTTTCTCTGGGCGTTCTGGTTCTCTCCCGCATTTCAAAGACGTGCAGGATTGTAGCGGCGGCACAGTGCTGCATCGGTAGAGCAGCTGCCTCACAGCGTCAGAGACCCGGGTTCGATCCTGACTACGGGGGCTGTACATTCCACATGGGTTTGTAACCCGCCTGGGTTTTTTCTGGGTGCTCCTGTTTCCTCCCACATTCTAAAGAAGTACGGATTTGTAAACTATTTAGCTTCTGTAAATTGTAAAATATCCCGAGCGTGTAAGTTTAGGTTAGTGCTCCGGGCTGACCGCTGGTTGGCGCAGACTCGGTAGGCTGAAGGACCTGTTTCCATGCTGTATCTCTACAGTCTAAAGATGCTGCCTGACCCGTTGAGTTACTCCGATACATAATCGTAGGCATAGAGTCTTACAGCATGGAAACAGGCCATTCGACCCAACTTGTCCCATCCACACTAGTCCCACCTGCCTGTATTTGGCCCATATCCCTCTAAACCTATCCTATCCATGTACCTGTCTAAATGTTTCATAAACGTTGCATTGGTCCCTGCCTCAAATAACTCTTCCGACAGCTCGTTCCATACACCTACCACCCTTTGCATGAAGAAGTTACCCCTCAGCTTCCTATTAAATCGTTCCTCTCTCACCTAACTTTGTGTCTTTTTTTGAGCCTGTAATTCCCTTGCTATGACACAGGTCTCTTGTAGAAATGGCACTGTATTTAATATGATCCTTGCATCACTTTCTGGGATGGCCCTGGTACCTCGGTCCTGTGCAAAAACTGTCGAAAGTGCAAGGCATGGCATAGAGGAGCTGCCCATCCAGGTCTCATTGCCTTTCCAGTGCAACTGTGCCCACAGAACTATGGTCTCAATCTGAACTATTTTCGCAACATTTGATATTTCAGTAGTCATAGAATCATAGTCATACAGCATGGAAACAGGCTTGATCCATAAGAACAACTCAAGTACAGCACAGGCCAGCACGGTGGTGCAGCGGTAGAGTTGCTGCCTTACAGCACCTGAGACCTGGGTTCGATCCCAACTACGGCTGCTGTATGTATGGAGATTGTACATTCTCCCTTGACTGCTTCGGTTTTCCCCGGGCGCTCCGATTTCCTCCCACACTTCAAAGACGCGTAGGTTTGCAGGTTAATTGGCTTTGGTAAAAATCGTAAGATGTTGTCCCTGTAGTGTAGGATGGTGGTAGTGTACGGGGATCACTGGTTGGTATGGAATCGGAGAGACCAAGGCCCTGTTTGCGCACTGTATCTCTAAATTGAACAAATGAATGATTATTCTTCTTCGGAAAAGAATCTCTAGCCTGCATTGAGGAACTAAGCTTAAGCGTGGACTTGCAGTTATTGGGCCATTGCACAATGGCAACTATTTCTAAGGAAATAAGCAGTGGACATTGTATTAAGCACAAAAAAATTTGGTTGCTGCTAATTGTCCTTGCCGCCATCGTCTCCAGCTGCACAGAACCATAAAGAACTAAATCTAGGGGTGGAAATTTGACCAACAACAGTCTGAAGAAGGGTCTCGACCCGAAAACGTCACCCATTCCTTCTCTCCTAGATGCTGCCTGACCTGCTGAGTTACTCCAGCATTTTGTGATATCTTCGATTAATAATCTCAACGTATGCTTAGAGGGTAATGTGTAGGAAGGACATGCAGTTGTCTGTTTATACTGAAGATAGACACATAATGCTGGACTAACTAGGGACGTTGTGGCGGCGCCTAGGGGCTAGGCCACTTCCTTGGTCATTCCACTCGGCACTCAGTGGACGGGAGGGATTAGGTCACTTCCTGGGTCAGTTCCCTTGGGTCAGGTGGTCTGGGACTATAAAAGGTTTTGGGTGTGTCGACTCACGAGTTCTTTAGTGCGGTGTATGTGTTCCTTGCGAAATAAAGTATAGCTACTACTCACCTGGCGCCTGGCCTGATTTCCGCGGCGACCGCACCCACTACAACGTCATGGTTTCGCACCTTTAGAGTTGCTGCGTTACAGCGCCAGAGACCCGGGTTCGATCCCGACTACAGGTGCTGTCTGTACGGAATGTGTATGTTCTTCCTGTGACCTCGTGGGTTTTCTCCGGGTGCTTTGGTTTTCTCCCACACTCCAAAGACATACAGTTTTATAGGTTAATTGGCTTTGGCTGTAAATTGTGCCTTGTGTGTAGTATAGTGTTAGTGCATGGGGATCGCTGATCGGCGTGTACTCAGTGGGACGAAGGGACTGTTTCCGCACTGTATCTCTAAAGTAAACTAAGCTAAAGTATACTCGGCGCATCAGGCAGCATCTCTAGAGAAAAGAAATATGTGAAGTCACGTCGGAACCCTTCCTCGGAATTCATTATCGTCAGATGTACCGAGGCACAGTGAAAAGCTTTTATAGACAATAGACAATAGGTGCAGGAGGAGGCCATTCGGCCCTTCGAGCCAGCACCGCCATTCAATGTGATCATGGCTGATCATTCTCAATCAGTACCCCGTTCCTGCCTTCTCCCCATACCCCCTGACTCCGCTATCCTTAAGAGCTCTATCCAGCTCTCTCTTGAATGCATTCAGAGAATTGGCCTCCACTGCCTTCTGAGGCAGAGAATTCCACAGATTCACAACTCTCTGACTGAAAAAGGTTTTCCTCATCTCAGTTCTAAATGGCCTACCCCTTATTCTTAAACTGTGGCCTCTTTTGCGTGCCATCAATCAAATCAAATAATACTGTACATACTGTAAATACAATCAAGGCAACACAAGTTCTGAAGAAAGACGGTTGAAAAAGATACCAGAGGGCAGCATCTTGTTCTCAGAACAGTCCCAGTGAAAATGTCCAATATCAGGTAATGAAGTAGGTGAGAGAATAGGGATCAAACCTCGACCTCGGCTTATGGAAGGACCGTTCAGAAGTCTGATAACTTGAGGGGAAGTTGAGGGCGGCACGGTAGCGCAGCGGTAGAGTTGCTGCTTTACAGCGAATGCAGCGCCGGAGACTCAGGTTCGATCCTGACTACGGGTGCTGCACTGTAAGGAGTTTGTACGTTCTCCCCGTGACCTGCGTGGGTTTTCTCCGAGATCTTCGGTTTCCTCCCACACTCCAAAGACGTACAGGTATGTAGGTTAATTGGCTGGGTAAATGTAAAAATTGTCCCTAGTGGGTGTAGGATGGTGTTGGTGTATGGGGATTGCTGGGTGGCACGGACTTGGAGGGCCGAAAAGGCCTGTTTCCGGCTGTATATGATATGATATGATATGATATGATATGAAGTGGAAGACTGAGCAACATAGCGTCGCTTCACAGAAACAGTTCATGAGCAGTGCCCAGTCCAGTCGTACCCACGGGAGGAGACGTAGCTGTTCCTGAGTTGTTTTGCCTGAAATTCCAGTTTTGTAGTGAAATCCCCTGACTGGGCGTATTCGTGGCTTTAATTCTTGTCTCCCCTTTGAAGCAATGTGGTTTATAAATTCTCAAGTGTAGGTTTAACCCAAATCAATGGGAAGGAGCTAAAAACCAATTTGGATCAATCTAAATTAGTTTAAAAATGCTAGACCATAGAACGCCTGCATCTAATCTAAGACTTGTGAAATTGTCTCATGAATATTAAATCAGTCTGATCAATAGGCAGTCAGTTTCCGGCAGTCTTTGTAACCCACAGAATCTGATGCTTACATGATAAAACAACACCTTTCTCAATTGGCAGTACTTCTGTTTAAAGTTCCGACTTTTTTTTGTTTGCAACTGCCAATTGAAACTCTTAAGAGCGATGCTGAACTCTGACTAAGTTCACAGTAACAACCACAATTCTTTAAAGCCATTCTGTCAAGATCAACTCATAAACTCCCACTTACATCTGAATCAGACCTGAAATCTGTGTGGCTTCAGACCGCTCATCCTGATGAAGCAAAGATTGCCGCAGTTTTATTTATTGTACAGACCATGGCTCCAGGTCAGACAGAACATTGGCACAGTGGTCGAGTTGCTGCCTTACAGCACCAGAGACACAAGTTTGACCCTGACTACGGGTGTTGTCTGTACAAAGTTTGTACGTTTTCCCCGTGACCGCGTGGGTCTCCTCCCTGAGCTCTGCTTTCCTCACATGTTTGTAGGCTTTGGTAAAGATTGTAAATGTGTCCCTCGTGTGTAGGAGAGTGCTGGTGTACAGGGATCGCTGGTCAGCATGAACTCGGCGGGCCGAAGGGCCTGGCTCCGCGCTGCAGCTCTAAAACTAAAAACCAAGACTAAGAAGCAACAAAATGCAAACTTGCATAGTGCACCAGGAAGATGTATTTTAAAATTTAGCTTGATAAACTAAAGTCCTCTTCCCCCTTATCAAAACATATAAGATTATTAAGGGGTTGGACACGTTAGAGGCAGGAAACATGTTCCCAATGTTGGGGGAGTCCAGAACCAGGGGCCACAGTTTAAGAATAAGGGGTAGGCCATTTAGAATGGAGATGAGGAAAAACGTTTTCAGTCAGAGAGTTGTAAATCTGTGCAATTCACTGCCTCAGAAGGCAGTGGAGGCCAATTCTCTGAATGCATTCAAGAGAGAGCTAGTGTAAGAAAATAACTGCAGATGCTGGTCTTGACCCGAAACGTCGCCCATTCCTTCTCTCCGGAGATGCTGCCTGACCTGCTGAGTTATTCCAGCATTTTGTGAATAAATACCTTCAAGAGGGAGCTAGAGCTCTTAAGGATAGTGGAGTCAGGGAGTATGGGGAGAAGGCACGAACGGGGTACTGATTGAGAATGATCAGCCATGATCACATTGAATGGTGGTGCTGGCTCGGAGGGCCGAATGGCCTACTCCTGCACCTATTGTCTATTGTCTATTGTCTATTATCTATTATCTATTGTCTTACTTTTCTTTTTATTAATGATTATTTCCATGCCCTGGAGTATGACTGTACTTAATATTGCTCATGAACTGTTTCTGTTGCTCAGTCTTACTAGAGACCAGTTTAAACATCCCAATCTGCCTCATGGGCCCGCATCTCCTTGAGAGATGAATTCCTTGCTTTCGTCTAAACTGTCTGCAGAGCTAGGAAGTGAAGAGAATCTTTGCTAATTTGAAGGAAGACTGGCTGGTGACTTTCCTCCCAATTTGTAGGATGGATCGCCTAGTCTTGGATCAGAGCGCCGCATTTGCGTGCAAGATCCTATGTCTTTTTATATTCCAAAAAGCTCTGCGATGAAGCAAGTTCAAAGCAACAGAATCTATCTCTGCAAATGTCCGCAAGCATAATAATAGCAGGGGGCTATTAAAGAAGAATCTTTTGAATGTAGGGCCGCAGATGGCTGGGAATCAGATGGGGGAGGATTTTGTTTTGGCTTCTCAGCTTTCACTTGGAAATATCCATCATCAGATAATGGTGAAAAATCGTGCACCAACCATAGCAGTGCGGAGAAGGCTAAGAATAATGTCAAGTAAGCTGAAGTGGAGGAGTTCACGAGAGAGAGCTCCATTTAACTACAATCTCTTTCATTGCACTCGAAGTATAATTTCTCCACTTTCTTTTACCTCCAGAAGACTTTGATGTTGCTGTCAACGCCAGCGCGTCTTGCTCGTCCCTAATTGCATTTGGGCTCGGCGCCAATCATAAAGGCCAAGACCGGAGTAAGAGTGCTGCGTGGGTTTTGATGGAGATTTGCAATTACTGATGCTCTGACTAACTTTAATTTCAGACCTCTTTCATTTCCCTGATCAGTCTGAAGAAGGGTCTCGACCCGAAACGTCACCCATTCCTTCTCTCCTGAGATGCTGCCTGACCCGTTGAGTTACTCCAGCATTTTGTGAAATAAATACCTTCGATTTGTACCGGCGTCTGCAGTTATTTTCTTACACTCCCTGCTGCTGCCTTTGGATTCATAGAAACATAGGAACATAGAAAATAGGTGCAGGAGGAGGCCATTCGGCCCAGCGAGCCAACACTGCCACAGTCAGAGGGTGGTGAATCTGTGGAATTCATTGCCGCGGACCACTGTGGAGGCCATTCTTAGGTATTGTTAAGGTGGTGATTGACAGATTCTTGATTAGTAAGGGTGTCAAGGGTTATGAGGAGAAGGAAAATGGAGTTGAAAGATAAATCAGGCATGATTCAATGGCAGACTCGATGGGCTGAATGGCCGACGTCTGGTTCAATGACATATCAAGTCCAGTCAAGTCAATTTTATTTTATAGCACATTTAAAAACAACACACGTTGACCAAAGTGCTGCACATCTGATTAGGAAAAAAAAAAGAAAGAAACATACAGTGGCAGGGCAGCCAAACACAACGGCGCGGCCATCTTGAACAAAATGTTTAACTAAAGCAGAGTGGTGTCCCGCGGCCGCGCCGCACCGGGCGATGGAAGGCCCCGCGGTCGAGCCGCACCGGGCGATGGAAGGCCCCGCGGTCGAGCCGCACCGGGCGATGGAAGGCCCCGCGGCCGCGCCGCACCGGGCGATGGAAGGCCCCGCGGTCGAGCCGCACCGGGCGATGGAAGGCCCCGCGGAAGAGACCTAAAAAAAAAAGAAAGATTTCCCCCACCCACACCCCCCCCCCACATACCCACCCACCCTCACCACCCCCCCTCACCACCCCCCTCACCACCCCCCGCCCCCCCACCCCCCCCCCACATACACAACCAAAACAAAACACCCCACCACCAACACACAAACAAAAAGAATGATTGGCCTCCTAACATGAAACTGTGCCCCTTCATTTGAGATCTTCCCACTCATGAAACCATCTGATATCCACCCAGTTACATCCCTTAGGACCTTGTCTGTTTCAATAACATCAGCTCTTCATCGTCTTCTGTTAAGAGCACCAAATGAAACACTAGAGGAACTCAGCGGGCTGTGCAGATTCTGTGGGGTGGGGAAGTGTGGGTTGACATTTTGGGTCGAAACCCTCCACCAGGTCTAAGAATGGAGAAGAGGAGTCCTGATAAAGAGACTCCTGAGTTCTACAACACTGCAATTGTGGCTCGGTCACCATTAGAGATGCTGGCTTTCTCTTCCAGATTTATTTATGAAGTAAATTTGATATCCCTCAGTGCTAGGGTTGGATTGGACATTTGTCTCCAGTTCCTTGGATTATCAGTCCAGTGCAATACCTCTAAATCACCAATTTTCCCTTAATTTTGCTCTCCTCAGGGAAAAAAAGGCACGTGACCATCCAATCAAGCACAAGGGGGAACCTCCATTGCAGACTGGAAATGAGAATACAAGTCGAGCAATTGTTATTTCCCACTTTCACTCAGATGAAAAACATATAAAAATAGGGAAGCGCTGTGGCACAGCGCTAGAGTTGCTGCCTTTCAGCGCCAGAGACCCAGGTTCGATCCTGACCACGGGTGCTGGCTGTACGGAGTTTATACCTTCTCCCCGTGACCACGTGCTCCAGATTCCTCCCATGTTCCATAGACGTACAGGTTTGTAGGTTAATTGGGTTCGGTTAAATAAAAAGGTACATTGTCCCAATTGTGTAGGATTGTGAAAGTGTACAGGGTGATTGCTGGTCGGAGTGGGCTCGTTGGACCGAAGGGCCTGTTTCTGCGCTGTATCTCTAAACTAAACTAAACTAAACTAAACTCAACTAGATCAGTAAAAGATGTAATGACACTGCAGTTTCATAGTCAATAACTGATGTGGTATGTACATACTCAATATCTTGGATAATGTGCATGAAAGTGGAAGCAGGTGAGGTGCATCGAACATAAAGGTAGGCCTGACAATGATCACAATGGTCTTTATTTGGCCTTGTGGGTCTTTGAATAGTTAATAATTCAGAACAGGGCCTACACTGCAAGACAAGAAAATAACCTGCTTCCCTTGTGCTTTAAGCAAACTGACTTTCAAATGATGTATTACACCCCATCTGAACTTCCTTGGATGGGGGTTTTGGTTATCAGAAACAAAGTGTGTGACAGAGACGTACTTTGTAGGTACCAGACAGGCAATCAATTACGCCTCCTTAGAACAGATAATTTTTTTAAATGTTCTAAGATGTAAATACTTTGAAATCTTCATTGAAACAAAACAACTGTCAGCCGG
Source organism: Rhinoraja longicauda (assembly GCF_053455715.1). Lineage (NCBI taxonomy): Eukaryota > Metazoa > Chordata > Chondrichthyes > Rajiformes > Arhynchobatidae > Rhinoraja > Rhinoraja longicauda. Next base: position 11,885,779 of record NC_135974.1, read on the forward strand.
GTAATGTAGCTGACTACATCTGCAACTGATTGTGAAGAAATCCAAGTAGATTGGCCACAATTGAGGGGTAGCCTGATTTGGTGAGAAAGCTTGTTGGTCAGATGTCACTGTTGCTAAGCCGTTCAGGAAAAGGTGCACAACATTATTCAGCTGGGGCTCCTAATCTACGAGTGATGGCAGATAGAAGCATAATCATGCTGGCAGTATTGTCTGAGGCAAATGGGGACACTTTGTCTTTCTACCTTGGTGGGAGAAGTCTGCCTGAGCCATCATCCATTATTCCGTCTGTGGGTGTTATGGGGGTGGGAGTCCCACATGCAGCTGATGATCTATAGAAGGAAGACTGTTCTTTGTGATTCTGGATCCAGTCATTATGAAGGATCAGAAAGGTTCGAGTTAGCCAATGGAGGGGTGACGCTAGGATAAAAAGACAATGATATAAGATATCACCCATAGCAGAGAAGAAATCTATTTGGCTCACAGAGCCTGTGGCTAAAGGTCTCTCGGCATGTTGCTTGCAGGCCATGACATGTCCAAGTACTTTAATTTTAATGTCATTGAGTCGAAGAGCTTGGAATCAGCCTAATCAGCCCATCCTGTCACCACTGACCAGTGGGCACCTATCAATATTAATCTTATCTTCCAAACACTTGGTCCATAGCCTTCTATGCCCTGCTCATTTAAAAAGACTCAAATAGACAATCCTTTAATACTGAAGGGAGACACAAAAGGCTGGAGTAACTCAGTGGGACAGGCAGCAACTCTGGGGAGAAGGAATGGGTGACCTTTCGGGTCGAGCTGCCTGTCCCAAAAAGGAATAGGTGACATTTCGGGTGGAGACCCTTCTTCAGACCCTATGCAATCTTTAAATACTGCCAACAGCAGTCATAGAGTCAGAGAGACATAGAGTGATACAGTGTGGAAACAGGGCCTTCGGCCCAACTTGCCCGCACTGGCCAACAAAGTCCCAGCTACACTAGTCCCACTTTCCTGCGCTTGGTCCATATCCCTCCAAACCTTTCCTATCCATGTACCTGTCTAACTGTTTCTTAAACGATGGGATAGTCCCAGCTTCAACTACCTCCTCTGGCAGCTTGTTCCATACACCCACCACCCTTTGTGTGAAAAAGTTACCCCTCGGATTCCTATAAAATCTTTCCCCTTCACCTTGAGGAGGAAGAAGTTTGAACTTTATTTCCTTCCATCACAGTGAGGAATGTGGAATCCACTGTGATGGATGTTTATGTTAACTTTTATGTGGTTGCGTGTCTTGTTGCTTTTCATTTAGTAAGGCTGTATGGTAACTCAAATTTCACTGTACCATAATTGGTACGTGTGACAATAAACTGACCTTGAAACCTTTAAACCTTGAACCTATGTCCTCTGGTCCACGATTCCCCTACTCTGGGCAAGAGACTCTGTGCATCTACCCGATCTATTCCTCTCATGATTTTGTACCTCTATAAGGTCAGGCAGCATCTCAGGAGAGAAGGAATGGGTGACGTTTCGGGTCGAGACCCTTCTTCTGACCCTTCTTCAAACGTCACCCATTCCTTCTCTCCTGAGATGCTGCCTGACCTGCTGAGTTACTCCAGCATTTTGGGAATAAATACCTTTGATTTGTACCAACATCTGCAGTTATTTTCTTGTACCTCTATAAGATCACCCCTCATCCTCCTGCGCTCCATGGAATAGAGACCCAGCCCACTCAACCTCTCCCGAGAGCTCACACCCTCTAGTCCTGGCTACACCGTTGGTTTACTCCGAAGATGTTGGTTTACCCCGAAGATAGACACAAAATGCTGGAGAAACTCAGCGGGACTGGCAACATCTCTGGAGAACGCTCTGCCGATTGTGGGCTCCACCTTTCCTTGGTCATCGGTGCCGGCTCTGATTTGTTCTGAACCATTTCATGCCTCTAGTTTCCCTCTCCCCTGACTCTCAGGCTGAAGGAGGGTCTCGACCCGAAACGTTACCCATTCAAGTCAAGTCAAGTCAAGTCAAATTTATTTGTCACATACACATACTCGATGTGCAGTGAAATGAAAGTGGCAATGCCTGCGGGTTGTGCACAAAAAGAATTACAGTTACAGCATATAAATAAAGTTAATAAGTTACTAAACATAGCACAAAAAGTGTCGACAAAAATTTAGTCTCTGGGGTTATCAAAGTTGACAGTCCTGATGGCCTGTGGGAAGAAGCTCCGTCTCATCCTCTCCGTTTTCACAGCATGACAGCGGAGGCGTTTGCCTGACCGTAGCATCTGGAACAGTCCGTTACTGGGGTGGCAGGGGTCCCTCATGATCTTCCTTCCCTCCAGAGATGCTCCCTGACCCGCTGAGTTACTCCGGCATTCTGTATCCACCTACAGCGTGCAGTTCCTCGTTCATCTCTCCCCAAGCATTCTCTCTTGTTTTCCTCAGGATTATTTAACATACCTAAGGGAACTTAAAGGTTTTACTAGGACTGGCTGGAAAATATCTCAAGCTCTGTGGAAATAACACATGGGAAAAAACATTATTGATGGAAAGTTTCCAAGCGGTTGAGCAATATTTTGTGGATAAAGCTGTCTTTGGGCAAATTGAAACGCCTGCTCAGTTATTCAAATGAACATATCATTACCTCAACTTGGACCTTTCAACGAAGAGACTATTAATAGATATTCTATTATCAGATGTTGTGTCAAGAGAGGTAAAAGGATTAGAACTGACTGATGCCCCTCCACTCTGTTGCTTTGCTTCTTTCTTTATCTTCATTGTGTCTGTATTGGTTATCACTTTATTTTAAAGATTAGCCCCGGAATCAAGAGAACAATTTGAATTGCAGCCATTCATTCATTGTGTAGGAAAATAACTGCAGATGCTGGTACAAATCGAAGGTATCACAAAATGCTGGAGTAACCCAGCGGGTCAGGCAGCTGAAGAAGGGTCTCGACCCGAAACGTCACCCTTTCCTTCTCTCCAGAGATGCTGCCTGACCCGCTGAGTTACTCCAGCATTTTGTGACACCTTCGATTCGTTCACTGTGTTTCTTTTTGTGAATGAAAAACTGTTTGGTTAATTTTGTGAGATGCCTGGATGAATCGGTGTTTTGGTGATGAAGGGAGAAGGAGAGGGGAGGGGAAGGGAAGGGATGGGCAATGTGTTACATTGGAAAGCAGGGGTCCCTTTAAATATATTCCACCCCCCCATCTTAAATCTATTCCCACTAGTTTTAAACTCCCATACTCTGGGAATCAAGACAGTGACCATTCACCTAATTCCTGTTTATGTTAAAATGCCTGGAATAAGACAGTACATATATACATAGAACTGGACAGCTCAGGAACAGACCTTTCAGCCCACAATGTCTGTGCCAAACATCATGCCAAGATAAACTAATCTTGTCCGTCTGAGTGTGATCCACATCCGTCCATTTCCCACATAATCACGTGCCTATCGATACGAAGAGTAGCTCAGCGGGTCAGGCAGAATCTCTGGAGAAAAGGAATAGGTGATGTTACAGGTGGAGACCCTTCTTCAGACTGAGAGTCAGGGGAGAGGGAAACTGGAGATCTGAAAGGGCACAAAGAACAAATGAATGAAAGATATGTGAAGAACAAATCAAAATCAGCAATGACCAGGGAAAGATGGAGTCCACAATGGTCCATTGTTGGCTGTCGAAAAGGTGATGACGAGTGGGCACAATCAGTGAAACTAAGAAGAACGACAGTGAAACTAGTCGGATGACTAGGACGGGGGAGGGATGGAGAGAGGGGGAATGCGAGGGTTACTTGAAATTAAGGAAATCAATATTCATACTGCTGGGTTGTCAGCTGAATATTACAAATTTGCATATGGCCTTGCACTTATGACAGTGGAGGAGGCCCAGGACAGAAAGGTCGGTATGGGAAAGGGAAGGGGAGTTAAAGTGTTTGGTAACCTGGAGATCACGTCGGCCAAGGCAGACTGATCAAAGGTGTTCAGCAAATCGATGGCCCAAATCGATCGCGCGTGATCTCACCGATATGTAGGAGTCCGCACCTAGAACAGCGGAAACAGTAGATGAGGTTGGAGGAGGTGCAAGTGAACTTCTGCCTCACCTGAAGGGACTGTTGGGGTCTCCAGATAGAGTTGAGGGAGGAGCTAAAGGGACAGGAGTTGCATTTCTTGCGGTTGCAGGGGAAAGTACCTGAGGAGGGGGCAGTTTGAGTGGGAAAGGATGAGTTGTAGGGGGAACAGTCTCTGCCTATCTAAAAGCCTCATAAATGCCATTATTGTATTGCTTCCATTACCCCCCCCCCCACCACTCCACCCACCCCCGACAGCTCATTTCAAGCATCCACCACCCTTTGTGTAAAAAACCCCTGCCCTGCACACTCCCCTTAAACTTTGCCCCCTCACCTTATATATTCTAAATATTTTTAGTCAGTATAATCTATTCTACTTCACCACAGCATCTTCAACTAGCTGATGCATATCCAAGTTAACTTAATGATACCAGTTTTCCTCCACACACTTTGTGTCAGAGTCCACACCTTATACATCGGCAAGACAAAACCTAGACTGGGCGATCGTTTCACTGAACACCTTCGCTCAGTCCGCCTGGACCTACCTGGTTACCAGTTGCCGAACACTTTAATCCCCCTTCCCATTCCCACACCGGCCTTTCTGTCCTCCCCCTCCTGCATTGTCAGAGTGAGGCCAAAATTGGAGGAACAGCATCTCGTATTTCGCTTGGGCAGCTTACAACCCAGTGGTATGAGTACTGATTTCTCTACCTTGAAGTAACAAGAAACTGTCCCTGAATCTGGAGGTGTGCGTTTTCACACTTCTGTACCTCTTGACTGGTGGAAGAAGTGGGAGTGTCCAGGGTGAGACTCGTCTTTGATTCTGCTGGTGGCCTTGCCAAGGCAGCCTAGATGGAATCAGTGGATGGGAGGTTGGTGTGCGTGAGGGAATGCTAACATCTTTCAGGATTTCCAGAGGAGGATGGTGCTTAGATGTAGGAATCTCTGACACGTGGCTCAGCATTTTAACATCTAGATCTGCTTTAAATGGGAGTCAGTGCCGATCAATAAGTGGAGGAAAGACAGCTGGATGTGCAAATAGTTTAGATGGTTCAAGTAAATGTATAGAGGGAGGAGGGAAAAAAATGAGCACAAGTCTTGTTTCAGTAGTCTAATGAAAAAAAACTAAAAGTTTTAATGTTTCTGACATTATACAGACAATTTATTTCTGATGATTTTTAAAGCATTAAAGATCATTAGTGATGGTAAATTGTCTACTCACATGATTTGTTTTGATATGGTTTCTTATTGAGTTAATTTAATTCCCATTTTAATTATTTTTTAATTAATTAACATGCCATTTAAAATAAGCTCTGATCTGTATCATGGAATGGAATCTGATTCCAGATACTTTGAGGCCAATAAACTAACTTATATCTTCCAAAATGGCCCTGCGAGGCCGACTTCTCACTTCCTGTTCGTGGAACCATAGTGTTGAAACTTAATGTTGCTGCTGATTTTTTTTGCCAACGCAGTGACAGCCCTTCAAAAGAGTAATTCATTATAAATGAACATGCCAAAGTAATTGTGGAGAGAGTTCTGCTGAGAATTCAAGGAGGATAAATTCACCCTGGGTGGTAATGCGGGACAGGCAGATTGGAAGATCACTCTGACACTGTCTGATTCACTTCATTGTTGACTCTAGTGACTCGTCCACATTAATTCATATCCCCTACTCCCTTCCCAGAGTCACATGCCTCCTCAAATAGACCAGGAACAAAAGAAACGTTTCTATGTCTCAAGTGGTTTTGTCATTCATCACTCAATCATTCGCTACCTACTTACACACCTACTCTATGCTTTCTCTCCTCCACCATCTCTCTCTCTCTCTCTCTCTCTCTCTCTCTCTCTCTCTCTCTCTCTCTCTCTCTCTCTCTCTCTCTCTCTCTCTCCCTCCCTCTCTCTTTCTTTCCCTCTCTCTCTCTCTCCCTCTCTTTCTCTCCCCCTCTCTCTCTCTCTCTCCCTCACCCTCTCCTTCATTTACTCTCTTTCTCTCTCTCATTGTCTCACACAGCCATACAGCCATTGTATGTCTCTATATTTTTCACATCCACTCTCCTCTTTCCATCCCTTTTACTCTCACTGATCCACAGAGTTACTCCAGCATTTTGTCTGTCTTTGGTATAAAACAGCATCTACAGTTCATTTTTATTACATTATACCTCACTCTCTCTCATTTCCCACTGACTTTCTCCTCCTCTCACCATCTGTCCCTCACATTCTCAGTCTCAGTCTCTCTCACACATCTTCTCACTATCTCTCACTATCTCTTCTTCGTTCTCTCTATCTGTGACTCTCTCACAAACACTTTCACAAAAACAGTCTCTCAATTTCTCAGTCTCTATCTATGTTTGTGTCTCACATGCATGCACCTTGACCTCTCCCATTGTATTCACTCTGTCTCTCAGGCTTTCACTGTTTTTCTTTCACACTCTCTCTGTCATTCTCTTTATTGCTCTCTACCTTTCCCTGTCTTTGTCTCTCTCTTGCGTTCGCTCTTTATCTCTCTCTCTCTCTCTCTCTCTCTCTCTCTCTCTCTCTCTCTCTCTCTCTCTCTCTCTCTCTCTCTCTCTCTCTCTCTCTCTCTCTCTCTCTCTCTCTCTCTCTCTCTCTCTCTCTCTCTCTCTCTCTCTCTCTCTCTCTCTCTCTCTCCTTGTATCTTTCTCTCTCCCTGGTTGTTTTCTTCCTGTGTTTGTCTGAGGTTCCATTCAGTGCAAAAGGCAAGAGTCGGGGTAGAAAGCCTGTGGGATTCTAACATGGAAGGCAAGATCAGTTTCACATGCTGCACAGATCAGTGAAGAAACAAACCATGAAGAAGTGTTTCATCGAGTGGGTGATAAAAGCAAGCAGAATTTCTCCCTTGCAGCAGGACAGAGGGATGCTATCAATTCCCAGGGCAGATTGGGTTAGACAATGCACAGAGAGCCTGCACTGTTGACATAAAAGAAATCTGAAAAATAGCCTGGAGTGCCCAACTGCGAACTTGAAATGGACAAATTTGTAGGTGTTGAAGCCCGCCCCGAGGGGAACAGAAGAAAGCAAACCGCCTGGAAATTGGATTTTAACCATTTTTAAGTGTGCTAAACAGCTGCTGTGTAGAGGTCTTCCTACAGCGATTTGTGCATTTGGCAAGGAGACTTTTGAAGAAGTGGCAGGAAAGTTTACCTGGGAAACATCCGCTAAATTGGGACTATCCGTGGTCCTGGCCCAAATGTAATGTAGCTGCCACCCTTTGTTATGCCCCACTCCCAGAAAGGGTCAGTTGCAAAAGCTAAACAGCTGTTGTTGCTGCCACTGTTGAGGGAGATGCTGTAGGGGAGAGAGAGAGAGGCATACAACATAAAACAGTACAGCATCGCTCTCAGGGCCGTCTTTACAGCATTATGGGCCCCGGGCAAAGCAGTGTACTGGGGCCCCTACGACAATTACTCACAGGAATAAAAATGTAAATGGTCGATAAAATATTAAACATATAAGCTCGTGGGGCCCCGGGCAAGTGCCCATCAGGCCCATGCGTTAAGACGGCCCTGATCGCTCTGTGTCTGAAGAAGGGTTCTACCCTGAAAGGTCTCCCGTTCCTTTTCTCCAGAGATACTGCCGGACCCGCTGAGTTGCTCACATTTTGTGTCAATCATCGCGATAAACCAGCATCTGCAGTTTCTTCCCACACACAGCATAATTACTGCCCTTCGGCCCACAATGATGCCAAATTAAACTAATCACTTTTTGCCCACACATTATCCATAAACCCTTCGTTGCCTGCATATCCATCTACCTACCTAAAAGCCTCTTAAATAGTTTATCTGCCCCCACCCCAACCCTGGCAGGGTGTTCCAGGTACCTACCACCCTCTGTGTAAAAACAACTTGCCCCACACATCTCCCTTATACATCCCACTCTCTGCTTAAAGCTCTGCCCTCTAATATTTAATTTTCCACCCAGGGAAAAAAAGATTCCGATTGTCTACACTATTTATGCCTCTCGTGATTTTATGTGCTTCTCAATGAATTATATTTTCTATCAGTCTCCACTTGGCCTCTGACAATCCAGAGAAAACAATGCAAGTTTGTCTCACCTCTGTTTAGAGATCGTAATCTCTAATCCAGGCAACATTCTGCTAAACCTCTTCTGCACCCTCTCCGAAGCCTCCACGTTGTTGCTGTAGTGGGGTGACCAGAACTGCACGCAATACTCCAAAAGCAGCTTAACCAGAGCTTTATAAACTGCAATGTGACTTCCTGACTATTATGCTCAAGGCACTAATCGATGAGGGGAAGCACAGTTTATGCCCTCTTCACCACTACTGTCAAGGAGCTATAGATTTGGACCCTAAGATCCCTTCATACCTCAATGCTGTTAAGGGTCCTGTCATGAACTGCACCTCAAATGTCACCTCCCAAAATACAACACCTCACACATGCCCAGATTAAACTCAATTTCTCATTTCTCTGCCCATTTTTATAACTGATCTATTTCTTGCCGAATCCTTTGGCATCCCTCTTCACTTTGTGCAATTCCCCCAATTCGTGTATCATCTGCAAACTTACTAACCAACCTACCTACATTTTTGTCTAATTCATTTATAAATATTGCAAACAGAAAAGGTCACATCACTGATCCCAGCGGTAGAGTTGCTGCCTTACCGCGCCAGAGCCTCGGGTTCGAACCAGACTAGGGGTTCTGTCTGTACGGAGTTTGTACGTTCTCCCTGTGACCGCGTGGGTTTCCTCCGGGTGCTCCGGTTTCCTCCTACATTCCAAAGACGTGCGGGTTTGTGGGTTAATTGGCCTCTGTAAATTGTCCCTAGTGTGCAGGATAGAACTAGTGAATGGGTGATTATTGGTCGGCGTGGATTCGGTGGGCCGCGGTCCCGGTTTCCATGCTGTATTCTAAACTAATCTACATTTGTAGTGTATTGGGATGAGCCATCTGCCACCTTTTTTGTGTTGGGATTGAATGAGACTGGATTGGGTGAGAGAATGTTGGTGAGGCATGGTGACATGTGTAGGAACACATCACGTCTTTTGACCAGATTCAATTGTTGCAAACTATCTGAAAAGAGGAATGTCCACCACTGGAGCCACAAGGCACTGCAGATACATCTGAGGAATGTTTAGTTTAGTTTAGAGATACAGCGTAGAAACAGGCCCTTCGGCCCACCGAGTCCACCACGCCAACCAATGCTCACTCATACACTAGTTCTATCGTACACACAATTTATAGAAGCCAATTAACCAACAAACTCGCACATCTTTGGAATCTAAGAGGAAACCGGAGCACCCGGTTTTATATGACAATACATGTGATCAAGTATTGTCTATCCGCTGACTGGTTAGCACGCAACAAAAGCTTCTCACTGTATCTCGGTACTTGAGGCAATAAACTCAAACTCAAATGCAAACACCCGGAAATCCCATACAGTCACAGGGAGAACGTGCAAACTCCGAACAGTCAGCACCCGTAGTCAGGATCGTTTCCGGGTATCTGGCGCTCTAAGGCAGCAACGCTACCGCTGCGCCACTGTGCCACCCATCTAAAGCTCCCGATCTGAAAAGTCGTCTGTCCACTTTCCATCACAGATGCCGCCTGACCTGCTGAGTTCCTCCAACAGTTGATTTTTACTCGTGTCTTCCACTGTACTGAATTAGCTGTGCTTGATTCTGTACCTTGAAATGTCAATTGAAATCTCAGTTGAAGTCTCATGAAGGACTTTTCGTAGGTGAATGATTGTGCACTTCACTGCTTCGAACTGTAAGTCCCTTAAATTGGCTACTTTGAATGATAATTTAATCATTATGTCCTGATGTGTGTTACTCTTCACTGCTACAGCTAGAATGCTGACTAGCTACCATTTAAACCGAGCAACCGTGCAAAGGGATCAAGAGCTCATCTAATATTTACACTCGCAGACCTGAACTGATGAAAGGAAAGTCCATTTTGAGCAGAGGTCACAGACATTTATGTAAGGCACCACTCTTCAGAAACACAGATCATTGGACTCAAGTCATCAACATCATAAGGTCAGATCATCAGGTCCGTGAATTGTTATGCACTTAACAAGTAATTGAGCACAGCAAAATGTGAGGAATTATTGACTATCATCTGGCTGTCTACTGGTCTAATATGTTGGTTTTGTTGCAGAACTGATGCTTCCACCTTCGGATGCCACTTCCCTGCTTGACCAAAAGTGTTACATTTCATCATCTATGTCTGTCTTTTTTAAAGTGGCGCAGCAGGTGGAGTTGCTGCCATGCAGCGCCAGAGACCTGGATTCGATCCTGACTACAAGTGTTGACTGCATGATGCTTGTACATTCTGCCTGTGACCATGTGGGGGTTTTTCCGGATGCTCCAGTTTCCTCCCACATTCCAAAGACACTTAGGTTTGTAGGTTAATTGGTTTCTGTTAATTTTCCCTTATGCATAGGTTAGACCTAGTGTACAGGTGATCGCTGATGGGCGTGGTCTCGGTGGGCCAAAGGCTCTGTTTCCATGCTGTATTTCTAAATTAAATTAAAACTAAGAAGCAAGAGAAATATGTGAAGTAAAAGCCATTTTCCAGGTTCTTAATGTAGAACCTTTTTTGGGGGGAGAAAAAGGCACAGGTTTTCAGAGGGCTTTTGTCTTGATGTTGATTGAAAGTTCCATCTTCTCATTTGCTTTCTCCTAGTAATAGAATCAAAGAATCAAAGAGTCCTTCAGAATGGAAGCAGGCCCTTTGGCTCAACTTATTCAGACTGACTAAGATGCCCATCTATGTTAGACTTATTTACCTGTGTTTGACCCATATCTCTCTAAACCTTTGCTATTTGCGTGCCTGCCCAAAGTCTTTTAAATGTTCTTATTGTACCTGTCTCAAGCAATTCCTCTGGCAGCGTGTTTCAGATACCCATCACCCTCTGTGCGAAAAAACTGCCCCTCGGGTTTTTATTAAATCTTTCCCGACTCACTTTAAACCTGTTCCCTCTGGTTCTAGACCCCCCAACCCTGGTAAAAAGGCTGTGCGTTCATCCTGTCTGTACCCCTCATAATTTTATACACCTCCATAAGATCACCACTCAGCCTCCTGTGCTGCAAGGAATAAAGTGCAAAGCCTGTCTTCAAATTTGAAAACTCTTGACAATAGCACAGGGGCAATATGTGCAGGAACAGCAGAACTTCACAGAGCCTGCTCTTTTTAGTTTAGTTTAGTTTAGAGATACAGCACAGAAACAGGCCCTTCGGCGCCAACCAGCGAGCTCCACGCACTTGCACTATCCTGCAGACACTAGGGACAATTTACAATTATACCAAGCCAATCAACCCACAAACCTGTACGTCTTTGGAGTGTGGGTGGGAAACGGAGATCCCAGAGAAAACCCACTCAGGTCACGGGGAGAACGCACTACCTCTCTACAGACGAGCATCAATGGTTAGGATCAAACACGGGTCTCTGGCACTGTAAGGCAGCAACTCTACTGTTGCGTCTGTTCTTGATTATTTGTTTTTACCTTGGAGTTGGCCAAAAGTCCACGGGGTTTACATTGTATGTGCTTAGTATAAATAAACAGTTGCTTGTATTTCAACGCCTCTTCCTAACACAACTGGGCAGTCCGGATATCTCAAAAGGAGTGCGTTACTTATTTTTGATACTCTTGGTTAAGAAGCCAGGGGGACTGTAACTGTAGCAGGGGTACAAGGATAATCTCTTGCTGCCAGTCGTCAAGTCACTGCTCTGAATAAAGTGTTGTTTTATTGTACCCTGGAGCCACTGCTGACATAACAGGAGCAATTCTTACATTATCGTTGGTATGTCTATTGCAAAATTCAAGAGCAAAACAGTCACTGTAACAGTACTGAAATATATTAAGCATATTATCGTGCAGGAAGGAACTGCAGATGATGGTTTATACCGAAGATAGATACAAAGTCCTGGAGCAACTCAATGGGTCAGGCAGCATCTCTGGAGAAAAGGAACAGGTGATGTTTTGGGTCCGAACCCTTCTTCAGATAGAAGAAGGGTTTCAACCCGAAATGTCGCCTGTTCCTATTCTCCAGAGGTGCTGCCCGACCCACTGTTGTTGCTCCAGCACTTTGTGTCTATCTTAAGCATTTTATTACCATTTCCAGCATAGGAGCTCAAAACCTAAGTCTGAAAATCAGGCCAAATGTTGAGAAGCATAAAAAGCAAGGAAATCTGAAATAAAACCAGAGGATGATTGAAATACACAGCAGGTCAGGCAGCATCTGTGGAGGGTGTTGAAGTTCCATTTCAATGATCTTTCTTCACTGCCCACAAGCACAAGAGGTTGTTTCAACAATGGAGTTGGTGCCAGTGATGGCTGGGGATTAGCCAGCATGAATAATATGAAATGTAGAGGAGATTCAGAGTCTTGAAATGATTGAATGTGTTTTCAATCTATAATTTCAGATCACGATTCTTGCGTGGTTGTACTCAAGAACCGGACCAGTAGATGGCAGCTTCAGGGGAAGCCCACCGAGCCGGTCCCCCACCCAACTGGCTCCTGCTCGTGCCCAGAAGACCAGGGACTGGGAGGATTGAGCCAGTGATGACTTCAACCGTTGAGGAGTGAGGCCAGTCGGAGAGCAGAGGGAACCGGGGTCTGGCCTACCGTGCCTTTGTGGTTGGCTGAGGAAGAGCAGTGTGCTTTTGTAATGGAAGCCTTTATATGATAGAAGATGTAGGTCCATTATTCATTTGAAATGCAAGAGAAGTGCAGATTAAAATTTCCATTACCCACTTGCCAGGGAATAAAGGCGGACAGGCGAGGAGAAGGATGTGGCGTCCAAGGAAGGACATGGCTGGAGGCCCGCACCTGCCTGGGACTCGCATAGTTCCAGCTCCGCTCATAAGAACCAGAGCATGGACTTTGAGAATGGAGCCAAAGCATGCGGGCTCAGTAGACTAATTCTCTACATTTGCTAATTGAGGATCGGGGGTATGGCAATACTCTACTGGACTGTATAAGAAAATAACTGCAGATGCTGGTACAAATCGATTTATTCACAAAATGCTGGAGTAACTCAGCAGGTCAGGCAGCATCTCGGGAGAGAAGGAATGGGTGACGTTTCGGGTCGAGACCCTTCTTCAGACTGTATGTGTTAGCACTTTGCACATCTATATACTAAAACTCTCATTTGTTTTTTTGTTTGTTCCTGAACTACAGTCAAAACGGTACACGATAGCGCGACAATTTTAGGCCCACCTTACTCAACGTCGTCCCTTTGGTGCTAATGGAAGAAGTTTCATTGAAATCAGTGTTACATTCACATTTTAAAGTTCAAATCTATCTCATAGGGAGGGAGGGGGTGGAGATAGGGGGGGAGGGAGGGAGGAGGGAAGAGGGAGGATAAGGGGGGTTGAGGGGGATGGAGTAGGGAGGAGGGGAATGGGGGAGGGGGAGATGGAGGGGAGGGGAGGGGAGGGGAGGGGGAAGGGGAGGGAGGGGAGGGGGGGAGGGAGGAGGAACGGGGAGGGGGAGGGGGAGGGGAGGGCGGAGAGGGGAGGGGGAGGAGAGGGTGCTGCACCAATGCAGGAGAGGTTTGGGCCCAACGGGTCCACTTGGTCTAGTGTGACAATAAAAGCACCATTGTACAAAACGGAGTTCAAGTAATGTGATTCAGTGAATGTCCGAACCTTCCGAACTTAGTTAAATTATTACTTCTGGCTAGTAAATTTGTCGCGACAAATCTAAATGATCTTATGGAATTTTGTTTGGTGTAGTTTGCAAGAATGCAGTATTTCAAAGTTACCCTGGTTGCAAAAAGTCTGGGAAGTCAAGGACTTGGAGGTGAATTTGCAAAACGACGCAGTTGCTTGCGGTGAAGATTGTTGGAATGGAATGGGAGAGGATTTTAGTTATGGATGAATGTTTCAGCCTTGATTTAATATCTCCATAATATCAGAAGTGCATCCCATGAGAGCAGTGTGCCTTTTGTAATGGAAGCCTTTATAAGATAGAAGATGTAGGTCCAATATTCATTTGAAATGCAAGAGAAGTGCAGATTGAAATTTCCATTACCCATTTTGCTTATTTGTGTTCCAACCAGTAATATTCCTCTGATCTTGCAGAAGGAGATGGATACTGGTGATATAAAATTGCCATTATTCACTTCAGCCTGATCATTTGCCAAGTGGTCTTCTCGAAACGTATTCAAATTTTTAAAAGCAAGGATGTTTGTTCCAGTTTGCATGATTGATAAAGGGCTGGAAATGGACAAAGTTATTGCACGAGGCAGACTTTTTGAAGCACTCTGTGAAACAACTCGCCATTATAATACCTCATGTTTACATTTACTGCTTTCCAGGAAGATATGAAGGCAGGCTACCCTATAGAGACCCATTGATGTTCTGATTTGGCACATCAACCGTTTGTAAAATAACTTTATAAATCTAATTTGCACCCGATTTGTCATGCTCCTTTGAAAGGATTTTGAAACAAGAGCTGGCACATTCACAGTCTCCTGATGTATTACAGATATAATGTCAATAGTACGTTAAAGCCTATTGAAGGAGAAATGAATAAGAAGGACTTTTGTAAACAATGTTTTTTTTTGGAGTATAATGTTCCACAATTGCCATTTGTTATCATGTTAACATATCGTTATATAATTTACTACACTGCAATTACATGTTCATAAATGCTTCCTCATGTTGACTTGTAATCCTGTTACCAATGTATCGGATTCCATTATCCTTCCCTGTAAGCCTGTTATTGGAGATGCTTAATATAACAAGTTTTCTTTAAATCAGAGAAAACAGATTACATTATTTAAGCAGATGAAGAAATAATCAAGCGGCTGCCTTTTGTATTGAATGAATTCTTCACCATTGCAAGGTGAATAATTTCTGTCGTTACCTTTCATTCACTTTCTCCCAACATTTCCAGACTTTCCAAAACAAAGTAAATTGCAGTATTCTTTTTAACCTATTTATTTTCTGGGACAGAACAAATAAAAACGAATGTTAATTTAGAGGTTTCTAATGAACCCCTGGCAGAGTAAACTTGGTGGGTATCAAATGCTGTCACAGCCTTTAATCAATGCATTGGGCAGGACTGCATATTGGGCAGCTGGAATCATTTATCTTTATGCTAACTTTGTGGTCACATATGGACTGCAAAAACATTATTATTTTAAGAAAAGAAAGCAAAGCTTGGAATGTGGGGGAAAAAAAAAACACTTTTGGCCCGCCAATTTTATTTGTTGTTCAGGCTAGCTACAGTTTGCCTTACCACGAACGCCACTCACCCACTGACCTCCTGTTAAACAGCAATCCACAAAGGTAACCAAGTGGAAACCCCAGTTATTAACGCAAATCTACCCCCATGTGCTGTTTAAAGTGGACTCACCGACAACTCTGAGCTTCACCTTGTGCTTCCGACAGCACACGCTGCATTCCCCATTCTCGTGTTTAAGGACTAATTTATTTTAAAGGTTTTGGTTTAGAGATACAGCCTGGAAACAGGCCCTTCGGCCTACCGAGTCCTTGCCGACCATCGATCACCCATACACTAGTTCTATGTTATCCCCCTACACACTAGGGGCAATTTAGTTTAGTTTAGGGATACAGCGTGAAACAGGCCTTTCAGCTCACTGAGTCTGCGCCGACCAGCGATCCACGTACAGTAGCGCTATCCTACACACTAGCGACAATTTACGAATTGTACAGAAACCGACAAACCTGCCCAACTCTGGAATGTGCATGGAAACCAGAGCACCTGGGGAAAACCCACACTATCACAGGGAGAACGTACAAACTCTGTACAGACATCACCCACAGTCAGGATCAAATCCAGGTCTCTGCGCTGTGAGCAGCTCGACCACTACACCACTGTGTTTATATCATTTGCGAAAGGCCATATCACCACTATTTGCTGCTACTGCTGCTGAGATGATCAATAGTCAATAGTCAATAGTCAATAGTCGTTTATTTGTCACATACACATAAATGTGTAGTGAAATGAAACATTACCCGCAGTTAAACAATAAGACCAATAAGAATAATCAATAAAAATGCAATAACACATACAATCACTACTAACACCAAACAAAAAGAAACATCCATCACAGTGAGTCTCCTCCAGTCCCTTCTCACTGTGATGGAAGGCCAAAAATGTCTTTTTCTCTTCCCTGCCGTCTTCTCCTGCGGTCAGGCTGTTGGAGTTGCCACGTCGGGGCGGTCGGGGCTGGCGATATTGAAGCCTACGATGGACGGTGAAAGGTCCACGGCCTATTCCAGGCCGCGTCAGATGGTGAAAGGTCCGCGGCGGGCCGACCCAAGCCCCGCGATTCGGGGCGGGCGAACACGCTGCCTCTGCCGCTGCCGGAGCTCCCGATGTCGGCCCCCACCCAGGGGCCTGCGGGCTTCCGACATCCACGCGGCCCGCGCCGGAGCCTCCGAAGACGAATCGCAGCCGCTCCCGCAGCATCCGCAGGCAGCCAGCGCCGCAGGTGGTGAGTCCGGGCCGCGGGCTCTGCAAACCAGAGCCCCAGGTGGTCCCAGGTGCATGGCCGGTGGTAGGCCGCAACGGGAACGGAGACACGACACAGAACAAAGGTCGCGTCTCCGTTCGGGAGAGAGAATTTTACAGTTCCCGTTCCCTCCCCACCCCCCCTCCCCCCTCAAACATAACATACAAACACTACACCATATTAAAACTACAATTCATACAAAAACAACAAAAAAACACAAAAGACAGACGGACTGCAGGCAAGCCGCAGCTGCAACGGCAGCGCTGGCTCCTCAAATTAATCCACTAAATTAGATTGAATACCTTCAGTTCCAGCTTGATAGTGAGATGGGATTGTCACCATTTTCAAGTCGGCATGGTGGCACAGCGGTAGAGTTGCTGCCTTACAGGGCCAGAGACCTGGGTTCGATCCTGATGATGAATGCTGTCTGTGCGGAGTTTGTATGCTCTCCCCGTGACCGCATGGGTTTTCTCCGAGTTCACTCTCACATTCCAAATATGTGCAAGTTTGTAGGTTAAGTGGCTTCGGTAAAAATTGTAAATTGTCCCTCATGTATAGGATTGTGCTCGTGTATGAGGATCGCCGGTCAGCGTGGACTTGGTGGGCTGAAGGGCCTGTTTCTGTGCTGGAATTTGGACAATAGGAATTTAGACGTTAGACAATAGACAATAGGTGCAGGAGGAGGCCATTCAGCCCTTCGAGCCAGCACCGCCATTCAATGTGATTATGGCTGATCATTCACAATCAGTACCCCGTTCCTGCCTTCTCCCCATAATCCCCTGACCACTATCTTTAAGAGCTCTATCTAGCTCTCTCTTGAAAGCATCCAGAGAATTGGCCTCCACTGCCTTCTGAGGCAGAGAATTCCACAGATTTACAACTCTCTGACTGAAAAGGTTTTTCCTCATCTCCGTTCTAAATGGCCTACCCCTTATTCTTAAACTGTGGCCTCTGGTTCTGGACTCCCCCACCATTGGGAACATGTTTCCTGCCTCTAACGTGTCCAATCCCTTAATAATCTTATATGTTTCAACAAGATCCCCTCTCATCCTTCTAAATTCCAGTGTATATAAATAAGCCCAGTCGCTCCAGTCTTTCAACATACGACAGTCCCGCCATTCCGGGAATTAACCTAGTGAACCTACGCTGCACTCCTTCAATAGCAAGAATGGCCTTCCTCAAATTTGGAGACCAAAACTACACACAGTACTCCAATACCATGTGCTCTAATCTTGCCCACTAATCTCCTGTGTGGGACCTTATCAAAGGCTTTCTGAAAGTCCAGGTACAGTACATCCACTGGCTCTCCCTTGTCCATTTTCCTAGTTACATCCTCAAAAAGTTCCAGAGTTTTAGGAAAATAGGATAATAGATTTATCAGGTATAAATTCCACATGTAACAAGAAATAGAGGTGTCCTTTATTGTATCCGCTCGTTAGGTACATGTGAGAATTGTTTTCTAATAACAGGAAATAGAAGGTTAAACATTGATCAATGGTGAACCGCTTCCTTTGAATTCATTTTAATGAATTTCCCAGTTCTGTATATAATCCTGGCGATTGTACATAAATCTTGATATTTCTGTTCAGTCATCTTAAGATGGTGATCAACATTTGATCCATCCAAGATGGTGTTCCATATCGTCACTACCTCTACTTATGTAGTCCAAGTTTTATTGAGGTGCGTTGAGCTATGAGTTGAGTTGAAGATAGAAGAGACCAAATTGGAGACATAAGGACTGTCCTCAAGGTAAATCTGCATTAAAATATGTTTGGTGCAGTTATTGCCTCGTGACTGCAATACACTGACTGCTGCCCATTATAGGTAGTGATTGAAACACCCATTGTTTTCGACAGTAGCCTCATTGCTGTCCAGATCAAGGTCCGAAGGGCCTGTTAGCAATTGGCCTGTAGGAAACACATGAATGTGCACTGTGTGTGTCTGGAGTTGTGCCTTTGAGAAGGCTGCTCTCATCTCAGCTAAAAGCACCTCAAAAATCACCAATCTCAGTGGAATGGAAAAAAAAATCATTGTATATAACCTTCTCCTTGAGATAGCTGATCCACCCTCTTCATATATAAGCTTTTCCACATTTTCATTCTAAATGCTTAGGTTAAAACTTTACAAAGTCCATATTTTCCCCTTGACTATCTGGACTATTATGAAAGCTCGTAGATTTTAACCGAGAATTAATCTAGCGATTTATCTCTAAAGCTTTGCCGAGGCTTTTATATCTCAGTGCGTGAAGGCATCAGAAAGGAACGCAGTAATTTACAGAAGGAGTAACTAAAGGCTTACCAAGGACACCAAAGTGCTCTTGGATTTACTGTGAATCTTTTCAGTTTTCCACTGGTAATGCCACATTTGCTTTTATTTTAAACTGCCAGGCAGTTCATGATACAAAGCACAGTTTTAATAGCTAGATTGGCTTTGCAGAAAGTCTTTTCTGCCTGTCTCATTATTTTGCAGAGGTTTTTATCAAAGCTCAATATCAGAGAACCAGATTCATAAAGAGCTGGTACTCACTTAAGAGGACCATGTTTAAACGTTTGAAAAAGACCCAGGATTGTGGCAGTCAAGAAGAAATTGGCTCTGGCAGCAAAACAATGATTAACTTTCGTCAACAGATAATGCCAGATCCCCAAGAAGGCTCAGCACTGGTTGGTCCATGAAGGAAAGCTTAGACAGCTCCCTCCAAGGACTCAAGGGAGGAGATATTGGTGCAAATGGTAATTGACAGCTTTAGACAAGACACCACTGAGGGCAGCTCAACTCGTGTTCTACCTGACAGGTATTTAAGACTTTACTATTACAAAGCTAGATCTATGATGATTTATTAAGGTGTTTTTTTTACTCTGGTGGTGTTCCCATTCAAAAATACTGGCAAAGTGCCCTTGAGAAACTGCTTAAACCTTTTACCAATCCCATTACATTGAAAAGGTGGTTTATTGGCAACTCGAATTTGGAACTGAGGTGGAGTTTAGGATTAACCACATACTTTCCATTGTCCAGATAATAAAACCAATTTATTCAGAAAGAGCAGAAGGAACATTAAATTGCAGCAACCTCTTCCAAAAATGTCCTCAGAACATGAAGTAACAAGGAACTGCAGATGTTGGTTTTCACAAAAGGACACCAAGTGCTGGAGTAACTCAGCAGGTCAGGCAGAATCTATGAAGAACATGGTTAGGTGACGTTTCGGGTCAGGTCTGAGGAATGGTCCCGATCCGAAATGTCACCTATCCATGTTCTCCAGCGATGTTATCTGGCCCGTTGAGTTACTGCAGCACTTTGTGCCTTTCTTCAAAATATGAGTTATGTTTCGATATCTACATAGAATCAGTCTCATTTACTCAATTCACCAAGAAATTGATGGGGAAATGACCAAATCAGTCTCTGCTCTGTCTAAACGAATGCAACCATTTTGAGAGGACTAGAATATAAAAAGCAGCGATGTAATGCTAAGGCTTTATTCGGCGCTAGTCAGACCACATTTTGAGTATCGTCAGCAGTTTTAAAGTGGAGATTGCCAGGTTCTTGATTATTAAGGATGTCAAAAATTATGGAGAGAAAACAAGAAAATAGGGTTGAGAGGGAAAGATAGATCAGCCATGATTGAGTGGACTCGATGGGCTGAATGATGTAATCTGCTCCTATCACGTATAAACTCGTGAACCAAAATGTTATTGGATGCATTTGTTGGCTAATGGCTTTAATGTGACCCCAACTTTAGAAATAAATATGGCTAATAACGGGACCTGCTGATCTGTGATAGTTGAGTTATAAGTAACTCATACAGGACAGGCAGTGTTCACTTAAGAGATAATCAATGTAGATTGTATATTTCATAATTAAATGATAGCAGGCATTGGGAGGTGAGGAAACTCCCAGTGTGTTAAAGGTTATTCTGTCCTAAGGCAAAAAGTTGTTACACCTCTCGTATATCATCTTTCATATACTGAACACACACCCCTCCCCCTGCCGCCCCCCCCCCATCCACCACCCCCCCCCCCCCATCCACCACCCCCCCCCCCCCCATCCCCCCCGACCTGCCTCTTGAAAATTTGAAGTCAATAAAACCTGACTTTGGAAGCAGATTTCAATGCATAGTCATCGCAAGATTGTGTGTTTTAACACTATCAAGATATCTATAAATATATCACACGTTATGCTTGATAAGTAAAGGTGTCAGGGGTTATGGGGAAAAGGCAGGGGAATGGGGTCGGGAGGGAAAGATAGATCGGCTATGATTGTAAAATGATGTAAAATGTAAATGTAATGCATTATTATGATTGAATGGTGGAGTAGACTTGATGGGCCAAATGGCCTAATTCTGCTCCTAGAACTTATGAACTTATGTATGTGAATTTTCTTGGTGGGAACGTTTATATTTACAGTAATTGCAATTCAGCCTAGGTCATCCACATATATTGGACCTGTGCACACACCAATGGAATTAATGTGCTGTACATCTCATAGTATTTTAAGTTGGATGAAGACCATCTTGACAGAATTAATCCCCTGATTTCAGCAACATGTTCCCTTGACGTAAAGGTGAAGAGGATATGCCTGAGAGAAAGTCTCTTTGAATTGCCAATCCTCTGTTGACAGAAAGCAGTGAAACGTGGATCTAAGCAATTACTGGATACTAAAGCCATCTACTTGTGACTGATGAGAACATAGAATGATCTGAAATTCATATCTTTTGATATATTGTGACAATTCCTTAAGTGGAATGACATTTCAGCCAATGTTATGGTCACAATTATACAAAACAAGTGACTCAGTGGCGCAGCGGTAGAGTTGCTGCCTTACAGCACCAGAGACCCGGGTTCGATCCTGAATACGGGTGCTGTCTGTGTGGAGTTTGTACATTCTCCCTGTGACTGCGTGGGGTTTCTCCGGGTGCTCCGGTTTCCCCCCACACTCCAAAGACGTACAGGTTTGTACGTATATTGGCTTCTGTGAATAGTAAATTGTCTCTCATGTGTAGGATAGTATTAGTGCACGAGTCATCACTGGTTGGCGCGGACAGACCTGTTTCCACGCTGTATCTCTAAAGTCTAAAGGCTAAAATATTGGCAATCCTGCTTCTAAGTGTCTAAACCATGGGTTTAGAGGTGGGTTCTGCAGACTTTTCTACGGGTGGGACAGATAGTGATTGAGAGCACACATGAGAGAGTAGCACAGGTCCACGACCGATATTCCGGCACCCTTGGCTCCAGAGCCTTGCCGGCTTATCCATTTTGCCGGACCAACAGAGTTCGCCGCCTCTGAGAGGAGTCGGACAGTACGGGAACGACCCGCCTAGCCGCCGGTAGGCTGGGATACCAGCCCGCCAAGTCAGCCTGGGAAGCCGGCCAAGGATACGGATCCGCCTGCTCCGGCTGGGCCTCCCCAGGGTGAGGTGGCAGATCGCAACCTCATTGGGACTTCCGCAGCCAATCGGCGGGTCGGACTTGCCCCCTGCAGCCGGGCCCCGGGCAAGTTCGACCTGCCGAATGGCTGCGGGAGTCCCAATGAGGACGAGATCTGCCACCTCACCCAAGGGTGGGGGAGGGGGGTGGGGGGGGGGGGGGGGGGGGGGGAGGAGGGAGGAGGGGGGCGGGGGAGGATTTCAAGTGAGCTCTCGTAATTTTGTCCGGATTAAAGGAGGTGCCGGAAACGTCAGTGGTGGACCAGCCAGTGAATTAGTGTTTCATTTCCCAGTTTGCTTGGGCTTGCGCATGCTCCTCAAGAAGACGCAAGGTTCTTTCTGTCTTTCCAAATGCTCCTTCCCCACTTTAATTGTCATTGACTTGAGGATTCGGAAGTTGCAAACTTTTTCCAAGAAAGTTTTGAAAGCATCCTTTAGGTGTTTTTTTCCTAATAATTGGGCGTGATGGATCTCGAAGAAGAATGGCTGTTTTAAGAGTATGTTGGCTGCATGCACTGAGAACTGGCTGTGAATCTAAGGATTCAACATCGGGGATGCTGGTTTAGGAAAAGGCACTTACATTGTTCTGCATATCCTGCCAATGGATTCAGAGGATTTTGAGGAATTAGCATTGATAGTAGCTCTCCAATGCTTTAAGGTTCCCGCTGTAAGTAATTCATGTCTCTGAAGTGCACAGGAGGGCCGAGATCACTGGTGCCTGAATGACCACAAGCATCGGGGGTTTAGTTTAGTTTTGAAATACAGCATGGAAACAGGCCCTTCGGCCCATTGAGTCCACGCCGACCATCGACCACCAACTACCAATTCACACTAACTCTATATTATCCCACTTTCGCATCCACTCCTTACACACTCAGGGCAATTTACAGAGGGCAATTTACCTAAAAACCTGCATGTCTTTGGGATGTGGGAGGAAACCGGAGCACCCGAATGAACCCCACGCAGTCACAATGAGGACGTACAAACTCCACACAGACAGCACCCAAAGTTAGAATCGAACCACTGTTTCTGGTGCTGTGAGGTAGCAGTTCCACTGTGCTGTCCTATATGGTCTTGAACGTCAAACGATCTTTTCCTCAGATAGCCAGAGGTTGTCCTGCTGACTTTCTTTACTGATGTCTGCCTTGGATGAGAGATGGCTCCTGAGATATGGAAAATAATCAATAGACACCAAACAAGATTATGCGTTGTACCTCACAATTGCTTTTCACTTGAATTTATGAGAATTACCCAGTAGCTTGAAACAAGTTACTTTAATGTTTAACAAACTTTCATGCTTTTAATACAGATTACCCGATTATGGGACTGAAAGGGATTTAACTTAATTGCTGACACAGTAAATATTAGAACCGGACATACTGCCAAACAGCTGGTGGTTCTGCAGAGAAGTGTTGCTTATTGCAATGTGCATGGCGGTGTTGGAATCAGGAATGCAGTAGAGACCAGATGTGCATTCACATCCGGCTCCTCCCTCCATCTTGGATCATCTTTGATTTCACACTGAGCTCCGTGTCGTTCTGAAGGGCTGGATACACTTCCCATCTGGCCCCTCACATATAATTGTGGCATCAGGCAGTTTCATGAATTTTAACGAAGCTACAATTCCTCATTAAAAAGAATAGTTTAAGTAAGTATTTTTCTTCGTTTTCCTTCTTTTCAATCTACACTTGAATTAATTAACAGACATTTTATATATTTTCAGATTTCTTTCTAAATAAAAATAATGCTTACAATTTCCAATTATCTAATTGTATTTTTTCCAAATGGGAAACTCTTAATGGCTTGAGGATAGTCAGGATAGTTCGTCTGTTTGTTTTTATGTCATAACTGTTTTTGTAAAGCGTCTTTGAGCACTTGGAAAAGCGCTATATAAAATAATTTATTATTATTATTATTATTATTATTATTATTATTATTATTATTATTATTATTATTATTATTATTATTATTATTATTACTATTATTATTACTATTATTATTATTATTATTAAATATTATTATATAATAATAATATTATTATTATTATTATTATTATTATTATTATTATTATTATTATTATTATTATTATTATTATTATTATTATTATTATTATTATTATTATTATTATTATTATTATTATTATTATTAATATTATTATTATTATTATTATTATGATGGTCTGTGGGACAGGGGCCTAGTACTGGTTTGCCCCTCATTGGCGACTATGGCTCATGAAATTCCCAGGAGAGCCATCTCACCAGTACAGCTGGTGCTGTGCAGTTACACAAACTTTGCAGGGCTAGCATGATAGGTGACCGTGGTATACACACAACAATGCCATTGCACGGTGGCGCAGTGGTATAGCTACTGCCTTACAGTGCCAGAGACCCAGGTTTAATCCTGATTATGGGTACTGTCTGTACGGAGTTTGTACGTTTTCCCCGTGACCTATGTGGGTTTTCCCCGAGATCTTCGGTCTCCTTTCACACTAAAAAGACATACAGGTTTGTAGTTTATCCCTAATGTGTGTAGGATAGTGGTAGTGTGCAGGGGTCGCTGGTCAGCATGGACTCGGTGCGCCTGTGGGCCTGTTTCCACGCTGTATCTCTAAACTAAGCAAACTAAAAAAATCTTTTATGTTCCAATTGCAATTGTCAGCCATTATCTACTGATAAACCCTGCAATATAAATTAGGCAGTAAATTCACAGTTCCATGGAAAACTGTAAAATAAGTTTGATATCTATGTCCTAGATCTCTTTTGCTAAAATCGGTGGCTTTTGGGGAAGAACGCAAACCAATAGTATTGAAGATTTCACATAGACATCAAATAAAATGGAAGTAAGAGCACAATTATTCACTAACTTATTAGAACTTTTCAGAGCCAGTGTACACGCCTGAAGAGGACATATAATAATTGTTTCATTATTATTATTTTTAAATTATAATGACTATTATTAATAATAAGCAAGGAATTTGCACACACATGGGTTTTAAGCTGTAATTATGGCTGCAAAGGCTATTGACAAACTTATTTGTCCCTCATACAACAGTGGGAATCATTTGCAAATACCTAGAGTTCACATCAGTTCACTAATCTCTGCAGATCACGCTGGAGAGGGTCGTTAATCAGTGCACCCTATGGGGAGCAGGGAATCAAGCAGGTTCTGGATTTCTGCGGCAGTCAATGCAATTACCTTGTTCACTCACACAACTAAGAAATACGCTAATTGTTTTAATAAGAACATTCGAAACAGGAGTAGTCCATTAAGTCCATCAAGCCTGATCCGCTATTTAATTAGATATAGGCTGATCCATATCTCAACTTGCCAATTCTTCAGATCAAGGCATACCCCTTCTTAATAAGAACCCACCTTCCGTGGTTTGACTTGATTAGTCCCAGCACCCAAAGACTTTGGCTATTTCTACCAAAGAATGCCTCTGGTTCAGGGGCACCAGTGGGTTCTTCTGAAAGTAACTGCCATGGAACTGCTGTGGGGTGGTTGCAGTTGGATTGAGTACAATCTGGCCCAATATGTGTGAATAAGAATTTCATATAGGCTCCATATTAGTGTACTGAATTTTGTGTTAACCATGTGTAGGAAAAAAAACTGCAGATGTTAGTTTAAATTGAATGTATACACAAAATGCTGGAGTAACTCAGCGGGTCAGGCAGCATCTCGGGAGAGAAGGAATGGTTTCGGGTCGAGTTAACCACTTTGTTTAAAGGTGCAGAGTGGAATCTCTGAGTCTAGGCTGACCATCAATCACCAGTGGAATGTTGGCCTTCATAATAAGAGGAGTTGAGTATAGGAGCAAAGAGGTCCTTCTGCAGTTGTACAGGGCCCTAGTGAGACCGCACCTGTAGTACTGTGTGCAGTTTTGGTGTCCAAATTTGAGGAAGTATATTCTTGCTATTGAGGGCGTGCAGCGTAGGTTTATTAGGTTAATTCCCGAATGGCGGGACTGTCGTATGTTGAAAGACTGGAGCGGCGAGGCTTGTATACACTTGAATTTAGAAGGATGAGAGGGGATCTTATCGAAACATATAAGATTATTAAGGGGCTGGACACGTTAGAGGCAGGAAACATGTTCCCAATGTTGGGGGAGTCCAGAACCAGGGCAACAGTTTAAGAATAAGGGGTAGGCCATTTAGAACGGAGCTGAGGAAAAACGTATTCAGTCAGAGAGTTGTAAATCTGTGGAATTCACTGCCTCAGAAGGCAGTGGAGGCCAATTCTCTGAATGCATTCAAGAGAGAGCTAGATAGAGCTCTTAAGGATAGCGGAGTCAGGGGGTATGGGGAGAAGGCAGGAATGGGGTACTGATTGAGAATGATCAGCCATGCTCACATTGAATGGCGGTGCTGGCTCGAAGGGCCGAATGGCCTCCTTCTGCACCTATTGCCTATTGTCTATAGCACACAGATTCTACGTTATCCCAATTTTACATCTTAGGGATGATTTACAGAGATCAACTCACCTGCAAGTATTTGGAATGGGGGAGGAAATCGGAGCTCCCGGAGAAAATCCATGTGGTCGCAGGGAGAATGAACAAACTGCACAGACAGCACCCACAGTGAGGATCGAACAAGGGTCTCTGGCGATGGCGCTGTACCACTGTGCTGCACTTCACCAATATCCCACCGTTTGCCATTTAGGCCAACATTCTCCCTTCTGTCGCATCCCCATTAGTTGACACGATTGTAAAGAGGATAGTAATCATGTATTGTCTTTCCGCTGACTGGTCAGCATGCAACAAAAGCTTGTCGCTAGACCTCGGTCGACGTGGCAATAAACCAAATTCAAACTGAAATGTGGGCCACATGCGGGCAAATGGAGCATCTTGGTCAGCATAGACAAGTTGGGCTGAAGGGCCTGTTTCCTTGACTTAATGAAAGTTGGGCTACTTATTTATAAAGTTAAGAACAAAAAAAAATCATAGTAAATATATTGAAATTCAGCTCTAGGACCCCCCCCCCCCCCCACCCCCTCCTCCACAGAGCTTTCCCCACACGAGACACACAAATATTATTCAAGGGTTCCCATAACAACACACACTAACACAAAACCTCGCAAACTCTTAACAGTGGCAAGTAGTATGTTTTGAAGGATTTTTTTTTTAAAGCTAAACTAATTAAAGAAAACAGCTTCCAAAAAGCTCCCCTCTCCTGCAGTCATTCACACTCCATGGCAACAAAACCCATAATGTTGACATTTCGGTGGTTCAGGTCACGTTGTAATGAACTGTTTGACCTTCTGTCCATAATTCAGAAAGATCTGTCTTTTTTTTTTTTTAAAGCACTACCCTCTCAGGCCTAGGAATCCCTTCGGGTGTAAGATGCCAGTTGAATCTGGCACTGAATGAATCTGGACCTGTGCCCACAATTCCCAGCAGTTTGCCCTGATCCTGTCTGAGTGATAATGGGGTCAGTGGCAATGAATGCCTGATGTTTCTGCATAGCAAAGGGGAGAAAAGTCACCAGATAAGACCTTGCTGAGCTAGCCTGGGTCCACTTCCAACAAACAGCTAATGAATGATGGATCAGACGTCTGGAGGCACAATACTATCTCCTTCATCGAGCCACAAATGCTGCACAGTTGATAAAGAAAATAACACTGCCATTAATATCGCTCCTTTCAACTCAAAATGCCTCAAAGCCCTTCTTATAATAAATTACATTTGTTAAATTGAGCCCACGTTGTGATACGTAAATGATTAAATTGGAGGGAGAAGACAATTTACTCACAAGTCAATTGTACAAAAAATTCTCGGCTGGTCCCAAAGGAACATTAGATGTTTATGCTGTTCATGAACTTGATTGACAAAACTACGAATACAGCCGACCCAGCCAACGAACCACACTGACACAACAGACCTAAAACTTAGCTTATTGTTAATTATGTAATCAGAGTCACATCACAGGGGATTAGCCTCACAACCAAATAAGCGAAAATCCCAAAGATTTTATTCATACCGCACGCACAGAAGCTAAAATCGAAAAGCATTTGATTGCTGAAGAAATGACTTGTTAAAAAATATTAATCACTCATAATTAGTGGCCATTTTCAGATCCAGATATAATGACTGGCAGATTTGCACTATCTGTAAAAGTAATCTGTCAACAACAGTGTTAAGTGTGGTAGAATCATGGAGCCATGGATGGTCACAGCACAGAGACAGGGCCTTCAGCCCATCCATGCTTAGCATCAAATGATTCTCTTTCAGAATGCATTGGATCCATGCCCACATTTTCCAGCAGTTTGGCCTGATGCTATCTGAACCTACTCATTCTGAGATTTGCAAGACTGTTTCAAACTATCCTGCAGATCTTCCCACACCTCCTCCCAGTCCCTGTTCTCCATGGCAAAAAGGTTAACATTATTCAGGGATTTATACATTGGCAGGACGTATATCTCGGTGATCATGTAATTCTCCTGCAGCTGCAATTATTGTGTCATCCCATAGGGCAGCACAGTGGCGCAGTGGTAGATTGCTGCCTAACAGCGCCAGAGACATGGGTTCGATCCTGACTACGGGTGCTGTTTGTATGAAGTTTGTGTGTTCTCCCTGCGACCTGTGGGTTTTCTCTGGGTGCTCCAGTTTCCTCCCACATTCCAACATTGTACAGGTTTAGAGCTTAATTGGCTTCTGTAAGTTATAAGTTGTCCTTAATGTGTAGTGCACGGGGTAATCGTTTGTTGGCGCAGACTCAGTGGGCCAAAGGGCCTGTTTCCACCTCTAAAGTCTGAAAATTATAGACCGTTTCCATGAGCTTTCAAGTTTACTGAGGATGATGTCAATAACTGAAGCCTTGCACAGAGTTATATATTTTTTAACAGAGCCATCAATCCATCCTAATAAATTCACGAGGTTATCCGACATGCTCTTATGCCGTGGAGTCATAGAATGACGCAGCATAGAAACAGGTTTCTCAGCCCAAATTGTCCATGCTGACCATTGTACCAATCTTTGCTCATAGGGCTGCACTGTGGTGTAGCGGTAGAGTTGCTGCCTTACAGCGCCAGTAGACCCAGGTTCGATCCTGACCACGGGAGCTGTCTGTACGGAGATTGCACGTTCTCCCCGTGACCACGTGGGTTTTCTCCGAGATCTTCGATTTCCTCCCACATTCCAAAGACGTGCAGGTTTGTAGGTTAATTGGCTCGGTATAAGTGTAAATTGTCCTTAGTGTGTGTCAGATAGTGTTAATGTGCAGGGATCGCTGATCGGTGCGAACTAGGTGGGCCAAAGGGCCTGTTTCCGCGCTGTATCTCTAAACTAAACTAAATCCCATTAACTGACACGTGACCCATCATGGTCGCTTGATATTGAAATAATTAGGATGGGAATTCATGTTTGAATGAGTGACACTGAACGTGGCAAGGAGTCAGAGGCATCAACATTAACCTGCCTTCACTTTGTATAGTTAGTCTGCCCTGAAGTTACAGATTGCACAGCCCATGCCAAGCAATATATTCACGTTGGAGAAAGACCACTCAATCAATGAAGATAGTAATCACAATCTGCCCATTATCAATAAGATCAAAGAGGTTCTCATTTGTTTATAAAAAGTTCAGGCAAAAGATTAAACATGAAATACTGATAATTCTTTGAGTGCTGAACAAGGAGTTAAACTGTCTGTATGCAAAGTATCTTTCTTTAGTTTATTTATCGGCACCATGACTTTCCTTTGCATTAACGATTCTTTCATAAATGCAGAACCCTGTAACACTTCTCCCACCCTCTCCTCTCCTCTCTCCTCTCTCCTCTTTTCCTCTCCCCTCTCCCCTCTCCCCTCTCCCCTCTCCCCTCTCCCCTCTCCCCTCTCCCCTCTCCCCTCTCCCCTCTCCCCTCTCCCCTCTCCCCTCTCCCCTCTCCCCTCTCTCCTCTCCCCTCTCTCCTCTCTCCTCTCTCCTCTCTCCTCTCTCCTCTCTCCTCTCTCATGCATCATCTCCCATGCATCACCTCCCATGCATCATCTCTCTCCCTCACAATCTGTGCTGGTGCAATCTGGGGAGTGTGCCTTTAAGGACTGATGTCCTTCCCTCAGTGTTGTGCAGTAAAGTGTCAACAGCTGTGCTAAACTACACATGGGCCCAATTTACAGCTCCTTTCTCTGTGCAAACTACCTGATCTCTGTTCCAAACGTGTGCGTTACATTGACTAATGACACGTTTTTTGTTCCTGAGGTATCCTTGGTTTGGTGATAACACAATGGTGGTTTAATGCACGAAAAGAGCACCGAAGAACTTCCCTTCTCTCTCTCCACCTATTGTCTCCCTACAGAGTGACTTTGTTCCAGTAGCTTCTCAATGGCAGACAACCAAGTGTTAACCAAGAGGGATTTCAGTCCATAAACCCTGTTTTGTTAGCCTAGCGTTTCAGCAACTGAGCAAACTCAGCCATTATCACCAACACGCATCCATCTTGGCAGCTCCCCAATGCTATTTTTCTCTCTTTGTTATGCACAAACTTCACAAATTAATTCTCTGAAAATGACAGTAGTTTTAGGAAATCCAGACAGGATAAAATGTAAACGTTCTTTTTTATTTTTCCTTCTGTTGCTCATCCAGCACGCAAAGAGCAGTCCATGAAGTATGATGTGGTTTAAGCCTTTATTTGGTAGAGTGCTGGTTTTTATTTAGGTTGTTAAAAGATTAAAGCCTGATATTTATATCCACTCCTGTCTTGTATATAAATAAACAATTTGCAAATTGGCAATTAAGAGCATGAGATGGGATGGGATGGGGTGGCTTTTTAAGGCCACATAACAGAATAGTCTCAGGGACTATTGCTCAGTAGCTCTAACATCGATCATAACAAAGTACTTTGAAAGATTGGTAATGGGCCACATCTGCTTCCAGGCAATCTCGACCCCTTTCAGTGTACATGCAGGGCAAATGCAGCTCTGGAGGATGCCATCTCCCTTGCACTGCAGTTAGCCCTGGGTCACTGTGACAGTGAGAACACTTGGGTCAGGGTGCGATTCATTGTTTACAGCTCAGCCTTCATCAACACTATTCTAAATAAGTGCATCTCTAAACCTTCTGACCTTGGCTTTGGCTCTTCCATCTTCACAATTGGTGCCTGGACTTCCAAACTGGCAGAACTGGGGCGTCAGCATGGTGGTGCAGCGTTAGAGTTGTTGCCTTACCATAGACAATAGACAAGAGGTGCAGGAGTAGGCCACAGCACCACCATTCAATGTGATCATGGCTGATCATTCTCAATCAGTACCCCGTTCCTGCCTTCTCCCCATACAGCACCAGAGACCTGGGTTCGATCCTGACTGTGGGTACTGTCTGTACGGAGTTTGTACATTCCCCCTCAGGAAGCATTCCGACCCCGAAACGCCACCAACTCCTTTTCTCCAGAGATGCTGCCTGACCCACTGGGTTACTCCAGCAGTTTGTGTCTATCTCCCAGTGACCGTGTGGGTTTTCTCCGGGTGCTCCAATTTCCTCCCACATTCCACAGATGTGCAAGTTTATAGTTAGATGGCGTCTGTAAAATTGCCCCTTGTGTGTATGACGCAAAACTGGGATAACATCCAGTACGGGTGTCAGAGGTTATGGGGAGAAGGCAGGAGAATGGGGTTAGGAGGGAGATAGATAGATCAACCATGATTGAATGGGGGAGTAGACTTGATGGGCCGAATGGCCTAATTCTGCTCCTATCTCTTATGATCTTATGAACATCAAACTATTGTAAGGGCGATCACTGGTCGGCGTGGACTCGGTGGGCCAAAGGGCCTGTTTTCTGTGCAGTTTTGAGGAAGGGCATCCTTGCTATTGAGGCAGTGCAGCGTAGGTTCATGAGGTTAATCCCCGGGATAGCGGGACTGTCATATGAGGAAAAATTGGAAAGACTGGGTTTGTATTATAGACAATAGACAATAGACAATAGGTGCAGGAGTAGGCCATTCGGCCCTTCGAGCCAGCACCACCATTCAATGTGATCATGGCTGATCATTCTCAATCAGTACCCCGTTCCTGCCTTCTCCCCATACCCCCTGACTCCACTATCCTTAAGAGCTCTATCTAGCTCTCTCTTGAAAGCATACACAGAATTGGCCTCCACTGCCTTCTGAGGCAGATAATTCCACAGATTTACAACTCTCTGACTCAAAAGGTTTTTCCTCATCTCCGTTCTAAATGGCCTACCCCTTATTCTTAAACTGTGGCCCCTGGTTCTGGACTCCCCCAACATTGGAAACATGTTTCCTGCCTCTAACGTGTTCAACCCCTTAATAATCTTATATGTTTCAATAAGATCCCCTCTCATCATTCTAAATTCCAGTGTATACAAGCCTAGTCGCTCCAGCCTTTCAACATATGACAGTCCCGCCATTCCGGGAATTAACCTAGTGAACCTACGCTGCACGCCCTCAATAGCAAGAATATCTTTCCTCAAATTTGGAGACCAAAACTGCACACAGTACTCCAGGTGCGGTCTCACTAGGGCCTTGTACAACTGCAGAAGGACCTCTTTGCTCCTATACTCAACTCCTCTTGTTATGAAGGCCAACTTTCCATTGGCTTTCCAGTAGTCACTGGAATTTAGAAGAATGAGAGGGGCTCTTATAGAAACATATAAAATTATAATAGGACTAGACAAGCTCGATGCAGGAAAAATGTTCCCAATGTTGGGAGTCCAGAACCAGGGGCTGCAGCCTAAGAATAAAGGGTATGCCATTTAAAACTGAGATGAGAAAAAACTTTTTCACCCAGAGAGTTAAGAATTTGTTGAATTCTCTGCCACAGAAAGCAGTGGAGACCAATTCACTGGATGAATTTAAAAGAGAATTAAATAGAGCTCTTGGGGCTAGCAGAATCAGGGGATATGGGGAGAAGGCAGGCATGGGTTACTGATTGTGGATGATCAGCCATGATCACAATGAATGGCAGTGCTGGCCCGAGGGGCCAAATGGCCTCCTCCTTCACCTATTTTCTATGTTTCTGTTTTTACGCTGCATCTCAAAAAAATACTCAAGTCAATTAGAATTGGTCATACCCTTTCCTTCACCTTGATCCTCACCACCAGTGCTCCTCAAGGTGTATGTCCAGCCCCTTGTTCTATTTTGTATACACACATGATAGTTTGACCATGTACAGTGCCAACCTGATATTCAAGTTCGCCAATGAGACCAATGTTGCCAGCTGTTTCAATAACAATTAAGGAGCAAAGTACAGGAAAGAGTTCAAGAATCTCGTGTCATGGTGTCGGAACAACAACTAGGCCCTTAACATCTGCAAGATGAAAGAGTTCACATCTTCCCATCCCCTCCTCTTTCCACCTTCCGCAGAGACTGCTCCCTCCGCAACTTCTTGGTTCTCTCATCCTTTTCCACCCAACTACTCCA
Source organism: Rhinoraja longicauda (assembly GCF_053455715.1). Lineage (NCBI taxonomy): Eukaryota > Metazoa > Chordata > Chondrichthyes > Rajiformes > Arhynchobatidae > Rhinoraja > Rhinoraja longicauda. Next base: position 11,919,079 of record NC_135974.1, read on the forward strand.
TACCCAGGCACTTTCCCCTGGAACTGCAGGAGATGTAACATTGATCAATAAGCCTCCTCCCTCACCTCCATCCAGGGACCCCCAGCAGTCCTTCCAGGCGAGACATTCGGTTATTCCATTATTCCATTTTAATATTTTATTGTATTTGCACTGCTATCTTTGCAGCATTCTTCTGGTCTGCATTGACGGTTGTATTTATTGTTGTCGCTGTCAGTATTGTATACCGTTTACAGTTTACTCTATGAGCTCAAGGCATAGCATTGTACCCTGGTGTACATGACAGTGCAGATGACAATAAATTCATCTGTATCTGAGATAAAATATATTGCTGTTATCAAATCTTTCCAAGCAGACCGGTGTTTGTGATCTGTCTGAAGACATGTGCACCTTCAGCAAAGCTTACTGTGTTCCTAATTATTGGTGGCAGTCTCAGTGATTGCATAGGCAGTGGCTGTTGCTAGTGTGTACTGCTGAGTTTAAATTAAAAGGCTGCAGATGCTAGAAAACTGAAATACAAACCAAAACCAGCCACTGAGAGAAGAGAAACTGTTAACATTTCTGGTCTTGGACCTTGTTCTGATGAAACCCAACTGAACCAGCCTTATAAATGGTGTAGATACAAGGAGTAAGTTTAGTTTAGTTTAGTTTAGCATGGAAACAGGGCCTTTGGCCCACCAAGTCCATGCCGACTATCGATCACGGCTACACCAGTTCTATGTTATCCCACATTCGCATCCTACACACCGGGGGTGATTTACAGAGGCGCATTGACCAACAAACCAGCACGTCTTTGAAACAGGGGAGGTAACTGGAGCACCCAGAGGAATCCCACACGGTCGCAGGAGTAAGTACAAACTCCGCACAAACAGCACCTGTAGAGGTGTGCGCGGCAAGGTTTTTTTTACACAGAGAGTGCTGGGTGCCTGGAACGTGCTGTCAGGAGAGGATGAGATGGAGCTTCTTCCCACAGGCCATCAGGACTGTCAACTTTTATAACCCCAGAGACTAAATTTTTGTCGACAATAATAGTAACTTATTAACTTTATTTATATGCTGTAACTGTAATTCTTTTTGTGCACAACCCGCAGGCATTGCCACTTTCATTTCACTGCACATCGTGTATGTGTATGTGACAAATAAATTTGACTTGACTTGAGTGGTGGTGGGGACAGGTATAAATAGTGGCATTTAAGAGGCTTTTAGATAGGCACATGGGGGGAATGGAGGGACATGGATCATGTGCAGGCAGAAGGGATTGGTTTAGTTTGGCACTGTGTTTGGTACAGAAATTGTGAGCTAAAGGGCCTATTCCTGATTTGTACCATTCTATGTTCTCAATGGCATCTTGAGGGTAATTTCACCAAAAAGCTTGTTGTGGTGTCAAGATCGCTTGCCACAAGTTTCTCAAGGGCAATTGTGGATGGGTAATAAGTGTTGACCTTACCAGAGACACTTGGGTCCGAAAATGATTAAAATAAACAATTATTTTAATGTTTGACTTGGACAGGCAACAGATGGAGAGCTGCAGGATAATTAAAGTGCCGTATTTGACAGCTTGATGATATCCAGCCTGGGTAAACGGGTTGCTTCGATCCCTCCATGAAATTCAAGTTCAGAACGAGGGTTTGCAACGTGACCTACTGAACGCACATTAAGCCATCCGCAGTAGAGCGCAGTAGCTCATGCTGCCCCAGTTGCTCCATAAATAGGCACAGCTTCAATGTTCTCTGTGGTTTAACATTATCTGTAACGAAGGCAGGAATCCGGATTCTTAATGGTCAGATCTTTGACCGTGTTTTGTTGGGCACTGTTTGTGCAGACCAGGTTTTTTTTAAAATTCTCAAGGAGTCCAGCTGTTCAATTTGCAATACGCAGGGAGGGGTAGGTGGCTGGAACGGGCTGGCAGGGGAGATGATGGAAGCAGATACGAGAGCAATATTGAGGAGGCATTTGGACAGATGCATCAACAGGCAAGGAACGGTGTGATCCCTGCCTATTGCTGCCTTCGCAGCCCGGAGTCGAGCAAGCCTTGGGGTAGGTGGGGTGGGCCACTGGAGGCCCTGCAGCAGCCTAGGGTTCCAATAGATCGGGCACCGCTGCACGTGGCCGAGCATCGGAATAGACGCGGCCTGCAGCTGCACGGAGATGTGTAGTCGTGGTGGGGCACATTATTCATTGCCAGGCCAGGTCGACTGCTGCAACTTGAAGTCTTGTGAGCAGTTTCGGCCCCCATACCTGAGGAAGGATGTGCTGGCGTTGGAGAGGGTCCAGAGGATGTTTACTAGAATTATCCCAGGGATGATTGGGTTAACATGTGATGAGCGTTTGCAGGCACTGAATACTTAGTACTTGCTGGAGTTTAGTAGGATGAGGGGGGACCTCATTGAAACTTACCGAATAGTTAAAGGCCTGGATAGAGTGGATGTGGAGAGGGTGTTTCCAATAGTAGGAGAGTCTAGGACCAGAGGGCACAGCCTCAGAATAAAAGGACGTACCTTTAGAGAAGAAAGGAGGACCCGGTGTGGGGGGACCGCCATGAGGGGGGAGAGAGAAGAAAGGAGGACCCAGCCTGGGGGGACGGCTGTAAGGGAGGGGAATAGGAGGAGAACACAGGAGGACCTGGCATGGGATATTTTGTAACTTTGTCGGTGCCCTTTATGTGGTGACTCTTTGCATACCTTGGTGGCTGGAACGGGCTGGAAGCAGATATAAGAAAGAATATCACTGTGAGTTGTCACATGTGACAATAAAGTATTCATTCATTCAAAGAAGATGAGAAGAAATTTCTTTAGTCAGATGGTGGTGATTCTGTGGAATTCATTGCCACAGAAGGCTGTGGAGGCCAAGTCAATGGATATTTTTAAGTTGGAGATGTAGAGAGTTTTGATTCGTAAGGCTGTTAGGGGGTATGGGGAGAAGGTAGGAGAATGGGGTTGAGAGGGAAAGATAGATCAGCCATGATTGAATGGCAGAATGGACCTGATGGGCCAAATGGCCTAATTCTGCTCCTAGAACTTATGAAGTTATGAACTTATGAACTCTGACCCAGTTCCGCTGCCAGGATAACGGGCCTTTGTGGTCAAGTTAAGACGTAATTTCCAACATGAAGGATACAAGATGGTGCCTACAACTTCATGGCTCTTGAGTATGGACTCAGTATGATGTACTGTGTTGCACTCTCATATTTAGTATACTGTGCCTAATGTATAATAGGATTGTTACTGAATATGCAAAAAAACTAAATTCCACTGTACTTGGGTACATGTGGCAATGAAGTACCTTTGAACCTATGGAGAGGCACTGACCATGTACAGCACGTGGGATTAGTTTGAATTATGGTTGGCCCTGACATCATGGGTTTCAGAGCCTGTTCCTGTGCTGACTGTAGTAATGAATGTTGCGTGTAGCCAGGAATCCTTGACAGGCCCTTTGATGGGACCCTGCATCTTCATGCGTGTAAGGCAATGCCAAGATGCAGTATCATTGATAGGTCCACCACAGATTTTCCGGCTTCCTTGGTTCCCTAGACTTGCCGGATTATCCATTTTGCCGAACCAACAGTGTCACATAATAATAATAATACAACAATACACCTCTGGCCCACAAATTTCATACCGTTCCAGTGTCTTTAAAGTAGTTCATTGTGCTTTAGAGAGATGGGAGGGGTATAATTAGTAGATCAGAGGTGTATTGTATTATCATGTTTAACAGGTCAGGCAGCATTCATGAAAAGAGATAGACAGTTAACATTTTATCTCAAGGAAGTCTCATCTGACAGCAGGAAATGGGCTGTAGGCATTAGTGTAGTTTAGAAATACAGACTGGAAACAGGCACTTCGGCCCACCGAGTCCATGCTGACCATTGATCAGACTTGTCGGATTATCCATTTTGCCGAACCAACAGTGTCACATAATAATAATAATACAACAATACACCTCTGGCCCACAAATTTCATACCACTCCAGTGTCTTTAAAGCACCATGAGCTGGTAGAAGCTTAAATAAAACAAATATTAAATGTAAACTAAATGTGCTTATGTTTGACACAATGACTGTCACTCGGACTTTGCGTAGAAGCCACAGTTAGGGTTAAATGTCAGCAAACTAAGCTAAGAATTGCACAAAATAGAGGGATCACCACCAACAACTGCAGATGTAAACAAATAACTCTATAGGGACACGTCCTGAAAGAGCGCACACCACCGCAGCGCCATCAGTGGCCAACCAGGGAATTTTATCCGCTGTTGTAATATTGTCCGGATTATTGTCCGGATGTGCCGGGCCATCAATTGCTGGAAAATCGGTGGTGGACCTGTATATGGTATTTCAGGAGAAAGAGAAAGAGGCAATGGACGTATCTGTGTTGTATTCCAGACCAGCGTATAAAGCAATGTATATGAAGCCACCCAGTCCAAAGTGATTCCAGTTATGAATGACACACAAGGTGATGCAGCGGTAGAGTTGCTGCCTTACAGCGCTAGAGACCTTGGTTCGAACCCGGCTACAGGTGCTGTCTCTACGGAGTTTGTACGCTCTCCCCGTGACTGCGTGGGTTTTCACCGAGCGCTGGGGTTTTCTCCCACACTCCAAAGACGTACAGGTTTGTAGGTTAATTGGCTTGGTATAAATGTAAACTGTCCCTAGCGTTTGTCGGATAGTGTTAATGTGTGGGGATCACCGGTCTGCGTGGATTCAGTGGGCCACAGGGCCTGTTTCCGCGCTGTATCTCTGCACTAAACTAAACTAAACCTTAAGCCCCTCACAACAGGAAAGAGCAAAATACAAAAGCAAGATACTGTGAATGCTGTAAGTATGAACCATAACCAGAAAATACTGGAAAAACTCAACAGTTTTATTTGTTTTATTTAGGTTTTTAACAGTCCATTGTGCTTTAGAGAGATGGGAGGGGTATAATTAGTAGGTCAGGGGTATATTGTATTTGTCATGTTTAACAGGTCAGGCAGCATTCATGAAAAGAGATAGACAGTTAACACTTCATCTCAAGGAAGTCTCATCTGACAGCAGGAACTGGGCTGTAGTCATTAGTTTAGTTTAGAAATACAGACTGGAAACAGGCACTTCGGCCCACCGAGTCCATGCTGACCATTGGTCACCCATTCACACTAGCTATCCCTCTACTCACTAGAGGCAATTTACAGAGGCAAATTAACCTACAAACCCACAGGTCTTTGGGATACAGAAGGAAAGTGGAGCACCCGGACGAAACCCACGCAGCCACAAACTCTGCACAGACAGCTCCCAAGGTCAGGATTGAAACTCGGGTCTCTGGCGCTGTGAGGCAGTAGCTTCACCAGCTGCTCTATTGTGCCGCAGCGAACAATTCTTCTGGAGAACAGTTTCATGATATATATTTCTGGTATATTCTGATGGCTTAGTAGATATTTAGTTTGTTAGCAGCTTAGTCTGGCATAATGGTAGCTTATGGTACCTGAGAGCAGGTATTGAGGCGGGTGGTTCTGCGACTCCAGAACTATTGAGCCTTCCCATGGTGACATGTGCCTAACTCAATGAAGCAACAGTGAAGTTAGGTGCCCACTTGATAACCCCAATGATATACTGGCATCAACACCCCTGGTTTTTGTTGTCCCATAGTTTAATTATGTAAAGGCATTTTAGATTCTCATGTGGCATTGGGATTGGGTTTCTTGGTTAAACATTTAGCTTGTGTGTTTGTCAACATATAGATAGCTTATTACTGAATATGAAGTTTATTATTGTCCGAAATCATAAGTGCTTATCGGTAGTTTAGATACTACTTTAGCATTGGGCTTGGTTTTCTTGGTTGCGCGCTTATCCTGATGTTTTAGCACCAGTACTTTGCGGGTTAACAGTAATAATGGTATATGATTTCTGCTTTTTCAATGAATATTGTGCTGAAGATGATGTTAGCTCCAGACATAAATGTATCATGATTTTTCATGATAATCTTCATGAGTTATGGATCCTTTGCCTGATTGTGTGCAAGGCAGTTGTTCGGAAAATCTTCATTTTCACCAATGTAAAAGTCAGTGGAGATGGATCCCGGACACCCTAGATATCTTCCACCCTTTAGAGAGCGCAGAGTCTTTGCATGTGGCTTTAATTTGGCTAATTTTTCCAGAAAGTACCTACGAGCCAATAAAACAGACAATACATCAACAGTTTACACAAAACGGTCGTAAAAATGCCGCTCATGTCAGAAGCAGCATGAAAGCAGCCTTGGCAGCTAAACCCATAAACACAGATCATATTTCATTTTTAATCGCGTGTGCCGTGCCAGAGCGAATGTCCTGTTATATATAGACACACGGATAAAAAAAGATGTGTGTATAATCATTGAGATAATATTAAGAAAAGGATGCAGCCTTTGAAGCTGTTTGAAAGACAGCAACCTGCAAACTGCTGATAGTGCCCTGATGATAATGGAGATTGGCACACACTTCTCTTTAAGAAGCTTGAGGTCAGAGATCTTATTTTCTTATTTAGAAATTTGTTGCTGCTACCTGTCATGAGGATTTTTTTTTCTGATGAGTATATTATTCCCTGTTCCAACTGTCTTATTTCCAAGTCATTAAGTCTCATCCTTAATTTTAAGCCAGTCTGTTGATTTTTTAGATTTAGAGATACAGCGCGGAAACAGGCCCTTCGGCCCACCGGGTCCGCGCCGCCCAGCGATCCCCGCACATTAACACTATCCTACACACACGGGGAGAACGTACAAACTCCGTACAGACGGCGCCCGTAGTCAGGATCGAACCTGAGTCTCAGGCGCTGCATTCGCTGTAAGGCAGCAACTCTACCGCTGCGCCACTGTGCCGCAAAAGCAAATTGTTGACTCCAATTCAAGCTTACCTTTCTCTTGTTGACCCTAATAGCACTGTCCTGCCATTACCAGCCAAATGTCCTCTATAAAGAAGCAACGTTTGAACAAGCAATGCTTAACCTGAGGTATTGGGACCACGCCACCCTTCAATAAACTAAGCTATTTAATAGAAGAACCGAGGATGCATGTCTTAGCATGCAATGCATTGAGTTGTTCTGAGGGATAATTATTGCTGATAGTTTATTTTTGAAGTGTAGAAACTCTTATAATGTCGTAAATGTAACAGCCAATTTGCTCTCAGCAAGCTCCCAGGATTTAATAATGATAGGATGATCTGTTGCGTGATGCTGAGCTGGGGATAAATATTGGCCAGGAGACCATTCCCTTTCAAAAGTAATGCCATGGGATCTTTCACGATGATGTCAGTGGATAGTCAAGGTATCGACGTCACATCCCATCTGAAAAACCAGAACATTGCAAGTATTTCCAGATAGTTGTATTGTATTCACCTGGTTGTCTGGACAGGTAGCCCACAAGATCTTCCAATATGGTCGAGATTGTACCTTGTCTAAAGAGGAACCCCTTCCCTTCCTCTCACCACCTCCCCCCGTCAGCAAACCACCCCACCTCACCGACGTAGCTCTCTATGATTGAAGAATGAACCCAATGCAAATGTTGGCTGGAGATCAAGATTTCATTTAAAAATGGAAGGCAGCCACCACTGAATGTAACTTAAAAATTTGCCCAACACAGTCTTGTACATTTCTGCCTGGTATGATCACATTGTAAGCATAGTATCGAGAGAGAGAGAGAGAGAGAGAGAGAGAGAGAGAGAGAGAGAGAGAGAGAGAGAGAGAGAGAGATAGAGAGAGAGAGAGAGAGAGAGAGAGAGAGAGAGAGAGAGAGAGAGAGAGAGAGAGAGAGAGAGAGAGAGAGAGAGAGAGAGAGAGAGAGAGAGAGAGAGAGAGAGAGAGAGAGAGAGAGAGAGAGAGAGAGAGAGAGAGAGAGAGAGAGAGTATCTCTGTCCGTGCGCGCGTGTCGCTGGAGAGGGAACACGTGGTGTCCACGGGGACCCTGGAGACCTTCCGTGGGCGCTGGTCACCGCGGGGGGTTGAGAGCATTGTAAATAATGAAGGCAACATTGTACTATAATGATTACTTGATGTATTGTAACCTCTGAATGTGGTTTTGATGTGATGTATCATGCGTTTGTGCTGAATAAAGTCTTTGAAAAAAAAAAAGAGAGAGTATCTCTCCAAAGTATCTGGAGAGAGAGCATATTTTGTCAACTTGTTCCTTTCCAACAGTTTACGTGAAATACTTTGGTAATTTTCGATTTTCTGTTGCACTGTGAGGTATTGTAATCCCAAAGATAACACAGGCACCAGAACCTCAGGACAATTATGACGACTGAACACTGTAGATTCTCAGAGGCGGCAGCTTTCGAGTGGCAACTACTCATTTGCAGCCAAACGATATATAATAACTATGGCACCTTTTTCCAAAAAAAGAACATCACCTACACAAATATAGAACAAGATCACAGATTTAAGTGTAACATGGACTTTGTTGTCCTCTTAGACCTCGCGGCAGTGCAGCACAGTGGTGCAGCAGTAGAGTTGCTGGCTTACAGTGCCAGGGCCCCAGGTTTGATCCTGACCTCAGGTTCTGTACTAGTACATTCTGCCAGTACAAACCTGCGTGTCTCTGGAATGTGGGAAGAAACCGAAGCACCCAGGCAAAACCCACACGGTCACAGGGAGAATGTACAAAGACCGCACCCATAGTCAGGATCAAACCCAGGTCTCTGGCGCTATGAGGCAGCAGGTCTACCGCTGGCCTTTCTTGACATTGTTTCTAAAACACGCTAAACCTTTCCCACATCTACTTGTAACTGCTGTGTTTAGTTTAGTTTAGAGATATAGCGCAGAAACAGGCCCTTCGGCCCATCGAGTCCATTCCCACCAGTGATCCCCACTCATTAACATTACCCTACACACATTAGGGACAATTTACAATTTTACCAAGCCAATTAACCTGCACGTCTTTGGAGTGTGGGAAGAAACCGAAGATCTCGGTGAAAACCCACGCAGGTCACGGGGAGAATGTACAAGCTCTGTATGTTGTATTTTCAGCCTATGTTAGACCTATGGAATATACTTGCTTCACTTTGCACATACTACTTCTTAAACTGAAGAAGGGTCTCGACCTGAAACCTCACCCATTCTTTCTCATCAAACAAGCTGCCTGTCCTGCTGAGTTACTCCAGCACTTTGTGTCTATCTTTGGTTTAAACCAGCATCTGCAGTTCCTTCATACACACTACTTCTTAAACTGTTTTGCTCAGTTCTGCCCTCTTGATTTGTCAGATTTCTTGCAATATTTCCAGATTCTCCCAATCTTTTTTCGATCACTCTTAGCTTTGTGTCCCATCCTTTTTACTGATGTAGTCTCTATGTTTACACCATGTGACGAGCTACTGAATGAATTCATAGCGGGCTGCTAACGGTCATGATGTTTATTATAATGGTCCCTTAGATACTGGAAGCCACTACAAACAAAAGGCAACACAAAGAACATAGTCATGTATCACAGACCTTACAAAGGCCGCAGCCTTAAAGTAACAACTGCCTTTTTTGCAATCAATGCTGCATATACCACAACTTTTACAACCGTTTGTGGGCTGTTTGATTCTTCAGAATCTGAAGGAAAATCGGTTAAGATATGCAGATGCATTCTGAATCTTCCTGCCCCCTAAACCAGACAAGTTTTTGTAATAGCCTATAGTTTCTTGATGGGATTAATGTTATTTTTTTGAGGAAATTCAAATGCAATTGAACTGTAAAAGTTTAGTTTAGTTTAGTTTAGTTTAGTTTAGTTTAGTTTAGTTTAGTTTAGTTTAGTTTAGTGTAGTTTAGTTTAGTTTAGTTTAGTTTAGTTTAGTTTAGTTTAGTTTAGTTTAGTTTAGTTTAGTTTATTTTAATTTAGTTTAGTTTAGTTTAGTTTAGTTGAATTTAGGTTAGAGATACAGCATGGAAACAGGCCCTTCGGCTCACGGAGCCCACGCCGATCATCGATCACCTGTTCACACTAGTTGTATGTTATCCTACATTCTCATCCTTTCGATGCACACCAGGGGCAATTTACAGGGGCCCATTAACCTACAAACCTGCAAGTCTTTGGGATGTGTGGGGGGAAGATCAGGACCAAAGACCAGGAACCGGGAGGAGGAGAGAATTGGCGACACCAGTGGGTGATGCACAAAAGGCTGGTAGGAGAACCGGCGGGGGAGTCCAACCTTCTGCACCTTCAAGGCTAGTGGTGGGAAGTGTCTCCCCGGGGCGTGAAGGCTGAAGGAGCAGAGAGGGGAAGGATGGCCCGCTGGCGAACCGAATATGGTGATGGCTGCAAGGGGCCATAATGGGCAGCTGCAGCTTGGACTGTGTAAAATGGTGCCAAAATGTGGTGGCTATTGTATATGGACTCAGTGGGCTGTTTCTCTACATGGGGCACTTAATTGGGTATTGTCTTTATGTTTGGTAATAATTTCACTGATCTACATGCAAAAAGTGTATTTGACTGTATCTTTGGTACATGTGATAATAAAAGCACCATTGCTTTTGGAAGCACCGGGCGTAAACCCAGGCAGTTCACAGGAAGAACATGCAAACTCCACACAGACAGCACCCGAGGGCAGAATCAAAGCTGGGTAGCGGGCGCTGTGAGGCCACAGCTCTATCTGCCGAGCCACCGTGCCGCCCTTCACAAAACATCCATTGTTTCAAGCACATTTCCCCAGGTTATAGTTATTGAAAGCAACACACAAAACTCAACCGTTACGCAATAGAGCTACTGAGTAGAAAGCATGTCTAATCTCAGGGTGCGTGCACAGAGACAGGGGATCTCAGACACTGGGAGTATGTTTCGATATCCTCACAGGCAGCTGGCTCGAGAGGTTTCTTTGAGCATTTGGAAAGAACGAGGTAACTCCCTGCTTGTGAGCACTGGGACAAAGCAGTCTTTATTTTTCAAAAGCAGATCACTTGTGCCAGATGCACCAGGGAGATGTTATTGCAAGTGGTGAAGGGAAGGCCAGTCAGTGTGACACCACTGCACAAACAGCAGCTGGATATGCACGCAATGTTATGATCATCACTGAGTGAACTTGCTCGGTAGACTGGCGCTGACTGAGGATTGATGACACAAAGCGACCGTGAGGGGAGGCCCGACTGCACAGAAGTTAACCCTTGCCTGCAAGATAGATGGAAAGATGCCGCGTGTAAACAGGCCCTTTGACCGGCTGAGTCCACGCCAACCATCGATCACCCCTTCACACCAGTTCTATGTTCTCCCAATTGAGCATCCACTCCCTACACACTGGGGGGCAATTTGCAGAGGGCTAATTAACCTACAACCCTGCACGACGCTGGGATGTGGCAGGAAACTGAAGCACCTGGAGGAAACCCACGTGGCTTCAAGGAGAATGTTCAAAACACACAGACAGCACACAGGGTCAGGATCAAACCCAGGTCTCTGGCACTGCGAGGCAGCAGCTCTACCAGCTGTTCCACTGTGCTGCCCTTGTTAAAAGTGTTGATCACAGCACAATCTCAAAAAGGTTGATGCATTTTTACGTGGGTCTTTCCTAAGAGGTCTTAAACAGAGGCCCTGAGTGACCATACAGTGGCGGTAAAATACCTTTATTCAAAGAAGAACCCAAGAATTCACACTGCATCCCGGCCAATAATTATGCCTCAATCAGTAATTAGTCCATCTTTATTTCATCACTATTTGCAGAACCTTGCAATGAATATTGAACATAGAACAGTACAGCACAGAAACAAGCCCTTTGGCAGACAATGTCTGTGCCGAACATCATCCCAGGTTGCACTAATCCTCTCTGTCTGCATGTTATCCATATCCCTCCATTGTCTGCATATCCATGTGCCTATCTAAAAGCATCTTAAACGCCAGTGTCCTATCTGCCATCACCACCACCCTTGGCAAGGTGAAGTCTGAAGAAGGGTCTCGACCCTGAAACGTCGCCCATTCCTTCTCTCCTGAGATGGCACGGTAGCGGCACGGTAGCGGCACGGTAGCGCAGCGGTAGAGTTGCTGCTTTACAGCGAATGCAGCGCCGGAGACTCAGGTTCGATCCTGACTACGGGTGCTGCACTGTAAGGAGTTTGTACCTTCTCCCCGTGACCTGCGTGGGTTTTCTCCGAGATCTTCGGTTTCCTCCCACACTCCAAAGACGTACAGGTATGTAGGTTAATTGGCTGGGTAAATGTAAAAATTGTCCCTAGTGGGTGTAGGATAGTGTTAATGTACGGGGATCGCTGGGCGGCACGGACTTGGTAGGCCGAAAAGGCCTGTTTCCGGCTGTATGTGTATGATATGGTATGATATGCTGCCTGACCTGCTGAGTTACTCCAGCATTTTGTGAATAAATACCTTCGATTTGTACCAGCATCTGCAGTTATTTTCTTACACCCTTGGCAACGTGATCATTCTTTGTGTAAAAAAGTTGTCCTACACAACTTCTTTAAAATTCACCCTCCTCATCTGAAAGCTCTGCCTTTTGTCATTGACATTTCTACCCTGGAAAAAAGGTTCTGCCTGTCTAACCTATATATGCCTCTCATAATTTCACATACACCTATTAGGTATCCCCTCAGCCTCTGACGCTCCAAACCTATTTAATTGGCTTTTGTGGTGACAAGTCTCCCGAGATCTCTGGTTTCTGCCCACACTTCCCAAAGATGTACAGGTTTGTAGGTTAATTGGCTTGGTATTATTGTAAATTGTCCCTAGTGTGCGTAGGATCGCTGGTCGATGTAAATGTGCGAGGATTGTTGGTCAGCATGGACTCAGTGGGCCGAAGGGCCTGTTTCCGTGCTGCATCTCTAAACTAAACTATGTGGAAGGCAAAATATCAATGCAAATCTTTCTTCACTGTGTTTTGTAGCAGAATGGGGCAACGTAAGATTGGTTTATGATCAATCCTCTGGTCCTGGCTCGATTAGACTTATTGTATATCACCAAAATAATTGACTGATTAATTTAGTCGGCTGGGATAATGTCCACTGTTATATTTTCCAACAATTTAATGTACTCATTTATAGACACAAAGTGCTACAGTAACTCAGTGGGTCAGGCAGCATCCCTGGAGAACATGGATAGGTGTTGTTACAGGGGTCAGGACCCTTCTTCAGACAGAACATCACCTATCCATGTTCTCCAGAAATGCTGCCTGACCTGCTGAGTTACTCCAGCACTCCACCAATATTATCACCAATATTTGCACAGAATAATACAAAGTTAGATTATATCTAAAGATAACCCAAAGTCTACATCGTTACGCTGCAGTTACTATCACAACGTTTGAGAAACATTTGGACAGGTACATGGAGAGGATAGGTTTAGAGGGATGTGGTCCAAACACAGGCAGGTGGGACTAGTGTAGACGGAACATGTTGGTCGGTGTGGGCAAGTTGGGCTGAAGGGCCTGTTTCCACACTGTATCACTCTATGACTCTCTGACTGTACTTTCCATGAATATTGCAAACAGCTCTGACTGCTTCCCTCTCCTTTGCAGACCAATTCCTGAACTGATCTCAATGCTCTTTGATGTTATCCATGACAAATTCTTTTTTAACATATCCATACTCCGCTTTCACGTTCCTGGGTACGCACATCGCAGAGGATCTTACCTGGTCTACCAACACCATCACCACAGTAAAGAAGGCACAGCAGAGACTCCACTTCCTGAGGATCCTCAGGAAGACCAACCTGCAGGAGAAGCTCATGATGACCTTCTATCGCTGCTCCATCGAGAGTGTGCTGGCATACTGTATAACCACATGGTATGCCAGCTGCTCAGAAAAAACACAGGAAGGCCCTTCAGAGGGTCATCACGACGGCCCAGAAGATCATCGGCTGCTCACTGCCCTCCCTGGAGCACCTGTTCAGCCTACGCTGCCTCAGTAGAGCAGGCAAAATAATAAAAGATCCATCCCACCCCGGCCACCGTCTGTTTGTTCATCTGCCCTCTGGTCGACGTTTCAGGTCGATCAAATCCCGAACAAACAGACTTAAGAACAGTTTTTACCCCAGGGCCATACGAGAACTGAACACTACCTTTGCACTAGGCAACACCGTTAAAAAATCTTGTACTTAATATAATTGTATTTATGTATTTATTTGTCTTTGCATTTATTGCATATATGTTTGTACGCACCGTCAGGATTGGCTATTTTTTAATTTCGTTGTACTCGTTGCAATGACAATAAATGAATATTATTATTATTATTATTATTATTATTAGAATGCATGCTGGGATGAATCTCTGAAGATTTTATTGGCATTCCTGCCAAGACGAAAATGCATTGTGCAGATTGGCCTACATTGCTTTGGTTTGTGCATTGGTCATGGGTGCTGCTGGCAGGAGTAGCATTGTCCTTCCATTAAAAGCCATTGAGAAGGTGCAGGTGAGCTGCTGCCTAGAATTGTGGAAGTCTGTGTGGAGGCGGTGCTCCCACAGTGTTTCCAAGATGTTGACCCAGTGACAAGGAAGGGACATTTCCAAATCAAGATGGCGTGTGAAAAAAAACTCACTGGCAAACGCTGCATTGAGCCAGTTTGTTAAACTAGATTTTTCCCCAAATAATAATGAACTTTGGTTTTCTGTTACAACAATAAATGGCACAAAGTAAATGATAGGGTCCTGGGGACTGGTGTATAATGGGAAGACCCAGAGGTGCAGGTGTATCATTCCATGAAACTTGTAACACAGGTAAACATGGTGGTTAAGGAGGTGTTTGGCATGCTTGACTTTATCGGTCAGTGTAGCATATAGTTATTAATAGTTAGGGCATTAAGCTACAGCTGTACAAGATGTTGATGAGGCCACGTTTGGAATATTGTGTACATTTCTGGCTGCCCTGCTATAGGATGAATGTCATTAATTTGGAAAGGGTTCAGAGTTGATTTACAAGGATGTTGCCCGATCCAGAAGGTTTGAATTATAAGGAGAGGCTGACTAGGCTGGGTATTTTTTCGCCGGAGCAGGGAGAATTAATTCAGATCACACTGTGTCTAAAATGTTGGCTATAATGTCAATGCATTTTATGTCAAGCAGTTAAGGTATCAAGTAATGTTACAGACTGTGGAAATTTGCATGTTGCAAATTTCTTATATAGATGGCACAGAGGTGCAGCTAATAGAACGCTGTGCCATAGAATAGAACAGCACGGTGGCGCAGCGGTAGAGTTGCTGCCTTACAGCGCTTGCAGCGACGGAGACCTGGGTTCGATCCTGACTACGGGTGCTGTCTGTACGGAGTTTGTACATTCTCCCCGTGATCGCGTGGGTTTTCCCCAAGATCTTCGGTTTCCTCCCACACTTCAAAGACGTACAGGTTTGTAAGTTAATTGGCTTGGTATAAATCTAAAATAGTGTGTATGATAGTGTTAATGTGCGGAGATTGCTGATCGGTGTGGACTCAGTGGGCCAAAGGGCCTGTTTCCGTGCTATATCTCTAAAGTAAACTTAACTAAACTGCAGCCTCACAGCACCAAAGATCTTGGTTCATATCTGACCCTGTGTGTTGTCTGTGGAGAATTCAAACATTCTTCCTGTGACCATGTTTGTTTTCTCTGCGTCCTTGGATTTCCTCCAACTTCCCAGAGACAAGTCAGTTGGTAGGTTTAGTTTAGTTTAGAGATACAACACAGTAACAGGCCCTTCAGCCCACCGAGTCCATGCTGACCAGCGATCCCAGCACTCTAGCACTATCCAACACACGAGGGACAAATTACAATTTTTACCGAAGCCGAATAACGTACAAACTTGCACGTCTTTGAGGTGTGGGAGGAAACCGGAGTATCCGGAGAAGTCCCACGCAGTCACAGGGAGAACGTACAAAATCTGTACAGACAGTACCAGTAGTCAGGATTGAACCCAGGTATTTGGTGCTGTAAGGCAGCAACTCTACCGCTGCACCACCATGCCACCTCAAGTTAATTGGCCATTGTGAATTGTTCCTAGCGTGTGGGTGAGTGATAAAATCAGGGGTGAATTGATGAAATGTGGGACGAATGAACATGGGATTAATGTTGGATCATTGTAAATGGGCGGTCGATGGATGGTGCGGACTCAGTGGGCCAAAGATCCTGTTTCCATTCAGTATCTCCCTCCACGACGATGACTTTACTTCTGGAATAAAGCAGTTAACTCGGGAATTTCCTCAGAAAAAATTAAAGCAAACATTGTACCTCTCCTGGGGATTCCATGCAATGATGCTGTCCAAGTGGTGGAGAAGATCAAAATGCCTCCATTACACTTCAGACCAAAGAAATGAGAAATCTCCAGTCACACTCAGTCAATGGTTCAACGGTTCTGTGGTTCAAATTAAAGTGTGTCAAACAAATTGGGAAGAGGCAAGTTGTCACCACTGTCTTCAATGCTTCTGAAACCTTGGTCTCGTGTTAATATTGGTACCTCCTTAGTTAGATTCTTACTTCATCCCGAGAGACAGGGTCAGATGGAAAATGGCTGGACTCCACTTTGTACAAGTCATACATGCTCTGAAGCTGGAGAAGTCTTTAAAAATAGCCTTGGGTTTTGGCAGCCACCTGGCCCCGAGGGTATAATTTGAAGCAATTTTTAGAAGATTTCATTCTTGCTGATATTATCCAGAAAACATGTATTTTGTGTTACTTGAGGCAAAACAAATGTGATGTTTCAGGGACTGCTGTAAATCCCCTGCTATTAGAAACCCTAATGAATTAAAGCTAAAGTATAATAACAATCAATTAGTCTAATGTCTAATTTTACCCATGATTTTGCAGTGTGTTCTGGAGCATATTACAAGAAAAGTCTAGCTCAGTTACTGAATGTATAAACTGTTTTTGACTTCAAGTTTAGCTCCTAAATTGCACTAGTTTCAAAACATTTTCCAATTACGCTGCATTTCGAAGAACCTTTACCAAAGTACTTCATACAGTCAAATGTTAAACGTGATTACCGCTGTTACATACTTAAACACTGTTGCCATTCTGTGCTCAGCCATTTCCTTAAGCAACACTAGGACAAGCGAAGGGTTGATCCATTTGTGTTAAGGGAGAAATGTTACAGAGGCATAGAGTCATGGAGCCATGAACGTGGAAACAAGCCCTTCAACCCAACTTGCCCACGTCGACCAACATGCCCCATCTACACTATTCCCGCCTGACCGCGCTTGGCCCATATCCCTCTAAACCCATCCTACCTGGCCAAATGTTTTTTAAACGTTGTGATAGGGGCTGCCTCACCTATCTCCTCTGGCGGCTCGGTCTATATACCTACCACCCTTTGTGTAAAAAAGTTATATCTCAGGATCCTATGAAATCTTTTTCCCCTTCACCTTAGGTTTATCTATGTCCTCTGGTTCTTGATTCCCCTACTCTGGAAAGCGATTCTGTGCATTTACCCTATCTATTCTTCTCATGATCTTGTGCACCTCTATAAGATCACCCCTTATCCTCCTGCGCTCCAAGGAATGAAATCCTAGCCTGTTCAACCACTCTCCCAAGGCCCTCAAGTCCTGTTCTCATAAATCTTCTTTAGATTATTATTTTAGATTTTAAACTTTAGAGATACAGCTCAGAAACAGGCCCTTTGGCCCACTGAGTCCGCTCCAACACTAACACTATCTTGCACACGAGGGACATTGTACAATTTTACTAAAGCCAATTAACCTACAAACCTGCGCGTCTTTGGAGTGTGGGAGGAAACCGGAGCACCCGGAGAAAGCCCAAGGGAGAATGAGCAAACTCTGTACAGACAGTTGCCATAGCAAGGATCAAACCTTGTCTCTGGCGCTGTAAGGCACCAACTCTACAACTGCACCGCCGTGCCGTCCTAAATAACGTGTGCCACCCTTCTCTGCACTCTTTCCAGCCGAACAAGACCTTCCCTATAACAGGGTGATCAAAACTAAGCATAATATTCTAAATGTGGCCTCACCAATGTCTTATACAGCTGTAACAAGAACTTGTTGGCTGGGAAAACAGAAAACAAACCTGATTCTCCCTTGCTTTGGTATCCTGGTTCCCCACTGGAACACATGGCTGAGCCTTATTTTAACCTCATGTTTGAGAAGCCACATCACGACAACAGTCAGGTCCCTCTTCTGAATGTGGATCCAAGACTCCTGGATCAGGAGTTGGAATGATTTCTTAGGCTGCTGCCTCCTTAACGTTTGACTGTCTAGCTTGTTCTCTGAAACTTGGAGTGAGATAAACCCAACCCCTGTACCATGTGTATCTGTACACTGTGGGTGGCTTGATTGTAGTCATGTATTGTCTTTCCGCTGACTGGATAGCACGCAACAAAAGCTTTGCACTGTACTTCGGTAAACTATAAACTTGTAGGGACATGCCGCAGCTCGTGACCCGCTAGCCAATCCGAGGGTTCGAGACCCCCTGGCCAATCCGTATGTCCCTACAAACTAAACTAACAGCAGAGTCTGAGCAGAAAGTCCACTATTTTCCTATTCCATTGCAAACCTTATGAAATAGGATAGGCATTTAGATGGGCACATGGAAGTGCAGGGGATGGAGAGAAATGGATCATGTACAGGCAGATGAGATCAGTTTAACCCGGTATCATGTCCGACATAAACACTGTGGACTGAAGGCCCCATTCCTGTGCTGTGCCATTCTTTATTCTTGTTTTATGAAATGTAGAAGCAAGTTGAAGAGACTCATAAGTAAAGCGTCTTTGAGCATTTGGAAAAGCGCTATATAAAATAAATGTTTATTATTATTATTATTATTATTATTATTATTATTATTATTATTATTATTATTATTATTATTATTATTATTATTATTATTATTATTATTATTATTATTATTATTATTATTATTATTATTATTATTATTATTATTATTATTATTATTATTATTATTATTATTATTATTATTATTATTATTATTATTATTATTATTATTATTATTATGTATAGAACATTTGTTCTATATCTCTCTTCATCACCGTCCATATCCCTTGATTCCCTTACCCCTGACTCTCAGTCTGAACAAGGGTCTCGACCCGAAACGTCACCCATTCCTTTTCTCCAGAGAGGCTGTCTGACCCGCAGAGTTACTCCAACTTTTGGTGTCTATCTTCAGTTTTGAACCAGAATCTGCAGTTCCTTCCTACGCATAAAGCTGATGGAGTTTTCAAGCTGAAGTATTCATTCTGTTTTTCCCTCCTCGGGTACTGTCTGACCTGCTGGGTGTTTCAAGCAAGTGCATTTAAAAAAATGTTTACATGGGGATCTTAATGAATTTTCATCAGTGGCTGAGTGCAGTCAAGCCTGATGCCACCTTTCTCCTGCACCCCGTCAGATTTTAAGTTCAGGTGAAGGTCGTGGTGTAATTACTCCTGATTGGGGAGTAATGTTTCTCCTTCCCTTTCCTCCCGCTTCTCCAAGAAAATATCATCGTGATTGCGGAACAAAAAGACATGTGCTCCTGCAGTTCAAAGCAGTTTCAGGAGCAGCAGGTTGTGCTGTGGACAGCAACATAGTAAACCAATATCATGTTTAATTAGATTGATGACACAAGTAGCAGATGCTGTTGCCTCCTCGTTTGGTTATTAATCATGCGGAATTAATAAAGGTTTCAAGTAACCCCATGACTGTGTGGGCGTATGCGCGGAGGCTTTGACTTTTTTCGAGTTTAGTATTGAACACAAACTCAAAGATAGCACTGAATAATTGATGTGTGTGTTACAGTGCAAATATTGAGAAGACACGTTCCCCAACAAGGATAAGTGAACACATTTCCTCTTCTTGCAAGTGGCATACTTGGGCGCCATCAGTCAAACCTTTCTCCACAGCTTCAAGCCTACAAATCAACTGCTCAAAAGTATGAGATGGCACTCAAGCATGGTTCATAGATAGATAGATAGATAGATAGATAGATAGATAGATAGATAGATAGATAGAAAGTAGGTGCAGGAGGAGGCCATTCGGCCCTTCGAGCCAACACCGCCATTCATTGTGATCATGGCTGATCATCCACAATCAATAACCCGTGCCTGCCTTCTCCCCATATCCCTTGATTCCACTAGCCCCTAGAGCTCTATCTAACTCTCTCTTAAATCCATCCAGTGATTTGGCCTCCACTGCCCACTGCCCACAAATTCACAACTCTCTGGGTGAAAAAGTTGCTTCTCACCTCAGTTTTAAAAGGCTTCCCCTTTATTCTAAGACTGTGGCCCCTGGTTCTGGACTCGCCCAACATTGGGAACATTTTTCCTGCGTCTAGCTTGTCCAGTCCTTTTATAATATTATACGTCTCTATAAAATCCCCTCTCATCCTTCTAAACTCCAGTGAATGCAAGCCTAGTCTTTTCAACCTGGTGAAGATTTGGAGATACAGGCCCTTCGGCCCACCGAGCCAGTGCCGCCCAGCGATCCTTGCACACAAGCACTATCCTACCCACACTAGGTACAATTTACAATTTTATCAAAGCCAATTAACCTGCACGTCTTTGGAATGTGGAAGGAAACCAGAATACCCAGAGAAAACCCACGCGGTCACAGGGAGAACGTACAAACTTTGTGCAGACAGCACCCGTAATCAGGATCGATCCCGGGTCTCTGGTGCTCTAAGGCAGCAACTCTACCGCTGAGCCACTGTGTGGATGTCAAGTAGATATCTGCTTCTTGGAACAATTGAAAGTTCCCCTCCTCATCCATCCATAACCATTCACTCTCTCCCCCACTGATGCGCACTAGAACAATATGCATCATCTACATGACAGTTTGTGAAAGGCCTGGATAGATTGGATGTGCAGAAGATGTTTCCAGTAGTGGGAGACTCTAGCAACAGGGCACAGCCTCGGAATAAAAAGAGGTACCTTTGGAATGGAGAGGAAGAGGAATAGCTTTAGCTGGAGGGTGGTGAATCTATGGAATTCATTGCCACAGGTGATAGTGGAGGACGTCATTGGGTATCTTTAAAGCAGAGATTGATAGCTTGTTGATTAGTAGGAGTATCAAAGGTTATGTTGGGGAGAAGGCAGGAAGATGGGGTTGAGAAGGAAAAATTAATCAACCGTGATCGAATGGCAGAGCAGACTCGATGGGCCGGATGGTCCAATTCTGCTCCTACGTAGTATGGTCTTATGGTTTGTACCATCTACGGGATGTTGTGCAGCAACTCACTAAGACTCCTTTGGCAGCACCTTCCTAACCCACAATATCTACCAGCTGGAAGGGCAAGGGCAGCAAAGGTGTGGGAACATCGCAGGCTAGAAGTTACTGTCCATGCCACAAACCATCTTGATTTGGAAATATATCACCATTCCTTCTCCGCCACTGGGTCAACATCCTCCTTTGCCAAACATCATTGTGGATACACACCTCATCTCACTCACCTCAAGAGCTGCAGAGGTTCAAAGTGCCAGCTCACCACAACCTTCTCAAAGACAAAAGTGGGGCCGCAGTAGATCCGGGTTCAATCCTGACTAAGGGTGCTGTCTGTACGGAGTTTGTACGTACTCCCTGTGACTAGGTGGGTTTTCTCCGGGCGCTCCAGTTTCCTCCCACATTCCAAAGGCATGCGGGTTTGTAGGTTAATTGGATTCTGTAAATTTCCCCCAGTGTGTAGCATGCAAGACTGCCGTAACATAGAACTAGTGCATGGGTGAGTGTTGGTTCGCGTGGACCCGGTGGGCCATTGGGGCCTGTTTGTATGCTCTAAACTAATCTAAACTACACCGAATAAGGGCCTAAATGCTGACTTAGCCTGCAAAGCTTACATCCCTTGGATGAATATATAGGGCGGCACGGTGACTCAGCAGTAGAGTTGCTGCCTTACAGCGCCTGAGACCCAGGTTCGATTCTGACTTTGAGTGCTCTATATGGAGTCAAGTCAAGTCAAGTCAATTTTATTTGTATAGCACATTTAAAAACAACCCACGTTGGCCAAAGTGCTGCACATCTGATTAGGAACGTTCTCCCTGTGACTGCATGGGTTTTCTCCGGGTGCTCTGGTTTCCTCCCACACTCTAAAGTCATACAGGTACATGTAGGTCAATTGGCTTTGGTAAAGTTGCAAATTGTCCATAGTGTATAGGATAGTGCTAGTGCATGGGAATGGCTGGTCAGTGCACTCGGTGGGCAGAAGGGCCTCTTTCCGTGAGGTAACTCTAAACTAGTTGCACCTGAGTTACTAATGCTGAGTTACCCCAGCATTTTGTGATACCTATCTCTAAACTAAACTAAATATTTAAAATATATAAGGAGGCAGTGCCATCCACTTAAATCTCTTTTAAGTATTTCACCGGTAGCAAGTAATGTTCACAGCGCCAGAGACCCGGGTTCGAAGCTGACTATGGGTGCTGACTGTATGGAGTTTGTATGTTCTCCGTGTGGGTATTCTCCGGGTGCTCTGGTTTCTTCCCACACTCCAAAGACCTACAGGTTTGGCTTAGGTAAAACATGTGAATTACCCCTAGTGTGTAGGATGGTGCTAGTGTACGGGGTGATCGCTGGTCGGCACGGACTTAGTGGTCCATAGGGCTGCATCCCTAAATCTAAAAATCGGAGACACAAAATCATCAACCTCCCCATTCTGCTTTTGATAACAATTCTGCTCCTGATGTGTTTACAGAAAGTTTTACCTCCTTAAACAGAATAGTGCTCTTAAAACTTTAAAATATTCTTTGTTTAGAGTGTGGTGCAATGTATCAGACTCCTGTTAGGTTTTCTGACAGGCACAAGCAGTCAGCTCTGCTTTGATCAGAATGCCTTTAGGATGATATTAGCCCACATTTAAGAGCTACAATCTGCGTTCAATAATAATATTACATCTGTGGTATTCCAGTGTACAGCCAGTATGGAATTACACTGCAGTTATATGAAACGATTAAATATTTTTTTAAAATATGCCTCAGATGCCCCCAATGAGCAAATTATGAACAATCTTAGCTCCTGGGTCTTTTTCCACCCATCTACTCTGATATCTAAGCTCAAATGAACCAGCCTTAATTGCGACAGCCCTAGATAATATATAGACAGCAGTGAGAACTATAATACAGTACTTTCCTTTAAACATGATAACAAAGGTGAAGGAAGGAAGTGAAGATGCTGGTTTAAACTGAAGATAGACACAAAATGCTGGAGTAACTCAACGGGACAGGCAGCATCTCTGGATAGAAGGAATAGGTGACGTTTCGGGTCAAGACCCTTCTTCAGACTAAAAGTAGAGGTTGGGGGAGCGGGGGGGGGGCAGACAGTACCCATAATCAGGATCGAACCCGAGTCTCTGGCGCTGTAAGGCAGCAACTCTACCATTGTGCCACTGTGCCACCCACAACTCCCTCTAATATCTATCATACCACAGGGCTCTTCAATCAAGATTTTGTCCCTCACTCTTAAAAGTCCCTGCTTTGGCTTCTACATCTCTTTTATCTTGTGCCAGGGTATTATTTCTGTGTGACATCTAGTGAGATGTTTCGTTTATAAATTAAAGTCAGTAAAAATGATGTTGTAGCAGAAACCATAGTGTTTGGTCATATCAATGGCTAAATGAACGGTGCCAGAAGTATATGAACAAGCTGGTAGAGGAACAATGAATCAACATCTGACAGTGCATATCGTAACCTTCCAGTAAAACACAAAGTGCTGGAGGAACTCAGTGGGTCAGGCAGCAACTGTGGAGGAAATTTTTAGACAGGACCATTCTTCAGACTGAAGCAGACAGAAAAAGGGTCCCAACCCGAAACATCATCTACCCATTCCCTCTGCAGATTTTTAGATTTAGATTTAGAGATACAGTGCGGAAACAGGCCCTTCGGCCCACCGAGTCCGCGCCGCCCAGCGATCCCCGCACATTAACACTATCTTACACACACTAGGGACAATTTTTTTAACATTTTACCCAGTCAATTAACCTACATACCTGTACGTCTTTGGAGTGTGGGAGGAAACCGAAGATCTCGGAGAAAACCCACGCAGGTCACGGGGAGAACGTACAAACTCCGTACAGACGGCGCCCGTAGTCAGGATCGAACCTGAGTCTCAGGCGCTGCATTCGCTGTAAGGCAGCAACTCTACTGCTGCGCCACCGTGCCGCCCATCACTACCTGATGCTACCTGATCTCTGAGTTCCTCCAACACTTTGTGTTTTGCTCCAGCTTCCTGCATCTACAGTTCTTTGTGTCTCCCTTGTAACTTTCCAGATTCATTGTTGCTGAGAATCAATCATTATTTTCTGATAATGGTTGAGCTGTTCACAATTACATTCTGCTTTTGTTTCTTTACTTGTTCCACTGTGTCTTTCTGTGTCTTTTGCCTTCATCCCTTTCATTACTTCATCTTTTCTGCCTTCCATCATAGCAAATATCTTTTCTTTTCTTCACTGCCCCCTTTCCACCTCCACCTGCATCGTACAACCTGCCTTATTGTTAACATTTTCCAGATCTGATTGAGATCATTGATCTGAAACATCAGCTCAGTTCCACTCTCTATGGATGTGGCCTGACCTGTTAAGCATTTCCTGCCTTTTCTGTTTTCGTGATTGTAAAGGCATCCCATTTTCTGCATATTTATCATTAGATTCCTCTATCCTTCTTCTACCTCTGTTGATTCATTTGATTTCTCTTCCTGCTTTCCAAACAAAACCTGCTTTCATGCTGTGAATGTATTGATTCTTACTTGTTCAGCTCAGACAGTCTTTTGGGTAAATCCTTGTCAATATGCCAATGTTGTCAGCAGGGTTCCGGGGAGTATCTTAATATCGGAAGGGAATTCCCAGCATTATCATGTTGGGAGAACTCTGCCCCAAACAGCAAGGATCTACACAGATATCCAAGAGTTTTATTTATGCTATTATTTAAGAATCACGCTCTCTCTATTGCTGAGGTGTGGTTCGGTTGCCCTCATGGGTTTCAGTCTTGCTCCAGATAACTTGAAGCCAAACATTTAGACTGATACTCCAGTACAGCACAAAGGGAAGGCCGCACTCCAGCTTGTCGTTCAAAGTATGAAACTGAAATCCTGTGCCTACCTTTAGGTTTAGGTTGAGATTGAGGCTTAGGTTTAATATTGTCACATGTACTGAGGTGCAGGAGGCTAAGGGGTAAACGTATAGAGGTGTATAAAATCATGAAGGGAATTGATAGGGTCAATCAATGCACAGTGTCTTTTACCTAGGGTGGGGGAATGCAGAACCTGAGGTCATAGGTTTAAGGTGAGAGGGGAAGGATTTAATAAGAACCTGAGGGGTAACTTCTTCACTCAGAGGATGGTGGCTATAATGGAACGATCTGCCAGAGGAGGTAGTTAAGGCAGGCACCATCACTACATGTAAAAGATATGTGGACAGGTCCATGAGTGGGGAAGGTTAATAGGAATTTGGACCGAATTCAGGCAAATGAGCCAAGCTCAGATGGGGCATCTTAGTCTGCATGGGCAGGTTGGGCCGAAGGTCCTGTTTCCGTGCTGTATGACTCTATGACTCCTTTGATCCATCAAAGGAGTCATATGCTTCCAGTCGCCATCTCCTTATTCCCCTGTGTAAGAAGGAACTGCAGGTGCAGGCGGACATAAAATGCTGGAGTAAATCAGCAGGTCAGCAGCGGGTCAGCAGCTCAACCATTATCAGAAAATATTGATTGATTCTCAGCAACAATGAATCTGGAAAGTTACAAGGTAGACACAAAGGCAGCATCTCTTGAGAAATTGGATAAGTGACGTTTCGGGTCAAGACCTGACATCAGATTAATTCCCCTGCTCTTTCCCTTTATCTTTCTGTAGAATCATAAAATGACACATCATGGAAAGAGGCCATTTAACCACACGAATCTGTGCTGTTTTATATCAAGGATAATCCATTTGGTTCCACACCCCATCTCCCGAGGCTTACATTTTTCCACCTTTAATTATTTATTGGATTCTTTTCGAAGCCTATTGAGTTAGTGTCCACCACCCTAGCAGGGATTGCATTCCAAAGGCTAACCACTCAAAACGTTTTTCCATCTGTTGCCTTTACTTCTTTTACCAATCCTTTCCAGTTATTGAACTGGTTATTTTAATTAAACTTAAACATTGAAACATATAAACATAGAAAATAGGTGCAGGAGTAGGCCATTCGGCCCTTCGAGCCAGCACCACCATTCAATATGATCATGGCTGATCATCCAGAATCAGTAACCTGTTCTTGCTTTTTCCCCATATCCCTTGATTCCGTTAGCCCGAAGAGCTATATCTAACTCTCTCTTGAATACATCCAGTGGATTTGCCTCCACTGCCTTCAGTGGCAGAGAATTCCACAGTCCTTGACTTTGAACTCCTCTATTACATATCTTTGCACTTAGCGCTGGGGAGGGCCACCGAGCTAGATTGTATTCCTTACATTTACAGTTGCATTGCTTCATAAAGTGCGGTTCCCTGACCTGAACACAGTTGTCCAAATCAGAGAAAAATAACGTGTAGGAATGAACTGCAGATGCTGGTTTACACCAAAGATAGATACAAAATGCTGGAGTAACTCATCGGGTCAGGAAGCATCTCTGGAGGAAAGGAGTGAATGACAGTCATACCTTTCATTCATTTGTTCTTTGCACAACATGCCTCTTGTTTCCCTCTTCACTGACTCTCACTCTGAAGAAGGGTCTCGATCCAAAACAATTAGTTTAGGTTAGAGATACAGTGCGGAAACAGACACTTCGGCTCACCGAGTCCACATCGGCCAAAGATCCCCGCACACTCACTGCATTCACTGTAAGGCAGCAACTCTACAGCTGCACCACTGTGCTGCACTATTGTTTAGCTTAGAGGTACAGCGCGGAAACAAGCCCTTTCGGCCCACCGGGTCCGCGCCGACCGGCGATTCCCACACATTAACACTATCCTATACCCACTAGGGACAATTTTTACATTTACCAAGCCAATTAACCTACAAACCTTTGGAGTGTAGGAGGAAACCGAAGATCTCTGAGAAAACCCACGCAGGTCACGGGGAGATCGTACAAACTCCGTACAGACAGCACCCATAGTCGGGATTGAACCCGGGTTTTCAGAGCTGCATTCGCTGTAAGGCACCAACTTTACCGCTGTGCCACCATGCCACCCTAGTCTCCTTGTGTAGGATAGAACCAGTGTCAAGTGATGGCTGGGCTGCACGGACTCATTGGACTGGAGGGCCTGTTTCCACACTGTATCTCAAAAACGAAAACTGAGAAGCTACTGGATATTGAGGGGCTCAGTCACCTTTTCCTTTACTCCAGCGATGTTGCCTGACCCACTGAGTTACTCCAGCATTTTGTGTCTAACACACAGAAATAATGTTTTATATAGATTAGTTATAATTTCTTGGCTTTCATACTCCCTGTCTCTGTTTATAAAGCACAGGATTTCATAAGCTTAATTCCAACTGCATGCTTTTTTAAATTGTTTTATTGTCTCTGCCTCCACAGGCACTTGTGGTTAAACATTCCTTGTTCTAATAATTCATTATTTTATAAACTTTCCCTGTTGTTCCTCTAGCAATGACCCAGAACCTTATGTCCTCTTCTTACTGGTTTGCAAGCCAGTGTAAACAATCTCTTGCTATTTATCTTCTTTCTTCCAGAATTGTGAAAATCTGCTCTAACCTCATTGTTCTAACGCACATGCAGTGTGGACCTGACTCATGCTGAGTGGAAGCAAAACCTTCGGCCCAACTTGCCCACACCGACCAACATGCCCCATCTACGCCAGCCCCACCTGACTACGTTTGGCCCACATCCCTCTGAACCTACCCTATCCATGTATCTGTCTAATTGTTTCTTAAATATTGCAATAGTACCTGCCACAAATATTGTACCTCCTCCAGCAGCTCGTTCCGTAAACTTTTTGTGTGAAACATTTATCCTTCAGGTTCCTGTTAAATCTCGTCTACCCCCAACCCACCATAAACCTGTGTCCTCTGGTTCCCGATTCCCCTACTCTGGACAAGAGACTCTGTGCGTCTACCCAATCTATTCTTCTCATCATTTTGTAGCCCTCTAAAAGATCACCAGAGACCGTTCCCTCCGTAACTCCCTGGTCCACTCGTCCCTTCCTACCCAAACCACCCCATCCCCGGGCACATTCCCCTGCAACCACACGAGATGCAACACCTGCCCATTTACCTCCCCCCTCAACTCCATCCAAGGACCCAAACAGTCTTTCCAGGTGAGACAGAGATTCACCTGCACCTCCTCCAACCTTATCTATTGTATCCGCTGCTCCAGATGTCAACTTATTTACATCGGCGAAACCAAGCGCAGGCTCGGCGATCACTTCGCTCAACACCTGCGCTCGGTCCGCATTGGCCAAACTGGTCTCCCGGTGGCCGAGCACTTCAACTCTCCCTCCCATTCCCAGTCTGACCTTTCTGTCATGGGCCTCTTCCAGTGCCATAGTGAGGCCCACCGGAAATTGGAGGAACAGCACCTCATATTTCGCCTGGGCAGCTTGCAGCCCAGTGGTATGAACATCGACTTCTCCCACTTTAGATAGTTCCTCTGTCCCTCTCTTCCCCTCCCCCTTCCCAGATCTCCCTCTATCTTCCTGTCTCCACCTATATCCTTCCTTTGTCCCGCCCCCCTGAAGAAGGGTCTCGACCCGAAACGTCACCCATTCCTTCTCTCCTGAGATGCTGCCTGACCTGCTGAGTTACTCCAGCATTTTGTGAATAAATACCTTCGATTTGTACCAGCATCTGCAGTTATTGTCTTATACCCCTCATCCTCCTGTGCCCCAAGGAATAGGGTCCTCGCTTGCTCAACCTCCCCCTGTAGCTCAGGCCCTCAAGTCCTGGCAACATCCTTGTAGATCTCTGCACCCTTTCCAGCTTGACAACATCTTTCCTATACCAAGGTGCCCAGAACCGACCACAAAACTGTAAATGCAGTCTCTGGCATCTGCCATTACTGCTTACTCTATTGTTTCAGGCTTCACCCCTGGTGGTCCCAAGAGCTCATTGTCAAGTCCAGCTCATGCATTGCTGCTGCCATAACATCAATTGTTGTCTTGAGAGGATCGTATATTAGTCTCTATATGAAGCATTTCTTCACGTCTATGATGGCACCCTCATGCTTCTTGATAGGATTCAGTATATTTTTGTATACTCGGTACTGTTAATACCTGTCTTTACCCAAAATACCCTTTCCCTTCATGTGCCCCCCCCCCCCTGGAGTTATATTCCCTCCCTTGTTTGAGTGGTGTCCTCACTTCACTTGGCCTAGCCCCTCAATGGCCAGTAGATTTTAGTTTTCGTTTCGGAGGTCCAATGCAGAAACAGGTCCTTCAGCCCAACGAGACCGCACCGACCAGCAATCCTTCGTACACTAGTTCTATCCTACACACTGGGGACAATGTACACAAGGCAATTAACCTACAAACCGGCACGTCATTGGACGGTGGGAGGAAACTGGAGCACCTGGAGAAAACCCACGCGGTCACAGGAGAGCGTGCAAACTCCATACGGGCAGCAACCATAGTCAGGATCGAACCCGGGACTCTGGCACTGTAACTCTGCTACTCTACTGCTGCACCACCGTACAGCCCAGCTCTGTGAAGGCACCCTATTTCCTAAGTTCAGTACAATTTATAGTAGTGATAATATATATTAAAAGTGAATTGACTAAGTAGCCTTGTGACATCCTGTGATGTTGGGGCATTCATTGGCGCACACAGAACTTATGTTCTCCACCTATTTGGTCTTTATGTTAAGGGGCAAATGTGTTCACATCCACAGGCCCACCTTCAAGGGATATCTTTAGATGATCATAGTGGCGAGGGGCTATTAATGTGTTTGCCCCAGCTCGAATGTACACCCGAGGGCAGTTTAGAGAAGTAAGTTCTTTCTCTTTCCATCTGATAGCATTTATATTTTAAGAAACTACAGAGAAACTACAAAAAATTGTGAGGAACGTGTTATTTGTGCGGTTAAGCACTTAATTTTGAAAGCACATTTGTGCATAAAAGATCATGTTCATAAGTTCGAGGAGCAGAATTAGGCTATTTGGCCCACCAAGTCTACTCTGCCATTCAATCACGGCTGATCTATCTTTCCCTCTCAACCCCATTCTCCTGCCTTCTCCCCGTAATCCCTGACACCCGTACTAATCAAGAATCTGCCAATCTCCACATTAAAAATATCCATTGACGGCCTCCACCAGCCGTCTGTGGCAAAGAATTCCACAGATTCATCACGCTCTGACTAAAGAAATTCCTCCTCATCTCCTTTCTCAAGGTACAACCTTTAATGTTGAGGGTGTGGCCTCTGTTCCTAGACTCTCCCATAAGTGGGAAACATCCACTTCACATTCATTCCATCCAGGCCTTTCACTGTTCAGCAAGTTTCAATGAGGCTCCCCTCATGACAGCTGGCTATTTTAAACACTGACAGACTATTTGATAATAAAGGGATTACAGTCTGACTTTGCACCTCTCTTCCTTTTGTCCGTGATGAGCGGGGAGATAGCAAGCTTTTTCTACTCTGCCAGTAACTGATAATCTCTGCACTCCTTTTTTCGTACGCTGCTGCTTGAATGCGATTGACTTTTCATGGACATTTAACATCCTGAGATGTGTTTTCTCTCTTTCACCCTTGAGGCACCGGCACTGATTTGGCTAATACCTCTTCAGATATAGGTTTGGCTTGTCTATTTTTATAACCTCTCTGAGATTTACTTTTTGTTTTACATTCTTTTCTCCTTTTTACTGGCACAAATAATGTTAGACCTACTTACAAGGGCCATGGGGGTTTATTTCCATGCAGTAAAATTCATTCATTAACTTGATTTGTAGTGGATTAAAATGGATAGCCATATCCAACTGCGAGGATGCAATTTGAAAATAATTGCGATGGAATTTCAATAGATTTATTGCCTAGAGATTTACAGATTGAATCAAGAATTTATTTTAAAAACAGCTTATTTGTTTCAGTAAAAACTGTGCAAATAAAGGGACAAAGAGCTAATAAAGTGCATAAAAATACTTATTTTACTTTTCAGTCTCACAGGTGTTGCTGGGAAGGATTGGCATCACAACACGCTTTGGGCTCAGCTCCATCCAAGATCGAAAGAAATTGCAGAGTATTGTGGACGCAGCCCAGACCATCACACAAACCAACCTCCCTTCCATTGACTCCGTTTACACTTCACGCTGCCTCGGCAGGGCCACCAGCACAATCAAGGACAGGTTTCACCCCTGGTCACTCCCTCTTCTCCCCTCTCCCATCAGGCAAGATGTACGAAAATGTGAAAATGCAGAATAAAAGGGACAATTTCGTCCCAGCTTTTTCAGGCAACTAATCCATCCTATCAACAACTAGAGAGCAGCCCTGAGCAACTATATACCTAATTAGAGACCCTCAGACTATCTTTAATCGGTCTTTACCGGACTTTATCTTGCATTAAACGATATTCCATTTATCATGTATCTGTACACTCTGGATGGCTTGACTGTAATCACGTATAGTCTTTCCGCTGACTGTTTAGCACGCAACAAAAGCTTTTCACTGTACCTCGGTATTTGTGACAATAAACTAAGCTAAGCTAAACTAAACTAGGTCAGCATTTACAATTAACCATTGAAAAGGTGGTAAAGATTAAAAATTCTAGGCCCACACTTCAGCAAGTCGGGGCAACCTGTCAACAATCTCACCGACCCCAATCCCATTCTGATATCAAATTGAAACTTGGGTCTTAATCAACCCAGAAACTACAACTTGGTTGAAATAATTGACATTTTTCATTCTATCAATTGAAGTTGTTGTAGGTAGTACTAAAATAAAAATTGCCACAGAATATATTTTATTTGTTCAGTAGGTGGGACTGTTTAGCTAAGAAAGATAAAATGCTGGAGTAACTGAACGGGTAGGGCAGCTTGTCTGGAGAACATGAATGGGTGACGTTTCGGGTAGGGACCATTCTTCAGACGGAACCTGAAATATCACCTATTCATGTTCTCCAGAGATGCTGCCTGACCTGTTGAGTTATTACAGCACATTGTGGTTTCTTTTGTAAACTAGCATCTGCAGTTCCTTGTGTCTTCTATTATTTGGCTAATCTATTTCAGTCTGAAGAAGGGTCTCAACCCGAAACATCACCCATTCCTTCTATCCAGAGATGCTGCCTGTCCCGCTGAGTTACTCCAGCATTTTTTTGTTTATCTTTGTGGTGTATTTACCATTTTGAGTATTTGTGTTTTGGCAGC
Source organism: Rhinoraja longicauda (assembly GCF_053455715.1). Taxonomy (NCBI): domain Eukaryota; kingdom Metazoa; phylum Chordata; class Chondrichthyes; order Rajiformes; family Arhynchobatidae; genus Rhinoraja; species Rhinoraja longicauda. The sequence goes on from NC_135974.1 coordinate 11,951,151, forward strand.
TGAGCCTTGCCGTAGTTCCGGGTATAAAGCATTGTGGGATACCTGATAACACTCTCTGGTGGTGTTGAAGTAAAGCAGCCATATGTTGTATGCTAACCTGTCTCACTCGTCGATTCTTATCATAATACACCACAGTTAAAGTTGGCGACGAGGATAAAACAAGCAGAAAATGCCTATCATAGGTTCCATAGGGGAGTTCGCCCCGAAGACAGAGTCTTGGTCGGCGTATGTGGAACGTTTAGAGCAGTTTTTTGAGGCTAATGACATTGCAGTGGAGAAGCAAGTAGCTACTCTGTTAAGTGTGATGGGAGCATCTACATATGGTCTGTTAAGGAACCTGGTGCAGCCGCTGAAGCCAAAAGATAAGTCCTACGATGACATTGTGAACATTTTAAAGACTCATTTTGAACCCAAGCCGTTGCTTATTGCGGAGAGATTCCGCTTTAACCGATGCAACCAGCGGGTGGATGAATCTGTGACCAGTTACGTTGCGGAGCTGAAACAGTGTGCAGTTAACTGTGAGTTTGGAGCGACGTTGAACGAGACGCTTCGGGACCGTTTTGTCAGTGGGATTTGTAATGAGGCAAGCCAGCGACGGCTGTTGTCGGAGTCCAACCTGACTTTTGCACGGGCATTTGAAATCGCCCTCAGCATGGAGACTGCGGAGAGAGACACGCAGCAGCTGCGGGGACACGAGGTACGTCCGAACCAAGTGCATAAAGTGGATGCGCACACGGTTAAGCAAACGGGGAGGAACTGCCACAGATGTAACGGCAAAAATCACAGCCCACAGGTGTGTCGCTTTAAAGATGCAAAGTGTTACAACTGTGGTAAATACACCACAATCTTCAATATAAACTAACATCTGCAGTGTCTTCCTACATATTTCCTAATGCATCCTGCTTATTGTTTTGTATCCTTTGTGTTTTATATTGTGTTTGGATAACCGTGTTGAATGCATGTTTCCCATCGGCTGTCCAATTGCACAAGAATCAAAAGAACATGTCATAGCCATTGCAAAGATCTAAACAATGGGTGGAATTCCTCATTCCAGCCCAGAGGTTCAAATGTGATTCATGTAACCCCATTGCCTCCTGTAGATGGGTTAAAATTGTGCCTGTGCTCATGAAGAGGTCTCTGCTCATTAGGGCAAGGAGAATGGAATACACTGGAATTTAGAAGGACGAGAGGGGACCTTATTGAAACAGATAAGATTATTGAGGGATTGGACACGTTAGAGGCAGAAAACATGTTCCCAATGTTGGGGGAGTCCAGAACCAGGGGCCACGGTTTAAGAATAAAGGGTAGGCCATTTAGAACGTTGATGAGGAAAAACTTTTTCAGTCAGAGAGTTGTGAATCTGTGGAATTCTCGGCCTCAGAAGGCAGTAGAGGCCAATTCTCTGGATGCTTTCAAGAGAGAGAGCTAGATAGAGCCCTTAAAGATAGTGGAGTTAGGGGGTATGGGGAGAAGGCAGGAATGGGGTACTGATTGTGAATGATCAGCCATGATCACATTGAATGGCGGTGCTGGCTCGAAGGGCCGAATGGCCTGCTCCTGCACCTACTGTCTATTGTCTATTGTCTATAATAGCAAGTAGCTATATTTATTATTTCTAGTGAAAAATGCTGCCTCTTATTACCCAAATGAAAATCTAATTAAACAACTGGCATTTTTTGCCTCTGCAAATTACAAAATTTAGCCAACCAATGCTTTATCCCCCCCCCCTTCCCTCTCCACCTTAATGTACAACCATTTCTCCCACTATCCCACCCCATTTTCCCCTTCTCCTTCTGCCTATAACCATTCCTTTGGCTTCTTATTTTGCTCAGCTTCTCTCCTGTTTTTTCCTATCTCTCGCCTTTGTCCACCCACCTGCTAATCAAGCTCCTTCACCTGTAGCCACCTATTACTTGCCAGGCTTTGTCCTGCCCTCATCTCTCATGCAGCTTACTCCCCGCCAACTACAATAAACCTGAAGAAGGGTCCCGACCTGAAACATTGCCTATCCATGTTCTCCAGAGATGCTTCCTGACTGAGTTACTCCAGCAATTTGTGTCTTTTTTTGTCTTCACAATTGGGATGTATGATTAAAAATCAATTAAATACGAACATCCCCTGCTTTATAGACCATATATATATATCTGATATTTCCTGACCAAGGTAAAAAATAAGGCTCCCCCATCAGATTGTAATGATTTAGGTAGCCTTTTCCAACTTTGGGGAACTGGATGACCCAACTTCTTTGTTAAAGATTGAATATCTATGAGAGTCTCTAGAACTGAAATGTTTTGATTAACACAATATAATTATGGGCAGCACAGCGGTAGCTGCTGCCTTAAAACGCCAGAGACCTGGCAATTTTTTTTTTTTTAATTATTTTTTTTTTTTTAATTAATTTTTTAATATATAAAAGTTTTATTCCAAAGAAAAACATACAAACATACTAAGCAAAATGTGATCAAACAAAAGCCGCCTGTATCGGCAGTTTACAAATTAAACAATTATCACATTAAAATCCCGCCATCTCTGTCAACAATACATTCAACCCCCCGCGGCGACCAGCGTTCCCGGAAGGCCTCCAGAGTCCCCGTGGACACCGCGTGTTCCCTCTCCAGAGAAGAGACCTGGCAATGGGTGCTGTCTGTATGGAGTTTGTACGTTCTCCCTGTGACCACGTGGGTTTTCGCCGGGTGCTCTGGTTTCCTCCCACATTCCAAAGACCTGCCGGTTTGTAGGTTAATTGGCTTCTGTAAAAAAAAATCCCTATTGTGTAGGATAGTGCTAGCGTACAGGTGATTACTGGTCGGCACGGATGTGGTGGGCTGAAGGGCCTGTTTCCAGGCTGTTTGTCGAAACCAAACTAAACTAAACTAAATAATATAATTAAATCAATCAAAGTAAAATACCCTCTCAGAATTATCAAGAATTAGACGTTTCAGTTCATCTCCGTTGGTATTGGGCATTGGGCGGCACGGTGGCGCAGCGGTAGAGTTGCTGCCTTACAGTGAATGCAGCGCCGGAGACTCAGGTTCGATCCTGACTACGGGCGCCGTCTGTATGGAGTTTCTACGTTCTCCCCGTGACCTGCGTGGGTTTTCTCCTAGATCTTCGTTTTCCTCCCACACTTCAAAGACGTACAGGTATGTAGGTTTAATTTTTTTAATTGTCCCTAGTATGTGTAGGATAGTGTCAGTGTGCGGGGATCGCTGGGCGGCGCGGACCCGGTGGGCCGAAGGGCCTGTTTCCGCGCTGTGTCTCTAAAGAAAATAAATAAAATCTATTCTGTTAAAACAAAGCACAGTGTTTTGCTCAGGATAGAGGGACTGAGAACCCGTGGAGCTGAGTTTAAGGTCAATAGTCAATAGTCGATAGTCAATAGTCAATAGTCAATGATTTCATTGGAACCAGAGGGGTAACTTCATTTACACAAAGGGCGGTGGATGTCTGGAATGAACTGCTACAGGAGGTAGTTGAGGCAGGTACTATTGCAAAGTTTAAGAATCATTTGGACAGGTACACGAATAGGACAGGTTTAGAGGGAAATGGCCCAAACGCAGGCAGGTGGGACCAGCGTAGATAGGGCATGTTGGTCAGTGTGGAAAGGTTGAGCCAAAGGTCCTATTTCCACACTGTATGACTCTATTTACTAAACCAGCATCTGCAGTTCCTTGTTTCTAGACTTAAGTACTGATCTTAATACTGACCGAGTACCAACTCACTGAGTGCTGATCTCCCCTTAGTTGTAAATATTAGCCATAGGTCCAAGCATGTGTGTTACAATATTGGCATAAAAAAGAGCCGTGAGTTTCTTCAGACTCTGCGTGGTTCCATCAACTCCACCAAGTACAACAAACAGCCCCCGGGAGCGAAACGCATGCAAGATGCATTCTTAACTAAAGGATGTGAATTGTTTCAACTTGCATCCGTTAGCACTTGTTTGCTTTAGAGGCTTTGTGTGTAAAAAAGCCCCCAAGACGCGTTGCAGATTGCAATCATTTATCACTTCTAAAGTGCTTCCACATGCTTTGGGACTTTGATACATCCCTGACCAAGCTGAGGGACCTTGCCATTTTTGACCCAGCCCATCCATCCTCTCGAACGTGCATTGGCTGAATGCAGTGTATGGATATAACTCTAACTTCTATTTAGATTTGGCTGTGGGGATGTGGGCTGTTTCAGGAAATGAGATCCTCAGTCACTACATAAAACAATCAAATCTATCAAAGCTGTTGGCATGTCTTCAACATCTCAAGTGGTGTCATATTTTTATTTGAAAGCTGCTGTATAAAAGGTGAAAAAGTACGTACACGTTCTGTTGCCTGCATGCTGCTGGCTTCATTAATAACACGAGGAATGCCAAGTCACAGAACATTTATTATAAGAATTATAGCTTCAAGCTACAAATTCTTCATCCCCATTCCAACTTCATAAGAGTATATTAAGAAAAATACGAACCAGAATCACAAGCTCAGTACAAGTATTCTTGATTTTATTTTCGGGTATGAGCAAGTTTGTTTTTATTTGCTTCCTCAACTCTTCAGGATGATTGACCTTGACCTCAATTGACAGCAGCCTCTGGAGAATAAACTGTGCGGTGGATGGAGTTCATTGTTCTGCCATTGATGCAACTTCGCAGATGAACTAGCAGGATATGTGTGTTCCTACATAAGTAAACACTGAAGTTCTCTTCCTTTGACACACTGCGCAACATTTATTGCTGTTCATTTTGGAAAAGGTAACGCTAGGCAGTGGAGAACTTTTGGCCTGGTACTTGTTAAGATGGTCCCTGTTTCGAAGTTTTGAATCCTTTGAATCCAGTTCCTTCCTTCCTGACACAATGGAATTCACCCAAACTGGAATAATTTAGTTCGAGAAAATAAGCTGGATTTAGGCTTTGAAAGGTTTATTTTACTGTACTGTTTTTGGCAGGATTCCTGGAGTTCAACATTTATACTTGATCACGTGTGTTAAACACTGCTTTCAAAATTCATCTCCATTGATTTCAATGACACTGAAGTCCAAAAGCAGAGTGCACTGTTCAAATGCAATGGTGCATGCAAGAGGGATCAATCCCTGCCTCCTTGTGTTTTCAATTGGTGTTTTTTTCAGACTCACATTTAATGCTTTCCTCAGAAGTGCATGACATAGAGTCACAGCTGTGCCGCACGGAATCAGCCTCTTCGGCCCAATTTGCTCATGCTGAGCAAATTAGTATTGTGGGTGAGTAGGAAGGAACTGAAGAAGGGTCTCAACCCAAAGCGTCATCTATTCCTTTTCTCTTGAGACACCAGCTATTTGAGTCTATCTTCGGTATTCTGGGCGAGCCCCATTTGTCTGTGTCTGGCCTGTATCACACAAAACACTTCCAATTCATACAACTTCTTGAAAGTTATCATTGCATCCACTTTTATAGGGTTGACAGCTTATCCCAGACACTGACTATCCTCTGAGTGAAATAGTTCCCCTGAGGTCATGGTTAAGTCTCTTCCCTCTTACCTTAAGGCTATGCCGTCTAGTCTTAGAATCCTCGACCCTGAAAAAAAGACTCCAAGCTGTTTCATTATCTTTTGCCAATTATGACCTGAAGTGACAGAACTACAGATGTAACTTTTGACTGATCTCCTAGAGATCTTTGGTGATGCAATTCATAGAGTAGATGAGGGGGAACTGATGGACGTGGGCATAGTCATAAACGTAGAGTGATACCTTTCAGGTAAACAGGCCCTTCAGCCCAACTTGCCCACACTGGCCAACAATATCCCGGCTACACTAGTCCCACCTGCCTGCGTTTGGTCCATATCCCTCCAAACTTGTCCTAGCCATGTACCTGTCTAATTGTTTCTTAAACGATGGGATAGTCCCAGCCTCAACTACCTCCTCCGGCTGCTTGTTCCATACACCCACTATCCTCGTGTGAAAAAGTTACCCCTCAGATTCCTATTAAATCTTTTCCCCTTCACCTTGAACCTATGTCCTCTGGTCTCCTACTCGGCCTCATATGGAGTGTTAACACTCCAGACCACTGCCACACCACCAACAAAGGTGCCCTATAGCTCCATCCCACGCCCTCATTTCTGCCAGTCTTATCGTCTTCAGCGCTGCTCCTTTCAGTTTACAAACAGAGATTGAAACGCAAGGCACCAACAAAGAGTGTAAAACAGCAGTGGTCTCAGGAGGTTGAGGGTCTACTTTAGTTTACAGATATAGCATGGAAACAGAAAAAGACACACAGTGGTGGAGTAATTCAGCGGGTCAGGCAGCATCTCTGGAAATAAAGGATAGGCGACGTTTCGGGTTCAGTCTTCAGACTGAAAGTCAGGAAGGGTGGGGTTCAGTCTTCAGACTTCTTTCAGTCCGTTCTCTCGGCAGACCCCCCCCCCCACGCCGGGTCCCTCTTTGTTCTCGGCGGTGTGTCCTCGACGGGCACTCACGCGGGCACTCATACGAGCAACGGCTCTGGATCAGGGCGTAAACATAAATCCTAAATCAAAGAAAATGCAGATGGTGGAAGTCCAAATAAAACAGAAAATGCTGGAAATACTCAGCAGTCAGGCAGCATGTATGGAGAGAGGACCAAAGTGGGTAGGCACTCTGGGCAGGAAGCATTGATGTATAAGTTCAGAAGGAAGATGGATATTAATAACTCGCAACAGATAATGGTTATATTTTATTGCAGACGTTGCTAATAATTCGTAGTTAAAGCTGAAGAGCAAAATGAAGAAGCTTTTTTTATGTTTTTATAAATGTAATTGCACTGTTTGATATTGGCTCTGCAGGTGTGTGTCTGTATTACTAACCCACATCTGCTTTTCATTAAGTCACAGCTGTGTGCCAGGTTTACTGCTGCAAGTCATATCCCTTTTCATTGGAGAGTTAACTCTCTGTCGACTAGGTTACCACAGGCAGAAAAATATAAAGTTGATGATTTTTATGGTGAGTGTTTTTACTCTCAGATAAGCTTGGCAATAGACCATTTGCAGTGAAGGGTGGCATGGTGGTGCAGTGGTAGAGTTGCTACCTTATAGCGCCAGAGCCCCGGGTCCCAGGTTCGATCCTGACTATGGATGCTTGTCTGTATAGAGTTTGTACATTCTCCCCGTGACCTGTGTGGGTTTTCTTCGAGATCTTTGGTTTCCTCCCACACTCCAAAGTGCAGGATTGTAGGTTAAATGGATGGTAGGTTAATTGGCTTGCTATTAAAAAAAATGCAAATCGTCCCTCGTGTGTGTAGATGATGTTAATGTGCGGGGATCGCCGGTCGGTGCGGACTCAGTGGGCCAAAGGGCCTTTTACACGATTTATCTCTAAACTAAACTAAACAATAATGTTGCAAACTGGGCTACTTTTAACTCCCACCATGATCATACATTTATCCTCTGGAAAATAAGCAATCAATGTTTGGAAAATAGTTGAGAGGAGTGGGACAGTTGAAAAATGCATGGTAGTTTATTGATGAATTTCTGATGAATTCTTGTATCAGGGTGGAACCCGAGTTATGTTTCCCCCTCACCTTCCCCCACCCGATTTCCCACAACTCATTCTGCAGTTTGTCAACACTTTTAGATAATGCCAGAAGTGATTCACATAGCCACCCACTTACTATAGGTGTACCAGATAGCTGTCAATTAATCAAGATCTAGCAAATTGGAAGAACATTTCTGTTCTGTCTTAGGATTGGACCATGGACACTGCCATAATCACTCACAGAATTGCCGCCGTAACACAGCGGTGCAGCAGTAGAGTTGCTGTCTTACAGCGCCAGAGACACAGGTTCGATCCTGACCACGGGTGCTGTCTGTACGGAGTTTGCATGTTCTCCCTGTGACACGCTGCCTCAGAAAAAGCCACCAGCATCTGTAAGGACTCCACACACCCATGCCACCGTCTGTTTGAACCCCTTTCATCTGGCAGACGTTATAAGGCCTTCTACACCCGCACCTCCAGACTGAGAAATAGCTTTTTCCCTAGAGCTATAACTGCACTGAATCACTGCTAAGTGCCCCCCATAACACCTATCTGTACTTTTACCTTATTTTTAATTTTTATTTTAACCTTATTTCTTTATTTTTATAGCATCGATACGGAGGTTGCAATCTTAATTTTGGTGTACTTGTACAATGACAATAAAGATATTTCATTTCATTTCATATGATTGCGTGGGTTTTCTCTGAGTTTTCTGGTTTCCCCGCACACTCTAAAGACGTACTGGTTTGTAGGGGTTAATTAGGTTCGGTGAATAAATTGTGAATGGTCCCTATTGTGTAGGATACTGCTCGTGTACAGGGTAATCGCTGGTCAGCGTAGACTCGTTGGGCTGAAGGGCCTGTTTCTCCAAAAGAAATGAATGGAATCATGGAATTATTACTTTACAGAGGAGGCCAGTTGACCCTTGAATCTATGATAACTTCTTGTGGAGCAATCTTGTCAATCACAATTCCCTGCCCTTTTCCTACAGCCCTGCAAATTATATTCCCTCAGATTCCTATCCATTTCCCTCTTGAATCTGTGAATGACTATTTCCACCACTGTTTAGTCCGTGACTTCCCTTTCATAACTGCTCCTTGCATTAAAAAGAAATCCGCACATGCTCCAAGTATAGTTTGCCCAAAGTTCTATGTTGCCCAATAAGACGTAAAACCCTATCCCAAGGTGGAAATGTCAAAGACAAAAAGTCATAGCTTTAAGACAAAAGGGGCAAAGTTTAAGGAGATGTGTGGGGCAAGTTTTCTCCTCAGATGTGTTGGGAGCCTGGAGATGTGCTGGAGGCTGATATGATATTGAAGAAGGTTTTAGATAAGCACATGGATGTGCAGAGAACAGATGGATATGGATCATGCTCAGGCAGATGAGGTACGTTAATCTTGGCATCATGCTCAGCACAAACTGTGGGCTGAAGGGCCTGTTTCTCTGTTGCACTTCTATATTCTATGTATTCTAAGTCCAGATCTCCTTGGTCATGATGAGAACAGGTGCTTTCTATCTACTTGGTCTAAACCAGTCATGATCTTGTCCACCAATATTGAATCTCCTCTGAATCCTCTTTGCTCCTTGACCTCGGCTTCACCAGCCTAACCTGAGAGCCAGAAATCCCTCATGGTCAGATTCATTCTCATATCTTTAGTTTAGTTTAAGACAAAAGATGGACACAAACCGCCGGAGTAACTCAGCAGGTCAGGCAGCATCTCTGGAAAAATTGGATGGGTGACGTTTCAGGTCTGGACACTTCTTCAGAATGATCGTAGGGAGATAACTGGAAGCAAGAAAAGACCAGGACAAATCAGGGCCGGCAACAGATGATCCGATCTGAATGGTAATCCGATAGACCGATTGATGGCTAAGGATGGTGTGATCCCAAGAGAATCAACTTTTAATGGTGGAAGAAGGGAGGGGTTAGGGAAATGTTTATCTTGTTACCTAAAATTAGAGAATTCAACGTTCATACTGCTGGGTTGTATGCTCCCCAAGGGAAATATGAGGTGCTATACCTCAAATTTGGTGTGGTCTCACTCTGGCAATGGAGGAGGGTCAAGTCAAGTCAAGTCAATTTTATTTGTATAACACATTTAAAAACAACCCACGTTGACCAAAGTGCTGTACATCAGTTCAGGTACTAAGAAATGAACATACAATGGCACACAAACATAACAGCACATACATAAACTGTTCACAGCGCCCCCTCAGAGGGCCTCAAACACTAGAGAGTAGAAATAGATTTTGAGCCTGGACTTAAAGGAGTCGATGGAGGGGGCAGTTCTGATGGGTAGAGGGATGCTGTTTCACAGTCTAGGAGATGCAATCGCAAAAGCGCGGTCACCCCTGAGCTTAAGCCTAGACCGCGGGACAGTCAGTAGCCCCATATCGGCCGACCTGAGGGACCTGGAGATAGAGTGGTGAGTTAGAAGATTTTTGATATGGGGGGGGGGGGGGGGGGCAAGCCCATTTAGGGCTTTGTATGTGAATAGGAGGAGCTTGAAGTTGATTCTGTAACGTACTGGGAGCCAATGGAGAGAGGCCAGAATCGGGGTGATGTGGTTCCTTTTACGGGTACCCGTCAGGAGTCTCGCTGCGGCGCTTTGGATCAATCGCAGACGGGACAGGGATGATTGGCTGATCCCAGTGTATAGGGAGTTGCAGTAGTCTAGGCGGGAGGAAATGAATGCGTGGATGATTTTCTTTTCAAGACAGAAGGTTCAGTATGGAAATGAGAAAGGGAGTTTACTTTACTTTACGTTATTTTACTTTACTTTACATTACTTTACATTACTGATACAACATGGAAACAAGTTCTTCAGCCCACCGAGTCTGTGCCGTCCATTGATCACCAGTTCTATGTTATTCCACTTTCGCGTCCACTTCGTACACTGTAGGGGAAATTTTTACAGAAGCCAGTTAAACTACAAACCTGCACTTCTTCGGGATGTGCGTGGAAACTGGAACACCTGGTGGAAAAACACGTTGTCACAGAGAGAATGTGCAAACTCTGCACAGAGTACCCAAGGGTAGGATCAAACCTGGGTCTCTAGCGCTGTGAGATAGCAATGCTGTTACTCTGGAATTAAAAACACCCAATAGACTATCCTTCTTAACATTGAATGAATATCTCAGATGAACATATCGACCTGTTTGAACCCTTAAAGTAAAGGTGAAAGAATTTCAATTCGGATCTTAAACTAAAATCACATAGAAACATAGAAACACAGAAAATAGGTGCCATTCAGCCCTTCGAGCCAGCACTGCCATGCAATATGATCATGGCTGATCATCCAAATTCAGTACCCCATTCCTGCTTTTTCCCCATTTCCCATGATTCCTTTAGCCCGAAGAGCTAAATCTAACATTTGCATCTTGTGATGGATGCAAGAAATCCAATGAGGCTAATCAATGAAGAAAACATGGATGTTAGAGATGCTGCCCTGGTTAACTTTTATCTTTTAACTAACACCACAAAAATTGATTAGAAACAACATATATATATATATATTCACAAAATGCTGGAGTAACTCAGCAGGTCAGGCAGCATCTCAAGAGAGAAGGAATGGGCGACGTTTCGGGCTTGACCTGAAATGTCACCCATTCCTTCTCTCCTGAGATGCTGCCTGACCTATAAGAAGATAACTGCAGATGCTGGTACAAATTGAAGGTATTTATTCACAAAATGCTGGAGTAACTCAGCAGGTTAGGCAGCATCTCGGGAGAGAAGGAATGGATGACGTTTTCGGGTCGAGACCCTTCTTCTGACTGATGTCAGGGGGGCGGGACAAAGGAAGGATATAGGTGGAGACAGGAAGATAGAGGGAGATCTGGGAAGGAGGAGGGGACGGGAGAGACAGAGGAACTATCTAAAGTTGGAGAAGTCGATGTTCATACCACTGGGCTGCAAACTGCCCAGGCGAAATATGAGGTGCTGTTCCTCCAATTTCCGGTGGGCCTCACTATGGCACTGGAGGAGGCCCATGACAGAAAGGTCAGACTGGGAATGGGAGGGGGAGTTGAAGTGCTCGGCCACCGGGAGATCAGTTTGATTAATGCGGACCGAGCGCAGGTGTTCAGCGAAGCGATCTCCGAGCCAGCGCTTGGTTTCGCCGATGTAAATAAGTTGACATCTAGCCTGACCTGCTGAGTTACTCCAGCATTTTGTGAATAGATACCTTCGATTTGTACCAGCATATGCAGTTATTTTCGTACACTATATATATATATATTTTTTTTTTCCATTTGTGACATCATATGGTAATTTAGCGCATACAGTATTCGTTCAAAGGCAAATTGTAGTTAAATTTCAAATGCAATGAAGTGGCCAAAAAACATTTGGGAACATCTCAAAAACGTGATAGGCACTGCAAAAATATACGGTTTCTGTACTCAGTTATAAGCTCAGAAAGGGAGAAATGTATTATGCACATGTGAAGCATTCATCGTCAATGCTGCCAGCAGTGTTTCCAATTCCTAAAGCTCATTCTTTGATGCGATTGAAATCTTTGAAAAATATATCTTCCCTCTATGGTCTTTCAAGGTTGAAAGTGGTTAATCTTATATTCTGCTAATTAATCCTGGGCACTTGAGGTGTTTAAGTGTTTCTCTAAAGCTTCCTAGGATGCCCCATTTTCCGAAGCATTTTTTTCCCCACACAATTACTCCAAGGCGTGGAATTTTGGCATAATTCTATCAATTCATTATTTTTAAAAGCATTTTGGAACTTTTCAGAAATTTGTTCTCTGCCAGATATGAAAGGTTCGGGAAGGTCAGCATCCGTTCTATTTTCCAACATAAAGAAAAATATGCAACATTTAAATCCTTTGCAGGCGTCTTTATTGTAAATTGAAAATGGTTGAAGCCAGGTTTCAGGTCACCCCCTTCAGTTCTGTGTCAGGTAAATAAGTGTCATGTGAGTTTGTAGTCTTTCAGATCCATTCTCTCACCAGTGGAGGAGGGGACAGCTGATCAAAGTCCCCCACCTACTTTTATAAACCATCTTTACAACTGACCTTGACTCCACAGTCAATATCAAAACTTTGGAAAACTCTTTGTAATTTAATAGTTCAAAAACACAGTAATAGGTTTTGCAGAAGCTTCAGCAGCTTGGACCCAGCAATGAGGTTGTGTTCTGTACATTCACTGAAACTTGGATTTCCGTGAGTTGCTTGATCTGGGCCCTGGCTCATTGACAACACTGAAGGCTCTGTGGATGTTATCCTTCACTAAATCTCATTTTGTATGGATAAAGATTCAAAGCCATTATATTCTGCCAGGTGGACACAAAGTGCTGGAGTAACTCGGCGGGTTTGAATTCTCTCTGGAGAACTTGGGTAGGTGACATTATTAGGTGCCATAACGTGTCTAATCAGGATTATGGGGGCGGCCCTGCAGTGCAGCGGTCGAGCTGCTGCCTCACAGCCACAGAGACCTAGGTTCAATCCTGACTTCGGGTGGTATCTGTATGGAGTTTGTACGTTCTCCCTGTGACTGCGTGGGTTTTCTCCGGGTGCTCCGTTTTCCTCTCACACTACAAAGACGTGCAAGATCGTAGGTTAATTGTCTTCTGTAAATTATCCCAAGTGTGTCAGACAGAACTAGTATAGGGTGCTTATAGATTAGCATGGCCATGGAACAATTCAATTCATACTTGTAGCAGCATAATAGGCCTATAAATACAATACATATAGATAATATATAATAACCACAAATTCAATACATTAATAACCACAATACTTGTACAAAACAAAAAACAAAATCCTTAGTCCAGCCACAATCCATAGTTGAAGTTAGTGTTGCTTAGTGTTCAAAAGGCTGATGGTTGTTAGCAAGAAGTTATTCTTGAATCTGGTGGTCATGGTTTTCAGACTACATCTTCATTCCGAAGGTAGGAGTAAAATGAAAGCGTGGCCAAGGTGGTGTGAATATTTGAAGATAATGCTTGCCTTTTAAGGCATTGGCTCCATCCTTTCAATGGTGGGGAGGTCAGTACCTGTGGTGGACCGGGCAGTGCCTACCACTCTCTGTAGTCTCCTTCATTCCTGGGCTTTCGAGTTACCGAAACCGACCAGGGTAATGTGAGCCAAACTGGTCTCCCGATGGCCGAGCACTTCAACTCCCCCTCCCATTCCCAGTCTGACCTTTCTGTCATGGGCCTCCTCCAGTGCCATAGTGAGGCCCACCGGAAATTGGAGGAACATCACCTCATATTTCGCCTGGGCAGCTTGCAGCCCAGTGGTATGAACATCGACTTCTCCAACTTTAGATAGTTCCTCTGTCCCTCTCTTCCCCTCCCCCTTCCCAGATCTCCCTCTATCTTCCTGTCTCCACCTATATCCTTCCTTTGTCCCTCCCCCCCTGACATCAGTCTGAAGAAGGGTCTCGACCCGAAACGTCACCCATTCCTTCTGCCCTGAGATGCTGCCTGACCTGCTGAGTTACTCCAGCATTTTGTGAATAAATACCTTCGATTTGTACCAGCATCTGCAGTTATTGTCTTATATTATATATAGCCCATGGAATCTGATCTGCATTCTCCAGTTCACATAAGGCAACATCATGAGCAGGTGATTACAATGCACTAATTGAAAGTAGCGCAAATAAATTTGGAAAGGTAGTTGGTAATGGTAAAAGAAAAAAGTGCATCAAATGTCTTCCATTGTTTTAAACAGGTAATTTACTGGGAAGCCCTGCTAACTTTCTCAAACTTAAATTTAGTTTAGTTTTTAGTTTAGAGACACAGTGCGGAAACAGGGCCTTCAGCCCACCGAGTCTACACCGACCAGCGATCCCCACACATTAACACCATCCCACACACACAAGGGACATTTTACACGTATACCAAGCCAATTGACCTACAAATCTCTACGTCTTTGGAGTGTGGGAGGAAACCAAAGATCTTGGAGAAAACCCACGCGGGTCAAGGGGAGAAGGTACAAACTCTGTACACACAGCACCTGTAGTCAGGATCAAACCTGGGTCTCAGGCGCTGTAAGGCAGCAAATCTAACGCTGCACCATCGTACTGCCCTAACTAATAATCATAACTAGACCAAGTGGACCTGTTGGGGCCAAACTTTGTCTGCATTGGTGCAGCACCCTCCCCTCCCCCTCCTCCTCCCCCTCCCTCCACCCCCCTCCCCTCCCTCCCCTCCCCTTCATCTCCCCCCTTCCCCTGCCCCCACTCCATCCCCCTCAACCCCCCTTGTCCTCTCTCCTCCCCTCCTCCCTCCCTCTCTCCCTAGGAGATAGATTTAAACTTTAAAATGTGATTAACTTAAAAAATATAACACCGATTTCAATGAAACGTCTTCCGTTAGCACCAAAGGGACGACGGTGAGTAAGGTGGGCCTAAAATCGTTGCGCTATCGTGTACCGTTTTGGCTGTAGTTCAGGAACAAACAAACAAACAAACGAGAGTTTTAATATATAGATTCTGGCACTAGCTTTTGAAAGTCAAATCCATGTTTGAAAGGGAGGAAATCCTTCGTATGAATCCATGGTTAAAGTAGTAACCTAAGCTAGGTGTCGCTGAATCAACATGAGGTAACTGACAGGAACCAAAATGTTATTTCGATTTAAAGACAAGACACCATCTCCCATTTATTTGCAACATATGGAGTAGCCTACAAAATTATTTTTTTTAATATATATTTACGTAACACTCCCAGCCTAGAAGCTGTAGGATACACCCTCATCCATAACCTCCCTTCCTCCTTCATAAGCTATTGTGTAATTTCATGTAACACGCTCCAATCTAATGGTTCCCTGGCTAATTAAGAATATGATCCTTTCGTAAATAAATCATGGTTGACATTCATATAAGATTCCAAAAAAAAAAGAAAATCAATCAGGACAAGCCAGATGTTGAATTCTTTAGGTAAGGGCAGGGTGAAAGAGTTGTTCTGGTCCTTTGGGTGGTGAACTTGGCACGCTGAGCAGCCTGCTTTATTACTCAAGTTTTCTATTGTTTTGTTTATGCAGGTGAGGCCCTGGAATAATCAAGAATGGAGCATTGTTGGAGTCAACCTTTCCCTGGCTGGTTTCAGCACAGCTGGCTGCATCTGTTGCCCAGTCGTGTTGCAGCTGTGGCCCAGTTGATGATGTACTTGGTTCTGTGTCAGAAGGATACGTTTCGAATCACACTCCACTTAGTTGAGCACCAACATAAACTGACACTTCGAAGTAGGACTGTGTGAGCATTGGAGAGGTCGGGGGAGAACTATTGCCACGGCTAAAATCATAAGAACACAAGAAATTCGGAGCAGGACCAGGCCAATTGGCCCATCAAGCCTACCCCACAATTCCTCCTCCGTGTTTTACTTTAGACTTTAAACTTTAGAGATACAGCATGGAAACAGGGCCTTCGGCCCACTGAGTTTGAGCCGACCAGTGATCACCCCATATACTTATATCCTACACACTAGGGATAATTTACAATTTCCAGAAGCCAATTAACTTACATCTGTACGTTTTGGGAGTGTGGGAGGAAACTGAAGCACCCGGAGAAAACCCACATGGTCACAGGGAGAACATACAGTACAAACTCCGTACAGACAGGACCTGTAGTCAGGTTTTGAACCCGGGCCTGTTTCCACACTGTATCGCTAAACTAAACTAAACTAAACTACAATCTTACTTGCAGCAGCATTTCAACTCTACAGTGAATTTACAGCTCTACAGTGTGCTGGTTTGGAAATCAGTCAATGAGGATAGGGTTGGACACATGTCCTGAGCGTTGGATCTGAAAGCAAACTGAACAAGTCTTTTTGTTTTCTCTCTTGCTCTCTTCAGCAGTAGATGGAAATCAAGTATTTGGCTAAGACCCGTGTTTTGGTTATTTTCTCTGCAAAAAATGTCTTCTGTTGCTTTTTTGGGCAGAGACCAAGTGTGGAGCTTCGATGGACCACACGTTAACTTCTGTGAAAAATCATTCAATCATGCACTGCTAATATCAGTGGAAGGTTATTTACTCCCATTGTGACCTCCTTTGCAGTGCAGCCTGGAGTCTGGTTGAGAACTTAAACAGATTGTTCGCCCTGAGATTATTTCCTCCACACTTGCATCAGTCTAGAGTTTCAAAACAATTTGGCACTGGTGCAAAAATCATCCCTTTAGGGATTAATTTTTCTTTTAGACTGCAAGTTTAACTTTTAGCATTGAACACACTTTGTGGTACAGTTAATGCGGCATTGTTATCGACAATTGCTGGCTATTACTTTAAATTTAGCTTGGCAATTGAAGCAGTTTTTATTTTTGTTGATGAGATTGTGGGAAGGCCTGGGTCTGTGCTGACAGAATTTTACAGGTCACTTAAGAGTTCATCGTGATGGTGTTGTGTCAGCTCCTGATATGACCATGAAAATCTATATAGTTTGTGTTTTGATTTTCATAATCAAATAAATATTCAGAGAAAAGATTTATTGCTTAACCAACAGCACAAAGAAAAAAAACCACATAATTATTTGATTATCACACCAGATCGGATAAAGTTGAGGGAAAAAAAGAGCCTGATCTCTATTATGCCTTTTAAGACTTCAGGAAATCACAACAGCACATTGAGAGGCGAGGACATGGGTTACTTCTAAAGTGTGCTGAAACTTGACTGTTTATTAGTACACAGCAAGATCACACACAGCCAATTAGACTTTACTTTAGACTTTAGAGGTACAGCGCGGAAACAGGCCTTTTGGTCCACCGAGTCCGCTCCAACCAACAATCACGCCATATACTAACAAAGTTCTGGAGCAACTCAAAAGATCAAGCTGCATCTGTGGTGGGACAAATTTCATTTTGGGTCGTGACCCTCCCTCATACAGACAGGAATAGGACAGAGAAAGCTGGAAAGGAGAGGTGGTTGTAGGACAAAGCCTGGCTAATGATCGACACAAAAACCTGGTGCAGCTCAGCGGGTCAGACAGCATCTTGGGAGAGAAGGAAAAGGTGACATTTCGAGTCGAGACCCTTCTTCGGATTGCGAATCAGGGGACTCTCAGTCTGAAGAAGAGTTCCGACCCGAAACGTCACCCATTCCTACGCTCGAGAGATACTGCCTGACCCGCTGAGTTAATCCAGATTTTTATGTCGATCTTCAGTTCAAACCAGCTTCTGCAGTTCCTTCCTACACACCTGGCTCATGATAGGTGGATGCAGGTGGGGGGGCAGTGGTTGCCAGATTGGTGGACTAAGCGACAAAGGCTAGAGGTGAAGAAGAGGAAAGGAGATAAAAAATAATGGGAGAAGAGAAGGGGTGAAATATGAAGCCAGAGGGAGAAATACGTGTGGAAGGGGACTTGGGGGGGAGGGAAAGAAGGTGGAGAAAAGGGGAATTTGGGACTGGGGGATGGGAGATGAAGGAAGGGAAAGGAGCAGGATGACTCCCCCTTCAACTTAAATCTGTGTCCTCTGGTTCTCGATTCCCCTACTCTGGGCAAGAGACTCTGCATTGACCTGATCTATTCCTCTCAAGATTTTGCACACCTCCATTAGATCACCCCCGTGTCCTCCTGTGCTCAAAGAAATAGAGTCCTAGCCTGCTCAACCTCTTCCTTTAAGGTATCACAAATTGCTGGAGTAACTCAGCAGGTCAGGCAGCATCTCAGGAGAGAAGGAATGGGTGACTTTTCGGGTCGAGACCCTTCTTCAGACTGATGTCAGGGGAGGGGGCGGGACAAAGTAAAGCATAGGGTTATGGAGTTACCATCAGCCATAAGTTGTCTTGGAGTGAAGTTGGGAAAGACATCTAGAGAGCTAGAAATTTAGAGATGCCTTTAGTAACCCAGCAACAGGTTTTTGGTCTTTCGTCAATTTTAACAACAAATATATATTTTTGTTAACTAAAAGTATTGAAGGAAAGCACAGTGGTACAGCTGCCAGAGCTGCCACCTCACATGACCAGAGACCCAGGTTCAATCCTGACCTCGGGTATTGTCTGTGTGGAGTTTGCTTGTTCTCCTTGTCACTGCATTTGTTTCCGCTTAGTGTTCTGGTTTCCTCCCAGATTAGAAACATAGAAACATAGAAAATAAATGCAGGAGGAGGCCATTCGGCCCTTTGAGCCAGCACTGCCATTCATTGTGATCATGGCTGATCATCCACAATCAGTAACCTGTGTCCAACTTCTCCTCATATCCCTTGATTCCACTAGCCCCCAGAGCTCTATCTAACTCTCTCTTCAATTCATCCAGTGATTTGCCCTCCACTGCCCTCTGTGGCAGAGAATTCCACAAATTCACAACTCTCCGGGTGAAAAAGTTCCTTCTCACCTCAGTTTTAAATGGCCTCCCCTTTATTCTAAGACTGTGGCCCCTCGTTCTGGACTCCCCTAACATTGGTTCTAATGACATGTGCGTTTGTAGGTTAATTGGTTTCTGCTAAAATTGTCCCTAATATATTGAGAGTGCAGGAGAAAGTGGGATAACAGTGTGAATGGGTGACCGGGAGGCAGCATGAACCCGGTGGGCCGAAGGACCTGTTTCTATGTGGTATCTCTAAAGTTTAGAGTTTACAGTTTAGAGATACAGCGCGGAAACGGGGCCTTTGGCCCACCGAGTCCGCCCCGACCAGTGATCCCCAAACACTAACGCTATCCTACTCACACTCGAGGCAATTTACTATTGTGCCAAAGACAATTAACCGACAAACCTGCACCCCTTTGGAGTGTGGGAGGAAACCTGAGATCCTAGAGAAAACCCACGCAGGTCACGGGGAGAACGTTCAAACTCCGTGCAGATAGCACCCATAGTCAGGATTGAACTCAGATCTCTGGTGCTGTAAGGCAGCAGCTCTACCGCTGTGCCACCGTACCGCCTAAACTAAACTATGAAATGAATTTAGCCACATGGTCTGATTGAATTTAGGAGCGGCACAGTGGCGTAGCGGTAGAGCTGTAGCCTTACAGCACCAAGGACCTGGGTTCGATCCTGACTACGGGCACTATATGTACGGGGTTTGTAAATTCTCCCTGTGACCGCGTGGGCTTTCTCCAGGTGCTCTGGGGTTCCTCGCACGTTCCAAAGACGTACAGGTTTGTAGACAATAGACAATAGACAATAGGTGCAGGAGGAGCCATTCGGCCCTTCGAGCCAGCACCGCCATTCAATGTGATCATGGCTGATCATTCTCAATCAGTATCCCGTTCCTGCCTACTCCCCATACCCCCTGACTCCGCTATCCTTAAGAGCTCTATCTAGCTCTATCTTGAATGCATTCAGAGAATTGGCCTCCACTGCCTTCTGAGGCAGAGAATTCCACAGATTCACAACTCTCTGACTGAAAAAGTTTTTCCTCATCTCAGTTCTAAATGGCCTACCCCTTATTCTTAAACTGTGGCCCCTTGTTCTGGACTCCCCTAACATTGGGAACATGTTTCCTGCCTCTAACGAGTCCAACCCCTTAATAATCTTATATGTTTCGATAAGATCTCCTCTCATCCTTCTAAATTCCAGTGTATACAAGCCCAGTCGCTCCAGTCTTTCAACATATGACAGTCCCGTTTATTGTAGTCCCATTGTAGGTTCATTGGCTTTGGTAAAAATTGTAAATTGTCCCTAGTGTCTAGGATGGTGTTAATGTACGGGGTGTATCACTGGTGGGCGTTGGTGTGCTGAAGGGCTTGTTTCCGCACTGGTTCTCTAAAGTCTAAAAACGTTAAGTCTAATGTCACCAGGTACAGGGTAGATGGCTTCTTCACATACCCATAAATAGGAAATAAAAAGGTGTTCGTTGAGTATATAATGGATGTGAATAGGAAATTGTAAAACACATTGGAATCTTATACTGGAAAGGTCAATGTTAACATTAATGTCCTTCATTATATGTTCGACAGCTTTGATTGTAAATTGCTCTGATTCCACTTAATGCTTCGCAGACAGCTAAATGGTGACAAAGGGCTAAAGTTGTTAGTGTCGGGTCATACTCTGATTTTCTCGCAAAGAAAAGCAGTTTCAGGTGTGCTTCACTTTAAAGGTTACCCTGCAGTTATGGTGCCAGATTTTGATCTAATCCCAGGTGCTTTAAAAGTTGAAAGATTTTCAGATCCCTCAACAGAAGTTGGATTACACTGGGGCGATATAGCACGTGGATCATGTAAGAAAATAACTGCAGATGCTGGTAAAAATCGAAGGTATTTATTCACACAATGCTGGAGTAACTCAGCAGGTCAGGCAGCATCTCAGGAGAGAAGGAATGGGAAACGTCTGAAGAAGGGTCTCGACCCGAAACGTCAACCATTCCTTCTCTCCTGAGATGCTGCCTGACCTGCTGAGTTACTCCAGCATTTTGTGAATTAGCACGTGGATCATTGTAAGCTTTGCTTTCAAAAAAATATCCAAGTAGAAGATAGACACCAACAGCTGGAGTCAGCAGGACAGGCAGCATCTCTGGAGAGAAGGAATGGGTGACGTTTCGGGTCGAGACCCTTCTTCAGACCCAGTGTCTTGACCTGAAACGTCACCCATTCCTTCTCTCTAGAGATGCTGCCTGTCCTGCTGAGTTACTCCAGCTGTTTGTGTCTATCTTCGGTTTAAACCAGCATCTGCAGTTCCTTCCTACACATTATCCAAGTAGATCCCCTGGGATTTTTACTGAAACTTTACATGGAATATTTTTAACTGCTGGAGGAAACTGGATTCCTCTTTCCGCGCACTCTCCTAACATTACAAATTGCCCATTCCACAGAGCATGGCTCAAGAACATTTGTAGATCTGAACTTCTGGTGATGCCTGATCTGCACGCACTCTTAATTCCACAGATCAGCCGATAATGATGGACGAGAAAGGACTTTTCGTCCAATTCACTTCATCTAGGAAGAATGGCAAAGTCATTCAATTTAGCATTCAAGTAGTTCTAAAACCACTTGAGTTACAATAGTGGTGATGAAGAGGCGAGATACGATAGTGGCTATTAAGAGGCTCTGTGTCTGCACATGGATAAACGGGAAATGGAAGAATATGGATCACGTGCAAGCAGAGGAGATTAGTCAACTTGGCATCATATTCAACACAGACATTGTGGGCCGAAAGGCCTTTTGCTTGGCTATACTGTTCTACGTTCTATGTTTTTTTTAACCATCGATCACTCCTGTGTGACAAATTTTCAGATATCAGGCCCTTAAATGGACACAATGTGCTGGAGTAACACAACAGGCTAGGCAGCATCTCTGGAGAGAATGGATAGGTGATGATTTGTGTCGGACCCTTCGCCACTGTCGTAGAGTTATACAGCATGGAAACAGGCCCTCTGGCTTAACTTGCCCACACCGACCAACGTGTCCCATCGACACTAGTCCCACCTGCCTGAGTTTGGCTCGCATCCCTCTAAACTTGTTGCAATAGTACCTGCCTCAGCTACCTCCTCCAGCAGCGTGTTCAACACATCCACCCTTCTTTAGATTGATTGTGGCAGGGAAGGAAGAGGGGGGGGGGGGGTGGGGTGTGGGGGTGGGTGGCAGTGGGCAGAGAGGAAAGTTGGAAGAGAGGTCCTTTGATAAATAAATTATTAGTTTGAGCCTATGGTCTCTGGTCTACATGCCATGTTTTAATGTAAAGTATATTATAGGTTTACCAATCGCTGAAGCTCATTGATTTGCAGAACTCCCTAAATTCATCGACATTTCTCCCCTCTCCAATTTTGGGCTGAAAGTGTTTGGTTTAAATGGTGCAACTGGACAGCCCTTATGAGTGAGACATGGACGTGGTTCTGAGGGAAGTCACAAGGAAGTGCCAAGGACTTGTCAAGATCAGGAGCTGATACTCATATTAACACCACAACTTTAATTGAAAAGTCGGTCAGTTAATGGAGAGGCCCAGCCAGGTTTTTGGATTTACTTGCGAATGAAGGGAGGCAGAGATTCCTGGATCTGCAAGATAAGTGGGTTCTTTGGAAGCTCAATAATCCAGAGGTTAGTCCCTCTCTCTCCAGGTCCCCCAAGCCTGCCTTCAGTAGCCTCCCCCAAGACCTGATCCCCAGCTGGTAGAGCTGCTGTCTCAAAAGGCCATGGACCCAGGTTCGATCCTGACTTCAGGTGCTGTCTGTGTGGGGTTTGCACGGTTTCTCTGTGACCGCGCGGATTTCCTCTGTGTGCTCTGGTTTCCTCCCACACCCCAAAGTCATGTGGGTTTGTAGGTTGTAGAAAGAAGGCACCGCAGAAGCTGATTTACACAAAACGACACAACGTGCTGGAGTAACTCAGCGGGTCAGGCAGCATCTCCAGAGAACATGGTGTTACAAGGGAACAGGTTCAAGGATCTGACTGGTTGAATAGAAAAGGGCTCACTTGTCTGGTTAGTTACAAATCAGTTTTATTGGGAAGAGAGAACAAAAACAATACTTGTCTTGGTGTGCGCGGGGCCCAGTTTACAGCAGCACACCTTTCTCTCTCTCACTGCCTCCATCTGTGGCGCTAATCGCGACTCAGCCCGTCGGTGAATCCCTCTCTTACATAAACTAACTTCTGGCTTACTGGCGCCTGCCTTTATACAGGTGAGAAATCAGCCTTTAAAATAAGCGCTGGTAAGTCCTGGTCAATAACGCTGCTCCCAAATACAATAGACAATAGACAATAGACAATAGACAATAGACAATAGACAATAGACAATAGACAATAGACAATAGACAATAGACAATAGACGCAGGAGGACGCCATTCGGCTCTTCGAGCCAGCACTGCCATTCAATGTGATCATGGCTGATCATCCACAATCAGTACCCCGTTCCTGTCTTGTCCCCATACCCCCTGACTCCGCTATCTTTACGAGCTCTATCCAGCTCTCTCTTGAAAGCATCCCGAGAATTGGCCTCCACTGCCTTCTGAGGCAGAGAATTCCACAGATTTACAACTCTCTGACTGAAAAAGTTTTTCCTCATTTCCGTTCTAAATGGCCTTCCCCTTATTCTTAAACTGTGGCCTCTGGTTCTGGACTCCCCCAACACTGGGAACATGTTTCCTGCCTCTAACGAGTCCAACCCCTTAATAATCTCATATGTTTCAATAAGATCCCCTCTCATCCTTCTAAATTCCAGTGTATACAAGCCTAGTCCCTCCAGTCTTTCAACATACGACAGTCCCGCCATTCCGGGAATTGACCTAGTAAACCTACGTTGCACGCCCTCAATAGCAAGAATGTCCTTCCACCTATAATTCAAACTATAACCAATGGCAGGGGCAGCAACTGAGTGAGCTCTCCCCCTCCCCCCCCCCCCCCCCCCCCCCCCCAGGAACAAAGTGCTATTAGCCGCAGACTGGCGCTTAAAGCAATACACACAGCGCTACAGACTTGGCGCGCAAAGGTTTAAACAGGGCGCTGTCGGCTTAGCACGTGGGAATTTAAACAAAGAGCTGTCGGCTGCAGCGCTATGAGTTCTACATATAGTGCAAGTGGCCACAGCGCTCTGGTGTTTAAATATAGCGTGACCAGCCGCCACACTATGGGGTTTAAATACAGCACGACGGGCCACAGCGCTATGGGCCACAGACTGTTCGGACTGAATTGTCGTATAACGCATGGTGACATTTTTGGTCGGGACCTTCTTCAGATTGAAAACATCGTTACCTGTCCATGTTCTCCAGAGAGATTGCCTGATCTGCTGAGTTACTCCAGCACTTTGTGTTCTTTAGGATATAATGTGTAGGGAGTGGGTGCTAAAGTGGGATAACATAGAACTAGTGAGAATCAGTGGTCAATGGCCGGCGTGGACTTGATGGGCCAAAGGATCTGTTTCCATGCTATACAGTATCTCTAAGCTGAACTAAACTCTCCTCCACCCACACCCCTCTAGATTGTTAGCCTTCTCCTTGTCCCTATCTTATCAGTTCTCTTCTGAGTGCTGGGATCTGTAACCATGTATCCCTGAAGATCTTTGCCTTCCATAGTGGTAGCCTTTGACAATCAATGTTGCTAGAAGAATGTGGAGACAGCTCCACTGGATATTTTTACACATTGCAGCCTCTTCCACACTATCCTTGTCTGCCCCTCATTTGTCCCTACCGCTTTTTAAGAAAGTCTGGGCAGTGAATTGGGCATCTTCGTTAGCACTGAATGGGTACCAGAACTGGAGGGAAAAACTTAGCCACAGGCACGAAAGGCCTACATGTAAAAATGTCACGTGCACATATAGTTGAATATGGATCTCTGTTTAACTCACACTAATGGTTTGGTGTCAACAGGAACAGGAGAGGTAGAAATCAGTCTGGCCCAATCAGGCTCAGCCACAGATGACCTGGGGCAGGACGTTGCCTGGTAGGTCCATTGTTGGCTACGGAAAGTGTGATCTAACGAGAAACAATGTGGAGAACTGTGGAACTGGTAAAACGACTAGAGAGGAAGAGTTGGACACTGAGGGAGGAGGGGGTAGGAGGGGAATATGGGATGGTTATTTAAAATTAGAGAATTCAATGTTCATACACTGGCACATTACACTGCCAATCAGACTGGTTTAAGAGGCTCACTATTTAGAGCATGGAAACAGGCCCTTCGACTCCCAATTGTCCATCCCGACTAAGATGTCCCATCCATGCTAGTCCCACCTGCCTGCGATCAGCCGTTATTCCTCGAAACCTTCGCGATCCATGTACCTGTCCCTCTTGTCTTTTAAATGTTGTTATTATAACCACAACACTGTTCAATTTCCTGATCACAAATAGCATCAGTTCTCTGCAATGAGGAGATCAACGCGAGAGGTAACTCTGAGTATTTTGTTTTAAATAACAAGGCCTCACAAGTAAACGCACAATAATTCTCATTTGCAAAAGGAACCCTTTGGTCATTTTTGCTGAGAAACATTACCGAGAATGGGATTGTTAATTCCAAAATGTAGGTTCAAATCAGGAACTCTTTCTTTAAAAACATTGAATTGCCCATCTCTGCTTTGTTTATTCAGTGTCGGTGGACAAAAAGTGCTGGAGTAACTCAGCGGGTAAAGCAGCATCTCTGGAGAAAAGGAAGAGGTGATGTTTTGGGTCGAGACCCTTCTTCAGACTGAGGTTCCTTCCTACACACTGTTGATTCAGTGTGTTAGGTTGTTTATTATCATGTGCACTGTTCACTTGGCTAAGTATATTTTGCTTGAACAGTCTGAAAGATACAGCTGCCACAAGCTTCTTGTTAACAACCGCAAAGGACTGAGCCCCGGAGCTGCGTAACGTTTGCAGACGTTGTCACTCAGACGGTGTAACAGAGAAACCTGAGCACAACTGCAGCAGCCGTTCCTCTCCACTCGATTCCTCCTCACCTTCCAGTTGTACCACAGCGGTGCCCCGCGGTGACACTCGCCAATCCCCTCAACACATCCAGGGCATTGCCGTGGGAGGAGGGTGAAGTGATCACGGGCTCTGCATTAACTGGTAGTTCCACCTTGAGACACCACTGTGGAACTGTGGACACACCTTCTCCCACTTGCTCTCAGCACACCTGGAGACGGTCATGAGTTGACAGATACATGGAATTCAGCTCGGCTAATGACATGGACTGCGAGCTGCACCAGGTGGCCAGAAATAAACCTGAAGCAATGACTGGGTACAGTCCCTGCAGCTAATTATAGGCTTGCCATTGTAGCTGCACAGCGCTGTGAAATCCGCAGCGAGAAGACTAATTGCTTCCTACTCCTCTCTAAATCAGGATTTGTGGATTAAGGCCACGAGCTGATCCTCACCAAACTCACGGCAATTGGCCTCTCTCCACTGCATTATGTTGGGGAGAAGTCGACAAATATTCCTGATCCCGTAGACAGAGGGTGATGTGTTTAATTAGCCGCACCAGATGCTCTTCATGGTCGCAAACCTGCTGTCTCCTAAATACCTAAATTCCCCCAAAGACTATGCCTAACCCTCTGGTTAGGGAGTTTCTTATTAACTTCACAGAAGCAACCATTTATCAATGTTTCAATCCTTTTCCCTTAAATGGTACTACGAAAATAGAACACAAAAGAATTTAATCCCATCGGAACTATGAGTTAAAATAGCACACAAGATAATTCCATCCTCACACTGCTTGGACATGGGGAAGGGCTTTATTTGGTCATTTTACTACAAAGTTGCTGACATTTTAACTTGGTGGTGTTGTTGACAGTGAAGACAATAACACAACAAATATTGATCAGCTGCTAAATTGGGCAAAGTAATGGCAGATGTCATTTAATCCTGATAAATGAGAGGTAATGCATTAGGTGAGGTCTAATAAGAGGAGGATATATACAATGAATGGCAGAGCCCCAGGGGGGCATTGAGAAATGGAGGGATAATGTCCACAGATTATTAAAGACAGCAGCCCAGACAGCACGCACAACAAAGAAGGCATGCCAACACCTCTACTTCGTTAAA
The DNA here is from genome assembly GCF_053455715.1 of Rhinoraja longicauda. NCBI lineage: Eukaryota > Metazoa > Chordata > Chondrichthyes > Rajiformes > Arhynchobatidae > Rhinoraja > Rhinoraja longicauda. The sequence continues at coordinate 11,977,940 of NC_135974.1, forward strand.
GGGCTCAGTGGGTAAAGCAGCAACCACCATCTACACCTCACGCTGCCTCGGCAAGGCCACCAGCATAATCAAGGACGAGCCCCACCCCAGCCACTCCCTCTTTACATTTATGATTTAGATTTTAGATTTAGAGATACAGCGCGGAAACAGGCCCTTGGGCCCACCGGGTCCGCGCCGCCCAGCGATCCCCGCACATTAACACTATCCTACACACACTAGGGACAATTTTTACATTTGCCCAGCCAATTAACCTACATACCCGTACGTCTTTGGAGTGTGGGTGGAAACCGAAGATCTCGGAGAAAACCCACGCAGGTCACGGGGGGAACGTACAAACTCCGTACAGACGGCGCCCGTAGTCAGGGTCGAACCCGAATCTCCGGCGCTGCATTCGCTGTAAGGCAGCAACTCTACCGCTTCTTCTCCCCTCTCCCATCAGGCAAGAGGCAGAGAAGTGTGAAAATGCACACTTCCAGAAACAGGGACAGTTTCTTCCCAGCTGTTCTCAGGGATGAGACAGGGGACAGTGCCTGTTTGGTGGACCAGGGAGGGGTGAAGAATGATGAGTGGGTTGCCTTGGGCAGGTGAGGTGGCGGGCTGGAGACGGGAGTAAGAGGCTGGTGGGGAATAGATAGAGGCAGCCAAAACGAGGCACCCTTCATTGACACTCTGCAACCGGGTTCGATCTGCCCCTAGTCCATCACTCCACCTCAGTCCATCACTCAGCCACTGGCCCTATTCCCAATGCTCCTCCTCTACCCTTTACTCTATGCTTCCTCTCGTCCTTCTCCATTTTTAATCCTGATGCAGGATTTCGAACCAAACATCAACAATTCCTTTCTTCTCACAGAAGCTGCTTGACCCGCTGAGTTCCTCATCTTGGCATACAAGTACACAGCCTAAATACTTGATGGAAAACTGCATTTTATCCCAACTTTGTGAAATTGAAAGTTAACCCAATGTGAATGGTGTTCTGGAACACTTTGTGCAATGCAGAGGTTCAGCCAGGGAACAGCTGGCAGGAGTCACACGTGCACATCTCCTGTGATTTCTGCATCAATGGCCCAAGTAACACATTTTTTGGAGCAATTACAGAAAGAACATAGACCACATTGTTCTGGGAACAACCCTTGTTGGACACACCTAGGACAGTTGGGTATTTGTAATACGATGCTGCGTTTGAAGTCCTGCAAGGTAAGACCTTTGGTTCTTTGCAGCTCTTCCCCCCCATGTAGCACCAGGACTACCCACACCAACATCATTTTTGCTTCCACCCCCACATTCAGGGTGGAAACCACCAATTTCTCTAAGGTCCCTCTAATACCCTCCAAGGCTCAGGACATAACCCAGTAATCCTTAGCCCCTGATGGAGTCTCAATCTCCAATATCCTTGCTTAGCCCATCTCATGCTCACTATCACCCACCCCCCTCCATCCTCCCCCCCCCCCACCACCACCCACTCCCTGACCCCCCCTCCATCCTCCCCGCCCCCCCCCTCCCCAACCCCTCGAGCCTCCATTCTCTGGCTTCTAGACTTGACTGTGATGCCAGGCAAACATGTCTCACATATGAAATTTACAGAGGGGTGAGGTAGGAGCAGGAATGTGGTAGCACAACCACAATGGCCTTCAACCATCCCACTCTAAGGTCAGCTTGCTCAATAACACAAGTGCCCTGCAATCTCCCCGCCTGATAGATCTTTCAATGGATCAGGAATTCCATGCGCCCATTTCAGGAAATTAGTATTATCTGCTGTAACGTTGGAAATGAAGAACGAGAATCCTATCTGGTGCCTTTTAGTAGAAGTAAATGAGAACTGTTCAGGACCGGACAATGGCCAGTGGTTTATTTTATTTTACTTCAACGTAAAGCCAACAGGTTTTGGTTACCAAGGTTGCTGAATGCCAGAAATTGAGGGGACTACAATAGATTCAAAGTTGAAGGTTGTAGCTATTTCTTTTCAACTCAGACTGCTGTTGTGCCTCTTTTGTATGGCAACTGGTACCAATTTAGTGATACACTTACACGACCAGCCTTGGCCCCCTCTGGGCAGCCACTTGCTGATTTCCAAAGCCTGGTTAAATTTTCAGTGTTAACAATCAGCCAGCCCTTTGTTAATAATTATCAGTTTGAAAAGTACCAGGGAGTCCAGCTGCCTAATGTGACCATTTAAACATTTGCCCTGTTCTGTTTGCAATTAGGCTGAAATATTTGTTGACACTCGAGCAAATTAACATGTCTGAAGCAATTGGCAATAATCTACAATCCCGTCTACACCTTATCCGCTTTTCTTCATAATCTGCCATCTGGGACTGCTAGCTTGAGCCCGTACTCTGTTCCACAACCCCTAATAACCGGAGCTAGCAGCAAAGACTAAGTGATGGGAATTGGATAGCGCGTACAAAGGAAAAGCATTGCTACAATGGCACATAGTCCATTCGGCAGCGTTACTTATAAAGGATGCTAGCAACTCGCTGATATGATACATTGTAGGACAAGATCAGAAGTCTGGGAGTATTTTGTTTGTTATCGTAGAATGACCTACGATAACGCTGACAACTTTTCTTTCAAAATTTAATAAGGGGTTTGCTCTCGTTGAGCTAATTTTAATCAGAAGACTCTGCTTTGGAACCAGCTTTGTAGATGCGTAATGTTTGATGTAAACCTGTTTCTCATTCCACAGCCTGATCCCTCAGCCCCTGCATGTTGTGGTTAGATGACAGTTTTATTGGCAAAGTTGTTTTTCTTTATTTCCATATTGTCATAAAACGTTTAACTTATCAGAAAAAGACATAAGATGTTATAAATAGATATCGGAGTTGCAGGATGCTGCCAATTATTTCCCCACGGCCTGGAATCTAATCCACGTTCCAACGAGTGGGGCAGAATATCTGCGGCTGGCATTTTAACTGGTTTATGATCACTCACATGTAAATGACCTTGCAATTGGGGTAAAATTGCTCGGAAAACAATTTATTTTCCAAGCCGGTAAACATGAATAATAGTGGATTTCATTATCTTAATTCTCAACTGGCTATCTTTGCCGAGTTTATTTTGTGAATTCTCTGCATGGTGCTGTCTTTTATCAAACCCTTCAGTATTTCCCACTCATTGCACTACATCCCAAAACTTAGAGGTTACTTTGTTCAAATTACAATACGTTTCATTGGGTATAACATATAATTTTTGGTTATTAACTGCAGTTATTACTTAATTAAATCATTACAGTGACTATGTTACAATTGTTAATCCTTCAATGCAATCAGGGCCACTTCACGATAAAGCATGCGTTTCATTAATGTCACCTATCACTGAGAGGTCACAGGGATAGAGATGACGATAAACAGAATGGAAATAACCCCACTAACTATATGTTATAAATATTGGGGCGGCACGGTGGCGTAGCAGTAGAGTTGTATCCTTACAGCACCAGAGACCCGTACGGAGTTTGTACGTTACCCCTGTGACCGCGTGGGTTTTCTCTGGGTGCTCAGGTTTCCTCTCACACTCCAAGGCCGTGCAGGTTTGTAGGTTAATTGGCTTCTGTAAATTGTCCCTGGCGTGCAGGATAGAACTAGTGCACTGATCGCTGGTCGGCGTGAATGTGGTGGGCCGAAGTGCCCATTTCCACACGATCTCTAAAACTGAAACTGAAGGTAAGCATTGCTTTTGGGTGCCAGAATCTCATCGTTCTAAAAATCCTCCCCAGTTTTTGTGATCATTTTATTCAATAGAATACAACTTCACCCCCCCCCACCCCCACCCCCCCCCTCCCCCCCGGACACAGAGATGGTCGGGTGAGGAGAGGGACATTGTGTCACGGGCCTAGAAACAACCTGGGGCTTACCTGGGGTTACCTGGATCAGGGGCTCTCCAGGACTTGTGGACCGGATTTTGGATTTTAGACTTTTTCTTTTTCTTTGTAAACAACGCCAAATTATGCTGACGGTGCATTTGTGGGTTCACTGTATCAGAATTTCAGAATTTCACTCAACCATCGAACCATTGACTTTTCGCAAAGCCAGAATGGATGCCATCCAACTATAATTTGCTTGCTCTCATCATCTCTCCTCATCTCTGGATGTCATTGAGTTGGTGTGACATGTGACCTAAGCTACTTGGGGGCTGAAGTTGTTTGATATGGAAGTCTCTGTTCGCCAGGGGAAACAGACGTTCTCTCGAGGGCGCTCTCAAACTCAAAGTACATTAAGTTCTATCTTTTTTTAAACAAAAAGACAACAATGAACAATTAACTACAGTTTCAATGGCGCATAAAGACAACAAATATATGACTTCAAAAAAGACATAAAGTTCTGGAGTAACTCAGTGAATCAGGCAGCATCCCTGGAGAACATGGATTAGACTGGAAAAGGGTTTCGATCCAAAACGTGACCTATCCATGTTCTCCAGGGATGCTGCCTGACCTGCTGAGTTACTCCAGCACTTTGAGTCTTTTTTTTGTTGTAAATTAGCACCTGCAGCTCCTTGCTTCTACAATATTTGATTAACTACAGTTTCAATAGCTGTTATTATCTATTTAGCTTTAACGTTTTGAATGTAGACAGATAACTTTGCGGGATCACCTATTTACAATGGGAGTACAGGTAGGGCGGCGCTGTGGTGCAGTGGTGGAGCTGCTGCCTTACAGTAACAGAGACCCGGGTTCGATCCTGACTAAGGGTACTGGCTGTACGGAGTTTGTACATTCTCCCTGTGACGGCGTAGGTTTTCATTGGGTGCTCCGGTTTCCTCCCACACTCTAAAGATGTACAGGTTTGTAGGTTAATTGGCTTCTGTTAATTGTAAACTGTCCCTAGTGTGTAGAATAGTACTTAGTGTACAGGGTTATCACTGGTCGGCGTGGGCTAAAGGGCCTGTTTCCATGCTGTATCTCAAAGCCCAAAGTCCAAAGTCTAAAAGTGGAATTTTGCACCGAAAACTAAATGCTGGAAGAACTCAGCGGGTCAGGTAGCATGTTGGGATGTCGTCATGGATAGGTAACGTTTTGGGGTGGAAGCCTTCAGAAGAGTCCCAGCCTGAAATATTCCCTAACCACGTCTTCCAGAGATGCAGCCTGAGTCACTCCAGCACTTTGTACACAACCAGTCAGCATAACTTTGAGATGTGGGAGTTAACTCGATTGCTCAGGTCAAAGAGGGAGCCGGCGTGGGAGGTGTCACCGAGAGAACAAGGAAGGACTTGGCATGGGGGGTCCCCGATGGAACAAAGAGGGACCGGACAGGGGGGCGGGGGGACGACGATAGAATAAAGAGGGGACCGGACAGGGCGGCGGGGGGGGGGGGGGGGTGCGATAGAACAAAGAGGGACCGGACAGGGCGGCGGGGGGGACGATAGAACAAAGAGGGACCGGACAAGGGGGCGGGGGGGGGGGGTGCGATAGAACAAAGAGGGACCGGACAGGGCGGCGGGGGGGAGGTACGATAGAACAAAGAGGGACCGGACAGGGGGGCGGGGGGGGGGGGTGCAATAGAACAAAGAGGGACCGGACAGGGGGCGGGGGGGGGGTGCGATAGAACAAAGAGGGACCATTGGAACTGCATCGAACACTTTGCAACTTTATTGCCCCCCCCCCCCATATGTGGCAACTCCTTGTATACTTTATGTATGGTGTGCAAAACAAGAATTTCACTGTGACGTGTCACATGTGATAATAAAGTATCAATTCATCAGTCGATCAATCAGAGGGAGTACACAGCCACAGGAGGAATATGCAATCTCCATATTGACAGCGCCTGAGGGCAGGATTCAAGCCAGATCTCTGGCACTTTGTATGGATGGTTCTACCAGCTGCATCACGATGTCACTCACTGCCTTGCACCTTGAGGCTTATTTCTCAAATAAGGTAGAAAATTGAACCCCTGCAAAAGATCTTCCTGCCAAACTAAACCTTAATAGCAAACTGCAGACCATATCTCTCTCTCAGTGGAGTGCTGATGGAGGACAACACTTTCAGGTAAATCCAAAAGCCACCATTCGAAAGGCATGGTGGCGCAGCGGTAGATTTTCTGCCTTACAGTGCTTGCAGCGCCAGAGACCCAGGTTCGATCCCGACTATGGGTGCTGTCTGTACGGAGCTTGTACGTTCTCCCCGTGACCGTGTGGGTTTTCTCTGAGATCTTCTGTTTCCTCCCACACTCCAAAGACGTACAGGTTTGCAGGTTAATTGGCTTAGAATAAGTGTAAATTGTCCTTGGTGTATGTATAAGAAAATAACTGCAGATGCTGGTACAAATCGAAGGTATTTGTTCACAAAATGCTGGAGTAACTCAGCAGGTCAGGCAGCATCTCAGGAGAGAAGGAATGGGTGACGTTTTGGGTCGAGACCCTTCTTCAGACTGAAGTTTTATTTGGGGGAGTTTGCTGGACACAAATTGCCTTTCGGATGTTCATCCACAAGAGCAGTTGCTACACATGGGTTGTCGTAACGTGTCTTGGAACAAGGCAAGGCTCTAAAAAACATTGGTTAACTTCAAATATTTATTTAAAACCCTATCTCTCTTTATGGTTTTACATTGTGTGCTGCTGAATAAAGTTTGTGTTTAAAAATGATATTTATGAGGTTTAACCCACACTGTCCTTTTAGATAAGCTATTTTTTTTGCAAAAGACTGTACAAAAGAATGATCATCTCCCATGCTTGTGATGCTGACTGACTTGTTTGGTGTTTGTAGCACTTTCTGGTTACTTGCCACTGAAGCATTTTTTGTTTCTTCCGCTTTCAACCATATTCAAGAATTTCTCAGCTGACTCAGTATGTAGAGAGAGGGGGAGATGTTTGAGAGGGGACGTTGAGGGCCCTTTCTTCGAACTGAATGTTCTTCCACTGTTAACTTTCTGATGTCAGCTAATGTCTCTACTTCCTCAGAAGATTAAAGGAGTTTGGCATGGCTCCAATGACTCTTACTAACTTCTACAGATGTCCTGTCGAAAGTATCCTATCTGGATGCATTGCAGCGTGGTTTGGCAATTGTTCTGCTCAAGACCGTTAGAAATTGCAGAGAGTTGTGGATGCAGCCCAATCCATCAAAATAATCCAGCATCCCCCGCATCAACTCCATTTACACCACGCTGCCTCTGTAAAGAAGCTAACATAATCAAGGATATAATTCTCATCCGGTCATTTGCTCTTCTCCTTTCACCCATCAGACAGAAGAATCAAAAGCTTGAAAGCAGGTACCATCAGATTTATGAACAACTTTATCCCTGCTATCAGAGGACTGAATGGTTCTCCCATAAACTGGGGTGTAGTCCTGATCTCCCAACCTATCTCATTGTGAACCTTGCATTTTTATTATCTGCATTTTCTCTCGAACTGTAATGCTACAATGCTGTAACACTATTTTCTGCACTCTAGTATTTTTCCCTTCTCACTACCAGTTGCACTTGTGTATGTGCCTGTCTGAAGAACAGGGCGGCACGGTGGCGCAGCGGTAGAGTTGCTGCCTTACAACGAATGCAGCGCCGGAGGCTCAGGTTCGATCCTGACTACGGGCGCCGTCTGTACGGAGTTTGTACGTTCTCCCCGTGACCTGCATGGGTTTTCTCCGAGATCTTCGGTTTCCTCCCACACTCAAAAGACGTACAGGTATGTAGGTTAATTGGCTGGGCAAATGTAAAATTTGTCCCTAGTGGGTGTAGGATAGTGTTAGTGTGTGCGGGGATCGCTGGGCGGCGCGGACTCGGTGGACCGAAGGGCCCGTTTCTGCGCTGTATCTCTAAATCTAAAAAAAAATCGAAATCTGAAAGGTCTTGACCCGAAACATCACCCATTCCTTCTCTCCCGAAATGCTACCTGACCCGTTGAGTTACTCCAGCATTTTGTGTCTAGCTACACTTGTGTGCGGCTTGATTGGGTTCATGTATAGTATGATTTGACTGGATAGCAAGCAAACAATGTTTTGTCACTATCTTGGTACACATGACAGTAATAAATTAATACCAACATCAAAATTAGTTCTGCAAATTTAGCAATCCCAAATAAGTTTAGTTTAGTTTAGAGATACGGTGTGGAAACAGGCTCCTTGGGCCACCGAGTCCGTGCCGACTAGTGATCCCCGTACACTAGCACTATCCTACACACTAGGGACAATTTATAGTTTTTCCCCCAAAGCCAATTAACCTGTAAGTCTTTGGAGTATGAGAGGAAACCGGAGCACCCGGAGAAATCCCATGCAGTCACGGTGAGAACACACAAACTCCGTACAGACAGCACCCGTAGTCAGGATCAAACCTGGGTCTCTGGTGCTGTAAGGCAGCAACTCTACCGCTGGGCCACCATCAGTTTCAGTTTACTTCAGTTTAGTTTATTGTCACGTGTTCCGAGATACAGTGAACAGCTTTTGTTGCGTGCTAACCAGTAGGCAACAAGACAGTACATGATTACAATCGATCCATTCATTGTGAATAGATACATGATATGGGGAATAACATTTAGTGGAAGGTAAAGACAGCAAAGTCCAATCAAGGATAGTCTGAGGGTTATCATAAAGGTAGATAGCATTTCAACACTACTCCCTGGTTGTGGTAGAATGATTCCATTGCCTGATAACAGCTGGGAAGAAACTGTCCCTCAAACTGGTGCTGTGCACTTTCACACTTCTATACCGTTTGCTTGATGGGAGATGGGGAGAAGGGAGTGGCCAGGGTGAGACTCATCCTTGATTATGCTGCTGGCCTTGCCAAGGCAGTGTGAGGTATGAATGGAGTCAACAGAAGGGTGGTTGGTTTGTGTGATGGTCTGGGCTGCGTCCACAATTCGCTGCGATTGATTGCGGTCTTGGATGGAGCTGTTCCCAAACCGAGCAGTGATGCATCCTGATAAAATGCTTTATAGACAATAGACAATAGACTATAGGTGCAGGAGTAGGTCATTCGGCCCTTCGAGCCAGCAACGCCATTCAATGTGAACATGGCTGATCATTCTCAATCAGTACCCCGTAACTGCCTTCTCCCCATACCCCCTGACTCCGCTATCCTTAAGAGGTCTATCTAGCTCTCTCTTGAATGCATTCAGAGAATTGGGGCCTCCACTGCCTTCTGAGGCAGAGAATTCCACAGATTCACAACTCTCTGACTGAAAAAGTGTTTCCTCATCTCCGTTCTAAATGGCCTACCCCTTATTCTTAAACTGTGGCCCCTGGTTCTGGACTCCCCCAACATTGGGAACATGTTTCCTGCCTCTAAAGTGTCCAACCCCTTAATAATCTTATACGTTTCGATAAGATCCCGTCTCATCCTTCTAAATTCCAGTGTATACAAGCCTAGTCGCTCCAGTCTTTCAACATATGACAGTCCCGCCATTCCGGGAATTAACCTAGTAAACCTACGCTGCACGCCCTCAATAGCAAGAACATCCTTCCTCAAATCTGGAGACCAAAACTGCACACAGTTCATCTGGTGCACCTGTAGAAGTTGGTGAGAGTTGTAAGGGACATGCCAAACGTCCTAGGCCTTCTAAGGAACTAGATGTGTTGGTGTGCTTTCTTGGTCGTTGCTCCAATATGGGTGGTCCTGGAGAAGCTGTTGGTGATATTGACTCCTAGGAATTTGAAGTTTTCAACCATCTCTACTTCGGCGCCGTCAATGTAAACTGGGGTGTGTGTACCGCTTCACTTCCTGAAGTCCATCACTATCTCCTTTGCCTTGCTGCCATTGAGAGAATTGCCGCCCTGTTTAAGCTGCTAATCTTTACAGATAAAGGCATTAATTTACATACAACAGACATTGACCCGTCTCAGGCCAAAACGTTGGATAAAAATCGTTGATTGGTTTTAAACTTTGGGTATAAGGTTTTACACTTTGCAAATATAACAACTCGGCCACTCGCTGTCAGGTTTGAGAAGCACTGCCCGGAGATCACCTTGCATCTTATTTACTGCCCCTCATTCACCAGCCCAATGCTTACTATAACAACAAACACTGCAGTGGCATCAACAACCATGGAGAAGTGCTGAGATAATTCCAGACTCTCCACATGGAATGCTTGGTCATGAATATGTTAAACACAGACCAACATTATGTTCGGAGAACAACCAAGTGCTTCTGGAAATCAGTGGGTAGCGGCCAGTGGGTAATGCATGGAGAGTGGGTGGGGAGAACGCTTTCAGTGCATGCGACCGAATGACAGGACTCAGCGGTGTAGAAATAAACAGAAACCTATTTGATGAATCTAAAGATTCAATGGCAACACGATGGATAAAGGGAGCTAAGGATATAAAAACTTGCCCGGTCTTTCTTCAAAAGCTTTTTCAAAACATGCACAGACTTGCTCGGTGCTTGCAAAGCACACAGAGCAGTGATTGATGATTAGTCTGTTTGCCAGTAAAGAGAAGGATTTTGGAGCTTTGAGAACACAGAGAGGAAAGAAGAAGACGCTACAGATGGATGCATATGTGATCAGAACTGTTACTTGCATACAAACTAGCACAAGGACTCGTTTATTTGCCCATCGACAATATGCTCATGGAAACACTAGTTCCTATTTAGCAATCCCTCTTTTTATATCTGAAGTAGGGTCCCGGTTCAAAACATCGCCTATCCATGTTCACCAGAAATGCTAGCTGCCCCGCTGAGTTACCCTGGCTCTTTCTGTCCTTTTAGGTCTTTAGAGGATCGGTTTTCAGGCAATGATCCGGGAGACATGTTTGAAGCCAGACACAGCAGCAGGGAAATTTTAAACGTCTGAAATTAAAACTAGTCTTTCCTCTTGTTTTAAATATGTCAGTGTTGTTATCGCCACCATCAACCAACACATGGGCTGCAACAAATGACTCAGCAGTGTATCGTACAGCAAACAAAGCCAATTAACTTTTAAAATGGAGTCAGAGGACACTGCAGATTCTGGTATATTGAGCAAAAAGCAAAGTGCTGGAGGAACTCAGCGGGTCAGTTACCATCTGTGGAAGGAATGGCCGGGCAATGTTTCAGGTTGGTCCCCATCTTCAGACACTGGATGGGGACAGTGCTATCATTCTACAGATTCTGAAGAAGGGCCATGACCTGACACGCCATCTGTCCATTGCCGCCCCAGCTGATGACTGACCCGTTGAGGTTCTCCAGCACTTTGTGTTTTGCTGAACTGTTAAAATGAAGTCTGTGTAAAGAGCAGAGGAGAACATCTACACTATTTTCTCCCAATAAAAGCAATGTAGGGCTGCTGCATTAAAAGCAGTAGAGTTGCTGCCTTACAGCACCAGGGACCTGGGTTTGATCCTGACTACAGGTGCTTGTCTGTGCGGAGTTTGTACGTTCTATGAAACAATACCATATGATACGATAGAACTTTATTTATCCCAGGAGGGAAATTAATTTGCCAACAGTCGTAAAAAACACAAAATACATGAAACATGAAATTAAAGTGAGGAGTGAAAAGGCTTTGGGGATGTGCAAAGATTGAGGAGCGGGGGGGGGGGAGGGAGTCATTCTTTAATCTACCCCACGACAGAAGGGGGAGGAGTTGTATAGTTTGATAGCCACAGGGAAGAAGGATCTCCTGTGGCGTTCTGTCCTGCATCTTGGTGGAACCAGGCTGTTGCTGAAGGTGCTCCTCAGGTTGACCAGTGTGTCATGGAGGGGGTCAGCTATATTGTCCAGGATACTCCGCAGTTTGAGGAGCATCCTCTCCTCCAAGACCACCTCCCATCCGAGCTCTTCGGTTTCCTCCCACACTCCAAAGACATCCAGTTTGGCAGATTCATTGGCTTGGTATAATTGTAAATTGTCCCTAGTGCGTGTAGGATACCGTTAGTGTGTGGGGATCGCTGGTCGGCACAGACTCAGTGGGCCAAGGGCTTGTTTCCACTCTGGATCTCTAAACTAAACTAAAATAATATTTCCAGAGCAAATGCAGTGGAGAATAGGTACATATAAATTATGTGCTTTAAATTAATCTCAGTCACTTGAGCAATTCAATCACGATGCTTGATTGAGAATTGAATTACTCTCCTACCTTTCCAGAGTATTCCTTATATGTGGCCTTGAGATTATTCCTTCTCATGTTGACATTCTTCAATTATTTCCATGGCGATGCAATTTTCTCCAACTCCATAACTCCTAATCACCTCCAGTTCAAGCATCTTGATCATCAATAAATTTAAATTGGGGCAGCACAGTGACTCAGCAGTAGAGTTGCTGCCTTACATCGCCAGAGACCCAGGTTCAATCCTGACTATGGGTGCTGTCTGTTCGGAGTTTGCACATTCCCCCTGTAACTGCATGGGGTTCCTCCGGGTGCTCCGGCTTCCTCCCACACTCCAAATAAGTACAGGCCTGTAGGTTAATTGGCTTTGGTAAAATTGAAAATTGTCCCTAGTGTGTAGGAAAGTGCTTGTGTAAGTGGTGATCGCTGGTCGACGCGGACTCGGTGGGCCGAAGGGCCTGTTTCCGTGCTGTATCTCTAAATTCTAAAGTCTGAATCAGAATATTAAATGGCCAGGCTGAATTGTGCACTGAATGGCAGGGATAAACCTTTCACAATGTGTTAATGCATGTGTGGTAATCATTTACATTACGAAACTGAGCCTCATTTAAAAATCGTTGCAAACACCTCAGTCTTGTCAGAGCCTGCCGACTCAGTCTGTTGTCTGCTCCAGAGATTTTTCTTCCCTGATCCTTACTCCCGGACGAAAATTAAGCAGCTGATGGGATTTGTCTGAGGTCAGAAGTGGGAGAGGTTGAGTCGTAAACATTGTGGCACATGTCAGATGGTTTCCTCCGTCCTGGATTATTGTGGATAATGCCTTGAAATCGTTTTTTGACATTTACACAGTGGGATCTTGAAATAACAAATTACTGTTGTGATAGTTCCATTTTAACAATGAAGATATGCCACAAGACAATCAGAATGATGGCACCTGCCTGTCATTTTACCAAACATTGCTTGACTCAGGTACATTAATTCGTTTACAATAGTATAGAGAAACGGCGCAGAAACAGGCCCTTCAGCTCACTGGGTCCGCGCTGACCTGCGATCCCCATACACTAGCACTATCCCACATACTGGGGACAATTTACAATCATTACCAAGGTCAATTAACCTACAAACCTGTACGTCGTCGGAGTGTGGGAGGAAACTGGAGCACCCGGAGAAAACCCGCGTGATCACAGGGAGAACGTACAAACTCCGTACAGACAGCACCCGTAGTCAGGATCCAAACCGGCTCACTGGTGCTGTAAGGCAGCAACTCTACCGCTGTGCCACTGTGTCGCCATGTCCCTTGCCGCTCACAAATACAAAGATACAGTTTGACCAAGGACATAATGAAGAGCATAAAACCCATGAGCTTGAGGGACTTAGACGACCAGGCAGCAATTTTGATGGGAAATGTGTCTTTCGGGCCATAACTAAGTGAGTGGAGATCAGATTAGGGAAGTATTGTGGTTTGGGATTCAGAAAACCTCACCGCAGTACAACCAATGGTACACTTGTAGTGCCATGACCCTGCAAAGCTATGGACCAAAAGCTGGAAAGTAGAATTAAAGGGTGCTCTTGAAGGAGGTGAGAAGGAACTTCTTTAGTCAGAGGTTAAACATAAAAACATAGAAGATAGGTGCAGGAGTAGGCCATCGAGCCAGCACCACCATTCAATATGATCATGGCTGATCATCCAAAATCAGTACCCCGTCCCTGTTTTTTCCCCATGTCCCTTGATTCCGTTAGCTCTTAGAGCTATATCTAACTCAGGGTTGTTAATCTGTGGGACTCATTGCCACAGAGGGCTGTGGAGGCCAAGTCAGTGGATACTTTTAAGACATAGATGGACAAATTATTGATTAGAACGGATGTTAAGGGTTATGGGGAGAAAGGAGGGCAATGGGATTTGGAGGCAGTGATCAGCCATGATTAAATGGGGGAGTAGACTTGATGGGCCAAATGGCCTAATTCTACTCCTATAACTTGTGAATTTGTGAATTATAATATCGTATAAGTACAATACGTTTACATATTTTATTGTGCTGCTGCAAGTAAGAATTTCATTGTATGTTTGGGACATATGGCAATAAAACACTCATGACTCTTGAATCTTTAACTACCATGGTCTGGTTTACCTTGAGTAGCTGGTGTATATTTATTCGTTGAGTTGTCACATTTTATCTGCCAGGAAAGTTACAGCAAGTTATTGTTTCATTGTTCCGATCCCGGTGCATATGGCAATTAAACTCTTGTCTCTTGATTTTTGATATGGCTGATTCAGAGATTCTGACTGAAAGGTCTTCTTATGGCTCAATTCCTGTTCCAGTAAAATAATGAGCTTGTTTTGCCAAAATGTGAGGAAAATCTGCTTGTTAGCATCATTATTATACCAGTTATCCACATGAATTGCAGGGGCTGATACCACCTGCCCCGAACATACTGGTCCCGCGGTCTCGGCTTAAGCTCAGGGGTGACCGCGCTTTTGCGGTTGCAGCTCCTAGACTGTGGAACAGCATCCCTCTCCCCATCAGAACTGCCCCCTCCATCGACTCCTTTAAGTCCAGGCTCAAAACCTATTTCTACTCCCTAGCGTTTGAGGCTCATTGAGGAGGCGCTGTGAACTGTTTGCGTGCTACTGTATGTTTCATTTTTTTCCTTAGTACCTAATCAGATGTACAGCACTTTGGTCAACGTGGGTTGTTTTTAAATGTGCTATACAAATAAAATTGACTTGACTTGACTTGACTTGACTTGGTTCTTCCACAGGAGCAGGGAATGGTTCAGTGAATCCCATCCTCTTCCAAATGTACCGCATTTACTTCCTGAATCCACAGGAAGCCCATGTAGGGTGGAATTAATTCAGTCTATGTACGAAAGAACTGCAGATGCTGGTTTACACAGAAGAGAGACACAAAATGCTGGAGTCAGTCAGCGGGTCAGGGAGCATCTCTGCAGAAAAGGGTGTAGGTGATGGGTTGGGTCAAGATCGTTTCTTCGGACTGAGAGTCAGGGGGGAGGGAGACTAGAGGTATGGAAAGGTACAAATGAATGAAAAGTATGAAAAGAACAAATCAAAGCCAGCAACAATGATCAAGGAAATGTGGAGCCCACAATGGTCCATTGTTGGCTGTGGGAGATGTGATAACGAGTGATACACAACAGTGAAACTCCACAGGACAGTGAAATTAGGAGGACCACTAGGGTGGGGGAGGGACAGAGAGGGAGAGAGAGAGAGGGAGAAAGCAAGGGTTACTAGAAATTAGAGGAATCAATATTCATACTGCTGGGTTGTCAGCTGTCCAAGAGGTCGTTTGGTTAACGACCTTTTAGTTTAGTTTAGAGATGAAGTATGGAAGCAGGTCCTTCAGCCCACCGAGCCCATACTGACCATCACCTGTTCACACAAGTTCTATGTTATACCACGTTTGCATCCACTCCCTACATACTAGGGGCAGGTTACAGAGACCAGTCCATCTTCTGCTTAGATGGTGATTCTGAACAGAATCGTTTATCGACCACTGGAAGTCAAACAAACTCTTGAACCTGGAAATGTGAAATAAGAATAGAATGTGCGGGAGACGTTCAACAGGCTGGGCAGCATCTGTGGAGAGAGGAACAGAGTTCACATGGGATTAGCATACATGGGACATCTTAGTTGGCCTGGGCAAGTCGGGCCAAAGGGCCTGTTTCTCTGCTATATGACTCTGTGATTCCATATCAGCCTATCTGGTTTTACATTTCACGCCTCTTCTCTCCTCTGACACCCTTTTGTCCCTTTTGTCACTTACTCCACCTATTTGCCAATAAAATCTCCCATACCTGTATCTACCTATCACTTATAGATAGACACAAAGCGCTGGAGTGACGCAACGGATCAGGCAGCTTCTCTGGAGAAAAAGGATGGGTGATGTTTTGTCACCCATCCGTTATCTCTAGAGATGCTGCCTGACCCGCTGAGTTACTCCAGCACTATGTATCTATACTCGTTCACACTAGTCCAATGTTATCTCACTTGCACACTCGGGGCAATTTGCAGAGGCAAACCCGCACGTCTTTGGAATGTGGGAGGAAACCGGAGCACCCGGAGGAAACTCACGTGTTCACAGGGAGAACGTGCAAACTCCGCACAGGCAGCACCCGAGGTCAGGATTGAACCCAGGTCTGTACTGGTGTGAAGCTCCAGCAGTGGCACCACCGTGCCACCCACATTCTATCATTTTCTGCCAGAGAACTGATTGCCTCAGAGTAATAAAAACATGTAGGGAAATCTTTACTGTAACCTATTACAAGATCTCAGAGTCTATGGGGATAAATGTTTCAACAACCAGACATGGTGCCATTTTAGTAGATACAGTTTTCCTGTCAGGCCACAATAGGAACTGAACATTGCTATTTCTCCAGGGTATAACTTTAGCACCAGCTTATTTTTGTAGACTTGATTCTGCTCCATCACCAGTAGGAATGTCCTCTTGAAGGGAGGAATATAATCAGGGAGCAAGGAACTGGGATAATTGATCGAAAGATTGGAGAAGAGATAATATTTCTATAGGTGTACAGAAGAGAGCATATTGTCTGGCTGCATCACGGCCTGGTTCAGCAACTCAAACGCCTGGGAACGAAGGAGATTACCAAAAGTGGTGGACATTGCCCACTCCATCGTGGGTACTGACCTCCCCACCATCAAAAGGATCTGTAGGAGGGGCTGTCTCAAAAGGGTAGCCAGCATTATCCAGGACCTAAACCATCCAGGCCATGCTCTCATTTAACTCCTTACATCGTGTGGCACGGTGGCGCAGCGGTAGAGTTACCGCCTTACAGTGAATGCAGCGCCGGAGACTCAGGTTCGATCCTGACTACGGGTGCCGTCTGTACGGAGTTTGTACGTTCTCCCCGTGACCTGCGTGGGTTTTCTCCGAGATCTTCGGTTTCCTCCCACACTCCAAAGACGTACAGGTATGTAGGTTAATTAACTGGGTAATATGTAAAAATTGT
The DNA here is from genome assembly GCF_053455715.1 of Rhinoraja longicauda. Lineage (NCBI taxonomy): Eukaryota > Metazoa > Chordata > Chondrichthyes > Rajiformes > Arhynchobatidae > Rhinoraja > Rhinoraja longicauda. The sequence goes on from NC_135974.1 coordinate 11,994,863, forward strand.
CCCTAGTGCGTGTAGGATAGTGTTAGTGCGCGGAGATCGCTGGGCGGCGCGGACCCGGTGGGCCGAAGGGCCTGTTTCCGCGCTGTATCTCTAAATCTAAAAAAAATCTAAATCTAAATCGGCATGAAGGTCTAGGTGTCTGAAAACTGTAACATCCAGGTTGAAGGAACAGCTTCTTCTCAACAACCATCAGGCTATTGAACACGATAAACTCCAACTAAACTCCAACTACAAACTGCCTTGATCGCACCAGGAACTTTGGCTGTGTTTTTGTTTTTGCACTGTATTGGATTTTTCTTTGTCCGTTGATTTTATTATCTATTAAGCACTGTGTTTACAAACCTGTGGTGCTGCTGCTAGTAAGAATATCATTGTTCTGCTTAGGTACATATGGCAGTGAAACACTCTTGACTCTCTCTTAATTTGACTCAAAAGATGTATGCATAATTTGGGGAAAGTGGAGGGGAAGGGAGAGGGGCAAGGATGGGGTTAGGGGTGGGGGTAAGGTGGACCTGTCTGTAAATCGCTGCCTGAAGCGGAGGTGCAGAAATGATCAGCGTACTTGTGGAGTATACAGATAACAAGCTATCGAATGGAGCAACCCCCATCTAAAGAGGATGAGGCACCCGGGGGTTGGGGAAGAAATAATAAGCTCTTGGCTGGTCAAATGATAAACGTCAGAGGAACTGTTTATCACTTTCTGCTGCTAAGATACTTTCTGAAGGGGGTGGGGCAGCGACTGAGGGGGATGCAAGAGGAAATTGAAGCTCCACTTTAAATAAATTCTTTTGACCTCACATTGCACAACACACTAACCAGACACAAATAGGTCACAAGACCCATTATCCTTTATTAGCTTGCATCAATTATCCTGTTTTCACTGACCATTTTATTTTACCATCGCTGAATTCTCCAAAGTCCCTTCAGGGCTTTACCAAGAATGCATATCCAGACATTAATAGTGAGTCTGGAATGTCTGTGGTCTCCGAGGACTGTTTATCACTGCTGTCTGCACCACTCCTTCTACCCGAAGAAGAATATAGGAAGGTTTCTTTAGAGCCATTAGTCTTTTAATGCAGGATTCTGAGGGATTACTAACCTTTGGAAAGACAACACCAACTCAATTTAGGAGGGATTTGTAAGCAACCCATGTGCTGCTTTATACACGCCATTGCAAGAACTGAACCAGTTAAATACAACATGACCATTGCATTTAGAGAGGGATTGCGATTAAAACAGCATTTCCAAATGACTTATATTAAACTGAGAGTAAAATCTGAACATTAGTTTAAGAAGATAATTGCAGATGCTGGTACAAATCGAAGGTTTTTATTCACAAAATGCTGGAGTATCTCAGCAGGTCAGGCAGCATCTCGGGAGAGAAGGAATGGGTGACCCATTCCTTCTCTCCCGAGATGCTGCCTGACCTGCTGAGTTACTCCAGCATTTTGTGAACATTAGTTTAGTTTACTTTAGTTTAGAGATACAGTGTGGAAACAGGCCCTTCGGCCCACCGAGTCTGCACCAACCAGCGATCCCTGCACACTAACACTATCCTACACACATGAGGGACAATTTACATTTATACCAAGCCGATTAGCCTACAAACTTGTACGTCTTTCAAGTGTTGGAAGAAACCGAAGATCTCAGAGAAAATCCATGCAGGTCACAGGGAGAACGTACAAACTTCGTACTGATAAGCACCCGTGGTCAGGATCGAACCCGGGTCTGTAGCGCTGAAAGGCAGTAGCTCTACTGCCATGCCACCGTGCCATTGGGTATATCAGGAATGCAAAAAAGTCAGATTAAATTCTGGAGTAGGGTTTTGGGCCAAGTCATTTGAATGGGCTTTGAATATTTCTTATGCATTATGTGATGAATTGCAGAGTAAAACAGAATGTAAAATGTGGCTTTTCAGTCCACACTGCTTAGAGTCAGAGAGTCATACAGTGTGGAAACAGGCCCTTTGGCATTCATAGCAAGAGGATTTGAGTTTAGGAGCAGGGAGGTTCTGCTGCAGTTGTACAGGGCCTTGGTGAGACCGCACCTGGAGTATTGTGTGCAGTTTTGGTCTCCTAACCTGAGGAAAGACGTTCTTGCCTTAGAGGGAGTACAGAGAAGGTTCACCAGATTGATCCCTGGGATGGCGGGACTTACATATGAGGAAAGACTAGATAGACTGGGCTTGTACTCGCTGGAATTTAGAAGACTGAGGGGGGATCTTATAGAAACATATAAAATTCTTAAGGGGTTGGAGAGGCTAGATGCGGGAAAATTGTTCCCGATGTTGGGGGAGTCCAGAACCAGGGGTCACAGCTTAAGGATAAGGGGGAAGTCTTTTTGGACCGAGATGAGAAAACATTTCTTCACACAGAGAGTGGTGAGTCTGTGGAATTCTCTGCCACAGAAGGTAGTTGAGGCCAGTTCATTGGCTATATTTAAGAGGGAGTTAGATGTGGCCCTTTTTGCTAAAGGGATCAGGGGGTATGGAGAGAAGGCAGGTACAGGCTACTGAGCTGAATGATCAGCCATGATCATATTGAATGGCGGTGCAGGCTCGAAGGGCCGAATGGCCTACTCCTGCACCTATTTTCTATGTTTCTATGTTTCTATGTTTCTAACTCGCCCACACCGACAAATATGTCCCATCTACACTAGCTTCACCTGCCAGTGTTTGACCCATATCCCTCTACACCTGTCCTACCCATGTACCTGTCTGAATGTTTCTTAAACGTTGCAATAGTACCTGCCTCAACTACCTCCTCCAGCAGCTCGTTCCATACACCCATCACCCTTTGTGTAAAATGGTTACCGCTCAGGTTCCTATTAAATGTTTCCCCCCTCACCTTAAACCTATGTCCTCATATTCTCGACTCACCTACTCTGGGCAAGAGATTCTGTGTGTTTACAGAAGCCATTCCTCTCAGGATTTTGTATACCTCGAAGGAATAGAGGCCTGGCCTGCACAACCTTTCCCTATAGCTCAGGCCCTTGAGTCCTGTTAACATCCTTGTAAATCTTCTCTGAACCCTTTCTAGCTTGACAACATCTTTCCTATAACATGATGGCCAGAACTGAACACAATACTCCAAATGCAGCCTCACCAATGTCTTATATAACTGCAACATGACCTCCCAACTTCGAGACAAAAGACTCTGACTAATGAAGGCCAATGTGCTAACCACCCTATCTACCTGTGACACCACTTTCATCGAACTATGCACCTGCGCTCCTGGAACCCTCTGCTCTGTAACAATCCCCAGAGGCCGACCCTTGTGGTAAGCATTGTTACTGCGGTCTACATTCTTCAGTGTTCACAGTAAACCTGCACAGGTCAACACACGGTGCACCACATTTTGCTGCCGTTATATTGGATTGTGGATATGTGGCTAAGAAACAGTGTGGACCGTAAAGAGAAAAGCTAGCATGAACAGAAGTATATAGATTAATATAGGCAAACCTTATTCGCATCATTTTTGGGGAACCCACTGCAGAAGACATGGCTGCATTCAGATCAGATGCAACACTGGACTAAATTTCTCAGCATTATTCAGCTGGCACTAAATATTTTCTTGAGGAAATGCTGTCTTATCACCCTAATTGTCTTAGCATGGCATTCATCTCTGACATTACCATCTGAAATCTGCTCGTTCTCGTGCCTGCCCACATAATCCTCACTATCTGCCCAAGTTAGCCACTTCCTACCACAATGTTTCTGCAGAACTACCAGTTTCAGAACTCCAAGCATAACAGCAAAACCATCAATTAGGTTGGGGTTTGTGCAACTCCCAAACTTATGTCAGATAAGGTAGAGGATTAGGTTTAGTATTGTCATGTGTACCAAGGTACAATGAAATGTTTTGTTCTGCGTGCTGTCTAAGCAGATCATATACATGCACATAAATACAATCAAGTCAAACTCAAGTACAATAGGTAGAGCAATGGGGAAGTTAGAGTGCAGAATATAGTTCTCAGCAGCGCAGCACATCAGTTCCATAAACAAAGTCCAATGTCCGCCATGGGGTAGAGATGAATTGGACAGTCCTCTACCTTACCGAGGGACCGTTTAGAAGCCTGATAACAGAGGTGAAGAAGTTGTTCTTGAGTCTGGTGGTGCGTGCATTCAAGCTTCTGTACCTTCTGGCATTTGGGAGTAAGGAGAAAAAGGAATGACTAGGTTGGGACTAGTCTTTGATTATGTTGGCTGCTTTTCTGATGCAGCGTGAAGTGTAGATGGAATCAATGGTGGGAAGTCTGGTCTGTGAGGGACTGGGCTATATCTACAACTCTCTGAAATGTTTTGGTGATCTGGGGCAGAGATGTTCCAAAACTGAGCTGTGGGGCAACCAGACAGTATGCTTTCTATGGTACATCTGCAGACGTTTGTGAGAGTCATTGAAGGCCCTTTGGCCCACTGAGTCCATGCCAACCAGATACATAAGCATATATGGAATTCAGATTCAGGAACTGCTTCTTCCCCACTGTCATCAGATTACCGAACAGACCTCTCATAAGCTAAGGCTGTGATCTTCCACCCTACCTCATTGCAGCTATTGCACTTTTTTTTAGTCTGCACTTTCTTTGTAGCTGTAAGATTTTATTCTGCACTTTGGCTAATTTCTTTTGCAGTATTTGTTTTACTTGGGGATGACTTAATTGTATTTTTGTCTGGTATGATTTCACTGATGAAAAAACAAAACAAATGTTTTCACTGTATCTCGTACACATGACAATAATAAACTAAAACCGATACGTGATTCATAACTTCTGATGAGCACTTCTTGCAAGGACTGTGTATAAGGTAGGGTATAATTATTCACTCTCATGAATGTGGGATCGCTGTGTGTTCCAGGCAAGCCACATCACGGGAGTTGAGAAGTAACTTTGCTTAATTCAGTGTGGGCATTGAAATTTTTAACAGTGTGTGTGTGTGTGTGTGTGTGTGTGCGTGCAATCATTTTGCAATAGCAAGCTGCATTGCTCCTTTCCCTGATAACCAGATGCGTGAAGGACTCCCACTGAAATTGAAAAAGGGTGAGGGCTCGGAAAGATATGTGTTTAAATTTAAAGACTTTTAAGCTGGAAAGAGTGCAGAGAAGATTTACGAGGATGTTGGCAGGTCTCGAGCGCCTGAGCTACAAGAAAAGGTCAGATAGGCGAGGACTTTATTCCCTGGAGTGCAAGTAGCTGAGGGGTGATTTTAAAGCAGTGTATAAAATCACGAGGGGTATAATTAGGGTGAATGCACAGAATCTTTTACCCAATGTATGGGAATCAAGAACCAGAGAACATACTGTAGGTTTCAGATGAAAGAAAAAATCTTTAGGAATCTAATGGACAACTTTTTCACTCAGAGGTTGGTAGGTATATGGAACGAGCTGTCTGCCAAAAGTTGACGCGTGTGTTATAACTGTATTTAAGGGCACTCGGCGCATGGATCGGAAAGGATTAGAGGGATATGCGTTAAAACACAGGCAGGTGGAACTGGCATAGATCAAAATGCTGGAGTAATAGATCTTAGTCAGCATGGGCAAGTTAGACCGAAGGACCTGTTTCTGAGCTGTTTGACTCCATGTCTCTGATTCAAACATAAATGAGAGTCTTTGTCAAGTCTTCAAAACTTTTGCCGCAGTTTTTTGTCTTTGCCAAGAATATCAGAACGAGGGACTGCAGGCAAGTCTGAGAGGCATCACGAGGGACAGATGTGAACAGCAACAACCTCCACTTGCATTGAGTTTTGACACAGCAAAATGCACTTCACAGGAGAATCGGTGATTAAATACTAACACTGAGTGATTTTTGTTGTTGTTGAAAGTATGGGGATATTTCTTGAAAAAGGACCGGTTTCAGGGAGAATGGATTATTAGATAGAGTAGTTAAGAGGAGAGGGTTCACAAATTGAAGTCAATGAATGGAATTTCAGATAGACACAAAATGCTGGAGTGACTCAGCGGGAGAGGCAGCATCTCTGGAGAAAAGGAATGGGTGACGCTTAGGGTCGAGACCCTTCTTCAGACTGAAGAAGAGTCTCTACCCGAAACGTCACCCATCTCTCCAGAGATACTGCCTGTTACTCCTGAGTTACTCCAGCATTTTGCGTCTATCTTCGGTTTAAACAAGCATCTGCAGGTCCTTACCACACAATGGAATTTCAGAAGTGGGGACAGTGCAGATACACCATTGTACTGAGCTTTTAGCATTTGTAAACAAGGACTAGACTTCTACCTTTGCCGATGAATTGTTGTTGACTCCAGCACTTTGTGTCCTTTTGTGTATTATCATCATATCATATCATATATATACAGCCGGAAACAGGCCTTTTCGGCCCACCAAGTCCGTGCCGCCCAGTGATCCCCGTACATTAACACTATCCTACACCCACTAGGGACAATTTTTACATTTACCCAGCCAATTAACCTACATACCTGTACGTGTTTGGAGTGTGGGAGGAAACCGAAGATCTCGGAGAAAACCCACGCAGGTCACGGGGAGAACGTACAAACTCCTTACAGTGCAACACCCGTAGTCAGGATCGAACCTGAGTCTCCGGCGCTGCATTCGCTGTAAAGCAGCAACTCTACCGCTGCGCTACCGTGCCGCCCGGTATTAACCGGCTTGTTAACCAAACAAACCACTAGAGGAACTCAGTGGGTCGAGCAGCATCTGTGGGGCATGGGAAGGAATTGTCAATGTTTTGGGGTTGAGACCTTGCATCAGGATTGAGAGTGCAGAGGGGAGAAGGTCATTATCTTTCCCACTGCCTCTCCTCATTATACTCACTTATCGTCCCTCTCAGCTCTCAGTCCTGATACAGGGTTTCAACATGGATGATACAGTGGCGCAGCGGCAGAGTTGCTGCCTTTGCAGCACCAGAGACCCGGTTACTGACTACAGGTGCTGTCTGTACGGAATTTGTACGGTCTCCCCCTGACCGCGTGGGTTTTCTCCGAGATCTTCAATTTCTTCCCACACTCCAAAGACGCACAGGTTTGAAGGTTAATTGGCTTGGCATAAGTATCAATTGTCTCTAGTGTGCTTAGAATAGCATTAATGTGCGGGGATCACTGGTCGGCGCGGACTCGGTGGGCCGAAGGGCCTGTTTCCGCGCTGTAGCTCTAAATTAAACTAAACGAAAAGTTTACTTGCTCCCCAAAGATGCTGCTCGACTCGCTGCATTTCCCTAGAGTTTGTTTTTGTTTTGTGTTGAATGCAAGATCCATTCTATTGTATACTTCAGTGAAAAAGCTGAGCATGACTTAGAGCTCAGCCCTCTGAACATGTGCATATGCACACATCGTCTACACACTGTAGCTTGATGACAGCGTTTGTGTATACCTTGCTTCATGGGACACAGAACATAGACACAGAACACAGAACACAGAACATAGAACACTGAACACTGAACGTAGAACACGGAACAGGGAACAGGGAAAACGGAACATAGAACATAGAACAGTACAGCGCCCAAACAGGCCATTTGACTCCCAAAGTCCATGCAGAACATGATGCAGTTTAAACTAATTTCCTCTGTCTGCACGTGATCCATGTCCCTCCATTCCCTGCATATCCATGCGCCTATTCAAAAGCTACTTAAATGCCACTATCACATCTGCCTCTACACCGCCCATTCTGAGTACCCACCACTCTGTGAAATGCTTGCTGCGTTACCTCATTTAAACATTGCCACTCTCATCTTAATGCCCTGCCCTCTAGTCTTTGACATTTTTCACCCTGTGTAAGAGGTTGTGGCTGTTTACCCCATCTATGCCTCACATAATGTTGTAAGACCAGCCTAACACAAGGCAGATACACCTGGCGACACAACCAGGTGCTGAGGTGTTTGGCAGCTGCACTCGAGTGCAAGAGAGTTACCACCAACGCCATGCCTATCAATGCCCAGCTACCATTCCCGCAAATCCAATCGTTCATCTGGGAAGGAGAGAAACGGAAGACTACCACCTCGCCTCTCAACTCATGCCCACTGAGCGCAGCCAGAGACTGGGAAATGCGGGTTGACCTAGGCCAGAGGCTTTCCTTCCCAGTTGAAATCGCAGCTACCAACCTGCGACCAGACCTCGTCCTCTGGTCCAACTCCTGTCATCGTGTTTACATCATTGAGCTGACGGTGCCCTGGGAGGAGGCTGTGGACGAAGCATTTGAAAGGAAAAGGCTGAGATATTCTAACCTTGCAGTAGAGGCAGAGGAGCGAGGTTGGAGTGTAAGAGTGCGTCCAGTGGAGGTGGGGTGCAGGGGATTTGTAGCCAGTTCCACTGCAAGGCTCCTGAGAGAAGTTGGAGTCAGAGGGCAGGCCCAAAGGAGGGCAATCAAAGAACTTGCAAATGCCGCCGAATGGAGCAGTCACTGGCTGTGGCTGAAAAGAAAAGATACTGTCTGGGCTGCCACGTGACCATTTAGAGGCTAACCATAAGACACACACCCAGGTCTGATCACCTAGCAGTGGGCCTGCCTCAACTGAGGGTGTCTTGTGATAAAAGGCCGAAACACCCAGTGACATTGAGGTACACAACTGAAGATGTGTCGGAATGGTAGCAACATCACCTAGTGGTCACCCCCAAGAACAACACCAGTCAAATGTAGTGCAAACCTTAGGGATTGTAACATCTAGTCCTACTAATCAATCCAATATCTACTTCTCTCCCCTCAGCTTCCAACGCTCCAGAGAAAACAATCCGAGTTTGTCCAATCTCACCTTCTGGCTGATAACCTCTAAACAAGGCAGTATTCAGGTAAACCTCATCCACCTTCTCTGAATCCTCCACATCTTTCCTGTAACGGGGAGATCAGAACTGCACACAATACTCTCAACGCAACCCAACCAAAATCTTATAAGGCTTATAAGCCTGCAACATGACTGATTCTTGGAAGTTGGAGCAATTTTCCATACATTCTCTAGATCAATTGCAAATTTTGAAACTTCTGGTTCTGTACGGAGTTTGTACGTTGTCCCTGTGGACTGTGTGGGTTTTCTCTGGGTGCTCCAGTTTCTTCCCATGCTCCCAAGATGTGCAGGATTGTAGGTTAATTTGCTTCTGTAAATTGTCTCCAGTGTGTAGGATAGAACTAGTGTACAGGTGATCATGGTTCAGCGTGGACTCTGTGGGCCGAAGGGCCTGTTTCCATGCTGCATCCCTAAAACTAAAACTAAATAAACTACAACTTCTAAATCCTGAAGTTTGGATCCATGAACCGCCTTTGAAACCAGGTGGCATTGTGAGTTTTGATACAGATGCAAAAAGGTTTCAAGGTGACTTGGGTAAGTTGGGTCTTTGGAAAATCTCGATATTGGCCTCGACATTGAGCATATGTCTCACACTGTTCACAAGGAAAGAAATATACAAGTCTTGGTCATTAGCAGAATATATTAAAGTACTTTAGGTGTGAAATCTGGCCTTAATGAGGTTTATATACAGTAGGACATTGGAACAAACACCAACTCGCTAAAAGCACAGAAGCATAATAGGATTGCAAGCCAAGAGAAAACTGGCAGGCCAACCAATCTCTGAAATCCGTGCCAGATGCATACCTGCTCTGAAAGTATTCAGCTGCTATTGAGAACCTGTACACCAGATACAGCAATTAAGCTGTTTCACCTGATCACAAAGGTTGGTATTCCTTTCATTTAAGAATGACTGAATTTCATTCTCAGTCATCCGTGCAGAAAACGCAAGAAAGAACATAGAGAGGAAAAGCAAGAGTGGGCCACAGTGGCTGGAGAAATGTAAATCCAAACTAACAACTAAACATGGCATAGATAATACTATCAGTAAAAGTAACAATTACCCTCTAGGATTGTCCTAATTCTCATTCCAAACCATCTAAACTGGCCCAGCAAACTATGTGGGTCCGAGAGATCGATAAACAACGAGTAACGTCACACAAAGTTAACCTTTTCCTGCAGTGCATTCAATGGTTCAATTGTAATTTATTGTCACATGTACTCGTTCAGAAAAAAGTCTTACTATACATTAGCACAATCATAGAAACGTAGAAAATAGATGCAGGGGTAGGCCATTTGGCCCTTTAAGCCACACCGCCATTCAATATGATCATGGCTGATCATCCAAAATCAGTACCCCCATTCCTGCTTTTTCCCCATATCCGTTGATTCGTACTCAAGTACAAGAGTGAAAGAATAGTAGATTACTGTTACTGGTAGTACAGACTGCGACTGCGGATATCCAGACCAGACCACACCACACATCGTGAATGACGGCTCACTGAGGCTTTTCCCTGGTGGCATTAAGGCCATCCACCCAGCAACTGCCTGCATGTCTACCCTTGACCTACAACTTTAGGCTGTGCACGCCATACGCAAGAAGAAGTAGTAACGGTAGTACATACGATATTATGTAATACTAGTATTAGTACTAATACTAATTATGGGCATCAAAATTAGGCATATTTTCATTTTTGTCTCCTATTCACAACTAGCCTTTCCTATCCAAACCTATCTCAAACTATATCCATTTATCATTTGACGGGCTTTATCCCACCCTCAACCTCTTTTGCCCAGCTTTCTCCCCCCTATTACAATCAGTCTGTAGAAGGGTCCCGCCCCGAGACATTACATAACAGCCGCCACATTTCTGGTGCCATATTGCACCCTTCAAGTTCCAAGTTATTAAAAATGTAGAGTGTTAACTTGGCCATAAAGGTCTGTCGTCTTGGCGACGGCACTGGGTGGGAGATGCAAGGGTCGCCTGGCCAGGGGATGTTGTCGATGTCCTCCACCACTGCCTGATTGCAAGTGTTAGCTCATTCTCTTTAGAGAGGCTAATGCTCTCCCATAATGCGGGCAAGTGTTGAATTTTAATGGTTAACATTCCTGTTAGGCTCCTTGGGACAGTTGACTGCAATGACTCTACTGCATAGGTGCTAATGGCTATTGCTTCACGAGTGCACCCAGTAAAACCTCTATCAACACAGCTCCAGTACATGAGGCACTTTATTGTATTGTTGGAGGCACAAGAGACTGCAGATGCTGGAATCTGTAGCAACAACCAATCCTTTAGCTTAGTTTAGAGGTACAATGCGGAAACAGGCCCTTCGGCCCACCAAGTCCAGTCGGACCAGCGATCCCCGCACAGTAACACTACCCTACACACACCAGGGACAATTTACACATACCAAGCCAATTAACCTACAAACCCGTACGTCTTTGGAGTGTGGGAGGAATCCGAAGATCTTGGAGAAAACCCACGCGGTCATGGAGAGAACGTACAAACTCCATACAGACAGCACCCGTAGTGGGGATCGAACCTGGGTCTCCGGCGCTGCAAGCGCTGTAAGGCAGCAACTCTACCGCTGTGCCACTGTGCACGCCATCTGTTGGAAGAACTGAATGGGTCAAGAAACATCTGCAGGGGGGGGGGGGGGGGGGGGGAACGCAATTTTCCCCCAAATGATCCTCTTTGGTAGCTGAAAAATTCATGATAGGTTACTTTTGATTTATCTTGGGTTGAAATGCAGTTCTGCTTTTGTTTATTTTTTTGCCTCTATTATATACAGTATTTCTTAAATGGAAGCATTTATAATGATAAGTAGCTGGTCTGCAACTTGCAATTTAAAGGAGATTATTTTTTCAGAGGGAGTAGAGACATTTCCAAGTTGCAAAACTGGGTTAGGTGTCAGGGCTTTCAACTGTTCTGTACCTTTTCATACCACTAGTTTCCCTCTCCCCTCACTCTCAGTCGGAAGAAGGGTCTCGACCCGAAACGTCACCCACTCCCTTCCTCCGGAGACGTTGCCTGACCCACTGAGTCACTGCAGCATTTTGCGTCTGTCAGGAGGTTTTCATGTTGCATGGCCTCAGAGTCCCATTAGAAATGTTTGTTTTCTGGGAAGTGAGTCTCTGATTAATAAAAAACTATTTATTGGAGACAAAAAATGACCACAAGGTACATTATTCAGCATTTTACTAAACTGTGCCTGGAGCCATTCGCATGCAGTAGGAACAAAAACAAAAACAGAAATAGAAACAGCACCTCCTGTCCCATCTGGACACATTGAAACCCTCTGGACTCAGTTCAGAATTTAACATCATCGGTAAACCTGCTTTTTCTGCAACAAAACTGGTCAGTTCAGTCATGGGCGATCTGTTGTTTTAGCTATTTTCTTTTCTTCCAGGCATTTTCTACATGCAAGACACCTAATTCACCTTTCAATAACTTTCACTTTCTTGGCCCCCATTCTTCTCACCACCGTGAGACTCTTCTTCACCATGGGCGTCCATCCCCTTTAAACCTCCATCTTCCACCAGGAAGGTCCCAAGGCTCTCTGAATCTTCCTTGAACAGAGACCCAATCTGTTCCCTCAACTCACACCCTCCTCCACCTGGCAGAACCTGTCCTCACCCTCTACAACTTCTCTTTTGATTCCTCTCACTTTTGAGTCTGAAGATGATTTACCTACAACCCATTTCAATGGTTCAATGGTACTTTACTGTCACATGTACCGAGGAACTGTGAGACTCATTTTTGTGTGCAGTTCAGTATCACTATACACAGCACTTAGATACATCTTAGATAAGCATCTCAGATACAGTACACAAATACAACAGAGGTACACTGAGACAGTATACAGAGTCGCCAGTTTTTGGTGCCATTTTCAAGTCCCAGTTTGTACATGCAGGGTTCTTGGCCTGACCATGATGGCCCATTCTGCAGGCGGTGTTGTAGGGTCAGCCTGGGCAAGCGTAACCATGGTGACCTCCACCGCTGCTCCATTGTTGCAGGTTGAGTCCGGCCCACGCGCTCGGCCTCAAGGTGCGGAGCCTGGTCCAGCCAAGCTGACGCTGTTGCAGGCTTTCAGCAACTAGACGGTAAACCATGGGTTGAACAGCCTCTCTCTGTGTGCAATGAAGCACAAGGAACTGTTCATGCTGGAATCTTGAGCAAAAACACATAGTGCTGGAGGAACCTAGCACATCAGGCAGCATCTGTGGAGGGGGCCACAAGGAACTGCAGGTGCTGGAATCTTGAGCACAACACAAAGTGATGGAGGATCTCAGCGGGTCAAGCAGCATCTGTGGAGGAAAGGAAAAGGTGACGTTTTGGGCTGAAACCCTTCTTCAGACTTGACTTGAAACATCATCTATTCCTTTTCTCCAGACATGCCTCCTGACCCATTGAGTTACTCCAGCATTTTGTGTTTTATCTTTGGTGTAAGCCAGCATCTGCAGTTCCTTGCTATGCAGCATATATGGAGGGTCTGAAGAAGGGCCATGACCCACGTCATTGCCTGTCCATTCCCTCCTCAGATGCTGCCAGGCTTGTAAAATTCCTCCAACACTTTGTGTGCCAAATGTTTCTACTGAGAAAATAACCCGCTTTGAGCACGTGATTATTGATTTGCCCTTGCCAAAAAACTACCAGCATTTCTGACCCCATTAATTATTTGACATTTTTGGGAGTTTGCTTTTTAGGAATTAATGTGTCAATAAATGGCTTAGCAAAGGATTAGAATCCGTAAAATGGAATGGATAACTCCTCCATAATCAGCCAATTGGCCTCGTTTATTTGGCCGAGTCTGTCTCCAGCACATCTCCTGGGTCACAAACATGGTCACCCATTGTTCCTGCTGTCTGCTTGTACCATTATGGTACTGGTCCCTTTGGCTTGATGCCCAGTGGTGCTCTAACTAGTGTCTCTTGTTAAACACGGGCAGCTTCTTTCATTCAGGAATAACAGTAGCCCGCACATCTCTTCTCTCGGAGTATATCATTTTCAGTCTGTGTGTTAAACGTAGAACTTACAACATAGTCCAGGACAGCACAGGATCAGGCCCTTCGGCCCACAATGTCTGTGCCAATATAATGCCAAGACCTACTCTTATCTGCCTGCACATAATCCATATCCCTCCAGTTTGGTTTATTGTCAGGTGAACCGAGGTAGAGTGAAAAGCTTTTGTTGCGTGCTAACCAGTTAGCGGAAAGACAATAAATGATTATAAACGAGCCGTTCACAGTGTACAGATACATGATAAAGGGAATAACATGAATAATGTTTAGTGCAAGATAAAGTCCAGTAAAGCCTGATCAAAGATAGTCCAAGGGTATCCAGTGAGGTGGACAGTGGTTCAGGACTCCTCTCTAGTTGTGGTAGGATGGTTAAGTTGCCTGATAACAGCTGGGAAGATACTGTCCCTGCATACCCCATTCCCTGTATACCCACGTGCCTATCCAAAAATGTCTTCAATGCTGTTATGGTATCCGCCCCCACCACCACCCCTGATGGCGTGTTCCAGTCACTCACTATCCTCTGTGTAAAAGACTTGCTTTGCACATCTCCTTTAAACTTTTCCTCTTTCACCTGAAAGCTGTGCCCTCTCGTACTGCCCTCGGTCTGAACAACGGTCTCGACTCAGAACGTTACCTATCCATGTTCTCCAGAGAAGCTGCCTGACCCTCTGAGTTACTCCAGCAATTTGTGATTTTTTTCTGCAAACCAGCATATGCATTTCCTTGTTACTACCGTCTAGCACCTGAAATATCCATCCTGGAAAATAGGTTCTGACTGTCTACCCTATTTATGCCTCTCGTGATTTTTTTTTTATACTTCTATCAGGTCTCCCTTCAACCTCCGGCATTCTGTAACTAGGATTTTACAGCTCTGGAAATCAGAGGCAGTTTGGCCTTTTGGTTCTCCTCAAATTAGAATTAACAGGAGTGTAGTTGTTAAGTAATTGGACAAGTGGTCAGAATACTGGGCGTTTGACCCTCAGACTTGTATTTGAATCTACTCTGAAGAAGGGTCCCGACCCGAAACATCACATATTCCTTTTCTCTAGTGATGCTGTCTGACCCACTGAGTTGCTCCAGCTTTTTGTGTCTATCTTCGTTTTAAACCAGCATCTGCAGTTCCTTCAAACACATTTGAATCCAAGCAATGGAAAGCTGGGCGTCATAATAACTGAAAGCGCATTGCAATGCATGTCACATGGTGCACTCAGTGACAAAGGTCACAAAAATGTAATGTAGCTTATGTTCGGGGGATAACAAAATGGCCGAATAAAAGACAGCGCATTCATATTCAGTGGTGTTAAATGTGCATTTATTGTTATCGGATAAAAGCAAAGATCTGACACTGAGTACTTAAATTCAAGTAATTAAATTAATCTGGATTTTATAAATGAAAAAGATAAGGTACGCACAGGTGGCACAGTGGTGCAGCGATAGAGTTGCTGCATAACAGCACCACAAACCCTAATATGATCCTAACTACCAGTGCTGTCTGTACAGAGTTTGTACGCTCTTCCCGTGACCTGCGTGGGTTTTCTCTGAAAGCTCTTCTTTCCTGCCACACTCCAAAGACATATAGGTTTGCAAGCTAATTGGCTTGGTAAAATTGTAAATTGTCCCTGGTGTGCAGCAGGATGGTGTTGGAGTGCGAGGATTGCTGGTCGGCATGGACTGGGTGGGCTGAATGGCCTGTTTCCACGCTGCATCTCTAAACTGATTTTTTTTTAAAACACGAACAATCCTCGGTGACCTTGCATATGGGCGGCACGGTGGCGCAGCGGTAGAGTTGCTGCCTTTCAGCGAATGCAGCGCCGGAGACTCAGGTTCGATCCTGACTACGGGCGCCGTCTGTACGGAGTTTGTACGTTCTCCCCGTGACCTGCGTGGGTTTTCTCCGAGATCTTCGGTTTCCTCCCACACTCCAAAGACGTACAGGTATGTAGGTTAATTGGCTGGGCAAATGTAAAAATTGTCCCTAGTGTGTGTAGGATGGTGTTAATGTGCGGGGATCGCTGGGTGGCGCGGACCCGGTGGGCCAAAGGGCCTGTTTCCGCGCTGTATCTCTAAATCTAAACCTAAAAATATACCTGATGGTCGTGAGAACACCTTCTTCATAAATGAGGACCAAGAGGAAACGGAAGCCCCCTCCCCTTAGTCTACATATGACAGACCTAGTTGGCTCTAACTCCGCTCAGAGCACTTAGGGATGGATGAAAATTACTGGCATTTCCAGTAACATCCACATCCATTTAAAAAAAATGCCAGGCCCATGGTGACATTACTCTGTGGATGATGAGAGAGATGAGCAATCCATTTTGTTGCGGTGGTTGTCAGTCGTGAGGACTGCAGCGTGCCCTGCCCGCGGAGTTTGCCTGTCACAGGTGACCTGACCATCTTGGTAGGGTGGCCAGGTCAGTCGACATCACATCTCACGGTCTCGAGCACTGTCACCTCCCGCTTCTCCTGCCAGTGTGTGTCAATCTGTTACTGGCCCTTTTGGCTCGATGCCCAGGGTCTCTGGTGTTTCCTAAAGACACGAGCCACCGCTTTCATTCAGTAATGACAGCGACTTTCAATTCTCTCCACTTGGAGGTCAGGGCATTCAGTCAGTGTCAGGCTGGCATTTCTTGGCATCCTATCGTGTTATGAGTTTATTTATCATCACAGTTGAGAAGGGAAAAGAAATCATCTTGTTCCACCAAGGCCACTGGTAAGACAGAGATCAAGTACATGTCCAGCGAGACATGCCCGTTCTGTCAAACCCCACTTCAGATGTTAAAGCTGCTGCTCAGAATGAATGGCAAGGGAAATTTTTCATTGCATTGTTCCGTGGCATGATAAGCAGAAAGCAATTGTTAGCAACAGCCAGTTAAGCTGATTTCACATTGAGTTACGATGGAAGTCTCAGTTCAGCTTCCAAACCTTCCCTCTGCTCCACAACATCACGCCCCCAACCTCCGCACCATCCGATCTGATATCAGACAAAGATAGAGTGTTGCAACACAGCAGGCAGTCAGACTACTGACTGGTTAAATGGACCGGCACTTGGAATTTATCGTGGAGCTGTCTGAAGTGATAGGAAGAATAAAGTGAGATAAACTTTAAATTCAGAGGTGCAGAGGCAGAGGGCTTCAGACCGTCTGGATAAGCAGCAGCCAGAAAAGGCTGGATTTACTCGGCGTGTCAGGCAGCATCTCTGGAGCTCATGGATAGGCAACATTTCAAGCCCACTATTGTTCCATCAAATGTTACTTTTTCACGTTCTCCAGAGATGCTGCCTGATCCGCTGCATTACTCCAGCACTATGTGCCTTTTTTTTGTAAACCAGCAACTGCAGTCCCTTGAGTCTGAAGTATAAAGACGGGTCTCGACCTGAAACGTCACCCATTCCTTTTCTCCGGAAATGCTGTCTGACCCGTTGAGTTACTCCAGCTTTTTCTGTCCCTTGTGTCTATATAGATGGCAGGATAGGTTGATAAGACTGTGATGAAAACATAAAAATCTGAATGTTATTGATGTGGAAACATTGTGTAAAATGTAATGCTAGGTTATTTATAAAAAAACTGGTTCGAAATATTTTGTCCATTTTCTCCACCGTAACTTTGGGAAGGTGCTAAGACTTTGGTCAGGGTGCATAAGATTTAAACGTTAGACTTTAGAGATACAGAGCGGAAACAGGCCCTTCGGCCCATCGACCACGATCACCTCGTACACTCATATATCCTATACACAAGGGACAATTTGCAGAAGCCCATTAATCTACAATCGTGTAGGTCTTTGGAATATGGAGGAAACCAGAACACCCAGAGAAAACCCACACGGTCACAGGCAGAACGTACAAAGTCCATACAGACAGCACCAGGCAGTGGTCTGGATCAAACCCGGGTCTCTGGTACTGTAAGGCAGCAACTCTACCACTGTGCCACCGTGCCGCCCACTCATTTATTATGACAGGACCTGCCACGTGAGATAAGTTATGTGGATAGATTGAGTTTGCTCCCAAAAGATCAGAAGAGAATTGATAGATATTCAAAACTATTGTGAGAGTTAATTGTTTACTAGCAGTGCCAGGATCGATAAGCAGAGGCCTCCAATCCAAGGTAATCTCGAAAGCATCGCCTGAAAAAGTGGTGGAAGCAGATTCAAAATGTATCTTTTGAATAAATATTTGAAGGTAAAATGGAGGGTAGCTGAAAAAGAGAAAAAGGAGTGGCAGTGATTAGATAAAAGATAGACACAAAGTGCTGGAGTGACTCAGCAGGCCAGGCAGCATCTCTGGAGAAAAAGGATGGGTGACGTTTCGGGTCAGGACCCTTCATCAAACCCGACCTGAAAGGTCACACATCCTTTTTGTCCAGAGATGCTGCTTGAGCCACTGAGTTACCCCAGCACTTTGTGTGTATATTCGGTATAAACAGCATCTGCAGTTCCTTTCTACACATTAATTAGATATTTCCACCAATGGGTTGGCACAGGTACCATGGACTGAGCAGCATTGTCTGTAACTCAACGATAGGACCAATACATTTTTGGTTGGACTTTGTTGGAGATAACTAATTGGTTCCAGTTCCCCTCATCTTGGATGTTTCCCTATCCTGTCAACAAACAGGGCGGCACGGTGGCGCAGCGGTAGAGCTACTGCCTTACAGCAAATGCAGCACCGGAGACCAGGTTCGATCCCAACTACGAGTGCTGTCTGTATGCAGTTTGTATGTTCTCCCTTTGACCTGCGTGGGTTTTCTCCGAGATCTTTGGTTTCCTCCCACTTTCCAAAGACGTACAGGTACGTAGGTTAATTGGCTTGGTAAATTGTCCCCAGTGTGCGTAGGATAGCGTTAATATACGGGGATCGCTGGTCGGCACGGACCCGGTGGGCCGAAGGGCCTGTTTCCGTGCTGTATCTCTAAACTAAATTAAACTAAAATACACTTAGCATCATAGACACTTAAATCACCCTGTTGACATTATAAAGTGATTATAGATTCAGTATGGTAACCAAATGTTAACTACAGAACAAACGTCTTAATTTGACCAGGTCTTTTAGATTTAGATTTTTTTAGATTTAGAGATACAGCACGGAAACAGGCCCTTCGGCCCACCTTGTCCGCGCCGCCCAGTGATCCCCGCACACTAACAACTATCCTACACACATTAGGGACAATTTTTTTTAATTAAAAAAATAATAATATTTTTTTAACATTTGCCCAGCCAATTAACCTACATACCTGTACGTCTTTGGAGACGTATCATTTTTTAACATGATATTGATTGATTGGAAGATACAGCACGGAAACAGGCCCTTCAGCCCACCGTCCATGCTGTCCTTTCATCAACCTGAACACTAGTCCATGTTATCCCACTTTCACACCTAAACACTGGGGGCAATTCACAGAAGCCAATTAACCTACAAACATGCTCGTCTTTGGAATATGGTAGGAAACCGGTGCACCAGGAGGAAACCCATGTGGTCACGGGGAGAACGTGCAAACTCCATTCAGACAGCAACCTAGGTCAGGATCGATCCCGGACCTCTGGCATTGTGAGGCAGCACCTATACCAGCTGTACCACTGGATTCAATGGTTCAATGGTGCTTTTATTTTCACGTGTGCAAACGCACAGTGATATTATTTTCTTACATACAGTCCAGTAAAGTATTGCCATACCAAAGCACATCCCCAATTAACAAAGTGTGCAGAAACAGTCTACTGAGGCCCGTATGCAAGAGACGCCTTGCATAGAGACAACATTCATCAAGGTTGTGGAATAATTGGAGAGTTTGGACTGGTGTTCTTGTTCTTACTACTAACTTATCCTTGTCAGAAGACACCTTCATAATCATTGTGTTAAAGAACAAGTTTGCTGTTAAGTCTTGTGAAGATTTTCAGTCATAAACTTACACTATTTACAAAACACATTTAAAAAGGAAAGTATTGCATATAAAGCAATTCAAGGTGATTATTTTACCACTGGCATGAACTGTAATGGCACTTCAGAAATTTGCTCCCTCAACCTCTCCTTGCCTTCTCTCTCTCTCTCTCTCTCTCTCTCTCTCTCTCTCTCTCTCTCTCTCTCTCTCTCTCTCTCTCTCTCTCTCTCTCTCTCTCTCTCTCTCTCTCTCTCTCTCTCTCTCTCTCTCTCTCTCTCTCTCTCTCTCTCTCTCTCTCTCTCTCTCTCTCTCTCTCTCTCTCTCTCTCTCTCTCTCTTCTCCTCTCTCTCTCTCTCTCTCTCTCTCTCTCTCTCTCTCTCTCTCACACTGATGCACTTCTTTCACTGAACCTTTGGTCATTGACACAATAGTCCTAATTTCTAATAATTGTGCTCATCATCAAATTTTGAATGAAGTGAATGCTCTGGTAGCTGGAGATGAAAGAGTTAGTGAGACATGAAAAGCAATATGGAAGGGGAGAAAGATAATGAAAAGAAAAGCTTAAAAAACGTTGTTCAGGTTAATTAGTGGATTGTTGCATTAACCTTGATATCAATTAGCTGGCACTACTGACATTGGTGGAAGATGATCCAACATTATCCAGCAGTAAAAAGACACAAAGTGCTGGAGTGACACAGTAGGTCAAGCAGCATCTCTGGAGAATGTGGACGTGATGGTTTCGGGGCCACCTATCCCAGAAGATAAAAAACCTTTCACCAGCGTAAAAGAGCCTGAAGACGGGTCCCAACCCAAAACATCGTTTCTGCATGTTCTCCAGAGATGCTGCTTGACTCGCTGAGTTACTCCAGCGCTTCGTGTCTATTTTTATAAAGCAGCATTCCTGCATTCCCGGAGTCTACATTATCCAGCAGTGGTTTCATTTGATTAAGGTACAGCTTATTCCCAGCTGTTATCAGGCAACTGAAACATCTTATTATTAACTGGAGTGCAGTCCTGACCAACCAGCTACCTCATTGGCGACCCCCGGACTACCTTTAATCGGACTACACCTTATCATGCACTGACCGTTATTCCTTTATCCTATATCTGTACACTGTGAATGGCTTGATTGTAATCATGTGGAGTATTTCTGCTGACTAGAGAGCGCACAACAAAAAAGCTTTTCACTGTACCTCAGTACACGTGACATTAAACTAAACTAAACTAAACTATTTACGATAAATTTATAACAGACATTGTAGCATCCACTGCCAGTGATGTCTCACATCTGCTGCCTTTGTCCTTCTACATGGTAGACATTAATGCTTCAGGAGAAACCTTGTACTGTTCATCAAGCAGATAAATGCACACTACTGCCAGAATGAGTCCTCAATGGGGCAGCAGAGGTTGGGGCCTGTAGATGAGGTATTTTTCAAGTCAGATCATTTGCCTGATGCATCCAACTTCATCAAATCCTATCCGCAAACTATAAGGACTCAAATTGAATCGGGACAGCAGATCTTTGGGAAGCTGCCCTAGCTTACTTCAACAACACGGTGTTGCAGCGGTACAGTTGCTACTTTACAGCGCCAGAGACCTGGGTTCTATCCCGACTGTGGGTGCTGTATGTATGGAGTTTGTATGTTTTCCCTGTCACCATGTGGGTTTTGTCCGGGTGCTTCGGTTTCTTCCCACACTCCAAAGGACATACAGGTTTGTAGGCTAATTGGCTTGGTGAAATTGCAAATTGTCCCTGGTGGGTGTAAGATAGTGTGTGGGGATCACTGGTCAGTGGGCCGAAGGGCCTGTTTCCGTATTGTATCTCTAAACTAAACAACCCCATGGATACAGAACTCAAAAAAATACGCCAACACGAATCCCCAATGAATGCAGTAAAACCTTCGTGTTCCCTGGTGGTGCACCATTATAGACCGCTCCCAAATGTACACTCTATAGAATGTTTTATGTGTGTGGAATGAACATTTCAAGGTCTTGTATTGTCTGTGGTATTGATCTGAACGGGAATATCTTACAGAAAACCATGCAGCAAGTGGTTCGTGTTGCCAATGGAGGAGCCTGCTTTGCAAAGTTGAAGAAGGTGGCAGATAAATCCAGCACTCCATAAATTTATATTAAACTGTACTTTGATTCCACTCAATGGCAAGTTGATCTGATAGAGGTGTATAAATCAGATAGGGTGAATGCACAGAGTCTTTTACACAGGGGAGGGGAATCTAAAACAAGAGGGCATTTGTTTAAGGTGAGAGGGCCAAGATTTAATACGAACTTAAGGGGCAACTTTTCCACTCAGAGGGTCTTCAGTCTGAAGAAGGGTCTCGACCCGAAACGTCACCCATTCCTTCTCTCCTGAGATGCTGCCTGACCTGCTGAGTTACTCCAGCATTTTGTGGAAAAAAAAGAGCTGTCAGAGGGGGTAGTTGAGGAAGATACTATAACAGCATTCTAAAGGCACTTGGACAGACACATGGATGGGAAAGGTTTGGAGGGATATGGGCCAAGATCGGCAAATGGGAATTGCTTGCATAGGGCATCTTGGGTGGCATGACAAGTTAAGGTGAAAGCCCTGTTCCCATGCTGTATGTCTCTGTGGCATGGACAAGTTAAGGTGAAAGCCCTGTTCCCATGCTGTATGTCTCTATGATTATAATTACTCTAAGTTCCTTATGGAAATAAATTCAAGATTTCGAAAGTGATGATTGCTGTAAAATCGGGAGGTGCAGAGGCTGCTATCTTTAGGACTGTTAAATATGATACAAAACATCAAACCCTTTATGGCAGCAGAGTTTACCAGAAAAACATATTTTCTTGCTAGCAAGTAAGAAAACAGATGTCATCTAGCATTTAATCAGTCTGCCTGAAGCACATGATTCCTTGTTTACTGTCAGACATTGGTAAGTATCGTACAGCAAATGTAAAAACTATTCTGGTTTGCTCACCGCACCAACTGTTAAAATATCAGGTTTTAACCAAAGCAATAGCAACACAAACATTCATAATAAACATAAATACTACAATGTGAGCAATGCCGAGGCCTGCATGCGATTAGGAATGGATTAGAATTCCGTGGAGTCTTAATTTATTGAAGTGACAAAACAAATCCACTCGCAGTTAGAACCTGGAGTAAAATCTGCATCCACGTTCACCATGACCGGCCTGGAACTAATGATTAGGTTTAACCTTTTCCATGCTTGATTCACAACCTCAGTTCAATTAACCATGCCAG
The DNA here is from genome assembly GCF_053455715.1 of Rhinoraja longicauda. Lineage (NCBI taxonomy): Eukaryota > Metazoa > Chordata > Chondrichthyes > Rajiformes > Arhynchobatidae > Rhinoraja > Rhinoraja longicauda. The sequence continues at coordinate 12,017,733 of NC_135974.1, forward strand.
GATTCCTGGTCTCAACAAGGGTGTAACCCTTGCACCAAGATTCAACAAGAGGAGAGGGGAAAGATTTAATAGGATCCCGAGGGGCAACCCTTCACACCGAGGGTAGTGGGTACATGGGACAAGTTGTTAGACAAAGTAGTTGAGGCAGATACACTTTTCTATCCATCATCATCACCGTGCCGCCTGTTTGTTGACAGGATAGTCTCGTGCCAGAGTAGGGGCATCAAGAACCAGAGAACAGAGGCTTAAGGTGAGGAAGAAAGATTTAATAGGAACCTGAGGGGTAACTTTTTCGTACAAAGGCCAGTGTGGTGTATGAAACGAGGAGGTAGTTGAGGCAGGGACTATTACCACATTTAAGAAACATTTAGCTGGATAGGACAGTTTTAGGGATAAGGGCCAAACACAGGCAGGTGGATTAGTTTAGATGGGACATGTGGGCAATGGGGCAGGTGGGCCAAAGAGCCTGTTTCCACACTGTACAACTCTATGACTCTCTGGATTCCATTCATTTTCCTCTGCCCCAACCTTTCTGTCTCCCCCTTTCTCTCTAAGCCCTCTGCCCTCTGCTCTCTGACACTGAGTAATCCATCATCAGCAACAGTCTCAGCCTCATTGCACTACAGCCCACCAAACCAACTGAGTTAGACAATAGACAATAGGTGCAGGAGTAGGTCATTCAGCCCTTCGAGCCAGCACCACCATTCAATGTGTGATCAGGCTGATCATTCTCAATCAGTATGTTCCACTAATGCTTCATCCATTACCACGGCCTCTTCCTCTGGCTGACCGGAAGTGTTTCTACAACATTGTGTAAGCAGAATTCCTGAGACATTTGACCCCTCTCTCTAGCCTTTCCCTTTTCAGATCTTGTTGGACAAAAGATAGAACTAGTATATGGGTTGGCACGGACTGGGTGGGCCGAATGGTCTGTTTCCACGCTGAACTAAACTAAACTAAACTAAACTAAATTAAACTAAACTAAACTAAACTAAACTAAGGCAGTGAGTGTGATCTGCTGCAATTATAGTCTGACATATTACTGCGTTTAAGAGTAAGAGATACGATGCAGACTAGATTTGAATGGCATTGAATGTTGACCATTTATTTTATTGAAACCTTCTCATAATGACTACAAAATACAGTATACACAAGGAAGTCTGTTACAGCATTGTGAATTGTTTTGAGATGTTTTATTACTATAAGAACTGGAAAGTATGCCAGAGGGGAGGTTTTTGTTATGTATTATTTTGGTAGAGACTGAGTCAGACAGTTAACTCTTTCAGTCCCAGTTAGAATATATTTCTAACATTATCATATCATATCATATATATACAGCCGGAAACAGGCCTTTTCGGCCCACCAAGTCCGTGCCTCCAGCGATCCCCGTACATTAACACTATCCTACACCCACTAGGACAATTTTTACATTACCCAGCCAATTAACCTACATACCTGACATTGCAAGCTTGGAGTTAGTAACATCTATATACTAAAACTCTCGTTTGTTATCTGTTTGTGACTGAACTTCAGCCAAATCGGAACACGATAGCGTGACAATTTTAGGCCACCTTACTCACCATTGTCACTTTAGTGATAATGCAAGTAGTTTTATTGAAATCGGTCTTATATTTTAAAAGTTATTCACATTTTTAAGTTTATAAGGAGGGGAGGGGGAGGGGAGGAGGGAGGAGGGAGGAGGGAGGAGGGGGAAGTGGGGGAGAAGGAGAGGGGAGGGAGGGGGGTTGAGGAGGGGAAGGGGAGGACAGGGTGCTGCACAATGCAGGAGAGGTTTGGGCCAACGGGTCCACTTGGTCGAGTTTAATTGAAAATTGCTGCATACACCATAACCTGATACTGGTCCTCTTGCTTTAGTCCTATCTTTATCTGCCAACAGATATTCAAGGCTAGAAGTTCTGATGGGAGTGTTCAGGAAATGTTCTCCATGTTCCCCACAGATACAGCCTGACCCGCTGAGGTACTCAAGCACTTTGTATCATTTTTTTTAAACTCAAAAAGGTTGCTCTCCCTTACCTAAGTCACATTAAATGTCTCCCATTCCCATCACCACCATTCGGCCCATCGTCTACTCCGCCATTCAATAATGGCTGATCTATATTTCCCTCTCAATCTCATTCTCCTGCCTTTTCCCATAACCCCAAACACTCATACTAATCAAGAACTATCAATCCCTGCCTTGAAATATCCATTGACTTGGCCTCCACAGCCATCTGCGGTAAATAATTCCACAGATTCACCACCTTCTGAGTAAAGAAATTCCTCCTCGTCTCCTTTCTCAAGGAACGTCCTTTTATTTCTGAGGCTAAGGCCTCTGGTCCTAGACTCTCCCACCAGTGGGAACATCCTCTCCACATCCATTCTATCCAGGCCTTTCACTATTCGGCAAGTTTCAATGAGGTCCCCCCTCATTCTTCTAAACTCCAGCGAGTCAGGCCATCAAATGCTCAACATATGTTATCAAATTATCCCCGAGATCATTGTCATTCGCCCCCCTCTGGTCCCTCTCCAATGCCAGCACATCCTTCTTCAGATATGGGGACCAAAATCTCCTTGTCTGCATGTGATCCATAACCCTGATTGTTGGCACTGAATGTAGCAGCTTAGCACTTAACAGTGCTTCGTTTAGTTTAGAGATTGCATTGCAACAAGCCCTTTGGCCACGAGTTCTGCCATCGATTACCCATTCACACTTCATCACCCCATCGATCACAAATTCTATGTTATCCCACATCCGCATCCAACCCTCCACACTTGAGGCAATTTACAGAGGCCAATTAAACTACAAACCTGCATGTCTTTGGAAGTGGGAGGAAACCGGATCACCCGGAAGAAACTCATGCAGTCACAGGAAGAACATGCAAACACCACACAGTCAGCCCCTGAGGTTAGGGTCAAATCCGGTCCTCTGGAGCAGTGAGGAGAGACAGAGGGGGGGGAGAGAGAGAGAGAGAGAGAGGGGGAGAGACAGATAGAGAGGGGGGGGTGGGAGAGAGAGAGGGAGAGAGAGGGGAGAGAGAGGGGGGGGGAGAGAGAGAGAGAGAGAGAGAGAGAGAGAGAGAGAGAGAGAGAGAGAGAGAGAGATAGAGGAGAGAGAGAGAGAGAGAGAGAGAGAGAGAGAGAGAGAGAGAGAGAGAGAGAGAGAGAGAGAGAGAGAGAGAGAGAGAGAGAGAGAGAGAGAGAGAGAGAGAGAGAGAGAGAGAGAGAGAGAGAGAGAGAGAGAGAGAGAGAGAGAGAGAGAGAGAGAGAGAGAGAGAGAGAGAGAGAGAGAGAGAGAGAGAGAGAGAGAGAGAGAGAGAGAGAGAGAGAGAGAGAGAGAGAGAGAGACACCACCTGAAGGCGGGGGCGGACCCCAGTGGGGGCTTCTCTACAAGGGGAATCGTCCCCCTTTACATCGGGGACCTGGGGTGGAGAGTGTTGCACAGAGCGGTGGCGTGTAATAAACTTTTGAGTCGGTTCACGGGCTCGTCGGCCGCCTGTATTTTCTGCGGTGAGGAAGAGACCGTGTTCCACGCGTATATGGAGTGTGAGAGGTTACTGCCTCTGTACCAATATCTGAAGGGGTTGTTCCTCAAGTTTTGGTTACACTTTAGTCCTACGATTCTAGTGTTTGGACACAAGGCAGGGAGTGGGAGGGTCGTTCGGGGGGGTGGACCTCCCTGTCGGTTTGCTCTTGGCAGGCCACGATGGCCATTCGCGGGTCTAGGCAGCGGGGATCAATGGTCTTGGCCAGAGTCGGCTGCCTCCCCCTCTTCCGGGCCTACGTCCGTGCGCGCGTGACCCTAGAGTGGGAACACGCGGTGTCCACGGGGACTCTGGAGGCCTTCCGTGGGCGCTGGTCACCGCGGGGGGTTGAGAACATTGTAAATAATGAAGTCAACATTGTACTATAATGATTACTTGATGTATTGTAACCTCTGAATGTGGTTTTGATGTGGTGTATCATGCGTTTGTGCTGAATAAAGTCTTTGAAAAGGAAAAAAAAAGAGGGAGAGAGAGAGCGAGAGAGAGAGGGGACAGAGAGGGACAGAGAGGGAGAGTGAGAGAGAGAGAGAGAGAGTCTGCACATCAAAGTTCATTCAGATAGAGCAGAACTAGACAGGTGGAAGTGGTAGGAAATATCGAAGTTCCAAGATAGAATTTCAGGTAAATAATCAATAAATGAATATTGATGTATACTGATTGTCCTATCCTAGGAGAAGATAGTTACTTCAGGAAATTCAACCTTTAACAGATAAAACAGGCTGGCTCAGTTAGTCGCACCACACACTGGCTGAAGGGATTAGGGAAGTAAAGTGCAGCCCATAATTAGAGCTGCCATTAATCATATTTGACTGCACAGTGTGAATGGCATTAATAGCGAAGGACTGACTAAGAAAACTAAAGATCAATTGGAGAGATACACATCATGCCATGGGGAATAAAAAACTAGAGGGCAAAGGTTTAAAGTGAGGAGGGAAAGATTTAAAAGGAAAGAGGTGGGCAACTTTAGTTTCGAGTTTAGAGATACAGCGTGGAGAGACAGGCCCTTCGGCCCTTCGAGTCTGCAACGATCCCTGTACACTATCCTACACACTAGGGACAATTTACATTGTTTACCGAAGCCAATTAACCTACAAATCTACATGTGTCTGGAATGTGGGACACCTGGAGAAAACTCAGCCGGTCACAAAGAGAACGTACAAACTCCATACAGACAACACCCATAGTCTGGATTGAACCCGAGGCTCATGTTGCTGCAAGAAAGCAACTCTACTGTGCTGTGCCACCATGCTGCTGCCCTTGTTCTTGTATGTGCACTTGTTCAAGTATTTTATAATACAACATTCCATAAGATTCATCCCAGCAGAACTATTGATCTGTCTCAGACTTCAAACGTGGTTGTGCTCATTACAGCTAATCCTGCTGGAAGAAATAGAGAGTTGATATAAAAATAAAGCCCTAGTTTGTATCTTTGTTGAGAGAGACAAAGAAAACTTGATTGTGTAACTCTTAGAGTCATGGAGTCACAGTGTCATGCAGCATGGAAACAGGCCCTTCAGCCCAACTTGTCCATGTCAACCAAATTACCCAATCTATGCTAGTTCCACCTGCCTGCGTTTATTACCATATCCTTTTCAACCTTTCCTTTCCATGTACCTGTCCAAATGACTTTTAAATTACTTAATCTTAAGTTTGACAAACAATTACAACAGGCAGAAGTGGGTTTTGGTGAGGTAGCACAAGTCTACACTTGGGTAGCACAGTGACACAGCTGGTAGACTTGCTGCCACACAGCGCCAGAGACCCTGGTTCAATCCTGACTTTTTTTTTAATCACAAAAACTTTATTCCAAATAAACATACAAACATACAAAGTGAAATGTGATCAAACAAAAACCGCCTGTATCGGCAGTTTGCAAAATAGAACAATCATCAAATTAAAATCCCGCCAACTCTGCCAACAATACATTCGACCCCCCCCCCCCCCGCGGCGACCAGCGTTCACGGAAGGCCTCCAGAGTCCCCGTGCACACCGCGTGTTCCCTCTCCAGGGACACGCGGGCACGGACGTAAGCCCGGAAGAGGGGCAGGCAGCCGACCCCTGTACGGCCGTCGACTGCCCGCTGCCTGGACCCATCTTGGCCAGGCCCAGGAGCACACCGACAGGGAGACCCCCTCCTCCCTCCCGACCCTCCCCCCTCTGTACCGGGTGCCCCAAAATGAAAGGCGTAGGGCTAAAATGGAGCCAGAACTTGAGGAGCAGCCCCTTCAGATTCAATCCTGACCTTGGGTGTTCCCTGTGTGGAGTTTACATGTTTGCCCTGTGACCGCGAGTAGATCCGCCCACATCTCAAAGGTGTGCTGGTTTGTAGGCCTCTGTAAATTGCCCCGAGTGTGTAGGGAATGGATGAGAAAGTGGACTTACATAGAACTAGTATGAGTGGGTGATCGACGGCCAATGTGGACTCGGCTGGCCAAGGGACTGACTACGCTAAACAATAACTCGTGTGAATCGGAGGAAGGGTGAAAAGCGTCCACGTTAACCTAACAAATGAGAGACAAACCAGAACATATGGTAGAAATGTGTGATGATGAATTTATTCCAGAAGTGAATGGAGAACTATCTGCTGAAGAAGGGACACAAGTCAACAGTGAGTTGAGTCAAGATGTCTCACATTTGTCCGACCAAGAATAACTACAATGCCAGGCACTCAAACTCAGTTAAAAAGTTCTGAGGAAACCACATGACAAACTAAGTGTACAATTGCTGCATACATGTGAAACTCTTTTTCAAAGAGGAGAAGTGATGTGGTAAATGTGTGTGCGTGAGTCACAAGTGCATGTGATGGAAGCACGTCATCAAATGTGTGACAGGTGTCCACATGTTAGTTGTTAGTCTGTCTTTCTAGAGTTCTTGTTACCTCTGGGAGCTTGTTCTACACAGCATTTACCAGCTCCAATGTTTAACTTACCGGCTATCTGCAAATGTACAACTTCCATTTGGACATAGTCAGTAAGTTAAATATTAGAGCTGGTAAATGCTGTAAAGAATGTAATTCACCTTTCTACCCTTGGCTTACACAAGTAAGGAATGAATAAAGTGTATATCTCTGGATATGTTTCTTACTTGATGTGATGCATGGGATGGGGAGTTTATGTGAAAACTTCTGATTTATGATTTGTAAATTAAATGAAGCTCGACCCTTTGTTTAATTACAGTTAGTTAGTCATCAACAGTTAAAATAGTTTCCAGGAGACACAAGAGATGTCAGATGCTGGAGGTCATGACATACTGAGGGACTCAAATAGTATCTTTGGGTGTAGGGAGTTGTCGATATTTTGCATCGAGACCCTGCAGCAGAGTGGAGAAAGAAAGATAGATAGTATAAAGTGTAGAGAGGGAAGGGAAATGAGGACCTGTAGGGTGATAGTTGGATGAAGGAAAGGTGAGGGATGAAGGATAGAGGGAGTAGGGATGGGGTGTAGGTTTGGACAAGGTCCCACATAGAAGGCTAGTCTGGATTGATAGAGCACGTAAAATCTAAGGTGAACTAGCCACTTGGATACAAAAGTGTCAGGTAACTGGAGTGCTGTTCTCTGATCAGAGGCCTGTAACCAGTGGGGTGACACAGTGG